>NC_134424.1:29180000-29780000 GCF_030867145.1 Opisthocomus hoazin | reverse complement strand
ACCAGCCCGACGGTGCTAAGCAGCAGGATGTGTTTGGTCCTAGATGAGCCTTGATTCCTGTGGAGAATCCTGCCAGGGCCCCAGGCTCTGCTTTTCCCCTGGATGGTGCTTGATGTCGTGGGGACGAGGGCCTGATCATCAGTGCCTGATCATCTGCCCGATGAATGCAGCTGAGACTGCAGGTCAGACTGGCCGCAGGGTGCCTCTACCAAGCTGCGAGAGGGGGGCTCTGGTACCTGGCAGCCTCCTGGCAGCCTTGCCTTGTCTCGCCCTTCTGCCTGTGCTCTGCAAAGAGGGCCTCGCCTGCGTGCGGGCAGGAGCCCCGCACCTTGCCCTGCCTCTGTGGGTCTGTTGTACAGACGAGCAGCGTGTGCTCTACGTACAGAGACATCTCTCTGCTCTGTAGACAGCCTATATTCTGCATAGAGGCAGAAGAGCCCTGTACTTACATGGACATCTGACAGATTTCTCGATGGCGTTTCGTGAGTCCGGAGTTTGTGTTGTTGCTAGAGGTTTGAAATCGGTCTGATTGTAGGTGGACAACAGCCACCTTGAGAATGGCTGGCGAGCACTGACTTTCACCTCAAAACTATGAGTGTAAGAAAAAGTCTGTAGGGTTTATGCTCCTTCGTCTTTGTGTTTGTTTTATTTTTTTCCTTTTCTTTCTTCTTTGCTCTTTGCATGGGTCTGTGACGCGTGTTGTCAGTCACCCTTTGGGGTTAGGTAGTCGGTCTTCTTGGTATTTCGGTTTCGATCTTTTTTTTTGCTCTGTTGCTAGTTTACCCACAGCCCCCTGAGAGCAGCCTCTTGCATTTCTGTTGCGAGAGAACCCCCCGGGCCTTGGCCAAGGGCTTCTGCTCTGTCCTCCCTCCAGCAAAAGGCTTCGCTTTGTTCCTGTTAGTCCCCAAAAAGGACCGGCTGCCTTGCCCGCTTGTTTCATCCAGCTGACCATAACACCCCTCTTTTAACTGCTCTGTCCCCTGCTAGGAGAGCTGCTTGCGCTCTCTTTCTCTCTCTCTCTCCCTCTCTTTCTCGGGGTTCACAGCAAAGCCAGTTGATACCCTACCCGTATGTCTTGCTCAGCTCCTCACAGCTATGGACTGTGGAGTTATTGCCCTATTCTGCGAGCACAGAAATAATACAGCTCTTTATTTACCGCTTGCGATGTGTATAAACCTCTCCCTTCTGGCCTCCCTGTGACCTCTAGTGAATTTATGGATTCACTGTGTCTTTCTCCAAGATGAAGCCAAACCGGTCTCTCCATTGGGACAGAACTTGTAAGGCCAAGGATTCCTGGCCTGACGTTGGCCGGTTGCTGGCTTGTGGAGTTGTACACGGGAGGAGACAGAGCTGTAGCAGTTCACACTGCTGAGACAAAGTACTTGGCTAAGATCCCTTCAAATTAGGTGCTTACAAAGGCTCAGAATAACGCTCTGTTGTAGCCATCGGCCTCCCCTGTAGCTTGTAAACGTGCTTACTGACAGTGGAAACTGAAAGGCAACAATCCTGAAGAAGCAGTGGAGAAAATGTTAATCTGTTCTTGAACAAGGTCTTTGGTTTGTTTTCGTAAAGAAGGCCAAGCGCTTTCTCCAGTGAGAAACTCAGGGAAGCCCGAGAGAAGCGATATCCACTGTGTGTGAAAGGTATTGCCTGTTCTTGCGTGAGAACTGTCAGCCTGACCCGTGCAGGCACACCAGATTGTCCTTTTCCAGAGATGACAGTTTTCTTGTCCTGTGTCACGATTCCGTAAGAGGTGCACTGACACGACGTGCTTACTCCTCCACGCCATCCCGAGGTCACCACCGTCTCCTTTCTATCTTCTGCCAGCTTCCATTGCGCACTGGTGTATTTGCTCCGAATGGCACCCTCTCCCGCTTGGGAAAGCTTCTCCTGAAAATCCAATATGAAATGGCGGAGGCGTCTCGGGGGCTTTGTTTCCAAGCGGCTTGTGCTTCTGAATTTGTCTGAAAATGTCGGGGAGCCCCTGGGGTCCCCCAGCAGAGCAGCAGGGCTCAGTTCAGGGTAAGCTCAGCCTCAGGGTGCTGCCCACAAGTCTTCCAGAGAAGAACCTCTTGTGTCACAAGACCATTTCTGGGCAACTTTCAGAGAGGTTTTCACATGTGCCGGGCAGGCAAGCCAGATTTAATTAGCGTGGAAAGTGAAGGGCTCGGCAGCTCGTGACTTCAGTGATTCTGTAACTCACGCTAGGCGGGATTCAGTCCAGCCTTTGGAACGGACAGGATGTCCGCCTGCCGTTGGCCCCTACAACACCTGCAGTCCGTTCCGCAGCTCAGCTGCATGAGGTGTGAAGAAGCACATCCCTTGGTTTCTTTTCGCTCTGCCAACCAATAATGTCATTTAGAGCTCTCTGTTCCTTGCACGATGAGGTACAAACCGTAGTTCCCTCTTCTCTCCTTCGAACTCATGATAGCGTAGATGTCTTTCCAACTGCCTCTGCATTCTCCTTCCGTAATACCTCAGCTGCATTTCCTTTGGTTCGTTTCAAGCTCACTCCTCCGTGTCCACAATACGGTGCACAGGGAGGAACTGATTCGCTGTTTCTTGGCAGCATCTTTCAGATGGCTAAAGGCCCTTTCACAGCTCCCTTCTGCCTTCTCTTCCTGACCTTGAACAGTGGTCTAGGTTTTGTTGGCGCTGCGTCGTTGCGCCACAGAGGGTGTCTTTGTGTCCTTGCACCACGGGGGATCTCTTTGCGTCCTTGCACCGCAGGAGATGACTTTGCCTCGCGTCGTTGCATCGCAGAGGATGTCTTTCAAAGGTGATGGAGAGTTGCTCAGCAATGACGTCTACCACTCCTCCCAGTTTTGTGTCGTCAGCAAACTTGCTGAGGGTACGTTCTAACTCTTCATGCAGGTCATTGATGAAGAAGTTAAACAAGACTGGGCTGAGTACTGACCCCTGGGGAACACCACTGGTTACCGGCCTCCAACTAGACCCAGCGCCGCTGATGACAACGCGCTGAGCTCTGCCATTCAGCCAGTTCTCAGTCCGCCTCACTGACCACTGATCTAGCCCACCCTTCCTTCCCCTGTGAGGATGTTATGGGAGACAAGGGCAAGTCCTGTCTGGCCAACAGAGTGGCTTTCTATGATGGCGTGGCTAGATCAACGGACAAGGGAAGAGCTATGGATGTCATCTGTCTGGACTTCTGTAAAGTCTTTGACACATTCCCTCACAACGTCCTTCTCTCTAAATTGGAGGAACGTGGATTGGATGGGTGGACTATGCGGTGGCTTGGAAGGTGGCGGCCAGAGGGTAGTGGTCAATGGCTCAATGTCCAGGTGGACGCTGGTGACAAGTGATGTCCCTCAGGGGTCTGTACTGGGGCAGGTGCTGTTTAATCTTTTCATCAATGACTTGGACAGCGAGATCAAGCGCACCCTCAGCAAGCTTGCAGACAACACCAAGCTGAGTGGTGCAGATGACACGCCAGAAGGGCGGGATGCCATCCAGAGGGACCTGGACAAGCTCGAGAAATGGGCCTTTGTAAACCTCATGAGGTTCAACAAGGTGAAGTGCAATGTCCTGCATCTGGGTCGGGGCAACCCCTGCTATCAGTACCGGCTGGGGGGATGAGGGGACTGAGAGCAGCCCTGCCGAGAAGGACTTGGGGGTACTGGTGGATGCTTTGCCTGTGCTGCACCAAAGCTGTGTGTGGACAGCAAGGGAAGAGGAGATGTGGGCACACGCCAGCAGGGAGTTTTACCCAGTTTGTTCCCAGTTTATTCCTTGGTGGTTTTGCTCCAGGGAGCCAACACGGACGTTGTTGAGACCGATGTGGAAGAGCGTCACAGGGCCTGGCCGAGTCCCCGGTCAGGGGCGAGGAGGTCTTTGTGGACGTGGTGCCCTCTGCCAGGCCCCGGCCGTGTGTTCTGACGGGCTCATGTGCCCGTCCAGTTGCTGAGAAGAGGCTCCTCTGGGGGGAAAAGCCAAGGGGGAACCGAACCTGGCACCGGCCGGGCCTGGCCACTCCTGCGCCGAGCTGTGCGGGGGCTGAGCCGTCCCCGCAGCCCCGAGCCCTTTCTCTCCCCCGGCGTCGGGGCTGTGTCGGGCCGGGCAGCGCCGGGCGGCTGGGCCGGGCCTGGCCCGGGGCTGGCGGAGGGGCCGGGCCGGGCAGGAGGGCCAGGGCTCAGCTGGGCCTGTGGGCCCTGTCGCCTAGCAGGGCGCTCGCCATTGGCTGCGCCCAGAGGCATCGAGGCTGCCGGCCAATGGGGCGGGGCGGTGCCGCAGGAGAGAGAGGCTGGGGCGGTCGCCAAGGCGACGGGGACGCGGCGGAGCCGCTCGGGGGAAGCTGCCCGCGCAGCGGCGAGGCAGGGCCCGGGCAGGCTCGGCCCGGCCCGGCCCGTCCCGGCCCGTCCCGTCCCGGGAGAGCCGGCCTGGAGGCCGTGCCCGGGGCTGCGGGAGTGCGGAGCCGCCTCGGCGAGCCCTCCTCGGGAGCGGCCGGAGCAGGTCAGCAGCGCGGGGCTGGGGCTTGGCCCCGGCGGGGCTTCGGGTGGAGCCGGGGCCGGGCCGAAGGGCCGCCGGGGCCGCGCCGAGGGGCCGCCGGGGCCGGGCGGGGCTCGCCTGTGCTTTCCTGCGCGGCCCGGCTTTGCCCCCGGGCCGGTCCCGGGGCCGGGCTCTTCCCCGGGCGCCGCTCTCTGCCCGCGGTGCCCGCTCCTGCCGGAGCTGCGGGCGGGCGCTGCCTGGCGGGAAGCTCTGCCGGGCCGCTCTCGCCTCTGGCCGGGGCTGTCGGCGGCCCCTTCCCCCGGGGCTCCCCCCGCTCCCCCCCCCCCCCTCCCTCCCGCGCATCCCGGGGCGGGCGCGCGCGCGGCTTCGGGAAGCTGCGGGCAGCAACGGCCGGCGCGGGGCCAGCGGTCGCGTGGGAGGCAACGACCGGCACGGGGCGCTGGGGGCGGAGCTGGGGGCGGAGCTGGGGGCGGAGCGGGGCGGAGCGGGGCGGAGCGGGGCGGAGCGGCGGTGCCCGGCGGAGAAGCGGGCGGTGTCGGGGGGGGGCGGCGGGGGCCGAGGCGCCGGCGAAGGGGGGGCGGAAGCCGCTTCCGTGCGAGGGGCGGGCGGCGGCGGGCAGCTCGGCCCTGCCCCGGCTGCGGGCACGCTGCGGGCCGGGGAGCCGGGGCGTCTGGCCGGGCGCTCGGAGCCCGGGGTGCCCGCGGTTCCGCGGCTGAGCGCGGGAGCCGGAGTCTGGGGCCCGAGGTGCCGCCTGTTTGCACCCGGCAGCGATCGTGACAGTTGTGTGGTGGCCGTCCGTGTCTGCCCCAGGCCCTCGGGTGAGGAAACGCAGAGAGCTGGGCACGGCCTTGGTGCTGACACAGGGGCAGGTCAGAAGGTTCCTAACCGAGAGCTGAGGGGTCTGGGGGGCAGAACCCAGCCGAGGGCTCTGTGGTTGGGGAGCTGCAGCCGAGCAGTGGTGGGCGTGGGGAGCAGGGTCCTGGCTTGGGCAATGGCCGTGGCCGTGGCCATGGCAGCCGGGCCAAGCAGCGGCTGCCCGAGCAGACTTCGTTCTGGCACTGCCCCGCTGTGCAGAGCTGGACTGGAAAGGCGGTGTGGAGTGTTCTTCTGGCAGCAGCGTCACAAATGCGCCTGTGCTGGTGGTGTGGGTGCCTGTTGCTGTTGCACACCTGCTGCTGGTGGGAGGAGGAGGGGACTGGCTTTCGGAGAGGCCGCCCTGGCCTGATGCTCGTGAAAGTCTGTTAGGGTCTTGTCTAAAGCGCGTTGGCTTGCGCACTGCTGAGTACCCGTTCGCAGAACTCGCTGCGCTCTGGTGTCTGGCAGCCGGGCAATGAGTCTCGCTGCTTGGGTTTTCTTCTGTATCGCAACGTCATGGTGCTGCTTGTCTCTTGCAGCATCTTCTGACGAGCTTGCAGCTGAGATGAGGAGACTCGAGCAGAGTGGTCACCACGTCAGCTTCTCAGCGATACGCCGCAGGGTCCCATTCTTGGATGACTTTCAGGCTTGATGGTAAGAGACTCGAGTTGCAAAGAAAGAGTATTCTGAAGGCAAAAATTCATCTCTGTTGTTAGATCATCCTGTTCCAACCAAGGCTTATTGCGTTCCTGAAGGGCAGTCTCCTTGGTTCCTTGCTCTCTGCCTTCCCAAGGTGAATTCACTTGCCAGGGTGGAGGCTTTCCCCTTGCTGTCGTGGTAAAGGCAGTGTCCTGTCTGGTGCTTGTGGTGGCATCTTGCACTCGGGGAAAGCAAGCGAGGAACATTTGTTCCCTGTGAGGGGTCCAAGGTTTGCAGGTGTGGACCTGCTGTCCCCAAGCCTGGGGTTTGTTTACGCGGTGTGCAGTATGGCAGCATACAGACAGAGTGTGTATAGCAATGGTCTGGTTCATTTCAATGATCGTTTCCCATTTGAATTCCTCTGCTCGTTCCTCAGTGTGACGTTTCGCCCCTCTGAGCCTTATTGAAATCCTATGTTTCCACAGGACTGACCTTGATTTTGTGCAACCTATACGTAAGACTGAGCTATTTGTGTAGTGATCAAACTCTTCAGACATGCAAACAGGATGGAAACAATGATTATAGCTATCAATGAAAGTGTGTAATGGATCCAGGAGTGCACTCTGTCCGCTTTTACTGCGGTGTAACTTTCTTTCCAAGGTCAAATGTAGACGAGAAAAGACTGGACAGGGGTATTCAAGGGCAGCGGTGTCCTCTGATTGAAGGACCTATGTAGCCGAAGCTAAAATCTGCGCAAGAGAGATGATATACTGTTTAACTGTTTCCTCTCCTCTTTTGTTGTAAGTGCATGAGTAGGATATGGTTTTCCGTCCCTTGTAAGGTATTCCTTCTGGAGTACCAAATGTGGGGACTGTTGCTTTTAACGTTACTTTAATTACCTCTCTTCCGTGTTGGTGCAACAGGGGAAAGGTTCAGGCCAGCCACAAAAAGTATTTACGAGGACTAACAAATATTTCTGCTGGTTACATCTGGGTAAGTGTGAAGAATCTATTTGCCGGTAGTGCCTGGGCGTTATTGCTCGTTTTACACTTTCTCCTATTGTTTTCTTTTCGACTTGTGGATTGTTGTGCTTAGAAGTCCTCTTTTTTCCAAATTGCCCCATGAGCATGGGCAACTCCAAAAGCGTATCTGGAATGTGTGAAAAATACTTGCTCTTTTTGCAGTAAGCAATCAATTCTGCTTTTTGGGCTGAGGTGTTGTAACGTGGTCTCTGGTTACTACTGCGTATGCAGCACATCACTTTCCTCCAGATATGCAACTACTTCCCTCTGTGTATAACTCTAAAGGAAAATCAGAAAGAGGAGTAAAAAGAGAAAAAAGAGGAGTAAAGAAGGAGAAAGAGTCTCCTTCTCTGGAGATATTCAAGTCCCGCCTGGACAAGGTCCTGTGCAGCCTGCTGTAGGTGACCCTGCTTCGGCAGGGGGGTTGGACTAGATGACCCACAGAGGTCCCTTCCAACCCCGAACATTCTGTGATTCTGTGAGTATCCTGGCAATTTGGCCGTCTGGAGTAGACTTGCTGGATTGTTGTCGGTAGCTCATTTCATTGTGAGATCACCAGCAAAGTCTCAGGATTTCAGGTGGCAGGCACGAAAGGGTGACATCATCCTGCTCCAGCAGAACAGCCTGGTGTTTGGGCAGTCTGCTGGGAGAAATCCAGCGGTGTCCTTTGTTTCGTAGGAGAGAGATCAGAGCGTGGGCTACAAACACAGTGGTAAATACCCCACAGGTCTCTTCCAGCTTCCTAACGTTTGACTTGGGACTCCTAAAGCCAGTTGTTGCCTCTCCTGTGGTCCCTCCGGCCCCTTGATGGCAGCGTGCAGTGGTTTAGCGATCAGTCCAAAAGTAGGAATCCCCAGCCGACACCATCCAGCCATACCCAGGAATCCTCTCGGCTGGTTCTTTGTTGTGGGCACAGCCATTCTCCAAATCATCTCCTTCCGCTCTGCGCTCCATTTCTTTGTTTTCGGAGACGCCGTGTCCTGCAAGCCACCCCAAATTCAACAGACTAATTGTAGCTTCTAAACGTTCACTGCGATTCCTTAAACCAATTAACAGATCATCCACATATTGCAGCAACGTCACGTGTCCGTTATTACCTTGCCATGGCGCTAATTCTTCTACCAGTACGTTACCAAATAAGGTTGGGCTTTCTTTGAATCCTTGCGGCAATACGGTCCAACACAGTTGAGTCTTTCATCCGGCGGTCGGGCTTTCCTGTCCGAAAGCAGAGATGAGCCGACTCTGTTCATCCACTGGAACGCAAAAGAAAGCCTCTTTTAAGTCTAGAACTGTGAAATAAGCATTAGTGTCAGGGACTGACACAAGGAGGGTGTATGGATTTGGAAGCACAGGGTGCACGTCTGCAGTTCTCACATGAACTTCTCTTAAATCTCGTACCAACCAGTGTTCACGGTAGTGAGGTTTCTTTGCAGGTAAAAGTGGAGTGTTAAATTCTGACTGACAGTCTCTTAATTGTCCGTGCTCCAAGAGGGAGTTTATTACGGGTTCTAACCCTTTTCGGGCTTCCAATTTGATGAGACGCTGTTTTTTTTCCTTACCGGCTGAGCTCCTGATTTCCATTTGATTTATTTTTTTTGCGGGTTGTACGCTTTTTGTTTGTGCTGGTGTTCCTGCAGCCCATGCTAAAGGAATGACAGCATCCAATAGTTCTTCTGGAATATCTTCTTCTCCGTTACTCTTCTTAGTCAACAAGCGTGTCTGAGCTTTCCGTGCCTTTTCTGGAGGAATATGGAGCTGAGCAGCGCTCAGTTTACATAACCAATCTCACCCCAGCAGTGGCAAGGGACACTCTGGCGTATTGAGAAATGAATGAGTTACTGTAGTATTTCTAGTAGTACAGCCCATCGGTTCTAAAAATGACCGTAGAGTCCGAACCTCTGGGCCCGGGGCTGCCACCGGCCATATTGGTTCCCGGGGCATGGCGGCAGCTGTGGGCCTGGGTCTGCCGCCAGCCATGTTGGTTCCCGGGGTATGGCGGGAGCTGTGTGACCCGGGACAGCCGCTTGGCCATGTTAGTTCCCAGGGCATGGCGGGAGCTATAGGCCCGGGGATGCCATGTGGTCATGTCGATTCCCAGGCTATTACGGGAGCTGTCAGCCTGGGACTGCCATCGGCCATGTCGGTTCCTTAGGCATGGCGGGATCTGTGGTCCCGTAGCTGCCATGCGGCCATGTCGTTTCCCAGGGCATTGTGGGATCTGTGGGCCCGGGGCTGCTGGGCGGCCATATTGGTTTCCAAGGCATAGTAAGAGCCGTCAGCCCAGGGCTGCCGGAGGTCCATGTTGGTTCCCGGGCAATGGCAAGAGCTGTGGTCCCGGGTCTGCTTCCGGCCATGTTGGTTCCCAGGGCATAGTGGGAGCTGTGGGCCCGAGGCTCCCGCCAGAAATGTTGGTTCCCGCGTCATGGCGGGGAGCTGTGGTCTCAGGGCTCCCGTCGGCCATGTTGGTTCCCGGGGCACGGCGGGAGCTGTGGGCTACGGGCTGCCGCCGGCCATGTTGGTTCCCGGGGCACGGCGGGAGCTATGGGCCTTTGTCTGCCGTCGGCCATGTAGGTTCCCCGGGGCATGTTGGGATCACTTGGCCCAGGGCTGCAGGGCGGCCATGTTGGTTCTCGAGTCATGGCGGGAGCTGTGGACCTGGGCCTACTGGACCACCATGTTGGTTCCCGGGGCATGGGAGGAGCCGTGAGCTTAGGGCTGCCGCCAGCTGTGTTTTTTCATGGGGCATGGTGGGATCTGTGGGTCTGGGGCTGCCGCCGGCCATGTTGATTCTCGGGCCATGGCGGAAGCTGTGAGTTTGGGGCTGCTAGGTGGCCATGTTGGTTCCCAGGCCACGGCGGACGCTGTGGGCCCGGGGCTACTGCCGGCCATGATGTTTTCCGGGGCATGGCGGTAGCTTTTGGCCCGGGGCTGCCGGGCGGCCATGTTAGTTCCCGGGGCATGGCGAGACCTGTGGACTTGAGGCTGCCTCCGGCCATGTTGGTTCCCAGTTCATGGCGGGAGCTGTGGGCCCGGGGCTGTCTGGCAGCCATGTTGGTTCCCAGGACATGGCGGGAACTGTGGGCCCGGGGCTGTTGGGTAACCCTGTTGGTTCCTGGGGCATGGCGAAATCTTTGGGTCTGGAGTTGCCGCCGGCCATGTTGGTTCTCGGGGCATGGCGGGAGCTGTGGTCCCACTGCTGCTGCCTGCCATGTTGTTTCCTTGGGCATTGCGGGATCTTTAGTCCCACGGCTGATGGGCGGCCATGCTGGTTCCTAGGGCATGGCGGGAGCTTTGGGCCTGGGGCTGCCGCCAGCCGTGTTGGTTCCCAGGGCATGGCGGGAGCTGTGGGACCGGGGCTGCCAGGCATCCATGTTGGTTTCCAGGGCACGCCCGGATCCTTGATCCCGGGCTGCCACCGGCCATGTTAGTTCCCGTAGCATGGTGGGAGCATTGGGCCCTGGGACTGCTGTTGGCCATGTTGGTTCCCGGGGAATGGCGGAAACTGTGGGCCTGGTGGTTCCGGGTTCCCGGGGCATGGCGAGAGCTGTGAGCCCAGGGCTGCCTGGCGGACATGTTGGATCGCAGGGCATGGCAGGAGCTGTAGGCCTGGGTTTGCTGGGCGGCCATGTTGATTCTCGGGGCATACCGCGAGCTGTGGATCAGGGGCTGCCGGGCGGCCATGTTGGTTCCCGGTTCATGGCGGAATTTGTGGGCTTGGGGCTGCCGGCGGCCATGGTGATTCCCGGGGCATGGCGGAAGCTGTGGGCCCGGGACTGCCAGGCGGCCATGTTGGTTCCCGGGGCATGCCCAGATCCTTGATCCCGGGGCTGCCGCCAACCATGTTATTTCCAGTACTATGGTAAGAGCATTGGGCATCGGGACTGCTGTTGGCCATGTTGATTCCCGGTTCATGGCGGAAGTTGTGGGCTTCGGGCTGCCGGCGGCCATGTTGGTTTCCGGGGCTTGGCGGCAGCTGTGGCCCAGGGCTGCTATGCGGTCATGTTGGTTTCCAAGGTGTAGTGGGAACTGTGAGCCCAGGGCTGCCGGATGGGCATGGTGGTTCCCGGGCTATGCCAAGAGCTGTGGACCCGGGGCTGCCAGGCAGCCATGTCTTTTCCCGGGGCATTGTGGGATCATTGGGCCCGGGGCTGCCAGGTGGACATGTTGGTTCCCAGGGCATGGCGGGAGCTGTTGGAACAGGGCTGTCAGGCGCCATGTCTCTTTCCGGGGCATGGCGAGAACTGTGGTTTAGTTGGTGCCGGGCGGCCATTTTGGTTCCCGAGGCATGGCGGGATCTTTGTTTCCATGGCTGCTGGGCGGCCATGTTGGTTCCCGGAGCATGGCGGGAGGTGTGGGCCCGGGGCTACCAGGCAGCCATGTTGGTTCCCAGGGCATGGCGGTAGCTGTGGGCCCTGGACTGCCGCCGGCAATGTTGGTTCCCTGGGCTTGGCGGAAGCTGTGGGCTTGGGGCTGCCGCTGGCCATGTTGGTTCCTGGGGCATGGCAGGATCTGTGAGCCAGGGGCTGCCGGGCGGCCATGTTGGTTCCCAGGCTATTTCGGCAGATGTGGCCCTGGGGCTGCCTGGTGGCCATGTTGGTTCCAAGGGCATGGCGGGCGCTGTAGTCCCGGGGCTTCCGGGCTGCCATGTTGTTTCCCAGGCTATGGCAGGAGCTGTGGTCCCGAAGCTGCTGCCGGCCATGTTGATTCCGGGGGCATGTCGGGAGCTGTGGGTTTGGGGGTACTGGGCCGCCATGTTGGTTTCCGGGGCATGGTGGGATCAGTGCGTCTGGGGCTGCCGCCGACCATGTGGGTTTCCGGGGCATGGCTGTTGCTGTGGGCCCGGGGCTGCCGGCAGCCATGTTGGTTACCGGGGCATGGCGGGAGCTTTGGTCCCACGGCTGCAGTGCGGCCATGTTGGTTCCCAGGACGTGGCGGGAGCTGTGGGCCCAAGGCTCTCGCGGGCCATGTTGTTTCCCAGTGCATGGCGGGAGCTGTGGGCCCGGGGCTGCCACCGGCCATGATGGTTCCTGATGCATAGCAGGAGCTTTGGTCCCACAGCTTCTTGGCCGCCATGTTGGTTCCCAGGGCATGGTGGGAGCTGTGGGCCCGGGGCTGCGGTCAACCATGTTGGTTCCCGGGGTACGACAGGAGCTATTGGTCTGGGGCTGGTAGCAACCATTTTGGATCTTGGCGCATGGCAGCAGCTGTGGGCCCAGGGCTTTTGCTGGCCATGTTGGTTCCCAGGGCATTTCTGCAGATGTGGTCTTGGGGCTGCCGTCGGCCATCTTGGTTCCCAGGGAATGGCTAGATCTGTGGTCCCAGGGCTGCCGGGCGGCCATGTTGGTTCCCAGCGCATGGCAGGAGCTGTGGTCCGCGGCTGCCAAGCGGCCATGTTGGTTCGAGGGCCATGGCAAGAGCTGTGGTCCCGGGACTGCTGCCTGCCATGTTGGTTCCGAAAGCATTTCGGCAGCTGTGGGCCCGGGGCCACCAGGCGGCCATGTTTCATCCCGGGGCATGGCGGGAGCTATGGGCTTGGGGCTGCCAGGCGGCCCTGTTGGTTCTCGGGTCATGGCGGGAGATATTGTCCCGTTCCTGACGCCAGCCATGTTGGTTCCCAGGGCATGGTGGGAGCTGTGGGCCCGAGGCTGCTGCCGGCCATGTTGGTTCCCGGGTCTTGGCGGGATCTGTGGTCCTGGGACTGCCGACCGTCCATGTTGCTTCCCGGGGCATGACGGGAGATGTGGGCCCGGGGCTGCCGGGCGACCATGTTGGTTTCCAGCGCATGGCGGGACCTGTGGGCCTGGGTCTGCCAGGCAGCCATGAATTTCCTGGGACATGGTAAGAGCTGTAGGCCTAGGGCTGCCGGGCGGCCATGTTGGTTCCCGGGGCATGGTGTGAGTTCTTGGCTCGAAGCTGCCGCCGGCCATGTTGGTTCTCAGGGCATGGCTGGAGCTGTGGGCCCGGATCTGCTGAGCGGCCATGATGGTTTTCAGGGCATGGTGGGAGCTGTTGGCCTGGGGCTACCGGGAGGCCATGTTGGTTCCCGGGGCATGGCGGGAGCTTTGGGCCCGGGGCTGCCACCGGCCATGTTGGTTCCCAGGACATGGCGGGAGCTGTGGGCTCGCTGCTGCCGTGCGTCCATGTTGGTTATTGGGTCATGGCGGGAGCTGTCGGCCTGTGGCTGCTGGGCAGCCATGTTGGTTTCCGGGCCATGGCGGGAGTTGTTGGGTTGGGGCTGCTGACCGGCCATGTTGGTTCCTGGGGCGTGGCGGGAGCTGTGGGACTGGGACTGCCGGGCGGCCATGTTGGGCCAGGGGGCATGGCGGGATCTTTGTGGCTGGTGCTGCCAACGGCCATGTTTGTTCCCAGGGTATCGCGGGAGTTTTGGGCGCAGGGCTGCCGGGCGGCCATGTTGGTTCCCAGGTCACGCGGGTGCTGTGGACCTGGGGCTGCTATGCGGCCATGTTGTTTTCCAGGGTCTAGTGAAAACTGTGTGCCCAGGGCTGCCGGACGGCCATGTTGGTTCCCTGGGCATGGCGGGAGCTGTGGTCCTTAAGCTGCTGCCAGCCATGTTGGTTCTCGGGGCATGTCGGGAGCTGTGGGAACAGGTCTGCCAGGCAGCCATGTCTGTTCCCGGGGCGTGGCGGGAGCTGTCGTCCAGAGGCTGCCGGGCGGCCATTTTGGTTCCAAAGGAATGGCGGGAGCTTTGGTCCCACGGCTGCCAGGTTGCCATCTTGTTTCCCGGGGCATGGCGGGACCTGTCGGCACAGGGCTGCGGCCGGCCATGTTGTTTCCCAGGGCATTGCAGGAGCTGTGGACCCGGATTTGCCGCCAGCCATTTTGGTTCCCAGTACATGGTGGGAGATTTTGGCCCGCGCCTGCTTCCCGTCCATGTTGGTTTTCGGGGCATGACGGGAGCAGTGGGCCCGTAGCTGCCACCGACCATGTTGGTTCCCGGGCCATGGCAAGAGCTGTGGACCCAGGGCTGCCAGGCGACCATGTCTGTTCCCGGGGCATGGCGGGAGCTGTGGGTCCAAGGCTCCCGCCGGCCATGTTGGTTCATGGGCCATGGCAAGAGCTGTAGTCCCGGGGCTGCTGCCGGCCATGTTGGTTCTAAGGGCATGGTGGGAGTTGTGGGCCTGGGGCTACCGCCGGCCATGTTCTTTCCCGGGGCATGGCGGGAGCTGTGGGCCCGGGGCTGCCGTCGGCCATGTTGGTTGCCGGGGCATGGCGGGAGCTGTGGGCCCAGGGATGCCAGGCGGACATGTCTGATCCCGGGGCATGGTGGGAGCTGTGGTCCGGGGGCTGCCTGGCAACCATGTTTCTTCCCGGGTCATGGCGGGAGCTTTGGTCCCACGGCTGCTGGGCGGCCATGTTGGTTCCCAGGGCATGGCCGGAGCTGTGGGCTCGGGGCTGTCGCCCGCCATGTTGGTTCTTGGGGCATGGCGGCAGCTGTGGGCCCAGGGCTGCTGTGCGGCCATGTTGGTTTCCAGGGCATGGCAGGAGCTGTTGGCTCGGAGATGCCCCCAGCCATATTGGTTCACGGGGCATGACGGGAACTGTGGGCCTGGGGCTACTGGGCTGCGATGTTGGTTCGCGAGGCTTGGGTGGAGCTGTGGGCCCGAGGCTGCCGCCGGCCATGTTAGTTCCCTTAGCATGGCGGGAGCATTGGGTCCCCGAACTGCTGTCGGCCATGTTTCTTCCCGGGGAATCGCTGAAGCTGTGGGCCCAGGGCTGATATGCGGCCATGTTAGTTTTCAAGGCATAGTGGGAACTGTGAGCCCAGGGCTGCTGGACGGCCATGTTCGTTCCCGGGCCATGGCAGAACTGTGGTCCCGGGGCTGCCGCGCAAGCATGTTGCTTCCCAGGGCATGGCGAGAGCTGTGGGCCCCGGGATGCCGCCGGCCATCTTGGTTCCCAGGGCATGGTGGGAGCTGTGGGACCGGGGCTGCCGGGCGGCCATGTTGGTTCCTGGGGCATGGCAGGTGCTGTGGGCCTGGGGCTGCCGCATGGCCATGTTGGTTCTCGGGGCATGGCGGGAGCTGTGGGCCCGGGGCTTTCTGGTGGCCATGTTGTTTCCCGGGGCATGGCGGGAGCTGTGGACACAGGGGATGCCGCCGTCAATGTTGGTTCCAGGGCAGGGCGTGAGCTGCGCTCCCGGGACAGCGTGGTGTCCATGTTGGTTCCAGGGCATGGCGGGACCTGTGTGCCCAGGGCTGCCGGGCAGCCATGTTTGTTCTCAGGTTATGGCGGGAGCTGTGGGCGTGGCGCTGCCAGCGGCCATGTTGGTTCCCAAGGCATGGCGGGGGCTGTGGCCTGGTGCTTGCGCTGGCCATGTTTGTCGTGGGGCATGGCAGGAGCTGAGGGCCAGGGGCTACCGGTTGGTCATGTTGTTTCCGAGGGCATGGCGGGAGCTATGGGCCTTTGGTACTGCCGGCCATGTTGGTTCCCGGGACATGGTGGGAGCTGTGCATCTGGGTCTGCCGGGCGGTCATGTTGGTTCCCAGGGCATGGCGGGAGCTGTGGGCCTGGGGCTTCCAGAGCCATTTTGGATCTCGGGGCATGGCGGCAGCTGTGGGCTCAGGGCTTTCGCCGACCATGTTGGTTCCCGGGATATTTCTGCAGCTGTTGGACTGGTCTGCCTGGCAGCCATGTTTGTTCCCGGGGCATAATGGGAGCTGTGGACCGGGGCTGCTTGGCGGCCATGTTTGTTCTCAGCTCATGGCGAGCGTTGTGTGCCCGGGGCTGTCACTGGCCATGTTGCTTCCCGGAGCATGGCGGGAGCTGTGATCCCAGGGCTGCCGGGTGTCCATGTAGGTTCCCAGGGCATGGCGGGAGCTGTAAGCTTGGTTCTGCCGGGCGGCCATGTTGGCTCCCAGGCCATGGCGGGAGCTGTGCATCTGGGTCTGCTGGGCGGCCATGTTGGTTCCCAGGGCATGGCGGGAGCTGTAAGCCCAGGGCTGCCGAGCGGCCACGTTGGTTCATAAGTTAATTCAAGAGCTGTGGTCCCAGGGCTGCTGGGCGGCCATGTTGGTTCCCAAGTCACGGCGGGAGCTGTGGACCTGGGGCTTCCAGAGGCCATGTTTGTTCCCGGGTCATGGCGGGAGCTGTGGACTTGGGTCTGCCGGGTGGCCATGTTGGTTCCCGGTGCATGGTGGGGGCTGTGGGCCTGGTGCTGCCGCTGGCCATGTTGATTCCCAAAGCATGGCAGGAGCTGTGGGCTCGGGTCTACCGGTCGACCTTGTTGGTTCCCGGGACATGGTGCGAGCTTTGGGCCCGGGGCTGCCAGCAGCCATGTTGGTTCCTGGGGCATAGCGGGAAATGTGCATCTGGGGCTGCCGGCAGCCATGTTGCTTCCCAGGGCATGGCGGGTGTTGTGGGCCCAGGGTTGCAGAGCGGCCATGTTTGTTCCCAGAGCATGGCGGGAGCTGTGGGGCCGGGGCTGTCGGGCAGCCGTGTTGATTCCAAATGCATGGTGGGAGCTGTGGGCCCGGAGATTCCTGGCGGCCATGTTTGTTCCCGGGGCATGGTGGGAGCTGTGGGTTTGGGTCTGCCTGTGGCCATTTTGGTTCTCGGGGCTTGGCGGGAGCTGTGGGCCCAGGGCTGCTATGCGGCCATGTTGGTTTCCGGGGCATAGTGGGAACTGTGAGCCCAGGGCTGCCGGACGGCCACGTTGGTTCAGGGGCCATGGGAAGAGCTGTGTGCGTGGGGCTGCCAGGTGGCTATGTCTGTTCCCGGGGCATGATGGGATCACTGGGCCCGGGGCTGCCAGGTGGACATGGTGGTTCCCAGGGCATGGCGGGAGCTGTGGGCCTGGGGCTGAAGGGTGGCCATGTTGGTTCTCGGGGCATGCCTAGAGCTGTGGGCCCGGGGCTGCCGGGCGGCCATGTTGTTTCTCAGGTCATGGCAGGAGTTGTGGGCGTGAAGCTGCCGGGCGGGCATGTTTGTTTCCGGGGCATGGCAGAAGCTGTGGGCTATGGGCTGCCGGTGGCCGTGTCTGTTCCCGGGGCATGACGTGAGCTTTGGTCCCATGGCTGCTGGGCGGCCATGTTGGTTGCCAGGGCATGGCGGGAGCTGTGGGCCCGGGGCTGCCAGGCAGCCATGGTTTTTTTTAGGGCATGCCCGGATTCTTTTTCCTGGGGCTGCCATCGGCCATGTTAGTTCCCGTAGCATGGTGGGAGCATTGGGCCCCGGGACTACTGTCGGTCATGTTGGTTCCCGGGCCATGGTAAGAGCTGTGGAACCAGGGCTTCCAGGCGGCCATGTTTGTTCCCGGGGCATGGTGGGATAATTGGACCTGGGGCTGTGTGGCGGACATGTTGGTTCTCGGAGCATGCCGAGAGCTGTGGTCTCGCATCTGCTGCCGGCCATGTTGGTTACTGGGTCACAGCGGGAGCTGTGGGCCCAGGGCTGCCAGGCGGCCCTGTCAGTTCCTGGGGCATGACAGGAGCTTTGGTCCCACGGCTGCCGTCGGCCATGTTGATTCCCAGGGCTTCGCAGGAGCTGTTAGCCAGGGTCTGCTGCTGGCCATGCTAGTTCCAAGCACATGGCGGGAGCTGTGGGCCTGGGGCTGCCGGGCGGCCATGTTGGTTCCCAGGGCATGGCGGGAGCTGTGGGCCCAAGGCTCCCGCCGGCCATGTTGGTTCCCGGGTCATTGTGGGAGCTGTGGTCCTGGGGCTGCCGGCGGCCATATTGGTTCCCAGGACATGGCAGGAGCTGTGGGCCTGGGTTTTCCGGTGGCCATTTAGTTTCTCGGGGCATGGCGAGAGCTGTGGGCCTGGGGCTGCCGGGCGGCCATGTTGATTTCCGGGGCATGGCGGGAGCTGTGGGCACGGGGCTGCCGGTGGCCCTGTTGGTTCCCAGCTCATGGAGGGAGCTGTGGACCCGGGGCTGCTGCCGGCCTTGTTGGTTCCAGGGGCATGGCGGGAGCTGTGGTCCCGCAGCTGCTGGCGGCCATGTTAGTTCCCGGGCCTTGGCGGGAGCTGTGGGTCAGGAGCTGCCGGGTGGCCATGTTAGTTCCCGGGTCATGGCTGGAGCTGTGGGACCGGGGCTGCCAGGCGGCCATGTCGGTTCTCGGGGCATGGTTGGATCTTTGGGCCTGGGGCTGCCAGGCGGCCATGTTGGTTCTTTGAGCATGCGGAGATCTGTGGGCCCAGGGCTGCCAAGCCACCATGTTGGTTCTCAGGTCATGGCAGGAGTTCTCGGCGTGAAGCTGCCGGGCGGCCATGTTGGTTTCCATGGCATGGCGGAAGCTGTGGTCTTGGGGCTGCCGTGCGGCCATGTTGGTTTCCGGGGCATGGCGTGAGCTGTGGGCCCGGGGCTGCCGCTGGCCATGTTGGTTCCCGGGGTATGACCGGAGCTGTGGGCTCAGAGGTCTCCCCGGCCATGTTAGTTCCTGGGGCATGACGGGTACTGTGGGTCAGGGGCTGACGCCGACCATGTTGGTTCCCAGGGCATGGCGGGAGCTGTGGGCCCGGGGCTGCGGGGCGGCCATGTTGGTTCCCAGGGCATGGCGGGAGCTTTGGACCCAGGGCTGCTATGCGGCCATGTTGGTTTCCAGGGCATTGGAGGAGCTGTGGACCCGGGTCTGCCGCAAGCCATTTTGGTTCCCAGGGCATGGTGGGAGTTGTGGGCCTGGCTCTGCTGACCGCCATGTTGGTTTTTGGGGCATGGAGGCAGGTGTGGGCCCGGGGCTGCTGTCGGCCATGTTGGTTCCCTGGGCATGGCGGGAGCTGTGGTCCCGGGGCTACCTCCGGCCATGTTGGTTCCCGGGGCATGGCGGGAACTGTGGGCCTGGGACTGCCGGTCGACCATGTTGGTTCCCGGGGCATGGCCGGAGCTGTGGTCCCGCGGCTGCTTCCGGCCATGTTGATTTCCGGAGCATGTCTGGAGCTGTGGGCCCGGAGCTGACCCCAGCCATGTTGGTTCCCAGGGCATGGCGGGAGCTGTGGGCCTGGGGTTGCCACCGGCCATGGTGGTTCCCGGGGCATGGTGGGAGCTGTTGGCCCGGGGCTTCCGGCGGCCATGTTGGTTCCCAGGTCATGGCGGGAGCTGTGGGCCTGGGGCTGCCGTTGGCCATTTTGGTTCCCAGGTCATGGCGGGAGCTGTTGGCCTGGGGCTGCCGGGCGGCAATGTTGGTTCCCAGGTCACGGTGGGAGCTGTGGGCCTGGATCTGATGGGCGGCCATGTTGGTTCCCGGGGCATTGCGCAAGCTGTGGGCCCGCGGCTGCCGGTCAGCCATGTTGGTTCCCCGGTCGTGGCAGCAGCTGTGGACCCGGGGCTGCCAGGCGGCCATGTCTGTTCCCGGGGCGTGGTGGGACCATTGAGCTCGGGGCTGGCAGGCGGACATGTTCGTTCCCAGAGCATGGCGGGAGCTGTGGGCCCGGGGCTGCCGGGAGGCCTTGTTGGTTATCAGGTCATGGCGGGAGCTGTGGGTGTGGGGCTGCCGGGCGGTCATGTTGGTTCCCTGTTCATGGAAAATGTTGTGGGCTTTTGGCTGCCGGCGGTCATGTTGCTTTCCGGGGCATGGCAAGTGCTGTGGATCCGGGGCTGCCAGGCGGACATTTCGCTTCCCGGGGCTTGGCGGGAGCTGTGGGACCGAGGCTCCCGCCGGCCATGTTGGTTCCCGCGCCATGGCAAGAGCTGTGGTCCCTGGGGCTTCTGCCGGCAATGTTGTTTCCCAGGGCATGGCGGGAGCTGTGGGCCGAAGTCTCCCGCCGGCCATGATTGTTCCCGGGGCATGGCGTGAGCTGTGGGCCCGGGGCTGCTGCCAGCCATGTTGGTTTCGGGGCACGGCGGGAGCTGTGGGCCCGGGGCTGCCGCTGGCCATGTTGGTTCCCGGGGTATGACCGGAGCTGTGGGCTCAGAGGTCTCCCCGGCCATGTAGGTTCCTGGGGCATGACGGGTACTGTGGGTCAGGGGCTGACGCCGACCATGTTGGTTCCCAGGGCATGGCGGGAGCTTTGGACCCAGGGCTGCGGACGGCCATGTTGGTTTCCAGGGCATTGGAGGAGCTGTGGACCCGGGTCTGCCGCAAGCCATTTTGGTTCCCAGGGCATGGTGGGAGTTGAGGGCCTGGCTCTGCTGACCGCCATGTTGGTTTTCAGGGCATGGAGGCAGGTGTGGGCCCGGGTCTGCTGTCGGCCATGTTGGTTCCCTGGGCATGGCGGGAACTGTGGCCCTGGGGCTGCTTCCGGCCATGTTGGTTTCCGGAGCATGGCTGGAGCTGTGGGCCCGGAGCTGACCCCAGCCATGTTGGTTCCCAGGGCATGGCGGGAGCTGTGGGCCTGGACCTGCCGTTGGCCATTTTGGTTCTCGGGGCATGGCGGGAGCTCTGGGCCCAGGGCTGCTATGCGGCCATGTTGGTTTTTGGGGCAAAGTGGGAACTGTGAGCCCAAGGCTGCCGGACGGCCACATTGGTTCCCAGGCCATGGCAAGAGCTGTAGTCCCGGGGCTCCTGCCAACCATATTGGTTCCTGGGGCATGGCAGGAGCAGTGGTCCTGAAGATGCTGCCGGCCATGTTGGTTCCCAGGGCATGGCGGGAGCTGTGGGCCTTGGGCTGCCGCCAGCCATGTTGGTTCCCGGGGCATGGCAGGAGCTGTGGGTCAGGGGCTGCCGGTCGGCCATGTTGGTTCCCGGGGCATGGCGGAAGTTGTGGGCTTGGGACTGCCGGCGGCCATGTTTGTTTCCAAGGCATGGCGGGAGCTGTGGTCCTGATAATGCTGTCGGCCATGTTGGTTCCTGGGGCATGGCGGAATCTGTGGGCCCAGGGCTGCCAGGCGGCCATGTCTGTTCCTGGGGCATGACGGGAGCTTTGGTCCCACGGCTGCTGAGCGGCCATGTTGGTTCCCAGGGCTTTGCAGGAGCTGTTGGCCAGGGTCTGCTGCTGGCCATGCTAGTTCCAAGCACATGGCGGCAGCTGTGGGCCTGGGGCTGCCGGGCGGCCATGTTGGTTCCCAGGAAATGACGGCAGCTGTGCTCTTGGGGCTTCCAGGCGGCCATGTTTGTTTCCAGGCCATGCCCGGATCCTTGATCCCGAGACTGGCGCCGGTCATGTTAGTTCCCGTAGCATGGTGGAAGCATTGGGCCCCGGGACTGCTGTCAACCATGTTGGTTCTAAGGGCATGGCGGAATCTGTGGGCCTGTTGCTGCCGGGCGACCATGTTGGTTCCCGGGGCATGGCGGGAGCTGTGGGCTCGGGGCTGCCACGCGGCCATGTTAGTTCGTAGGGCATGGCCGGAGCTGTGGGTCCAGGGCTGCCAGGCGACCATGTCTGTTTCCTGAACATGACGGGAGCTTTGGTCCCACGGCTGCTGGGCGGCCATGTTTGTTTCCAGGGCATGCCGGGATCCTTGATCCCAGGGCTGCCGCCGGCCATGTTAGTTCCAGTAGCATGGTGGGAGCACTGGGCACTGGGACTGCTGTCGGCCATGTTAGTTCACGTATCATCACGGAATCTGTGGGCCTGGTGCTGCAGGGCGACCATGTTGGTTCCCGGGGTATGGCGCGAGCTGTTGGCCCGGGGCTGCCGTAGGTCATGTTGGTTCCGAAAGCATGGCGGGAGCTGTTGGCCTGGGGCTGCCGGTGGCCATTTTGTTTCTCAGGGCATGGCAGGAGCTGTGGGCCTGGGGCTGCCGGGCGGCCATGTTGATTCCTGGGGCATGGCGCTATCTGTGGGCCCAAGGGTCTCACCGGCCATGTTGTTTCCCGGGTCATGGCTGAACCTGTGGTCCTGGGGCTGCTCGGCGGCCATGATGGTTTCCGGGGTATAGCGGGAGCAGTTAGCCCGAGGCTGCCGGTGGCCATGTTGGTTCCCAGGGCATGGCGGGAACTGTGGGCCTGGGGCTCCTGGTAGCCATTTTGGTTCTTGGGGAATGGCGCAGCTCTAGGCCAAGGGCTGCCGCCGACCATGTTGCTTCTAAGGGCATTGCAGGAGCTGTTGGCCAGGGTCTGCTGCTGGCCATGTTGGTTCCCAGGGCATGGCAGGAGCTGTGGGTGTGGGGCTGCCGGTCAGCCATGTTGGTTCCCGGGCCATGTCAAGAGCTGTGGACCCGGGGCTGCCAGGCGGACATGTCTGTTCCCGGGACGTGGTGGGAGCATTGAGCTCGGGACTGCCAGGCGGACATGTTCGTTCCCAGAGCATGGCGGGAGCTGTGGGTCCGGGGCTGCCGGGCGGCCTTTTTGGATATCAGGTCATGGCGGGAGCTGTGGGTGTGGGGCTGCCGCCGGCCATGTTGGTTCTCGGGGCATGGCGGGAGCTGTGGTACAGAAGGTGCTGCCGGCCATGTTGGTTCCCGGGGCATGGCGGGAGCTGTGGGCCCGGGGCTGCCGCTGGCCATGTTGGTTCCCGGGGTATGACCGGAGCTGTGGGCTCAGAGGTCTCCCCGGCCATGTTGGTTCCTGGGGCATGGCGGGAACTGTGGTTCAGGGGCTGACGCCGACCATGTTGGTTCCCAGGGCATGGCGGGAGCTTTGGACCCAGGGCTGCGGACGGCCATGTTGGTTTCCAGGGCATTGGAGGAGCTGTGGACCCGGGTCTGCCGCAAGCCATTTTGGTTCCCAGGGCATGGTGGGAGTTGTGGGCCTGGCTCTGCTGACCGCCATGTTGGTTTTTGGGGCATGGAGGCAGGTGTGGGCCCGGGGCTGCTGTCGGCCATGTTGGTTCCCTGGGCATGGCGGGAGCTGTGGTCCCGGGGCTACCTCCGGCCATGTTGGTTCCCGGGGCATGGCGGGAACTGTGGGCCTGGGACTGCCGGTCGACCATGTTGGTTCCCGGGGCATGGCCGGAGCTGTGGTCCCGGGGCTGCTTCCGGCCATGTTGATTTCCGGAGCATGCCTGGAGCTGTGGGCCCGGAGCTGACCCCAGCCATGTTGGTTCCCAGGGCATGGCGGGAGCTGTGGGCCTGGGGTTGCCACCGGCCATGGTGGTTCCCGGGGCATGGTGGGAGCTGTTGGCCCGGGGCTTCCGGCGGCCATGTTGGTTCCAAGGTCATGGCGGGAACTGTGGGCCAGGGGCTGCTGGGCGGCAATGTTGGTTCCCAGCTCATGGTGGGAGCTGTGGGCCTGGGTCTGATGGGCATCCATGTTGGTTCCCGGGGCATGGCGCAAGCTGTGGGCCCGCGGCTGCCGGTCAGCCATGTTGGTTCCCGGGCCATGTCAAGAGCTGTTGGCCCGGGACTGCCGGTCGACCATGTTGGTTCCCGGGGCATGGCCGGAGCTGTGGTCCCGGGGCTGCTTCCGGCCATGTTGGTTTCCGGTGCATGGCTGGAGCTGTGGGCACGGAGCTGACTCCAGCCATGTTGTTTCCCAGGGCATGGCGGGAGCTGTGGGTCTGGGGCTGCCGTTGGCCATTTTGGTTCTCGGGGCATGGCGGGAGCTCTGGGCCCAGGGCTGCTATGCGGCCATGTTGGTTTTTGGGGCATAGTGGGAACTGTGAGCCCAAGGCTGCCGGACGGCCACATTGGTTCCCAGGCCATGGCAAGAGCTGTGGTCCCGGGGCTCCTGCCAACCATATTGGTTCCTGGGGCATGGCAGGAGCAGTGGTCCTGAAGATGCTGCCGGCCATGTTGGTTCCCAGGGCATGGCGGGAGCTGTGGGTCAGGGGCTGCCGGTCGGCCATGTTGGTTCCCGGATCATGGCGGAAGTTGTGGGCTTGGGACTGCCGGCGGCCATTTTTGTTTCCGAGGCATGGCGGGAGCTGTGGTCCTGATAATGCTGCCGGCCATGTTGGTTCCTGGGGCATGGCGGATTCTGTGGGCCCAGGGCTGCCAGGCGGCCGTGTCTGTTCCTGGGGCATGACGGGAGCTTTGGTCCCACGGCTGCTGGGCGGCCATGTTGGTTCCCAGGGCTTTGCAGGAGCTGTTGGCCAGGGTCTGCTGCTGGCCATGCTAGTTCCAAGCACATGGCGGCAGCTGTGGGCCTGGAGCTGCCGGGCGGCCATGTTGGTTCCCAGGAAATGACGGCAGCTGTGCTCTTGGGGCTTCCAGGCGGCCATGTTTGTTTCCAGGCCATGCCTGGATCCTTGATCCCGAGACTGGCGCCAGTCATGTTAGTTCCCGTAGCATGGTGGAAGCATTGGGCCCCGGGACTGCTGTCAACCATGTTGGTTCTAAGGGCATGGCGGAATCTGTGGGCCTGTTGCTGCCGGGCGACCATGTTGGTTACCGGGGCATGGCGGGAGCTGTGGGCTCGGGGCTGCCAGGCGGCCATGTTAGTTCCCAAGGGCATGGCGGGAGCTGTGGTTCAGGGACTGCCGGGCGGCAATGTCGGTTCCCAGGTCATGGTGGGAGCTGTGGTGCAGGGGCTGCCGGGCGGCCATTTTGGTTCCTGAGACATGGCTGGAGCTTTGGTCCCACGGCTGCTGGTCGGCCATGTTGGTTCCCGGGACATGGCAAGATCTGTGGGCCCAAGTCTCCCACCGGCCATGTTGTTTCCCGGGTCATTGCGGGAGCTGTGGGTCTGGTGCTGCCGCCGGCCATGTTGGTTCTCGGGGCATGGCGGGAGCTGTTGGCCCGGGGCTGTCGCCAGCCATGTTGGTTCCCGGGACATGGCGGGAACTTTGGACCTGGGGCTGCCGGTCGACGATGTTGGTTCCTGGGGCATGGCGGGATCTGTGTGCCCAAGTCTCCCTCAGGCCTTGTTGGTTCCTGGGGCATGGCGGGAGCTGTGGGCCTGGGGCTGCTACCGGCCATGACGTTTTCGGGGTTCGGCGGAAGCTGTTGGCCCAGGGCTGTCGGCGGACATGTTGCCTCCCAGGGTATGGCGGGAGCTGTGGGTCTGGGGCTGCCGTTGGCCATTTTGGTGCTCGGGGCATGGCGGAGTTGTGGGCCGAGGGCTGCCGCCAGCCATGTTGGTTCTTAGGGCACAGCAGGAGCTCTGGGCCCGGGGCTGCTATGCGGCCATGTTGGTTTCCGGGGCATGGCGGGAGCTGTGGGCCTGGGTCTGCCGCCGGCCATGTTGGTTCCCTGGGCATGGCGGGAGCTGTGGGCTTCACGCTGCCGCTGGCCATGTTGGTTCCCTGGGCATGGCGGGAGCTGTGGGCTTCAGGCTGCCGCCGGCCATGTTGGTTCCCTGGGCATGGCGGGAGCTGTGGGCTTCAGGCTGCCGCCGGCCATGTTGGTTCCCGGGGCATGGCAGGAGCTGTAGACCTGGGGCTGCCGGTCGGCCATGTTGGTTCCCGGGGCACGGCGAGAGCTGTGGGCCCAGGGCTGCCGGGCGGCCATTTTGTTTCCCATGGCATGGCGGCAGTTTTGGGCCTGGGGCTGCCAGCGGAAATTTTGGTTCCCAGAGCATGGCGGGAGCTGTGAGCCAAAAGCTGCCGCTGGCCATGTTGGTTCCCAGGGCATGCGTGGAGCTGTAAGCCCGGGTCAGCCTGGCGGCCATGTTGGTTCCCAGGTCATGGCGGGAGCTGTGAGCATGGTGCTGCCAGGAAGCCATGTTGGTTCCTGGGTCATGATGGGAGCTGTGGGCCCCGAGCAGCCGATTGGCCATGTTAGTTCACAGGTTACGGCGGGAGCTGTGGGCCCAGTGCGGCTGGGCAGCGATGTTGGTTCAAGGGCACGGCGGGAGCCGTGGGCCCAGGGGTGCCCCCGGCCATGTACTTTCCCAGGGCATTGCGGGATCTGTGGGCCCGGGGCTGCTGGGCAGCCATATTGGTTTCCAAGGCATAGTAAGAGCCGTCAGCCCAGGGCTGCCGGAGGTCCATGTTGGTTCCCGGGCAATGGCAAGAGCTGTGGTCCCGGGTCTGCTTCCGGCCATGTTGGTTCCCAGGGCTTAGTGGGAGCTGTGGGCCCCGGGATGCCGTCGGCCATCTTGGTTCCCATGGCATGGCGGGAGCTGTGGGCCCGGGGTTGCCGCACGGCCTTGTTGGTTCCCGAGGCAGGGTGGGCGCTGTGGCTTCGGCGCTGCCGGGCGGCCATGTTGTTTTCCAGGGCATTTCAGCAGCTGTGGCCCGGGGCTTCCTGGTGACCATGTTGGTTCCCGGGGCATGCCAGAGGCTGTGGGCCCGGGGCTACCGGGCTGCCATGTTGGTTCCCAGGTCATGGCGGGAACTGTGGTCCTTTGTCTGCCGTCGGCCATGTTGGTACCCAGGGCATAGAGGGAGCCGTGGGCCCTGGGCTGCCACCGGCCATGTTGGTTCCCTGGGGCATGTTGGGATCAGTTGGTCCGGGGCTGCTGGGCGGCCATGTTTGTTCTCGAGCCATGGCGGGAGCTGTGGGCCTAGGCCTACTGGGCCGCTATGTTGGTTCCTGGGGCATGGGAGGAGCCGTGAGCCCAGGGCTCCCGCCGGCCATGTTGGTTCCCAGGGAATTTCGGCAGCTGTGGCCCGGGGCTTCCCGGCGACCATGTTGGTTCCCAGGGCACGGCGGACGCTGTGTGCCCGGGGCTACTGCCGACCATGTTGTTTTCCGGGGCATGGCGGGAGCTGTGGGCCCGGGGCTGCCGTCGGCCATGTTGTATCCCAGGGCATGGCGGGAGCCGTGAACCCGGGGCTGCCACCGGCCATGTTTGTTCCCCGGGGCATGGCGGGAGCTGTGGGCCTGTTGCTGCCAGGTGGCCATGTTGGTTCCTGGGGCATGACGGGAGCTTCCGTCCCACCGCTGCTGGCTGATCATGTTGGTTCCCAGGGCATGGCGGGAGCTGTGTGTCTGGGGCTGTAACCGGCCGTGATGGTTCCCGAGGCATGGCGGGATCTGTGGGCCCGGGGCTACCACCGGCCGTGTTGGTTCCCGGGGCATTTCGGCAGCTGTGGCCCGGGGCTGCCTGGCGGCCATGTTAGTTCCCAGGGCATGGCATGATCTGTGCTCCCGGGGCTGCTGTGCGGCCATGTTCGTTCCCAGGGCATGGTGGGATTTGTGGGCCCGGGGCTGCTGGGCGGACAAGTTGGTTTCCATGGCATAGTAAGAACCGTCAGCCCAGGGCTGCCGAACATCCATGTTGGTTCCCGGGCCATTGCAATAGCTGTGGGCTTGGGGCTGCTTCCGGCCATGTTGGATTCCAGGGCATGGCGGGATCTGTGCTCCCGGGGCTGCTGTGCAGCCATGTTGGTTCCAGGGCATGGCGGGAGCTGTGGGCTCAGGGCTCCCGCCGGCCATGTTGGTTCCTGGGGCATGGTGGGAACCGTGGGCCCGGGTCTGCTTCCGGTCATGTTGGTTCACGGGGCATGGGCTCGGGGGTGCCGTCGGCCATGTTGGTTCCCAGGGCATTTCGGTAGCTGTGGCCCGGGGCTGCCTGGCGACCATGCTGGTTCCTGGGGCATGGCGGGAGCTGTGGACACAGGGGCTGCAGCCGGAAATGTTGGTTCCCAGGGCATGGCGGGAGCTGTGCGCCTGGGGCAGCGTGGTGGCCATGTTGGTTCCAGGGCATGGCGGGAGACGTGGGCCTAAGGCTCCCGCCGCAAATGTTTGTTCCTGGGTCATGGCGGGAGCTGTGGACCTGGGGCTACTGGGCCGCCATTTTGTGTCCCAGGGCATGGGAGGAGCCGTGAGCTTAGGGCTGCCGCCAGCCGTGTGGTTTCCTGGGTCATGGCGGGATCTGTGGGTCTGGGGCTGCCGCCGACCATGTTGATTCCCGGGGCATGGTAAAAGCTGTAAGCCTGGGGCTGCCGGGCGGCCATGTTGATTCCCGGCTCATGGCGGAAGCTGTGAACTTGGGGCTGCTAGGTGGCCGTGTTGGTTCCTGGGGCATGGCAGAAGTTGTGGTCCCGGGGCTGCCGGTCGGCCATGTTGATTCCCGGGGCATGGCAGGAACGGTGGGACTGGGGCCGCCGGCAGCCATTGTTGCTTCCCAGGGCATGGCGACATCTGTGGTCCCGGGGCTGACATGCGGCCATGTTTTTTCCCAGGGCATTGTGGGATCTGTGAACCCGGGGCTGCTTCTCGGCCATGTTGGTTCCCAAGGCATAGAAAGAACTGTCAGCCCTGGGCTGCCGGACGTCCATGTTGGTTCTCGGGCCATGGTAAGATCTGAGGTCCCGTTTCTGCTTCCAGCCATGTTGGTTTCCAGGGCATGGCGGGAGCTGTGGGCCCAAGGCTCCCGCCGGCCATGTTGATTCTCGGGGCATGGCGGGAGCTGTGGGCCCGGGGCTCCCGGTCGGCCATATTGGTTACCAGGGCATGGTGTGAGCTGTGGGCCGGGGTCTGCTGCCGGCCATGTTGGTTTCCGGGACATGGCTGGAGCTGTGGTCCTGTGGCTGATGGGCGGCCATATTGGTTCCAGGGGCATGGCGAGAGCTGTGGGCCTGGGGCTTCAGGGCGGCCATGTTGGTTCCCGGGGCATGCGGGAGCTGTCGGCCCAGGGCTATCGCTGGCCATGTTGGTTCCCAAGGCATGGCGGGAGTTTTGCTTCCACGGCTGCTGGGCCACCATGTTGGATCCCAGGGCATGGCGGGATCTGTGGGCCCAAGGCTCCCGCCGGCCATGTTGAGTCCCGGGGCATGTCGGGAGCTGTGGGCCTGTGGCTGCCAGCAGCCATGATGGTTCCTGGGGCATGGCGGGAGCTGTGGGCCTGGGGCTGCCGGCAGCCATTTTCATTCCCGGGCCATGGCGGGAGCTGTGGTCCTCGTTCCTGCCTGAGTGCCATGTTGGATCCCAGGGCATGGCGGGAGCTGTGGACCCGGATCTGCCAGTTGGCCATGTTGGTTCCCGGGGCATGCCCGGAGCTGTGAGCCCAAACCTCCTGCCGGACACGTTGGTTCTCGGGTCATGGCGGGAGCTCTGGGCTTGGATCTGCTGTCGGCCATGTTGTTTCCCGGGTCATGGCGGGAGCCGTGGGCCCGGGGCTATCGCCGGCCATGTTGGGTCCCAAGGCATGGCGGGAGTTTTGCTCCAACGGCTGCTGGGCCGCCACGTTGGTTCCCAGGGCATGGCGGCTAATGATGACCCAAGGCTGCTGACGTCCATGTTTGTTCCCGGGGCATGGCGTGAGCTGTGGGCCCAGGGCTGCTGGGTGGCCATATTGGTTCCCAGAGCATGGCAAGAGCTGTGGGCCCGGGGGTGCCGGGCGGCCATCTTTGTTCCCGGGGCATGGCGGGAGCTGTGGGCACGGGGCTGCCTGGCGGCCATGTTGGTTCCCAGGGCATTTCGGCATCTGTGGGCCTGGGGCTACTTGGCGACCATGATGGTTTCCGGGGCATAGTAGGAACTGTCAGCCCAAAGCTGCCGTTTGGCCATATTGGTTCCCAGGGCATGGTGAAAGCGGTGGGCCCAAGGCTCCCTCCGGCCATGTTGGTTCCTGGGGCATGGCGGGAGCTGTGGGCCCAGGGCTACGAGGCGGCCATGTTTGTTCCCAGGACATGTTCGGAGCTGTAGGCCAGGGGCTGCCGGGCGGCCATGTTGGTTCCCGGCGCATCGTGGGAGCTTTTTTCCCATGGCTGCTTGGCGGCCATGTTGGTTCCCAGGGCACGGCCTGAGCTGTGGGCTCGAGGGTGCTGTCTGCCATGTTGGTTCCAGGGGCATGTCGGGAGCTGCGGGCCTGGGGCTGCCACCAGCCATGTTGTTTCCTGGGGCATGGTGGGAGCTGTGGGCCCGAGACTGCTGGGCGGCCATGTTGGTTTCCAGGGCATAGTAAGAACTGTCAGCGCAGGGCTGCTGGACGGACATGTTGGTTTCCAGGGCATGGCGGGATCTGTGGGCCCGTGGTTGCCCCCAGCCATGTTGATCCTTGGGGCATGTCAGGAGCTGTGGGCCTGAGGCTACTGGGCTGCCATTTTGGTTCCCGGGGCATGGGAGGAGCCGTGAGCCCAGAGCTGCCGCCAGACTTGTTGGTTCCTGGAGCATGGCGGGAGCTGTGGTCCCGAAGCTCTTGCTGGCCATGTTGGTTCCGAGGGCATGGCGGGAGCTCTGGGCCCAGGGCTGCCATGCGGCCATGTTTGTTCCCAGGGCATGTTCGGAGCTGTGGGCCAGAGGCTGCCGGGTGGCCATGTTGGTTCCCGGGGCATGGCGGGAGCTGTGGGCCCAAGGCTCCTGCCCACCACGTTGGTTCTCGGGTCATGGCGGGAGCTGTGGGCCTGGGGCTCCCGGTCGGACACGTTGGTTCCCAGGGCATGGCGGGAGCTGTGGGCCCTGGGGCAGTCGGGTGTCCATGTTAATTCCCGGGGCGTGGCGGGAGCTGTGGGCTTGGGACTGCACCGGCCATGTTGGTTCCCGGGGCATGGCGGGAGCTGTGGGCCCGGGTCTGCTGCCATCCATGTTGGTTTCCGGGGATGGTTCAGCTGTGGGCCCGGGTCTGCTGCCGGCCATGTTGGTTCCCGGGGCATAGCGGGAGCTGTGGGCCCGGGTCTGCCAAGTGGCCATGTTGGTTCTAAGGGCTTGGTGGGAGCTCTGGGCCTGGTGCTGCCGCCCGCCATGTTGATTCCCTGTGCAAGGCGGGAGCTGTGGGCTTGGGACTGCACCGGCCATGTTGGTTCCAGTGTCATGGCAGGATCTGTGGGCCCAAGGCTCCCGGTCGGCCATATTGGTTCCCATGGCAAGGTGGGAGGTGTGGGCCCGGGGCTGCTGGGCGACCATGTTGGTACCAAGGCATTGCGGGAGCTGTGGTCCCGAGGCTCCCGTCGGCCATGTTGATTTCCTGGTCATGGCGGGAGCTGTGGGTCCTGGCTCCTGGTCGGTTATGTTGGTTCCCAAGGCATGGCGGGAGCTGTAGGCCCGGGGGTGCCGTCTGCCATGTTGGTTCCCGGGGCATGGCAGCACCTGTGGACCCGGGTCTGCCGCCAGCCATGTTGGTTCTTGGCTCATGGCGGGAGCTGTGGGCCCCGGGCTGCCGCCCGCCATGTTGATTCCCGGGGCATGGCGGCAGCTGTGGGCCCCGGGCTGCCCGGCGGAGACGTTGGTTGCCAGGGTATGGCAGGAGCTGTTGTCCCGGGGCTGCCGCCGGCCATTTTGATTGTCGGGGCATTGCGGGAGCTGTGGGCCCGGGGCTGCCGGCAGCCATTTTGGTTCTCGTGGCAGTGCGGGAGCTGTGGGTCTGGGGCTGCCGCCGGCCATGTTCGTTCCCAGGGCATGGCAGGAGCCGTGGGCCTGGGGCTGCCACCAGCCATGTTGGTTTTCGGGGCATGGAGGGAGCTTTGGCCCGGGGCTGCTGTTTGGCCATGTTGATTCCCGGGGCATGGCGGGAGCTCTTAGCCGGGGCTGCCACCTGCCACGATGGTTCCCGGGGCATGGCAGGAGCTGTGGGCCCAGGGCTCCCTCCAGCCATGTTGGTTCCCAGGGCATGGCACGACCTTTGGTCCCACGGATGCTGCGCCGCAATTTTGGTTCCCGGGGCATTGGGGCAGCTGTGGGCCCGGTGCTGCCTGAGAGCCATGTTGGTTCCCAGAGCATTGCGAGAGCTGTGGACCCAGGGCTGCTGGGCGGCCATGTTGGTTCTCGGGGCATGGTGTAAACTGTGGGCCCGGGGCTGCCTGTCGGCCATGTTGGTACCAAGATATTGCGGGAGCTGTGGGCCCTGGGCTCCCAGTTGGCTATGTTGGTTCCCGGGGAATGGCGGGACCTGTGCACCCAAGTCTACTGCCGGACATGTTGGTTCCCGGGGCAAGGCAGGAGCTGTGGGCCTGGGGCTGCTCCCGGCCATGTTGCTTCCCGGGGCATGGCGGGAGCTGTGGGCTTGTTGCTGCCGCCGGCCATTTTGGTTCTCGGGGTATGGAGGGAGCTTTGGCCACGGGGCTGCCTCCGGATATGTTGATTCCCGGGCCATGGCGGGAGCTGTGGGCCCCGGGGCAGCCGGGTGGCCATATTGGTTCCCAGGGCATGGTGGGAGCTGTGGGCCTTGGTCTGCTGTCGGCCATGTTGTTTCCAGGGGCAAAACAGCAGCTGTGGGCCCGGAGCTGCCGGGCGGCCATGTTGGTTCCCAGGGCATGGAGGAAACTGTGGGCCTGGTGCTGCCTGTCGGCCATGTTGGTACCCAAGGCATTGCAGGAGCTGTGGGCCCTGGCTCCCGGTCGGCTATGTTGGTTCCCGGGGCATGGTGGGAGCTGTTGGCCTGGGCCTTCAGGGCGACCATATTGGTTCCCGGGGCATGGCCGGATATGTGGGCATGGGGCTGCTGGCAGCCATGTTTGTTCCCGGGGCATAGCCGGAGCTGTGGGCCCGGGGCTGCCAAGTGGCCATGTTGGTTCTAAGGGCTTGGCGGGATCTCTGGGCCTGGTGCTGCCTGGCGGCCATGTTGGTTCCCGTGGCAAGGCGGGAGGTGTGGGCCCGGGGCTGCATGTCGGCCATGTTGGTACCCAAGGCATTGCGGGAGCTGTGGGCCCAAGACTCCCGCTGGCCATTTTGGTTTCCTGGTCATGGAGGCAGGCGTGAGCCCTGAGCTCCCCGTCGCCTATGTTGGTTCTTGGGGCATGGCGGGACCTGTGCACCCAAGTCTACTGCCGGACATTTTGGTTCCCGGGGCATGGCGGGAGCGGTGGGCCTGGGTCTGCTGTCAGTCATGTTGGTTCCAGGGCCAAAACAGCAGCTGTGGGCTCGGGGCTGTCGGGCGGCCATTTTGGTTCCTGGGGCATGGAGGGAGCAGTGGGCCTGGGGCTGTCTGGCGGCCATGTTGTTTCTCGGGGCATGGAGGAAACTGTGGGCCTGGGGCTTTCTGTCGGCCATGTTGGTACCCAAGGCATTGCGGGAGCTGTGGGCCCTGGCTCCCGCTCGGCTATGTTGGTTCCCGGGGCATGGCGGGAGCTGTGGGCCCGGGTCTGCCGCCAGCCATGTTGGTTCTTGGCTCATGGTGGCAGCTGTGGGCCCGGGGCTGCCCAGCAGCGACGTTCGTTGCCAGGACATGGCGGGAGCTGTAGCCCCGGGGCTGCCGCGGCCATTTTGGTTCTCGTGGTAGTGCGGGAGCTGTGGGCCTGGGGCTGCCGCCGGCAATGTTCGTTCCCAGGGCATGGCAGAAGCCGTGGGCCTGGAGCTGCCACCAGCAATGTTGGTTCCCGTGGCATGGAGGGAGCTTTGAGCCGGGGCTGCCACCTGCCACGATGGTTCCCGGGGCATGGCAGGAGCTGTGGGCCCAGGGCTCCCTCCACCCACGATGGTTCCCAGGGCATGGCGGGAGCTTTGGTCCCACGGCTGCTGCGCCGCAATTTTGGTTCCCGGGGCATGGCAGGAGCTGTGGGCCCGGGACTGTCGGCAGCCATGTTGGTTCCCGGGACATGGCCTGAGCTGTGTGCCCGGGGCTGCTGGGTGGCCATGTTTTTTTCCAGGGCATGGTAGGAACTGTGAGCCCAGGGCTGCCGGATGGTCATGTTGGTTCCCGGGACATTACAAGAGCTGTTTTTGCAGGGCTGCTGCCGGCCATGTTGGTTCCCAGGGCATGACAGGAGCTGTGGGCCTGGGGCTGCCGACAGCCATGTTGGTTCCCGGGGTATGGCGGGAGCATTGGGCCCAGGGCTGCGCTGGCCATGTTGGTTCCCGGGGTATGGCGGGAGCTGTGGGCCTGGGGGTACCGGCAGCCATGTTGATTCCCGGGGCATGGTGGGAGCTGTGGGCCTGGGGCTGCCAGGCGGCCATGTTGGTTCCCGGGGCATGGCGCGATCTGTGGGCCCTGTGGCAACAGGGTGGCCGTGTTGGTTCCCGGGGCATAGCGGAAGCTGTGGACCCAGGACAGCACCGGCCATCATGGTTCTCGGGGCATGGCGGTAGCTGTGGTCTCCGGGGCTGCGTGAGAGCCATGTTGGTTCCCAGAGCATTGCGAGAGCTGTGGACCCGGGGCTGCTGGGTGGCCATGTTGGTTTCCAGGGCATGGTAGGAATTGTGAGTCCAGGGCTGCCGGACGGCCATGTTGGTTCCTGGGCCATGGCAAGAGCTGTTGTCCTGGGTCTGCTTCCTGCCATGTTGGTTCCCGGGGCATGGCAGGAGCCATGAGCCCAAGGCTGCCGCCAGCCATGTTGGTTCCCGGGTCATGGTGGGAGCTGTGGGCCCGGGTCTGCACCGGCCATGATGGTTCTCAAGACATGGTGGGAGCTGTGAGCCCGAAACTTCCGTCAGCCATGTTGGTTCCCGGGGCATGGCGGAAGCTGTGGTCCCCGGTGCTGCCTGAGAACCATGTTGGTTCCTGGGGCATGGCGGCAGCTATGGGCCCGGGGCTGCCAGGCGGTCATGTTGTTTCCCAGGCTATGTCAGGAGTCGTCGGCCTGGGGCTGCCGGGCGGACATTTTGGTTCAGGGGTGTAGTAGGAGCTGTGGGTCTGGGGCTGCTGGGCGGCCATTTTTGTTCCCAGGGCATGGCGGGAGCTTTGGGCCTAAAACTGCTGCCAGGCGGCCATGTTGGTACCAGGGGCATGACGGGAGCTGTGGGCACGGGGCTGCCGGGAGGTCATGTTGGTTCCCAGGGCATGGAGGCAGCTGTGGGCCCGGGGCTGCCGGTGGCCATTTTGGTTCCCGTGGCATGGCGGGAGCTGTGGGCCCGGGACTGTTCCGGCCATGATGGTTCCTGGGGCCTGGCGGGAGCTGTGGGCCCGGGGCTGCCGGTCGGCCATTTTGGTTCCACGGTCATGGCGGGACCTGTGGGCCTGAGGCTGCCGGGTGGCCATGTTTGTTCTTGGGTCATGGCGGGACCTGTGAGCCCGAGGTTGCTGAGCGGCCATGTTGGTTCCCGGGGCACGGTGGGAGATTTGGTCGTGGGGGTGCCTCCGGCCATGTTTGTTCCCGGGGGTATAGCGGGAGCTTTTGGCCCGGGCCTGACGTCAGCCATGTTGGTTCCCGGGGCATAGCGGGAGCTGTGGGCTCGGGGATGCTGGGCGGACATGTTGGTTCCCGGGTCATGGCGGGAGCTGTGGGCCTTGGGCTGCCGGGCGGCCATGTTGGTTCCTGGGGCATGGCAGGAGCTGTGGGCCTGGGGTTGCTTGGTGGCCATGTTGGTTCCCCGGGCACGGCAGGAGCTGTGGGCCAGGGGCTGCTGGGCGGTAATGTTGGTTCTCGGGTCATGGCGGGAGCTTTGGCCCGGGGCTGCCGCCAGCCATGTTGGTTCCCGTGGTATGGCGGGAGCTGTGGGCCCGGGAATGCTGGGCGGCCACGTTGGTTCCCGGGGCATGGAGGGATCTGTGGGCCCGGGGCTGCTTGGTGGCCATGTTTGTTCCCGAGGCATGGCGGGACCTGTGGACCTCGGTCTGCCGGGCGGCCATGTTGATTCCCGGGGCATGGCGGGAGCTATGGGCGCGAGGCTGCTGAGCGGCCATGTTGGTTCACAGGGCGCGGTGGCAGATTTTGTCCTGGACCTGCCTTCGGCCATGTTGGTTCCCGGGGCATGGCGGGAGCTGTGGGCCCGGGGATGCTGGGCGGCCATGTTGGTTCCCGGGGCATGGCGGGAGCTGTGGGCCCGGCTCTGCCGCCGGCCTTGTTGTTTGCCCGGGCATGGCGTGAGCTGTGGGCCCAGGGCTGCCAGGCGGCCATGTTGTTTTCTAGTGCATGGCGGGACCTGTGGTCCTGGTCTGCCAGACAGCCATGGTTTTCCCGGGACATAGTAAGAGCTGTAGGCCTGGGGCTGCCGTGCAGTCATGTTGGTTCTCAGGGCATGGCGGGAGCTGTGGGCCCGGTGCTGCCGGGCGGCCATGTTGGGTCCCGGGGCATGGCGGGAGCTGTGGGCCTGGGGCTGCTTGGTGGACATGTTGGTTCCTTGGGCATGGTGGGAGCTGTGGGCCCGGGGCTGCTGGGAGGCCGTGTTGGTTCCTGGGGCATGGCGGGAGCTGTGGTCCCGGGGCTGCAGGGCAGCCATGTTGGTTCCCGGGGCATGGCGGGAGCTGTGGGCGCGGGGCTGCCACCAGCCATGTTGGTTCCCGGGGCATGGCGGGAGCTGTGGGCCAGGGGCTGCCGGGCGGCCATGTTGGTTCCTGGGGCATGGCAGGACGTGTGGGCCTGGGGCTGCCGGGTGGCCATGTTGGTTCCCGGCACACGGCCAGAGTTGTGGGCCTGGGGCTGCCGGGCGGCGATGTTGGTTCGCGGGGCACGGTGGGAGATTTGGTCCTGAGCCTGCCGCCAACCATGTTGGTTCCCGGGGCATGGCGGGATCTGTGGGCCTGGGTCTGCCGCCGGCCATGTTGGTTTCTTGGGCATGGCGGGAGCTGTGCACCCGGGACTGCCACCGGCCATGTTGGTTTCCAGGGCATGGCAGGACCTTTGAGCCTGGGTCTGCCAGGCAGCCATGTTTTTCCCGGGTCATGGTAAAAGCTGTAGGCCTGGAGATGCCCGGTGGCCACGTTGGTTCCCAGGTCATGGCGGGAGCTGTTGGTCCGGGGCTGCTGAGCGGCCATGTTGGTTCCCCGGGCATGGTGGGAACTGTGGCCCCGGGGCTGTCGGGCGGCCATCTTGATTCCCGGGCCATGGCGAGAGGTGTGGGGCCGGGGCTGCTGGGCGGCCATGTTGGTTCCTAAGGCATGGTGGGAGGTGTGGGCCTGGGACTGCCAGGCGGCCATGTTGGTTCCCGTGTCTTGGCGGGACATTTGGGCCCGGAGCTGCTCAGAGGCCACTTTTGTTCCGGGGCATGGTGGGAGATTTGGTCCTGGGGCTGCCGCAGACCATGTTGGTTCCCGGGGCATGGCGGGAGCTGTGGGCCCGTGGCTGCCGGGCGGCCACGTTGGTTCCTGGTGCATGGCAGGATCTTTGGGCTCAAGGCGGTCGGCGGCCATGTTTGTTCCCGGGGCATGGCGGGAGCTGTGGGTACGGGGCTGCTTGGTGTCCATGTTGGTTCCCGGGTCATGGCGGGAGCTTTTGGCAATGGGCTGCCGCCAGCCATGTTAGTTCCCGGGGCATGGCGGGAGCTGTGGGCCTGGGTCTGCCAGGCGGCCATGTTGGTTCCCGGCGCATGTCCGGAGTTGTGGGCCTGGGGCTGCCGGGCGTCCGTGTTGGTTCCCGGGGCATGGCGGAAGCTGTGAGTCCAGGGCTGTTGTCGGCCATGTTGGTTCCCGGGGCATGGTGGGAGCTGCGGGCCTGGGGCTGTTGCTGGCCATGCTTGTTCTCGGGGCATGGCAGGAGCTTTGGGCCAGAGGTTGCAAGGCGGCCATGTTGATTGCCGGGGCATGGCGGCAGTTTTGGGCCAGGGGGCTTTTGCAGGCCATGTTGATTCCCGGGGCATAGCGGGAGCTGTGGGCCCAGGGCTCCTTGGCGACCATGTTGGTCCCCAGGGCATGGTGGGAGCTGTGGGCCCGGGGATGTCACCGGCCGTTTTGGTTTCCAGGGCATGGCGGGAGCTGTGTGCCTGGGTAGGGTCTGGGTCTGCCAGGCACCCATAGTTTTCCCGGGACATGGTAAGAGCTGTAGGCCTGGGGCTGCCAGGCGGCCACGTTGGTTCCCGAGTCATGGGGGCAGCTGTTGGTCCGGGGCTGCTGAGCAGCCATGTTTATTCCCCGGCCATGGCTTGACATGTGGGTCCGGTGCTGCTGGGTGGCCATGTTGGTTCCTGGGGCATGGCGGGACCTGTGGGCCAGGTGCTGCCAACTGCCATGTTTGTTCCCAGGGAATGGCAGGAGTTTTGTGTCCAGGGCTGCCGGGCGGCCATGTTGGTTCGTGGGTCATGGCGTGATCTGTGGGCCCGGGGCTTCTGGTCGGCCATGTTGGTTCCTGGGGCATGGCGGGACCCGTGGGCCAGGTGCTGCCAACCGCCATGTTTGTTCCCAGGGAATGGCAGGAGTTTTGGGTCCAGGGCTGCCGGGCGGCCATGTTGGTTCCCGGGGCATGGCGGGAGCTGTGGGCCCGGGGCTGCCGTGCGGCCGTGTTTGTTCCTGGGGCATGGTGGGAGCTGTGGGCCCAAGGCTGCCAGGCGGCCATGTTTGTTCCCGTGGCATGGTGGGAGATTTGGCCCGGGCCTGAGGCCAGCCATGTTGGTTCCCGGGGCATGGCGGGAGCTGTGGGCCCGGGGCTGCCGTGCGGCCGTGTTTGTTCCTGGGGCATGGTGGGAGCTGTGGGCCCAAGGCTGCCGGGCAGCCATGTTTTTTCCCGTGGCATGGTGGGAGATTTGGCCCGGGCCTGAGGCCAGCCATGTTGGTTCCCGGGGCATGACGGGAGCTGTGGGCCCGGGGCTTCTTGGCGACCATGTTGGTTCCCGGTGCATGGCGGGAGATATGGGCCTGGGGCTGCCGCGCGGCCATGTTGGTTCTCGGTGCATGGAGGGAGCTGTGGGTACGGGGCTGCTTGTTGGCCATGTTGGTTCTCGGTGCATGGCGGGAGCTGTGGGGCCCGGGCTGCTGGGAGGCCATGTGGGTTCCTGGGGCATGGCGGGTGCTGTGGGACTGGAACTGCCAGGCGGCCATGTTGGGACAGGGGTCATGGCGGGAGCTGTGGGCCAGGTGCTGCCAACAGCCATGTTTGTTCCCAGGGTATGGCGGGACTTTTGGGTCCATGGCTGTTGGGCCTCCATGTTGGTTCCCGGGTCATGGCGGGACCTGTGGGCCCGAGGCTGCTGAGCGGCCATGTTGGTTCGCGGGGCATGGCGGGAGCTTTTGGCCCGGGCCAGACACCAGCCATGTTGGTTCCCGGGGCATGGCGGGAGCTGTGGGCCCGGGTCTGCTAGGCAGCCATGGTTTTCCTGGGACATGGTAAGAGCTGTAGGCCTGAGGCTGCCGGGCGGCCATGTTGATTCCCGGGCCATGGCGGGGGCTGTGGGTCTGGGGCTGCTGCGTGGCCATGTTGGTTCCCAGGGCATGGCGGGAGCTGTGGGCCCGGGGCTGAGGTGCGGCCATGTTGATTCTCACGGCATGGCGGGAGCTGTGGGCCTGGGGCTGCCTTTGGCCATGTTGGTTCCCGGGGCATGGTGGGAGATTTGGTCGTGGGGCTGCTGCCGGCCATGTTGGTTCCCGGGTCATGGCGAGAGCTGTGGGCCTGGGGCTGCCGGTGGCCATGTTGGTTCCCGAGGCATGGCGAGACCTGTTGGCCTGGGGCTGCCGGGCGGCCATGTTGGTTCCCGGGGCATGGTTGGAGCTGTGGGCCCGGGGCTGCTACCGGCCATGTTGGTTTCCAGGGCATGGCGGGACCTGTGGGCCTGGGTCTGCCAGGCAGCCATGGTTTTCCCGGGACATGGTAAGAGCTGTAGGCCTAGGGCTGCCGGGCGGCCATGTTGGTTTCCGGATCATGGGGGGAGCTGTTGGTCCGGGGCTGCTGAGCGGCCATGTTGATTTCCGGGACATGGCGGGATCTGTGGGCCCGGGGCTGCCAGGCAGCCATGGTTTTCCCGGGACATGGTTGGAGCTTTGAGCCGGGGCTGCCACCTGCCACGATGGTTCCCGGGGCATGGCAGGAGCTGTGGGCCCAGGGCTCCCTCCACCCACGATGGTTCCCAGGGCATGGCGGGAGCTTTGGTCCCACGGCTGCTGCGCCGCAATTTTGGTTCCCGGGGCATGGCAGGAGCTGTGGGCCCGGGACTGTCGGCAGCCATGTTGGTTCCCGGGACATGGCCTGAGCTGTGTGCCCGGGGCTGCTGGGTGGCCATGTTTTTTTCCAGGGCATGGTAGGAACTGTGAGCCCAGGGCTGCCGGATGGTCATGTTGGTTCCCGGGACATTACAAGAGCTGTTTTTGCAGGGCTGCTGCCGGCCATGTTGGTTCCCAGGGCATGACAGGAGCTGTGGGCCTGGGGCTGCCGACAGCCATGTTGGTTCCCGGGGTATGGCGGGAGCATTGGGCCCAGGGCTGCGCTGGCCATGTTGGTTCCCGGGGTATGGCGGGAGCTGTGGGCCTGGGGGTACCGGCAGCCATGTTGATTCCCGGGGCATGGTGGGAGCTGTGGGCCTGGGGCTGCCAGGCGGCCATGTTGGTTCCCGGGGCATGGCGCGATCTGTGGGCCCTGTGGCAACAGGGTGGCCGTGTTGGTTCCCGGGGCATAGCGGAAGCTGTGGACCCAGGACAGCACCGGCCATCATGGTTCTCGGGGCATGGCGGTAGCTGTGGTCTCCGGGGCTGCGTGAGAGCCATGTTGGTTCCCAGAGCATTGCGAGAGCTGTGGACCCGGGGCTGCTGGGTGGCCATGTTGGTTTCCAGGGCATGGTAGGAATTGTGAGTCCAGGGCTGCCGGACGGCCATGTTGGTTCCTGGGCCATGGCAAGAGCTGTTGTCCTGGGTCTGCTTCCTGCCATGTTGGTTCCCGGGGCATGGCAGGAGCCATGAGCCCAAGGCTGCCGCCAGCCATGTTGGTTCCCGGGTCATGGTGGGAGCTGTGGGCCCGGGTCTGCACCGGCCATGATGGTTCTCAAGACATGGTGGGAGCTGTGAGCCCGAAACTTCCGTCAGCCATGTTGGTTCCCGGGGCATGGCGGAAGCTGTGGTCCCCGGTGCTGCCTGAGAACCATGTTGGTTCCTGGGGCATGGCGGCAGCTATGGGCCCGGGGCTGCCAGGCGGTCATGTTGTTTCCCAGGCTATGTCAGGAGTTGTCGGCCTGGGGCTGCCGGGCGGACATTTTGGTTCAGGGGTGTATTAGGAGCTGTGGGTCTGGGGCTGCTGGGCGGCCATTTTTGTTCCCAGGGCATGGCGGGAGCTTTGGGCCTAAAACTGCTGCCAGGCGGCCATGTTGGTACCAGGGGCATGACGGGAGCTGTGGGCACGGGGCTGCCGGGAGGTCATGTTGGTTCCCAGGGCATGGAGGCAGCTGTGGGCCCGGGGCTGCCGGTGGCCATTTTGGTTCCCGTGGCATGGCGGGAGCTGTGGGCCCGGGACTGTTCCGGCCATGATGGTTCCTGGGGCCTGGCGGGAGCTGTGGGCCCGGGGCTGCCGGTCGGCCATTTTGGTTCCACGGTCATGGCGGGACCTGTGGGCCTGAGGCTGCCGGGTGGCCATGTTTGTTCTTGGGTCATGGCGGGACCTGTGAGCCCGAGGTTGCTGAGCGGCCATGTTGGTTCCCGGGGCACGGTGGGAGATTTGGTCGTGGGGGTGCCTCCGGCCATGTTTGTTCCCGGGGGTATAGCGGGAGCTTTTGGCCCGGGCCTGACGTCAGCCATGTTGGTTCCCGTGGTATGGCGGGAGCTGTGGGCTCGGGGATGCTGGGCGGCCATGTTGGTTCCTGGGGCATGGCAGGAGCTGTGGCCTGGGGTTGCTTGGTGGCCATGTTGGTTCCCCGGGCACGGCAGGAGCTGTGGGCCAGGGGCTGCTGGGCGGTAATGTTGGTTCTCGGGTCATGGCGGGAGCTTTGGCCCGGGGCTGCCGCCAGCCATGTTGGTTCCCGTGGTATGGCGGGAGCTGTGGGCCCGGGAATGCTGGGCGGCCACGTTGGTTCCCGGGGCATGGAGGGATCTGTGGGCCCGGGGCTGCTTGGTGGCCATGTTTGTTCCCGAGGCATGGCGGGACCTGTGGACCTCGGTCTGCCGGGCGGCCATGTTGATTCCCGGGGCATGGCGGGAGCTATGGGCGCGAGGCTGCTGAGCGGCCATGTTGGTTCACAGGGCGCGGTGGCAGATTTTGTCCTGGACCTGCCTTCGGCCATGTTGGTTCCCGGGGCATGGCGGGAGCTGTGGGCCCGGGGATGCTGGGCGGCCATGTTGGTTCCCGGGGCATGGCGGGAGCTGTGGGCCCGGCTCTGCCGCCGGCCTTGTTGTTTGCCCGGGCATGGCGTGAGCTGTGGGCCCAGGGCTGCCAGGCGGCCATGTTGTTTTCTAGTGCATGGCGGGACCTGTGGTCCTGGTCTGCCAGACAGCCATGGTTTTCCCGGGACATAGTAAGAGCTGTAGGCCTGGGGCTGCCGTGCAGTCATGTTGGTTCTCAGGGCATGGCGGGAGCTGTGGGCCCGGTGCTGCCGGGCGGCCATGTTGGGTCCCGGGGCATGGCGGGAGCTGTGGGCCTGGGGCTGCTTGGTGGACATGTTGGTTCCTTGGGCATGGTGGGAGCTGTGGGCCCGGGGCTGCTGGGAGGCCGTGTTGGTTCCTGGGGCATGGCGGGAGCTGTGGTCCCGGGGCTGCAGGGCAGCCATGTTGGTTCCCAGGGCATGGTGGGAGCTGTGGGCGCGGGGCTGCCACCAGCCATGTTGGTTCCCGGGGCATGGCGGGAGCTGTGGGCCAGGGGCTGCCGGGCGGCCATGTTGGTTCCTGGGGCATGGCAGGACGTGTGGGCCTGGGGCTGCCGGGTGGCCATGTTGGTTCCCGGCACACGGCCAGAGTTGTGGGCCTGGGGCTGCCGGGCGGCGATGTTGGTTCGCGGGGCACGGTGGGAGATTTGGTCCTGGGCCTGCCGCCAACCATGTTGGTTCCCGGGGCATGGCGGGATCTGTGGGCCCGGGTCTGCCGCCGGCCATGTTGGTTCCTTGGGCATGGCGGGAGCTGTGCACCCGGGACTGCCACCAGCCATGTTGGTTTCCAGGGCATGGCAGGACCTTTGAGCCTGGGTCTGCCAGGCAGCCATGTTTTTCCCGGGTCATGGTAAGAGCTGTAGGCCTGGAGATGCCCGGCGGCCACGTTGGTTCCCAGGTCATGGCGGGAGCTGTTGGTCCGGGGCTGCTGAGCGGCCATGTTGGTTCCCCGGGCATGGCAGGAGATGTGGGCCCGGGGCTGCTGGGCGGCCATGTTGGTTCCCAGGGCATGGCGGGAGCTCTTGGCCCAGGGATGCTGGGCGGCCATGTTGGTTCCCGGGGCATGACGGGACCTGTGGGCCCTGGTCTGCCGCCAGCCATGTTCGTTCCCAGAGCATGGTGGGAACTGTGGCCCCGGGGCTGTCGGGCGGCCATCTTGATTCCCGGGCCATGGCGAGAGGTGTGGGGCCGGGGCTGCTGGGCGGCCATGTTGGTTCCTAAGGCATGGTGGGAGGTGTGGGCCTGGGACTGCCAGGCGGCCATGTTGGTTCCCGTGTCTTGGCGGGACATTTGGGCCCGGAGCTGCTCAGAGGCCACTTTTGTTCCGGGGCATGGTGGGAGTTTTGGTCCTGGGGCTGCCGCAGACCATGTTGGTTCCCGGGGCATGGCGGGAGCTGTGGGCCCGTGGCTGCCGGGCGGCCACGTTGGTTCCTGGTGCATGGCAGGATCTTTGGGCTCAAGGCGGTCGGCGGCCATGTTTGTTCCCGGGGCATGGCGGGAGCTGTGGGTACGGGGCTGCTTGGTGTCCCGGGTCATGGCGGGAGCTTTTGGCAATGGGCTGCCGCCAGCCATGTTGGTTCCCGGGGCATGGCGGGAGCTGTGGGCCTGGGTCTGCCAGGCGGCCATGTTGGTTCCCGGCGCATGTCCGGAGTTGTGGGCCTGGGGCTGCCGGGCGTCCGTGTTGGTTCCCGGGGCATGGCGGAAGCTGTGAGTCCAGGGCTGTTGTCGGCCATGTTGGTTCCCGGGGCATGGTGGGAGCTGCGGGCCTGGGGCTGTTGCTGGCCATGCTTGTTCTCGGGGCATGGCAGGAGCTTTGGGCCAGAGGTTGCAAGGCGGCCATGTTGATTGCCGGGGCATGGCGGCAGTTTTGGGCCAGGGGGCTTTTGCAGGCCATGTTGATTCCCGGGGCATAGCGGGAGCTGTGGGCCCAGGGCTCCTTGGCGACCATGTTGGTCCCCAGGGCATGGTGGGAGCTGTGGGCCCGGGGATGTCACCGGCCGTTTTGGTTTCCAGGGCATGGCGGGAGCTGTGTGCCTGGGTAGGGTCTGGGTCTGCCAGGCACCCATAGTTTTCCCGGGACATGGTAAGAGCTGTAGGCCTGGGGCTGCCGGGCGAACATGTTGGTTTCCGGGTCATGGCGGGAGCTGTTTGTCCGGGGATGCTGAGCAGCCATGTTGATTCCCGGGCCATGGCGGGAGCTGTGAGCCCGGCGGTGCTGAGCGGCCATGTTGGTTCCCGGGTCATGGCGGGATCTGTGGGTCCGGGGCTGCTGGGCGGCCATGTTGGTTCCCGGGGCATGGCGGGAATTGTGGGCCCGGGTCTGCCGCCGGCCATGTTGGATCCCCGGGCATTGCGGGAGCTGTGGGCCTGGGTCTGCCAGGCAGCCATAGTTTTCCCGGGACATGGAAGAGCTGTAGGCCTGGGGCTGCCAGGCGGCCACGTTGGTTCCCGAGTCATGGGGGCAGCTGTTGGTCCGGGGCTGCTGAGCAGCCATGTTTATTCCCCGGCCATGGCTTGACATGTGGGTCCGGTGCTGCTGGGTGGCCATGTTGGTTCCTGGGGCATGGCGGGACCTGTGGGCCAGGTGCTGCCAACTGCCATGTTTGTTCCCAGGGAATGGCAGGAGTTTTGTGTCCAGGGCTGCCGGGCGGCCATGTTGGTTCGTGGGTCATGGCGTGATCTGTGGGCCCGGGGCTGCTGGTCGGCCATGTTGGTTCCTGGGGCATGGCGGGACCCGTGGGCCAGGTGCTGCCAACCGCCATGTTTGTTCCCAGGGAATGGCAGGAGTTTTGGGTCCAGGGCTGCCGGGCGGCCATGTTGGTTCCCGGGGCATGGCGGGAGCTGTGGGCCCGGGGCTGCCGTGCGGCCATGTTTGTTCCTGGGGCATGGTGGGAGCTGTGGGCCCAAGGCTGCCGGGCGGCCATGTTTGTTCCCGTGGCATGGTGGGAGATTTGGCCCGGGCCTGAGGCCAGCCATGTTGGTTCCCGGGGCATGACGGGAGCTGTGGGCCCGGGGCTTCTTGGCGACCATGTTGGTTCCCGGTGCATGGCGGGAGATATGGGCCTGGGGCTGCCGCGCGGCCATGTTGGTTCTCGGTGCATGGCGGGAGCTGTGGGGCCCGGGCTGCTGGGAGGCCATGTGGGTTCCTGGGGCATGGCGGGTGCTGTGGGACTGGAACTGCCAGGCGGCCATGTTGGGACAGGGGGCATGGCGGGAGCTGTGGGCCAGGTGCTGCCAACAGCCATGTTTGTTCCCAGGGTATGGCGGGACTTTTGGGTCCATGGCTGTTGGGCCTCCATGTTGGTTCCCGGGTCATGGCGGGACCTGTGGGCCCGAGGCTGCTGACCAGCCATGTTGGTTCCCGGGGCATGGCGGGAGCTGTGGGCCCGGGTCTGCTAGGCAGCCATGGTTTTCCTGGGACATGGTAAGAGCTGTAGGCCTGAGGCTGCCGGGCGGCCATGTTGATTCCCGGGCCATGGCGGGGGCTGTGGGTCTGGGGCTGCTGCGTGGCCATGTTGGTTCCCAGGGCATGGCGGGAGCTGTAGGCCCGGGGCTGAGGTGCGGCCATGTTGATTCTCACGGCATGGCGGGAGCTGTGGGCCTGGGGCTGCCTTTGGCCATGTTGGTTCCCGGGGCATGGTGGGAGATTTGGTCGTGGGGCTGCTGCCGGCCATGTTGGTTCCCGGGTCATGGCGAGAGCTGTGGGCCTGGGGCTGCCGGTGGCCATGTTGGTTCCCGAGGCATGGCGAGACCTGTTGGCCTGGGGCTGCCGGGCGGCCATGTTGGTTCCCGGGGCATGGTTGGAGCTGTGGGCCCGGGGCTGCTACCGGCCATGTTGGTTTCCAGGGCATGGCGGGACCTGTGGGCCTGGGTCTGCCAGGCAGCCATGGTTTTCCCGGGACATGGTAAGAGCTGTAGGCCTGGGGCTGCCGGGCGGCCATGTTGGTTTCCGGATCATGGGGGGAGCTGTTGGTCCGGGGCTGCTGAGCGGCCATGTTGATTTCCGGGACATGGCGGGATCTGTGGGCCCGGGGCTGCTGCGCGGCCATGTTGGTTCCCAGGTCATGGCGGGAGCTGTGGGCCCGGGGCTGCTGGGCGGACATTTTGGTTCCTGGGGCATGGCGGAAGCTGTGGGACTGGGACTGCCTGGCGGCCTTGTTGGGACAGGGGGCATGGCGAGAGCTGTGGGCCAGGTGCTGGCATCAGCCATGTTTGTTCCCAGGGTATGGCTAGACTTTTGGGCCCAGGGTTGCCCAGCGGCCATGTTGGTTCCCAGGGCACGTGAGTGCTGTGGGCCCGGGGTTATCGGGCGGCCATGTTGTTTCCCGGGGCATGGCGGGAGCTTTTGGCCCTGGCCTCCCGCTAACCATGTTTGTTCCCGGGGTATGACGTGAGCTGTGGTCCCGGGGCTGCTGGGTGGCCATGTTGGTTCCCCGGGCATGGCGGGAGCTGTGGGCCCGAAGCTGCCACCGGCCATTGATATTTCCAGGGGCATGGCGGGACCTGTGGGCCTGGGTCTGCCAGGCAGCCATGGTTTTCCTGGGACATGGTAAGAGCTGTAGGCCTGGGGTTGCCGGGCGGCCATCTTGGTTCCTGGGTCATGGCGGGAGCTGTTGGTCCGGGGCTGCTGAGCGGCCATGTTGGTTCCTTGGTCATGGCGGGAGCTCTGGGCCTGGGGCTGCCGTGCAGCCATGTTATTTCTAAGGGCATGGCGGGACCTGTTGGCCTGTGGCTGCCGGGCAGCCATGTTGATTCTCAGGGCATGGCGGGAACTGTGGGCCCGGGGCTGTTACTGGCCATGTTGGTTCTCGGGGCATGGTAATAGCTGTAGGCTTAGGGCTGCCGGGCGGCCATGTTGGTTCCCAGGGCATGGCGGGAGCTGTGCGCCTGGGGCAGCGTGGTGGCCATGTTGGTTCCAGGGCATGGCGGGAGACGTGGGCCTAAGGCTCCCGCCAGAAATGTTTGTTCCTGGGTCATGGCGGGAGCTGTGCGCCTGGGGCAGCGTGGTGGCCATGTTGGTTCCAGGGCATGGCGGGAGACGTGGGCCTAAGGCTCCCGCCGGAAATGTTTGTTCCTGGGTCATGGCGGGAGCTGTGGACCTGGGGCTACTGAGCCGCCATTTTGTGTCCCAGGGCATGGGAGGAGCCGTGAGCTTAGGGCTGCCGCCAGCCGTGTGGTTTCCTGGGTCATGGCGGGATCTGTGGGTCTGGTGCTGCCGCCGACCATGTTGGTTCTCGGGGCATGGCGGGAGCTGTTGGCCCGGGGCTGTCGCCAGCCATGTTGGTTCCCGGGACATGGCGGGAACTTTGGACCTGGGGCTGCCGGTCGACGATGTTGGTTCCTGGGGCATGGCGGGATCTGTGTGCCCAAGTCTCCCTCAGGCCTTGTTGGCTCCTGGGGCATGGCGGGAGCTGTGGGCCTGGGGCTGCTACCGGCCATGACGTTTTCGGGGTTCGGCGGAAGCTGTTGGCCCAGGGCTGTCGGCGGACATGTTGCCTCCCAGGGTATGGCGGGAGCTGTGGGTCTGGGGCTGCCGTTGGCCATTTTGGTGCTCGGGGCATGGCGGAGTTGTGGGCCGAGGGCTGCCGCCAGCCATGTTGGTTCTTAGGGCACAGCAGGAGCTCTGGGCCCGGGGCTGCTATGCGGCCATGTTGGTTTCCGGGGCATGGCGGGAGCTGTGGGCCTGGGTCTGCCGCCGGCCATGTTGGTTCCCTGGGCATGGCGGGAGCTGTGGGCTTCAGGCTGCCGCTGGCCATGTTGGTTCCCGGGGCATGGCAGGAGCTGTAGACCTGGGGCTGCCGGTCGGCCATGTTGGTTCCCGGGGCACGGCGAGAGCCGTGGGCCCAGGGCTGCCGGGCGGCCATTTTGTTTCCCATGGCATGGCGGCAGTTGTGGGCCTGGGGCTGCCAGCGGAAATTTTGGTTCCCAGAGCATGGCGGGAGCTGTGAGCCAAAAGCTGCCGCTGGCCATGTTGGTTCCCAGGGCATTTCGGCAGCTGTGGGCACCGGGCTGCTAAGCGGCCATGTTGGTTCCCAGGGCATGCGTGGAGCTGTAAGCCCGGGTCAGCCTGGCGGCCATGTTGGTTCCCAGGTCATGGCGGGAGCTGTGAGCATGGTGCTGCCAGGAAGCCATGTTGGTTCCTGGGTCATGATGGGAGCTGTGGGCCCCGAGCAGCCGATTGGCCATGTTAGTTCACAGGTTACGGTGGGAGCTGTGGGCCCAGTGCGGCTGGGCAGCGATGTTGGTTCAAGGGCATGGCGGGAGCCGTGGGCCCAGGGGTGCCCCCGGCCATGTACTTTCCCAGGGCATTGCGGGATCTGTGGGCCCGGGGCTGCTGGGCAGCCATATTGGTTTCCAAGGCATAGTAAGAGCCGTCAGCCCAGGGCTGCCGGAGGTCCATGTTGGTTCCCGGGCAATGGCAAGAGCTGTGGTCCCGGGTCTGCTTCCGGCCATGTTGGTTCCCAGGGCTTAGTGGGAGCTGTGGGCCCCGGGATGCCGTCGGCCATCTTGGTTCCCATGGCATGGCGGGAGCTGTGGGCCCGGGGTTGCCGCACGGCCTTGTTGGTTCCCGAGGCAGGGTGGGCGCTGTGGCTTCGGCGCTGCCGGGCAGCCATGTTGTTTTCCAGGGCATTTCAGCAGCTGTGGCCCGGGGCTTCCTGGTGACCATGTTGGTTCCCGGGGCATGCCAGAGGCTGTGGGCCCGGGGCTACCGGGCTGCCATGTTGGTTCCCAGGTCATGGCGGGAACTGTGGTCCTTTGTCTGCCGTCGGCCATGTTGGTACCCAGGGCATAGAGGGAGCCGTGGGCCCTGGGCTGCCACCGGCCATGTTGGTTCCCTGGGGCATGTTGGGATCAGTTGGTCCGGGGCTGCTGGGCGGCCATGTTTGTTCTCGAGCCATGGCGGGAGCTGTGGGCCTAGGCCTACTGGGCCGCTATGTTGGTTCCTGGGGCATGGGAGGAGCCGTGAGCCCAGGGCTCCCGCCGGCCATGTTGGTTCCCAGGGAATTTCGGCAGCTGTGGCCCGGGGCTTCCCGGCGACCATGTTGGTTCCCAGGGCACGGCGGACGCTGTGTGCCCGGGGCTACTGCCGACCATGTTGTTTTCCGGGGCATGGCGGGAGCTGTGGGCCCGGGGCTGCCGTCGGCCATGTTGTATCCCAGGGCATGGCGGGAGCCGTGAACCCGGGGCTGCCACCGGCCATGTTTGTTCCCCGGGGCATGGCGGGAGCTGTGGGCCTGTTGCTGCCAGGTGGCCATGTTGGTTCCTGGGGCATGACGGGAGCTTCCGTCCCACCGCTGCTGGCTGATCATGTTGGTTCCCAGGGCATGGCGGGAGCTGTGTGTCTGGGGCTGTAACCGGCCGTGATGGTTCCCGAGGCATGGCGGGATCTGTGGGCCCGGGGCTACCACCGGCCGTGTTGGTTCCCGGGGCATTTCGGCAGCTGTGGCCCGGGGCTGCCTGGCGGCCATGTTAGTTCCCAGGGCATGGCATGATCTGTGCTCCCGGGGCTGCTGTGCGGCCATGTTCGTTCCCAGGGCATGGTGGGATTTGTGGGCCCGGGGCTGCTGGGCGGACAAGTTGGTTTCCATGGCATAGTAAGAACCGTCAGCCCAGGGCTGCCGAACATCCATGTTGGTTCCCGGGCCATTGCAATAGCTGTGGGCTTGGGGCTGCTTCCGGCCATGTTGGATTCCAGGGCATGGCGGGATCTGTGCTCCCGGGGCTGCTGTGCAGCCATGTTGGTTCCAGGGCATGGCGGGAGCTGTGGGCTCAGGGCTCCCGCCGGCCATGTTGGTTCCTGGGGCATGGTGGGAACCGTGGGCCCGGGTCTGCTTCCGGTCATGTTGGTTCACGGGGCATGGGCTCGGGGGTGCCGTCGGCCATGTTGGTTCCCAGGGCATTTCGGTAGCTGTGGCCCGGGGCTGCCTGGCGACCATGCTGGTTCCTGGGGCATGGCGGGAGCTGTGGACACAGGGGCTGCAGCCGGAAATGTTGGTTCCCAGGGCATGGCGGGAGCTGTGCGCCTGGGGCAGCGTGGTGGCCATGTTGGTTCCAGGGCATGGCGGGAGACGTGGGCCTAAGGCTCCCGCCGCAAATGTTTGTTCCTGGGTCATGGCGGGAGCTGTGGACCTGGGGCTACTGGGCCGCCATTTTGTGTCCCAGGGCATGGGAGGAGCCGTGAGCTTAGGGCTGCCGCCAGCCGTGTGGTTTCCTGGGTCATGGCGGGATCTGTGGGTCTGGGGCTGCCGCCGACCATGTTGATTCCCGGGGCATGGTAAAAGCTGTAAGCCTGGGGCTGCCGGGCGGCCATGTTGATTCCCGGCTCATGGCGGAAGCTGTGAACTTGGGGCTGCTAGGTGGCCGTGTTGGTTCCTGGGGCATGGCAGAAGTTGTGGTCCCGGGGCTGCCGGTCGGCCATGTTGATTCCCGGGGCATGGCAGGAACGGTGGGACTGGGGCCGCCGGCAGCCATTGTTGCTTCCCAGGGCATGGCGACATCTGTGGTCCCGGGGCTGACATGCGGCCATGTTTTTTCCCAGGGCATTGTGGGATCTGTGAACCCGGGGCTGCTTCTCGGCCATGTTGGTTCCCAAGGCATAGAAAGAACTGTCAGCCCTGGGCTGCCGGACGTCCATGTTGGTTCTCGGGCCATGGTAAGATCTGAGGTCCCGTTTCTGCTTCCAGCCATGTTGGTTTCCAGGGCATGGCGGGAGCTGTGGGCCCAAGGCTCCCGCCGGCCATGTTGATTCTCGGGGCATGGCGGGAGCTGTGGGCCCGGGGCTCCCGGTCGGCCATATTGGTTACCAGGGCATGGTGTGAGCTGTGGGCCGGGGTCTGCTGCCGGCCATGTTGGTTTCCGGGACATGGCTGGAGCTGTGGTCCTGTGGCTGATGGGCGGCCATATTGGTTCCAGGGGCATGGCGAGAGCTGTGGGCCTGGGGCTTCAGGGCGGCCATGTTGGTTCCCGGGGCATGCGGGAGCTGTCGGCCCAGGGCTATCGCTGGCCATGTTGGTTCCCAAGGCATGGCGGGAGTTTTGCTTCCACGGCTGCTGGGCCACCATGTTGGATCCCAGGGCATGGCGGGATCTGTGGGCCCAAGGCTCCCGCCGGCCATGTTGAGTCCCGGGGCATGTCGGGAGCTGTGGGCCTGTGGCTGCCAGCAGCCATGATGGTTCCTGGGGCATGGCGGGAGCTGTGGGCCTGTGGCTGCCGGCAGCCATTTTCATTCCCGGGCCATGGCGGGAGCTGTGGTCCTTGGGCCTCCCTGAGTGCCATGTTGGATCCCAGGGCATGGCGGGAGCTGTGGACCCGGAGCTGCCAGTTGGCCATGTTGGTTCCCGGGGCATGCCCGGAGCTGTGAGCCCAAACCTCCTGCCGGACACGTTGGTTCTCGGGTCATGGCGGGAGCTCTGGGCTTGGATCTGCTGTCGGCCATGTTGTTTCCCGGGTCATGGCGGGAGCTGTGGGCCCGGGGCTATCGCCGGCCATGTTGGGTCCCAAGGCATGGCGGGAGTTTTGCTCCAACGGCTGCTGGGCCGCCACGTTGGTTCCCAGGGCATGGCAGCTAATGATGACCCAAGGCTGCTGACATCCATGTTTGTTCCCGGGGCATGGCGGGAGCTGTGGGCCCAGGGCTGCTGGGTGGCCATATTGGTTCCCAGAGCAATGCAAGAGCTGTGGGCCCGGGGGTGCCGGGCGGCCATCTTTGTTCCCGGGGCATGGCGGGAGCTGTGGGCACGGGGCTGCCTGGCGGCCATGTTGGTTCCCAGGGCATTTCGGCATCTGTGGGCCTGGGGCTACTTGGCGACCATGATGGTTTCCGGGGCATAGTAGGAACTGTCAGCCCAAAGCTGCCGTTCGGCCATATTGGTTCCCAGGGCATGGTGAAAGCGGTGGGCCCAAGGCTCCCTCCGGCCATATTGGTTCCCGGGGCATGGCGGGAGCTGTGGGCCCAGGGCTACAAGGCGGCCATGTTTGTTCCCGGGGCATGTTCGGAGCTGTAGGCCAGGGGCTGCCGGGCGGCCATGTTGGTTCCCGGCGCATCGTGGGAGCTTTTTTCCCATGGCTGCTTGGCGGCCATGTTGGTTCCCAGGGCACGGCCTGAGCTGTGGGCTCGAGGGTGCTGTCTGCCATGTTGGTTCCAGGGGCATGTCGGGAGCTGCGGGCCTGGGGCTGCCACCAGCCATGTTGTTTCCTGGGGCATGGTGGGAATAGTGGGCTCGAGGCTGCTGGGCGGCCATGTTGGTTTCCAGGGCATAGTAAGAACTGTCAGCGCAGGGCTGCCGGACGGGCATGTTGGTTTCCAGGGCATGGCGGGATCTGTGGGCCCGTGGTTGCCCCCAGCCATGTTGATCCTTGGGGCATGTCAGGAGCTGTGGGCCTGAGGCTACTGGGCTGCCATTTTGGTTCCCGGGGCATGGGAGGAGCCGTGAGCCCAGAGCTGCCGCCAGACTTGGTTCCTGGAGCATGGCGGGAGCTGTGGTCCCGAAGCTCTTGCTGGCCATGTTGGTTCCGAGGGCATGGCGGGAGCTCTGGGCCCAGGGCTGCCATGTGGCCATGTTTGTTCCCAGGGCATGTTCGGAGCTGTGGGCCAGAGGCTGCCGGGTGGCCATGTTGGTTCCCGGGGCATGGCGGGAGCTGTGGGCCTGGGGCTCCCGGTCGGACACGTTGGTTCCCAGGGCATGGCGGGAGCTGTGGGCCCTGGGGCAGTCGGGTGTCCATGTTAATTCCCGGGGCGTGGCGGGAGCTGTGGGCTTGGGACTGCACCGGCCATGTTGGTTCCCAGGGCATGGCGGGAGCTGTGGGCCCGGGTCTGCTGCCATCCATGTTGGTTTCCGGGGATGGTTCAGCTGTGGGCCCGAGTCTGCTGCCGGCCATGTTGGTTCCCGGGGCATAGCGGGAGCTGTGGGCCCGGGTCTGCCAAGTGGCCATGTTGGTTCTAAGGGCTTGGTGGGAGCTCTGGGCCTGGTGCTGCCGCCCGCCATGTTGATTCCCTGTGCAAGGCGGGAGCTGTGGGCTTGGGACTGCACCGGCCATGTTGGTTCCAGTGTCATGGCAGGATCTGTGGGCCCAAGGCTCCCGGTCGGCCATGTTGGTTCCCATGGCAAGGTGGGAGGTGTGGGCCCCGGGCTGCCGCCCGCCATGTTGATTCCCGGGGCATGGCGGCAGCTGTGGGCCCCGGGCTGCCCGGCGGAGACGTTGGTTGCCAGGGTATGGCGGGAGCTGTTGTCCCGGGGCTGCCGCCGGCCATTTTGATTGTCGGGGCATTGCGGGAGCTGTGGGCCCGGGGCTGCCGGCAGCCATTTTGGTTCTCGTGGCAGTGTGGGAGCTGTGGGTCTGGGGCTGCCGCCGGCCATGTTCGTTCCCAGGGCATGGCAGGAGCCGTGGGCCTGGGGCTGCCACCAGCCATGTTGGTTCCCGTGGCATGGAGGGAGCTTTGGCCCGGGGCTGCTGTTTGGCCATGTTGATTCCCGGGGCATGGCGGGAGCTCTTAGCCGGGGCTGCCACCTGCCACGATGGTTCCCGGGGCATGGCAGGAGCTGTGGGCCCAGGGCTCCCTCCAGCCATGTTGGTTCCCAGGGCATGGCAGGACCTTTGGTCCCACGGATGCTGCGCCACAATTTTGGTTCCCGGGGCATTGGGGCAGCTGTGGGCCCGGTGCTGCCTGAGAGCCATGTTGGTTCCCAGAGCATTGCGAGAGCTGTGGACCCAGGGCTACTGGACGGCCATGTTGGTTCTCGGGGCATGGCGGGAGCTGTGGGCTTGTTGCTGCCGCCGGCCATTTTGGTTCTCGGGGCATGGAGGGAGCTTTGGCCACGGGGCTGCCTCCGGATATGTTGATTCCCGGGCCATGGTGGGAGCTGTGGGCCCCGGGGCAGCCGGGTGGCCATATTGGTTCCCAGGGCATGGTGGGAGCTGTGGGCCTTGGTCTGCTGTCGGCCATGTTGTTTCCAGGGGCAAAACAGCAGCTGTGGGCCCGGAGCTGCCGGGCGGCCATGTTGGTTCCCAGGGCATGGAGGAAACTGTGGGCCTGGTGCTGCCTGTCGGCCATGTTGGTACCCAAGGCATTGCAGGAGCTGTGGGCCCTGGCTCCCGGTCGGCTATGTTGGTTCCTGGGGCATGGCGGGAGCTGTTGGCCTGGGCCTTCAGGGCGACCATATTGGTTCCCGGGGCATGGCCGGATATGTGGGCATGGGGCTGCCGGCCGCCATGTTTGTTCCCGGGGCATAGCCGGAGCTGTGGGCCCGGGGCTGCCAAGTGGCCATGTTGGTTCTAAGGGCTTGGCGGGATCTCTGGGCCTGGTGCTGCCTGGCGGCCATGTTGGTTCCCGTGGCAAGGCGGGAGGTGTGGGCCCGGGGCTGCATGTCGGCCATGTTGGTACCCAAGGCATTGCGGGAGCTGTGGGCCCAAGACTCCCGCTGGCCATTTTGGTTTCCTGGTCATGGAGGCAGGCGTGAGCCCTGAGCTCCCCGTCGCCTATGTTGGTTCTTGGGGCATGGCGGGACCTGTGCACCCATGTCTACTGCCGGACATTTTGGTTCCCGGGGCATGGCGGGAGCGGTGGGCCTGGGTCTGCTGTCGGCCATGTTGGTTGCAGGGCCAAAACAGCAGCTGTGGGCTCGGGGCTGTCGGGCGGCCATTTTGGTTCCCGGGGCATGGAGGGAGCAGTGGGCCTGGGGCTGTCTGGCGGCCATGTTGTTTCTCGGGGCATGGAGGAAACTGTGGGCCTGGGGCTTTCTGTCGGCCATGTTGGTACCCAAGGCATTGCGGGAGCTGTGGGCCCTGGCTCCCGCTCGGCTATGTTGGTTCCCGGGGCATGGCGGGAGCTGTGGGCCTGGGTCTGCCGCCAGCCATGTTGGTTCTTGGCTCATGGTGGCAGCTGTGGGCCCGGGGCTGCCCAGCAGCGACGTTCGTTGCCAGGACATGACGGGAGCTGTAGCCCCGGGGCTGCCGCCGGCCATTTTGGTTATCGGGGCACAGCGGGAGTTGTGGGCCTGGGGCTGCCCGGCGGCGATGTTCGTTGCCAGGACATGGCGGGAGCTGTGGCCCCGGGGCTGCCGCCGGCCATTTTGGTTATCGGGGCACAGCGGGAGCTGTGGGCCTGGGGCTGCCGCCGGCAATGTTCGTTCCCAGGGCATGGCAGAAGCCGTGGGCCTGGAGCTGCCACCAGCAATGTTGGTTCCCGTGGCATGGAGGGAGCTTTGAGCCGGGGCTGCCACCTGCCACGATGGTTCCCGGGGCATGGCAGGAGCTGTGGGCCCAGGGCTCCCTCCACCCACGATGGTTCCCAGGGCATGGCGGGAGCTTTGGTCCCACGGCTGCTGCGCCACAATTTTGGTTCCCGGGACATGGCCTGAGCTGTGTGCCCGGGGCTGCTGGGTGGCCATGTTTTTTTCCAGGGCATGGTAGGAACTGTGAGCCCAGGGCTGCCGGATGGTCATGTTGGTTCCCGGGACATTACAAGAGCTGTTTTTGCAGGGCTGCTGCCGGCCATGTTGGTTCCCAGGGCATGACAGGAGCTGTGGGCCTGGGGCTGCCGGCAGCCATGTTGGTTCCCGGGGTATGGCGGGAGCATTGGGCCCAGGGCTGCGCTGGCCATGTTGGTTCCCGGGGTATGGCGGGGAGCTGTGGGCCTGGGGGTACCGGCAGCCATGTTGATTCCCGGGGCATGGTGGGAGCTGTGGGCCTGGGGCTGCCAGGCGGCCATGTTGGTTCCCAGGGCATGGCGCGATCTGTGGGCCCTGTGGCAACAGGGTGGCCGTGTTGGTTCCCGGGGCATAGCGGAAGCTGTGGACCCAGGACAGCACCGGCCATCATGGTTCTCGGGGCATGGCGGTAGCTGTGGTCTCCGGGGCTGCGTGAGAGCCATGTTGGTTCCCAGAGCATTGCGAGAGCTGTGGACCCGGGGCTGCTGGGTGGCCATGTTGGTTTCCAGGGCATGGTAGGAATTGTGAGTCCAGGGCTGCCGGACGGCCATGTTGGTTCCTGGGCCATGGCAAGAGCTGTTGTCCTGGGTCTGCTTCCTGCCATGTTGGTTCCCGGGGCATGGCAGGAGCCATGAACCCAAGGCTGCCGCCAGCCATGTTGGTTCCCGGGTCATGGCAGGAGCTGTGGGCCCGGGTCTGCACCGGCCATGATGGTTCTCAAGACATGGTGGGAGCTGTGAGCCCGAAACTGACGTCAGCCATGTTGGTTCCCGGGGCATGGCGGAAGCTGTGGTCCCCGGTGCTGCCTGAGAACCATGTTGGTTCCTGGGGCATGGCGGCAGCTGTGGGCCCGGGGCTGCCAGGCGGTCATGTTGTTTCCCAGGCTATGTCAGGAGTTGTCGGCCTGGGGCTGCCGGGCGGACATTTTGGTTCAGGGGTGTATTAGGAGCTGTGGGTCTGGGGCTGCTGGGCGGCCATTTTTGTTCCCAGGGCATGGCGGGAGCTTTGGGCCTAAAACTGCTGCCAGGCGGCCATGTTGGTACCAGGGGCATGACGGGAGCTGTGGGCACGGGGCTGCCGGGAGGTCATGTTGGTTCCCAGGGCATGGAGGCAGCTGTGGGCCCGGGGCTGCCGGTGGCCATTTTGGTTCCCGTGGCATGGCGGGAGCTGTGGGCCCGGGACTGTTCCGGCCATGATGGTTCCTGGGGCCTGGCGGGAGCTTTGGCCCGGGGCTGCCGGGCGGCCATTTTGGTTCCACGGTCATGGCGGGACCTGTGGGCCTGAGGCTGCCGGGTGGCCATGTTTGTTCTTGGGTCATGGCGGGACCTGTGAGCCCGAGGTTGCTGAGCGGCCATGTTGGTTCCCGGGGCACGGTGGGAGATTTGGTCGTGGGGGTGCCTCCGGCCATGTTTGTTCCCGGGGGTATAGCGGGAGCTTTTGGCCCGGGCCTGACGTCAGCCATGTTGGTTCCCGGGGCATAGCGGGAGCTGTGGGCTCGGGGATGCTGGGCGGCCGTGTTGGTTCCTGGGGCATGGCGGGAGCTGTGGGCCTTGGGCTGCCGGGCGGCCATGTTGGTTCCTGGGGCATGGCAGGAGCTGTGGGCCTGGGGCTGCTTGGTGGCCATGTTGGTTCCCCAGGCACGGCAGGAGCTGTGGGCCTGGGGCTCCCGGTCGGACACGTTGGTTCCCAGGGCATGGCGGGAGCTGTGGGCCCTGGGGCAGTCGGGTGTCCATGTTAATTCCCGGGGCGTGGCGGGAGCTGTGGGCTTGGGACTGCACCGGCCATGTTGGTTCCCAGGGCATGGCGGGAGCTGTGGGCCCGGGTCTGCTGCCATCCATGTTGGTTTCCGGGGATGGTTCAGCTGTGGGCCCGAGTCTGCTGCCGGCCATGTTGGTTCCCGGGGCATAGCGGGAGCTGTGGGCCCGGGTCTGCCAAGTGGCCATGTTGGTTCTAAGGGCTTGGTGGGAGCTCTGGGCCTGGTGCTGCCGCCCGCCATGTTGATTCCCTGTGCAAGGCGGGAGCTGTGGGCTTGGGACTGCACCGGCCATGTTGGTTCCAGTGTCATGGCAGGATCTGTGGGCCCAAGGCTCCCGGTCGGCCATGTTGGTTCCCATGGCAAGGTGGGAGGTGTGGGCCCCGGGCTGCCGCCCGCCATGTTGATTCCCGGGGCATGGCGGCAGCTGTGGGCCCCGGGCTGCCCGGCGGAGACGTTGGTTGCCAGGGTATGGCGGGAGCTGTTGTCCCGGGGCTGCCGCCGGCCATTTTGATTGTCGGGGCATTGCGGGAGCTGTGGGCCCGGGGCTGCCGGCAGCCATTTTGGTTCTCGTGGCAGTGTGGGAGCTGTGGGTCTGGGGCTGCCGCCGGCCATGTTCGTTCCCAGGGCATGGCAGGAGCCGTGGGCCTGGGGCTGCCACCAGCCATGTTGGTTCCCGTGGCATGGAGGGAGCTTTGGCCCGGGGCTGCTGTTTGGCCATGTTGATTCCCGGGGCATGGCGGGAGCTCTTAGCCGGGGCTGCCACCTGCCACGATGGTTCCCGGGGCATGGCAGGAGCTGTGGGCCCAGGGCTCCCTCCAGCCATGTTGGTTCCCAGGGCATGGCAGGACCTTTGGTCCCACGGATGCTGCGCCACAATTTTGGTTCCCGGGGCATTGGGGCAGCTGTGGGCCCGGTGCTGCCTGAGAGCCATGTTGGTTCCCAGAGCATTGCGAGAGCTGTGGACCCAGGGCTACTGGACGGCCATGTTGGTTCTCGGGGCATGGCGGGAGCTGTGGGCTTGTTGCTGCCGCCGGCCATTTTGGTTCTCGGGGCATGGAGGGAGCTTTGGCCACGGGGCTGCCTCCGGATATGTTGATTCCCGGGCCATGGTGGGAGCTGTGGGCCCCGGGGCAGCCGGGTGGCCATATTGGTTCCCAGGGCATGGTGGGAGCTGTGGGCCTTGGTCTGCTGTCGGCCATGTTGTTTCCAGGGGCAAAACAGCAGCTGTGGGCCCGGAGCTGCCGGGCGGCCATGTTGGTTCCCAGGGCATGGAGGAAACTGTGGGCCTGGTGCTGCCTGTCGGCCATGTTGGTACCCAAGGCATTGCAGGAGCTGTGGGCCCTGGCTCCCGGTCGGCTATGTTGGTTCCTGGGGCATGGCGGGAGCTGTTGGCCTGGGCCTTCAGGGCGACCATATTGGTTCCCGGGGCATGGCCGGATATGTGGGCATGGGGCTGCCGGCCGCCATGTTTGTTCCCGGGGCATAGCCGGAGCTGTGGGCCCGGGGCTGCCAAGTGGCCATGTTGGTTCTAAGGGCTTGGCGGGATCTCTGGGCCTGGTGCTGCCTGGCGGCCATGTTGGTTCCCGTGGCAAGGCGGGAGGTGTGGGCCCGGGGCTGCATGTCGGCCATGTTGGTACCCAAGGCATTGCGGGAGCTGTGGGCCCAAGACTCCCGCTGGCCATTTTGGTTTCCTGGTCATGGAGGCAGGCGTGAGCCCTGAGCTCCCCGTCGCCTATGTTGGTTCTTGGGGCATGGCGGGACCTGTGCACCCATGTCTACTGCCGGACATTTTGGTTCCCGGGGCATGGCGGGAGCGGTGGGCCTGGGTCTGCTGTCGGCCATGTTGGTTGCAGGGCCAAAACAGCAGCTGTGGGCTCGGGGCTGTCGGGCGGCCATTTTGGTTCCCGGGGCATGGAGGGAGCAGTGGGCCTGGGGCTGTCTGGCGGCCATGTTGTTTCTCGGGGCATGGAGGAAACTGTGGGCCTGGGGCTTTCTGTCGGCCATGTTGGTACCCAAGGCATTGCGGGAGCTGTGGGCCCTGGCTCCCGCTCGGCTATGTTGGTTCCCGGGGCATGGCGGGAGCTGTGGGCCTGGGTCTGCCGCCAGCCATGTTGGTTCTTGGCTCATGGTGGCAGCTGTGGGCCCGGGGCTGCCCAGCAGCGACGTTCGTTGCCAGGACATGACGGGAGCTGTAGCCCCGGGGCTGCCGCCGGCCATTTTGGTTATCGGGGCACAGCGGGAGTTGTGGGCCTGGGGCTGCCCGGCGGCGATGTTCGTTGCCAGGACATGGCGGGAGCTGTGGCCCCGGGGCTGCCGCCGGCCATTTTGGTTATCGGGGCACAGCGGGAGCTGTGGGCCTGGGGCTGCCGCCGGCAATGTTCGTTCCCAGGGCATGGCAGAAGCCGTGGGCCTGGAGCTGCCACCAGCAATGTTGGTTCCCGTGGCATGGAGGGAGCTTTGAGCCGGGGCTGCCACCTGCCACGATGGTTCCCGGGGCATGGCAGGAGCTGTGGGCCCAGGGCTCCCTCCACCCACGATGGTTCCCAGGGCATGGCGGGAGCTTTGGTCCCACGGCTGCTGCGCCACAATTTTGGTTCCCGGGACATGGCCTGAGCTGTGTGCCCGGGGCTGCTGGGTGGCCATGTTTTTTTCCAGGGCATGGTAGGAACTGTGAGCCCAGGGCTGCCGGATGGTCATGTTGGTTCCCGGGACATTACAAGAGCTGTTTTTGCAGGGCTGCTGCCGGCCATGTTGGTTCCCAGGGCATGACAGGAGCTGTGGGCCTGGGGCTGCCGGCAGCCATGTTGGTTCCCGGGGTATGGCGGGAGCATTGGGCCCAGGGCTGCGCTGGCCATGTTGGTTCCCGGGGTATGGCGGGGAGCTGTGGGCCTGGGGGTACCGGCAGCCATGTTGATTCCCGGGGCATGGTGGGAGCTGTGGGCCTGGGGCTGCCAGGCGGCCATGTTGGTTCCCAGGGCATGGCGCGATCTGTGGGCCCTGTGGCAACAGGGTGGCCGTGTTGGTTCCCGGGGCATAGCGGAAGCTGTGGACCCAGGACAGCACCGGCCATCATGGTTCTCGGGGCATGGCGGTAGCTGTGGTCTCCGGGGCTGCGTGAGAGCCATGTTGGTTCCCAGAGCATTGCGAGAGCTGTGGACCCGGGGCTGCTGGGTGGCCATGTTGGTTTCCAGGGCATGGTAGGAATTGTGAGTCCAGGGCTGCCGGACGGCCATGTTGGTTCCTGGGCCATGGCAAGAGCTGTTGTCCTGGGTCTGCTTCCTGCCATGTTGGTTCCCGGGGCATGGCAGGAGCCATGAACCCAAGGCTGCCGCCAGCCATGTTGGTTCCCGGGTCATGGCAGGAGCTGTGGGCCCGGGTCTGCACCGGCCATGATGGTTCTCAAGACATGGTGGGAGCTGTGAGCCCGAAACTGACGTCAGCCATGTTGGTTCCCGGGGCATGGCGGAAGCTGTGGTCCCCGGTGCTGCCTGAGAACCATGTTGGTTCCTGGGGCATGGCGGCAGCTGTGGGCCCGGGGCTGCCAGGCGGTCATGTTGTTTCCCAGGCTATGTCAGGAGTTGTCGGCCTGGGGCTGCCGGGCGGACATTTTGGTTCAGGGGTGTATTAGGAGCTGTGGGTCTGGGGCTGCTGGGCGGCCATTTTTGTTCCCAGGGCATGGCGGGAGCTTTGGGCCTAAAACTGCTGCCAGGCGGCCATGTTGGTACCAGGGGCATGACGGGAGCTGTGGGCACGGGGCTGCCGGGAGGTCATGTTGGTTCCCAGGGCATGGAGGCAGCTGTGGGCCCGGGGCTGCCGGTGGCCATTTTGGTTCCCGTGGCATGGCGGGAGCTGTGGGCCCGGGACTGTTCCGGCCATGATGGTTCCTGGGGCCTGGCGGGAGCTTTGGCCCGGGGCTGCCGGGCGGCCATTTTGGTTCCACGGTCATGGCGGGACCTGTGGGCCTGAGGCTGCCGGGTGGCCATGTTTGTTCTTGGGTCATGGCGGGACCTGTGAGCCCGAGGTTGCTGAGCGGCCATGTTGGTTCCCGGGGCACGGTGGGAGATTTGGTCGTGGGGGTGCCTCCGGCCATGTTTGTTCCCGGGGGTATAGCGGGAGCTTTTGGCCCGGGCCTGACGTCAGCCATGTTGGTTCCCGGGGCATAGCGGGAGCTGTGGGCTCGGGGATGCTGGGCGGCCGTGTTGGTTCCTGGGGCATGGCGGGAGCTGTGGGCCTTGGGCTGCCGGGCGGCCATGTTGGTTCCTGGGGCATGGCAGGAGCTGTGGGCCTGGGGCTGCTTGGTGGCCATGTTGGTTCCCCAGGCACGGCAGGAGCTGTGGGCCAGGGGCTGCTGGGCGGTAATGTTGGTTCTCGGGTCATGGTGGGAGCTTTGGCCCGGGGCTGCCGCCAGCCATGTTGGTTCCCGTGGTATGGCGGGAGCTGTGGGCCCGGGAATGCTGGGCGGCCACGTTGGTTCCCGAGGCATGGAGGGATCTGTGGGCCCGGGGCTGCTTGGTGGCCATGTTTGTTCCCGAGGCATGGCGGGACCTGTGGACCTCGGTCTGCCGGGCGGCCATGTTGATTCCCGGGGCATGGCGGGAGCTATGGGCGCGAGGCTGCTGAGCGGACATGTTGGTTCACAGGGCGCGGTGGCAGATTTTGTCCTGGACCTGCCTTCGGCCATGTTGGTTCCCGGGGCATGGCGGGAGCTGTGGGCCCGGGGATGCTGGGCGGCCATGTTGGTTCCCGGGGCATGGCGGGAGCTGTGGGCCCAGGGCTGCCAGGCGGCCATGTTGTTTTCTAGTGCATGGCGGGACCTGTGGTCCTGGTCTGCCAGACAGCCATGGTTTTCCCGGGACATAGTAAGAGCTGTAGGCCTGGGGCTGCCGTGCAGTCATGTTGGTTCTCAGGGCATGGCAGGAGCTGTGGGCCCGGTGCTGCCGGGCGGCCATGTTGGGTCCCGGGACATGGCGGGAGCTGTGGGCCTGGGGCTGCTTGGTGGACATGTTGGTTCCCCAGGCACGGCAGGAGCTGTGGGCCAGGGGCTGCTGGGCGGCCATGTTGGTTCCCAGGGCATGGCGGGAGCTCTTGGCCCGGGGATGCTGGGCGGACATGTTGGTTCCCGGGTCATGGCGGGAGCTGTGGGCCTTGGGCTGCCGGGCGGCCATGTTGGTTCCTGGGGCATGGCAGGAGCTGTGGGCCTGGGGTTGCTTGGTGGCCATGTTGGTTCCCCGGGCACGGCAGGAGCTGTGGGCCAGGGGCTGCTGGGCGGTAATGTTGGTTCTCGGGTCATGGCGGGAGCTTTGGCCCGGGGCTGCCGCCAGCCATGTTGGTTCCCGTGGTATAACGGGAGCTGTGGGCCCGGGAATGCTGGGCGGCCACGTTGGGTCCCGGGGCATGGCGGGACCTGTGGGCCTGGGTCTGTCAGGCAGCCTTGATTTTCCCGGGACATGGTAAGAGCTGTAGGCCTGGAGCTTCCGGGCGGCCATGTTGGTTCCCGGTCCATGGCGGGAGCTGTGGTCCCGGGGCTGCAGGGCAGCCATGTTGGTTCCTGGGGCATGGCGGGAGCTGTGGTTTCGGGGCTGCCGGGCGGCCACGTTGGTTCCTGGTGCATGGCAGGATCTTTGGGCTCAAGGCGGTCGGCGGCCATGTTTGTTCCCGGGGCATGGCGGGAGCTGTGGGTACGGGGCTGCTTGGTGTCCATGTTGGTTCCCGGGTCATGGCGGGAGCTTTTGGCAATGGGCTGCCGCCAGCCATGTTGGTTCCCGGGGCATGGCGGGAGCTGTGGGCCTGGGTCTGCCAGGCGGCCATGTTGGTTCCCGGCGCATGTCCGGAGTTGTGGGCCTGGGGCTGCCGGGCGTCCGTGTTGGTTCCCGGGGCATGGCGGAAGCTGTGAGTCCAGGGCTGTTGTCGGCCATGTTGGTTCCCGGGGCATGGTGGGAGCTGCGGGCCTGGGGCTGTTGCTGGCCATGCTTGTTCTCGGGGCATGGCAGGAGCTTTGGGCCAGAGGTTGCAAGGCGGCCATGTTGATTGCCGGGGCATGGCGGCAGTTTTGGGCCAGGGGGCTTTTGCAGGCCATGTTGATTCCCGGGGCATAGCGGGAGCTGTGGGCCCAGGGCTCCTTGGCGACCATGTTGGTCCCCAGGGCATGGTGGGAGCTGTGGGCCCGGGGATGTCACCGGCCGTTTTGGTTTCCAGGGCATGGCGGGAGCTGTGTGCCTGGGTAGGGTCTGGGTCTGCCAGGCACCCATAGTTTTCCCGGGACATGGTAAGAGCTGTAGGCCTGGGGCTGCCGGGCGGACATGTTGGTTTCCGGGTCATGGCGGGAGCTGTTTGTCCGGGGATGCTGAGCGGCCATGTTGGTTCCTGGGTCATGGCGGGGTCTGTGGGTCCGGGGCTGCTGGGCGGCCATGTTGGTTCCCGGGGCATGGCGGGAATTGTGGGCCCGCGTCTGCCGCCGGCCATGTTGGATCCCCGGGCATTGCGGGAGCTGTGGGCCTGGGTCTGCCAGGCAGCCATAGTTTTACCGGGACATGGAAGAGCTGTAGGCCTGGGGCTGCCGGGCGGCCACGTTGGTTCCCGAGTCATGGGGGGAGCTGTTGGTCCGGGCCTGCTGAGCAGCCATGTTTATTCCCCGGCCATGGCTTGACATGTGGGTCCGGTGCTGCTGGGTGGCCATGTTGGTTCCTGGGGCATGGCGGGACCTGTGGGCCAGGTGCTGCCAACTGCCATGTTTGTTCCCAGGGAATGGCAGGAGTTTTGTGTCCAGGGCTGCCGGGCGGCCATGTTGGTTCGTGGGTCATGGCGTGATCTGTGGGCCCGGGGCTTCTGGTCGGCCATGTTGATTCCTGGGGCATGGCGGGACCCGTGGGCGAGGTGCTGCCAACCGCCATGTTTGTTCCCAGGGAATGGCAGGAGTTTTGGGTCCAGGGCTGCCGGGCGGCCATGTTGGTTCTCAGGGCATGGCGGGAGCTGTGGGCCCGGGGCTGCTGTGCGGCCATGTTGGTTCCCGGGGCATGGCGGGATCTGTGGGCCCGGGGCTGCCGTGCGGCCGTGTTTGTTCCTGGGGCATGGTGGGAGCTGTGGGCCCAAGGCTGCCGGGTGGCCATGTTTGTTCCCGTGGCATGGTGGGAGATTTGGCCCGGGCCTGAGGCCAGCCATGTTGGTTCCCGGGGCATGACGGGAGCTGTGGGCCTGGGGCTGCCGCGCGGCCATGTTGGTTCTCGGTGCATGGAGGGAGCTGTGGGTACGGGGCTGCTTGTTGGCCATGTTGGTTCTCGGTGCATGGCGGGAGCATGGCGGGTGCTGTGGGACTGGAACTGCCAGGCGGCCATGTTGGGACAGGGGGCATGGCGGGAGCTGTGGGCCAGGTGCTGCCAACAGCCATGTTTGTTCCCAGGGTATGGCGGGACTTTTGGGTCCATGGCTGTTGGGCCTCCATGTTGGTTCCCGGGTCATGGCGGGACCTGTGGGCCCGAGGCTGCTGAGCGGCCATGTTGGTTCGCGGGGCATGGCGGGAGCTTTTGGCCCGGGCCAGACACCAGCCATGTTGGTTCCCAGGGCATGGCGGGAGCTGTGGGCCCGGGTCTGCTAGGCAGCCATGGTTTTCCTGGGACATGGTAAGAGCTGTAGGCCTGGGGTTGCCGGGCGGCCGTGTTGGTTCCTGGGTCATGGCGGGAGCTGTTGGTCCGGGGCTGCTGAGCGGCCATGTTGGTTCCTTGGTCATGGCAGGAGCTCTGGGCCTGGGGCTGCCGTGCAGCCATGTTATTTCTAAGGGCATGGCGGGACCTGTTGGCCTGTGGCTACCAGGCAGCCATGTTGATTCTCAGGGCATGGCGGGAACTGTGGGCCCGGGGCTGTTACCGGCCATGTTGGTTCTCGGGGCATGGTAATAGCTGTAGGCTTAGGGCTGCCGGGCGGCCATGTTGGTTCCCGGGGCATGGCGGGACCTGTGGGCCTGTGGCTTCCAGGCGGCTTTATTGGTTCCTGGGGCATCGCGGGAGCTTTGGGCCTGAGCCTCACTGGCAGCCATATTGGTTCATAGGGCATAACGGGAGCTGCGGGCCAGGGGCAGCCGGGCGACCACGTTTCTTCCCAGGGCATGGTGTGAGTTGTTGGCCCTAAGCTGCCGCCGGCCATGTAGGTTCTCAGGGCATGGCGGGAGTTTTGGGCCCGGGGCTGCCGGGCGGCCATGTTGGTTCCCTGGGCATGGCGGGAGTTGTGGGTCCGGGGTGCCAAGCGGCCATGTTGGTTCCCGGGCCATGGCGGGAGCTGTGGGCCCGGGGCTGCTGGGCGGCCATGTTAGTTATTGCGGAATGGCTGGATCTGTGGGACTGGAAATGGCGGACGGCCATGTTGGGAAAGGGGGCATGGCGGGAGCTGTGGCTCAGGTGCTGCCAACGGCCATGTTTCTTCCCACTATATGGCGGAAATTTTGGCCCCAGGGCTGTCGGGCGACCATGTTGGTTCCCGGGGCATGGTGGGATCTGTGGGCCCGGGGCTGCCGGGCGGCTGTGTTGGTTCCTGGAACATGGTGGGAGCTGTGAACCCGGGGCAGCTGGGCGGCCATGTTGGTTCCCGGGGCATGGCGGAACATGTGGGCTTGGGGCTGCTGAGCGGCCATGTTGGTTCCCGGGGCATGGTGGGAGATTTGGTCCTGGGGCTGCCGCCGGCCACGTTGGTTCCCCATGCATGGAGGCAGCTGTGAGCCCAGGGCTGCCGGGCGGCCATGTTGGTTCCCCGGGCAAGGCGGGAGCTGTGGGCCCGGGTCTGCCACCGGCCATTTTGGTTTCCAGGGCATGGTGGGACCTGTGGGCCTGGGTCTGCCAGCAGCCCTGGTTTTCTCGGGACATGGTAAGAACTGTAGGCCTGGAGCTGTCTGGTGGACATGTTTGTTCATGGGTCATGGCGGAAGCTGTGAGCCCGGGGCTGCTGCGTGGCCATGTTGCTTCCCGGGGCATGGCGGGAGCTTCTGCCCCAGGGCTGACGCCAGCCATGTTGGTTCCTGTGGCATGGTGGAGCCGTGGGCCCGGGGCTGCCGGGCGGCCATGTTGGTTCCCGGCTCATGGCGAGAGCTGTGGTCCCGGGGCTGCCGCACGGCCATGTTGTTTCTTGGGGCATGGCGGGAGCTGTGCGCCCGCGACTGCTGGGCGGCCATGTTGCTTCCTGGAGCATGGCAGGAGCTGTGGGCCCGTGGCTGCCGTGCGGTCATGTTGGTTCCGCGGGCATGGCGGGAGCTGTGGGCCCGGGGCTGCTGGGCGGCCATGTTGGTTCCCGGGGCATGGCGGGAGCTGTGGGCCCGGGAATGCTGGGCGGCCACGTTGGGTCCCGGGGCATGGCGGGACCTGTGGGCCTGGGTCTGTCAGGCAGCCTTGATTTTCCCGGGACATGGTAAGAGCTGTAGGCCTGGAGCTTCCGGGCGGCCATGTTGGTTCCCGGTCCATGAGGGGAGGTGTGGGGATGGGTCTGCCAGGCGGCCATGTTAGTTCCCGGGGCTTGGCCGGAGTTGTGGGCCTGGGGCTGCCCGGTGGCCATGTTGATTTCCGGGCCATGGCGAGAGCTGTGGGGCTGGGGCTGCTAGGTGGCCATGTTTGTTCCCGGGGCATGGCGCGAGCTTTGGGCCCGGGGCTACCGGGCGGCCATGTTGGTTCCCGCGGCATGGTGGGAGCTGTGGGCTAGGGGCTACAGGGCGGCCGTATTGGTTTCCAGGGCATGGCGGTACCTGTGGGCCTGGGTCTGCCAGGCAGCCATGGTTTTACCGGGACATGGTAAGAGCTGTAGACCTGGGGCTGCCGGGCGGCCATGTTGGTTCCCGGGTCATGGCGGGAGCTGTGGGCCCAGGGCTGCCGTCGGCCATGTTGTTTCCCGGGTCATGGCAGGAGCTGTGGGCCCGGGGCTGCCGAGCGGCGGTCTAGGTTCCTGGGGCATGGTGGGAGCTGTGGGCCCGGGGCCGCTCTGCGGCCATGTTGGTTCCGAGGCATGGTGGGTGATTTCGTCCTGGGGCTGCCGTCGGCCATGTTGGTTCTAGGGGCATGGCGGGAGCTGTAGGTCCGGGACTGCTGAGCGGCCATGTTGGTTACCGGTCCATGACGGGAGCTGTGAGGACGGGGCTGCCAGACGGCCATGTTAGCTCCCGGGGCTTGGCCGGAGTTGTGGGCCTGGGGCTGCCGGGCGGCCATGTTGATTCCCGGCGCATTGCGGAAGCTGTGGGTCCGGGTCTGCCGCCGGCCATGTTGGTTTCCGGGGCATGGCGGGAGCTGTGGGCCCGGTGCTGCCGGGCGGCCATGTTGGTTCTCCGGGCATGGCGGGAGCTGTGGGCCTGGGTCTGCCAGGCAGCCATGGTTTTCCTGGGATATGGTAAGAGCTGTAGGCCAGGAGCTTCCGGGCGGCCATGTTGATTCCCGGGCCGTGGCGGGAGCTGTGGGCTCGGGGATGCTGGGCGGCCATGATGGTTCCCGGGGCTTGGCAAGAGCTGTGGGCCCGGGGCTGCTGGGCGACCATTTTGTTTCCCCGGGCATGGCGGGAGCTGTGGGTCCGGGGCTGCCACCGGCCATGTTGGTTCCCGGTCCATGACGGGAGCTTTGGGGACGGGGTTGCCAGGCGGCCATGTTAGTTCTTGGGGCTTGGCCGGAGTTGTGGGCCTGGGGCTTCCGGGCGGCCATGTTAGTTCCCGGGGCTTGGCCGGAGTTGTGGGCCTCAGGGCAGCCGGTGGCCATGTTGATTCCCGGGCCATGGCGGGAGCTGTGGGGCTGGGGATGCTAGGTGGCCATGTTTGTTCCCGGGGCATGGCCTGAGTTGTGGACCCGAGGCTGCTGAGCAGCCATGTTGGTTAGCGGGGCACGGTGGGAGATTTGGTCGTGGGGCTGCCGTCGGCCATGTTGGTTCCCGGGGCATGGCGGGAGATTTTGGCCCAGGCCTGAAGCCAGCCATGTTGTTTCCCGGGGCATGGCGGGAGCTGTGGATCTGGGGCCTCTGGGCGTCCATGTTGGTTACCGGGCATGGTGGGAGATTTGGTCGTGGGGCTGCCGTCGGCCATGTTGGTTTCCGGGGCATGGCGGGAGCTGTGGGGCTGGGGATGCTAGGTGGCCATGTTTGTTCCCGGGGCATGGCCTGAGTTGTGGACCCGAGGCTGCTGAGCAGCCATGTTGGTTAGCGGGGCACGGTGGGAGATTTGGTCGTGGGGCTGCCGTCGGCCATGTTGGTTCCCGGGGCATGGCGGGAGATTTTGGCCCAGGCCTGAAGCCAGCCATGTTGTTTCCCGGGGCATGGCGGGAGCTGTGGATCTGGGGCCTCTGGGCGTCCATGTTGGTTACCGGGCATGGTGGGAGATTTGGTCGTGGGGCTGCCGTCGGCCATGTTGGTTTCCGGGGCATGGCGGGAGCTTCTGGCTTGGGCCTGACGGCAGCCATGTTAATTCCTGGGCCATGGCGGGAGCTGTGGGCCCGGGGCTGCTGCCAGCCATATTGGTTCCCCGGGGCATGGCGGGAGCTGTGGTCCTGGGTCTGCCAGGCAGCCATGGTTTTCCCGGGACATGGTAAGAGCTGTAGGCCTGAGGGTGCCGGGCGGCCATGTTGATTCCTGGGCCATGGCGGGAGCTGTGGGGCCGGGGTTGCCGTGCAGCCGTGTTGGTTCTCAGGGCATGGCGGGAGCTGTGGGCCCGGGGCTGCTGAGCGGCCATGATGGTTCCCGGGGCATGGCGGGAGCTGTGGCCTCGGGGCTGCCAGGCAGCCATGATGGTTCCCGGGGCATGGCCTGAGCTGTGGGTCCGGGAATGATGGGCGGCCATGATGGTTCCCGGGGCATGGCGGGAGATTTTGGACCGGGCCTGAAGCCAGCCATGTTGTTTCCCGGGGCATGGTGAGAGCTGTGGATCCGGGGCTGCTGGGCGGCCATGTTGGTTACCGGGCATGGTGGGACATTTGGTCGTGGAGCTGCCGTCGGCCATGTTGGTTCCCAGGGCATGGCGGGAGCTGTGGGCGCGGGGCTGCCACCAGCCATGTTGGTTCCCGGGGCATGGCGGGAGCTGTGGGCCAGGGGCTGCCGGGCAGCCATGTTGGTTCCTGGGGCATGGCAGGACGTGTGGGCCTGGGGCTGCCGGGTGGCCATGTTGGTTCCCGACACACGGCCAGAGTTGTGGGCCTGGGGCTGCCGGGCGGCGATGTTGGTTCGCGGGGCACGGTGGGAGATTTGGTCCTGGGCCTGCCGCCAACCATGTTGGTTCCCGGGGCATGGCGGGATCTGTGGGCCCGGGTCTGCCGCCGGCCATGTTGGTTCCTTGGGCATGGCGGGAGCTGTGCACCCGGGACTGCCACCGGCCATGTTGGTTTCCAGGGCATGGCAGGACCTTTGAGCCTGGGTCTGCCAGGCAGCCATGTTTTTCCTGGGTCATGGTAAGAGCTGTAGGCCTGGAGATGCCCGGCGGCCACGTTGGTTCCCAGGTCATGGCGGGAGCTGTTGGTCCGGGGCTGCTGGGCGGCCATGTTGGTTTCCAGAGCATGGCGGGAGCTCTTGGCCCGGGGCTGCTGGGCGGCCATGTTGGTTCCCGGGGCATGACGGGACCTGTGGGCCCTGGTCTGCCGCCGGCCATGTTCGTTCCCAGAGCATGGTGGGAACTGTGGCCCCGGGGCTGTCGGGCGGCCATCTTGATTCCCGGGCCATGGCGAGAGGTGTGGGGCCGCGGCTGCTGGGCGGCCATGTTGGTTCCTAAGGCATGGTGGGAGGTGTGGGCCTGGGACTGCCAGGCGGCCATGTTGGTTCCCGTGTCTTGGCGGGACATTTGGGCCCGGAGCTGCTCAGAGGCCACTTTTGTTCCGGGGCATGGTGGGAGATTTGGTCCTGGGGCTGCCGCAGACCATGTTGGTTCCCAGGGCATGGCGGGAGCTGTGGGCCCGTGGCTGCCGGGCGGCCACGTTGGTTCCTGGTGCATGGCAGGATCTTTGGGCTCAAGGCGGTCGGCGGCCATGTTTGTTCCCGGGGCATGGCGGGAGCTGTGGGTACGGGGCTGCTTGGTGTCCATGTTGGTTCCCGGGTCATGGCGGGAGCTTTTGGCAATGGGCTGCCGCCAGCCATGTTGGTTCCCGGGGCATGGCGGGAGCTGTGGGCCTGGGTCTGCCAGGCGGCCATGTTGGTTCCCGGCGCATGTCCGGAGTTGTGGGCCTGGGGCTGCCGGGCGTCCGTGTTGGTTCCCGGGGCATGGCGGAAGCTGTGAGTCCAGGGCTGTTGTCGGCCATGTTGGTTCCCGGGGCATGGTGGGAGCTGCGGGCCTGGGGCTGTTGCTGGCCATGCTTGTTCTCGGGGCATGGCAGGAGCTGTGGGCCAGAGGTTGCAAGGCGGCCATGTTGATTGCCGGGGCATGGCGGCAGTTTTGGGCCAGGGGGCTTTTGCAGGCCATGTTGATTCCCGGGGCATAGCGGGAGCTGTGGGCCCAGGGCTCCTTGGCGACCATGTTGGTCCCCAGGGCATGGCGGGAGCTGTGGGCCCGGGGATGTCACCGGCCGTTTTGGTTTCCAGGGCATGGCGGGAGCTGTGTGCCTGGGTAGGGTCTGGGTCTGCCAGGCACCCATAGTTTTCCCGGGACATGGTAAGAGCTGTAGGCCTGGGGCTGCCGGGCGGACATGTTGGTTTCCGGGTCATGGCGGGAGCTGTTTGTCCGGGGATGCTGAGCAGCCATGTTGATTCCCGGGCCATGGCGGGAGCTGTGAGCCCGGCGGTGCTGAGCGGCCATGTTGGTTCCTGGGTCATGGCGGGATCTGTGGGTCCGGGGCTGCTGGGCGGCCATGTTGGTTCCCGGGGCATGGCGGGAATTGTGGGCCCGGGTCTGCCGCCGGCCATGTTGGATCCCCGGGCATTGCGGGAGCTGTGGGCCTGGGTCTGCCAGGCAGCCATGGTTTTACCGGGACATGGAAGAGCTGTAGGCCTGGGGCTGCCGGGCGGCCACGTTGGTTCCCGAGTCATGGGGGGAGCTGTTGGTCCGGGGCTGCTGAGCAGCCATGTTTATTCCCCGGCCATGGCTTGACATGTGGGTCCGGTGCTGCTGGGTGGCCATGTTGGTTCCTGGGGCATGGCGGGACCTGTGGGCCAGCTGCTGCCAACTGCCATGTTTGTTCCCAGGGAATGGCAGGAGTTTTGTGTCCAGGGCTGCCGGGCGGCCATGTTGGTTCGTGGGTCATGGCGTGATCTGTGGGCCCGGGGCTTCTGGTCGGCCATGTTGATTCCTGGGGCATGGCGGGACCCGTGGGCCAGGTGCTGCCAACCGCCATGTTTGTTCCCAGGGAATGGCAGGAGTTTTGGGTCCAGGGCTGCCGGGCGGCCATGTTGGTTCTCAGGGCATGGCGGGAGCTGTGGGCCCGGGGCTGCTGTGCGGCCATGTTGGTTCCCGGGGCATGGCGGGATCTGTGGGCCCGGGGCTGCCGTGCGGCCGTGTTTGTTCCTGGGGCATGGTGGGAGCTGTGGGCCCAAGGCTGCCGGGCGGCCATGTTTGTTCCCGTGGCATGGTGGGAGATTTGGCCCGGGCCTGAGGCCAGCCATGTTGGTTCCCGGGGCATGACGGGAGCTGTGGGCCCGGGGCTTCTTTGCGACCATGTTGGTTCCCGGTGCATGGCGGGAGATATGGGCCTGGGGCTGCCGCGCGGCCATGTTGGTTCTCGGTGCATGGCGGGAGCTGTGGGGCCCGGGCTGCTGGGCGGCCATGTGGGTTCCTGGGGCATGGCGGGTGCTGTGGGACTGGAACTGCCAGGCGGCCATGTTGGGACAGGGGGCATGGCGGGAACTGTGGGCCAGGTGCTGCCAACAGCCATGTTTGTTCCCAGGGTATGGCGGGACTTTTGGGTCCATGGCTGTTGGGCCTCCATGTTGGTTCCCGGGTCGTGGCGGGACCTGTGGGCCCGAGGCTGCTGAGCGGCCATGTTGGTTCGCGGGGCATGGTGGGAGCTTTTGGCCCGGGCCAGACACCAGCCATGTTGGTTCCCAGGGCATGGCGGGAGCTGTGGGCCCGGGTCTGCTAGGCAGCCATGGTTTTCCTGGGACATGGTGAGAGCTGTAGGCCTGAGGCTGCCGGGCGTCCATGTTGATTCCCAGGCCATGGCGGGGCCTGTGGGTCTGGGGCTGCTGCGTGGCCATGTTGGTTCCCAGGGCATGGCGGGAGCTGTGGGCCTGGTGCTGCCTTTGGCCATGTTGGTTCCCGGGGCATGGTGGGAGATTTGGTCGTGGGGCTGCTGCCGGCCATGTTGGTTCCCGGGTCATGGCGAGAGCTGTGGGCCTGGGGCTGCCAGTGGCCATGTTGGTTCCCGGGGCATGGTGAGACCTGTTGGCCTGGGGCTGCCGGGCGGCCATGTTGGTTCCCGGGGCATGGTTGGAGCTGTGGGCCCGGGGCTGCTACCGGCCATGTTGGTTTCCAGGGCATGGCGGGACCTGTGGGCCTGGGTCTGCCAGGCAGCCATGGTTTTCCCGCGACAAGGTAAGAGCTGTAGGCCTGGGGCTGCCTTGCGTCCATGTTGGTTTCCGGATCATGGGGGGAGCTGTTGGTCCGGGGCTGCTGAGCGGCCATGTTGATTTCCGGGACATGGCGGGAGCTGTGGGCCCGGATCTGCCGAGCGGCCATGTTGCTTCCCAGGGCATGGCGGGAACTGTGGGCCCGGGGCTGCTGCGCGGCCATGTTGGTTCCCAGGTCATGGCGGGAGCTGTGGACCCGGGGCTGCTGGGCGGACATTTTGGTTCCTGGGGCATGGCGGAAGCTGTGGGACTGGGACTGCCTGGCAGCCATGTTGGGACAGGGGGCATGGCGAGAGCTGTGGGCCAGGTGCTGGCATCAGCCATGTTTGTTCCCAGGGTATGGCTAGACTTTTGGGCCCAGGGTTGCCCAGCGGCCATGTTGGTTCCCAGGGCACGTGAGTGCTGTGGGCCCGGGGTTATCGGGCGGCCATGTTGTTTCCCGGGGCATGACGGGAGCTTTTGGCCCTGGCCTCCCGCTAGCCATGTTTGTTCCCGGGGTATGACGTGAGCTGTGGTCCCGGGGCTGCTGGGTGGCCATGTTGGTTCCCCGGGCATGGCGGGAGCTGTGGGCCCGTGGCTTCCAGGCGGCTTTATTGGTTCCTGGGGCATGGCGGGAGCTGTGGGCCCGAAGCTGCCGCCGGCCATTGATATTTCCAGGGGCATGGCGGGACCTGTGGGCCTGGGTCTGCCAGGCAGCCATGGTTTTACCGGGACATGGTAAGAGCTGTAGACCTGGGGCTGCCGGGCGGCCATGTTGGTTCCCGGGTCATGGCGGGAGCTGTGGGCCCAGGGCTGCCGTCGGCCGTGTTGTTTCCCGGGTCATGGCAGGAGCTGTGGGCCCGGGGCTGCTTGGTGGCCATGTTGGTTCCCGGGGCATGGCGGGATTTCTGGGTACGGGGCTGCTTGTTGGCCATGTTGGTTCCCGGGGCATGGGGGGAGCTGTGCGCCCAGGTCTGCCTGGCGGCCATGTTGGTTCCCAGGTTATGGTGGGAGCTTTGGGCCTAGTGCTGCTTGGTGGCCATGTTGGTTCCCGGGGCATGGCGGGAGCTTTTGGCACGGGCTGACGCCAGCCATGTTGGTTCCCGGGGCATGGTGGGAGCTTTGGGCCCAAGGCTGCCGGGCGGCCATGGTTTTCCTGGGACATGGTAAAAGCTGTAGGCCTGGGGCTGCCGGGCGGCCATGTTGATTCCCGGGCCACGGCGTGAGCTGTGGGCCCGGGGCTGCTGAGCGGCCATGTTGGTTCCCGGGGCATGGCGGAAGCTGTGGGCCTAGGGCTGCCAGGCGGCCATTTTAGTTCACGGGGCAAGGCCGGAGCTGTGGGACTGCGGCTGCCGGGCTGCCATGTTTGTTCCCGGGTCATGGCGGGACCTGTGAGCCTGAGGTTGCTGAGCGGCCATGTTGGTTCCCGGGGCATGGTGGGAAATTTGGTCCTGGGGCTGCCGCCGTCCATGTTGGTTCCCGGGGCATGACGGGAGCTGTGGGCCCGGGTCTGCCGCCGGCCATGTTGGTTTCCAGGGCATGGCGGGAGCTGTGGGCCTGGGTCTGCCAGGCAGCCATGGTTTTCCTGGGACATGGTAAGAGCTTTTGGCCAGGGCCTGACGACAGCCATGTTGGTTCCCGGTGCATGGCGGGAGCTGTGGATACGGGGCTGCCAACGGCCATATTGGTTCCCGGGGCATGGCGGGAGGTGTGGTCCCGAGCTGCCGGGTGGACATGTTTGTTCCCAGGGCATTGCAAGAACCTGGGGCCCGAGGCTTCCGCCGGCCATGTTGATTCCCGGGCCATGGCGGCATCTGTGAGTTTCGGGCTTCTTGGTGGCTATGTTGGTTCCTGGGGCATGGCGGAAGCTGTGGGCCAGGGTCTGCCGGGCGACCATGTTTGTTCCTGGGGCATGGCGAGATCTGTGGGCCTGGGGCTGCCGGGCGGCCATGTTTGTTCTCTGGGGCATGGCGAGATCTGTAGGCCTAGGGCTGCCGGGCGGCCATGTTGGTTCCCGGGGCATGGCCGGAGCTGTGGGCGAGAGGCTGCCTGGCGGCCACGTTGGTTTTTGGCGCATGGAGGGAGCTGTGGGTCTGGGGCTGTCGAGCGGCCATTTTAGTTCCCGGGGCATGGAGGGACCTGTGGGCCCAGGGTTGCTCGGCGGCCGTGTTGGTTCCCAGGGCATGGCGTTAGCTGTGGGCCTAGGGCTTCTTGGTGGCCATGTTGTTTCCCGCGGTATGGCGGAAGCTGTGGGCCAGGGTCTGCCGGGCGACCATGTTGGTTCCTGGGGCATGACGGATCTGTAGGCCTATGCTGCCATGCGGCCATGTTGATTCCCGGGCCGTGGCGGGAGCTGTGAACCCGGGGATGCTGGGCGGCCATGTTGGTTCCTGGGGCATGACGGATCTGTAGGCCTAGGCTGCGGGGCGGCCGTGTTGTTTCCCGGGTCATGGCAGGAGCTGTGGGCCCGGGGCTGCTTGGTGGCCATGTTGGTTCCCGGGGCATGGCGGGATTTCTGGGTACGGGGCTGCTTGTTGGCCATGTTGGTTCCCGGGGCATGGGGGGAGCTGTGCGCCCAGGTCTGCCTGGCGGCCATGTTGGTTCCCAGGTTATGGTGGGAGCTTTGGGCCTAGTGCTGCTTGGTGGCCATGTTGGTTCCCGGGGCATGGCGGGAGCTTTTGGCACGGGCTGACGCCAGCCATGTTGGTTCCCGGGGCATGGTGGGAGCTTTGGGCCCAAGGCTGCCGGGCGGCCATGTTGGTTCCCCGGTCATGGCGGGAGCTGTGGGCCAGGGGCTGCCGGGCGGCCATATTGATTCCCGGGCCATGGTGGGAGCTGTGGGCCCGGGGCTGCTGGGTGGACATGTTGGTTCCCGGGCCATGGTGGGAGCTGTGGGCCCGGGGCTGCTGGGTGGACATGTTGGTTCCCAGGGCATGGCGGGAGCTGTGGGCCAGGTGCTGCCAACGGCCATGTTGGTTCCCAGGGCTTGCCGGAAGCTGTGGGCGGGGGGCTGCCGGACGGCCATGTTGGTTCCCGGGTCATGGCACGACATGTGGCCCCGCAGCTGCTGAGCGGCCATGGTGGTTCCCGGGGCATGGTGGGAGATTTGATTCTGGGGCTGCCGCCGGCCATGTTTGTTCCCGGGGCATGGCGGAAGATTTTGGCCTGGGCCTGACGCCAGCCTTGTTGGTTCCCGGGGCATGGCGGAAGCTGTGGGCCCGGGGATGCTGGACGGCCATGTTGGTTCCAGGGGCATGGCGGGAGCTGTTGATCCGGGGCTGCTGAACGGCCATGTTGATTCTTGGGCCATGGCGGGAGCTGTGGGCCCGATGATGCTGGGCAGCCAGGTTGGTTCCTGGGGCATGGCGGGAGCTGTGGGTCAGGTGCTGCCAACGGCCATGTTTGTTCCAAGGGTATGGCGGGAGTTTTGGGCCCAGGGCTGCCGGGCGGCCATGTTGGTTCCCAGGGCACGCGGGGGCTGTGGTCCCGGGGCTGCCGGGCGACCATGTTGGTTCCCGGGTCATGACGGGAGATTTGGTCCGGGGCTTCCACCGCCCATGTTGGTTCCCGGGGCATGGCGGGAGCTGTGGGCCCGGGGCTGTTACCGGCCATGTTGGTTCCCGGGACATGGCAGGAGCTGTGGGCCAGGTGCTGCCAACGGCCATGTTTGTTCCCAGGGCATGGCGGGAGCTGTGGGCCCGGGGCTGCCGGGCGGCCATGATGGTTCTCGGGGCATGGCCAGAGTTGTGGACCTGAGGCTGCCGCCGTCCATGTTGGTTCCCGGTGCATGGCGGATGCTGTGTAGCCGGGGCTGTTGCCGGCCATGTTGGTTCCCGGGGCATGGTGGGAGCTGTGGGCCCGGGTGTGCCACCGGCCATGTTTGTTCCCCGGGCATGGCGGGAGCTGTGGGTACCGGACTGCAGGGCGGCCATGTTGGTTCCCCGGGCATGGTGGGACCTGTGGGCCTGGGTCTGCCACGCAGCCATGGTTTTCCCTGGACATGGTAAGAGCTGTAGGCCTGGGGCTTCCGGGGGGCAATCTTCGTTCCCAAGTCATGGCAGGATCTGTGGGCCTGGGGCTGCCTGGCGGCCATGTTGGTTCCCGGGACATGGCGGGAGCTTTGGGCCCGGGGCTGCTTGGTGGCCATGTTGGTTCCCAGGGCATGGGGGGAGCTGTGGGCCTGGGGCTGCCGGGCGACCATGTTGGTTCCTGGGGCATGACGGATCTGTAGGCCTAGGCTGCGGGGCGGCCATGTTGATTCCTGGGCCATGGCGGGAGCTGTGGGCCCGGGAATGCTGGGCGGCCATGTTGGTTTCCAGGGCATGGCCGGGACCTGTGGGGCTGGGTCTGCCAGGCAGCCATGGTTTTCCCGGGACATGGTAAGAGCTGTAGGCCCGGGGCTGCTGGGTGGCCATGTTGGTTCCCGGGTCATGGCGGGAAATGTGGCCCCGGAGCTGCTGAGCGGCCATGGTGGTTCCCGGGGCATGGTGGGAGATTTGATCCTGGGGCTGCTGAGCGGCGATGGTGGTTCCCGGGGCATGGTGGGAGATTTGATTCTGGGGCTGCCGCCGGCCATGTTTGTTCCCGTGGTATGGCGGGAGCTGTGGGCCCGGGGATGCTGGGCAGCCAGGTTGGTTCCTGGGGCATGGCGGGAGCTGTGCGTCAGGTGCTGCCAACGGCCATGTTTGTTCCAACGGTATGGCGGGAGTTTTGGGCCCAGGGCTGCCGGGCGGCCATGTTGGTTCCCAGGGTACGCGGGGGCTGTGGGCCTGGGGCTGCCTGGCGGCCATGCTGGTTCCCGGGACATGGCAGGAGCTGTGGGCCCGGGGCTGCTTGGTGGCCATGTTGGTTCCCAGGGCATGGCGGGAGCTGTGTGCCCGGGGATGCTGGGCGGCCATGTTGGTTTCCTGGGCATGGAGGGATCTGCGGGCCTGGGTCTGCCAGGCAGCCATGGTTTTCCCGGGACATGGTAAGAGCTGTAGGCCTGGAGCTGCCGGGCGGCCATGTTGGTTCCTCTAGCATGGCGGGACCTGTGGGCCCGGGGCTGTTGGGCGGCCATGTTGGTTTCTGGCTCATCGCGGGACATGTGGGCCTGGAGTTGCTCAGCGCCATGTTGGTTCCCGGGGATTGATGGGAGATTTGGTCCTTGGGCTACCGCCGGCCATGTTGGTTCACGGGGCATCGCGGGAGCTGTGGGCCTGGGTCTGCCAGGCAGCCATGGTTTTCCTGGGACATGGTAAAAGCTGTAGGCCTGGGGCTGCCGGGCGGCCATGTTGATTCCCGGGCCACGGCGTGAGCTGTGGGCCCGGGGCTGCTGAGCGGCCATGTTGGTTCCCGGGGCATGGCGGAAGCTGTGGGCCTAGGGCTGCCAGGCGGCCATTTTAGTTCACGGGGCAAGGCCGGAGCTGTGGGACTGCGGCTGCCGGGCTGCCATGTTTGTTCCCGGGTCATGGCGGGACCTGTGAGCCTGAGGTTGCTGAGCGGCCATGTTGGTTCCCGGGGCATGGTGGGAAATTTGGTCCTGGGGCTGCCGCCGTCCATGTTGGTTCCCGGGGCATGACGGGAGCTGTGGGCCCGGGTCTGCCGCCGGCCATGTTGGTTTCCAGGGCATGGCGGGAGCTGTGGGCCTGGGTCTGCCAGGCAGCCATGGTTTTCCTGGGACATGGTAAGAGCTTTTGGCCAGGGCCTGACGACAGCCATGTTGGTTCCCGGTGCATGGCGGGAGCTGTGGATACGGGGCTGCCAACGGCCATATTGGTTCCCGGGGCATGGCGGGAGGTGTGGTCCCGAGCTGCCGGGTGGACATGTTTGTTCCCAGGGCATTGCAAGAACCTGGGGCCCGAGGCTTCCGCCGGCCATGTTGATTCCCGGGCCATGGCGGCATCTGTGAGTTTCGGGCTTCTTGGTGGCTATGTTGGTTCCTGGGGCATGGCGGAAGCTGTGGGCCAGGGTCTGCCGGGCGACCATGTTTGTTCCTGGGGCATGGCGAGATCTGTGGGCCTGGGGCTGCCGGGCGGCCATGTTTGTTCTCTGGGGCATGGCGAGATCTGTAGGCCTAGGGCTGCCGGGCGGCCATGTTGGTTCCCGGGGCATGGCCGGAGCTGTGGGCGAGAGGCTGCCTGGCGGCCACGTTGGTTTTTGGCGCATGGAGGGAGCTGTGGGTCTGGGGCTGTCGAGCGGCCATTTTAGTTCCCGGGGCATGGAGGGACCTGTGGGCCCAGGGTTGCTCGGCGGCCGTGTTGGTTCCCAGGGCATGGCGTTAGCTGTGGGCCTAGGGCTTCTTGGTGGCCATGTTGTTTCCCGCGGTATGGCGGAAGCTGTGGGCCAGGGTCTGCCGGGCGACCATGTTGGTTCCTGGGGCATGACGGATCTGTAGGCCTATGCTGCCATGCGGCCATGTTGATTCCCGGGCCGTGGCGGGAGCTGTGAACCCGGGGATGCTGGGCGGCCATGTTGGTTCCTGGGGCATGACGGATCTGTAGGCCTAGGCTGCGGGGCGGCCGTGTTGTTTCCCGGGTCATGGCAGGAGCTGTGGGCCCGGGGCTGCTTGGTGGCCATGTTGGTTCCCGGGGCATGGCGGGATTTCTGGGTACGGGGCTGCTTGTTGGCCATGTTGGTTCCCGGGGCATGGGGGGAGCTGTGCGCCCAGGTCTGCCTGGCGGCCATGTTGGTTCCCAGGTTATGGTGGGAGCTTTGGGCCTAGTGCTGCTTGGTGGCCATGTTGGTTCCCGGGGCATGGCGGGAGCTTTTGGCACGGGCTGACGCCAGCCATGTTGGTTCCCGGGGCATGGTGGGAGCTTTGGGCCCAAGGCTGCCGGGCGGCCATGTTGGTTCCCCGGTCATGGCGGGAGCTGTGGGCCAGGGGCTGCCGGGCGGCCATATTGATTCCCGGGCCATGGTGGGAGCTGTGGGCCCGGGGCTGCTGGGTGGACATGTTGGTTCCCGGGCCATGGTGGGAGCTGTGGGCCCGGGGCTGCTGGGTGGACATGTTGGTTCCCAGGGCATGGCGGGAGCTGTGGGCCAGGTGCTGCCAACGGCCATGTTGGTTCCCAGGGCTTGCCGGAAGCTGTGGGCGGGGGGCTGCCGGACGGCCATGTTGGTTCCCGGGTCATGGCACGACATGTGGCCCCGCAGCTGCTGAGCGGCCATGGTGGTTCCCGGGGCATGGTGGGAGATTTGATTCTGGGGCTGCCGCCGGCCATGTTTGTTCCCGGGGCATGGCGGAAGATTTTGGCCTGGGCCTGACGCCAGCCTTGTTGGTTCCCGGGGCATGGCGGAAGCTGTGGGCCCGGGGATGCTGGACGGCCATGTTGGTTCCAGGGGCATGGCGGGAGCTGTTGATCCGGGGCTGCTGAACGGCCATGTTGATTCTTGGGCCATGGCGGGAGCTGTGGGCCCGATGATGCTGGGCAGCCAGGTTGGTTCCTGGGGCATGGCGGGAGCTGTGGGTCAGGTGCTGCCAACGGCCATGTTTGTTCCAAGGGTATGGCGGGAGTTTTGGGCCCAGGGCTGCCGGGCGGCCATGTTGGTTCCCAGGGCACGCGGGGGCTGTGGTCCCGGGGCTGCCGGGCGACCATGTTGGTTCCCGGGTCATGACGGGAGATTTGGTCCGGGGCTTCCACCGCCCATGTTGGTTCCCGGGGCATGGCGGGAGCTGTGGGCCCGGGGCTGTTACCGGCCATGTTGGTTCCCGGGACATGGCAGGAGCTGTGGGCCAGGTGCTGCCAACGGCCATGTTTGTTCCCAGGGCATGGCGGGAGCTGTGGGCCCGGGGCTGCCGGGCGGCCATGATGGTTCTCGGGGCATGGCCAGAGTTGTGGACCTGAGGCTGCCGCCGTCCATGTTGGTTCCCGGTGCATGGCGGATGCTGTGTAGCCGGGGCTGTTGCCGGCCATGTTGGTTCCCGGGGCATGGTGGGAGCTGTGGGCCCGGGTGTGCCACCGGCCATGTTTGTTCCCCGGGCATGGCGGGAGCTGTGGGTACCGGACTGCAGGGCGGCCATGTTGGTTCCCCGGGCATGGTGGGACCTGTGGGCCTGGGTCTGCCACGCAGCCATGGTTTTCCCTGGACATGGTAAGAGCTGTAGGCCTGGGGCTTCCGGGGGGCAATCTTCGTTCCCAAGTCATGGCAGGATCTGTGGGCCTGGGGCTGCCTGGCGGCCATGTTGGTTCCCGGGACATGGCGGGAGCTTTGGGCCCGGGGCTGCTTGGTGGCCATGTTGGTTCCCAGGGCATGGGGGGAGCTGTGGGCCTGGGGCTGCCGGGCGACCATGTTGGTTCCTGGGGCATGACGGATCTGTAGGCCTAGGCTGCGGGGCGGCCATGTTGATTCCTGGGCCATGGCGGGAGCTGTGGGCCCGGGAATGCTGGGCGGCCATGTTGGTTTCCAGGGCATGGCCGGGACCTGTGGGGCTGGGTCTGCCAGGCAGCCATGGTTTTCCCGGGACATGGTAAGAGCTGTAGGCCCGGGGCTGCTGGGTGGCCATGTTGGTTCCCGGGTCATGGCGGGAAATGTGGCCCCGGAGCTGCTGAGCGGCCATGGTGGTTCCCGGGGCATGGTGGGAGATTTGATCCTGGGGCTGCTGAGCGGCGATGGTGGTTCCCGGGGCATGGTGGGAGATTTGATTCTGGGGCTGCCGCCGGCCATGTTTGTTCCCGTGGTATGGCGGGAGCTGTGGGCCCGGGGATGCTGGGCAGCCAGGTTGGTTCCTGGGGCATGGCGGGAGCTGTGCGTCAGGTGCTGCCAACGGCCATGTTTGTTCCAACGGTATGGCGGGAGTTTTGGGCCCAGGGCTGCCGGGCGGCCATGTTGGTTCCCAGGGTACGCGGGGGCTGTGGGCCTGGGGCTGCCTGGCGGCCATGCTGGTTCCCGGGACATGGCAGGAGCTGTGGGCCCGGGGCTGCTTGGTGGCCATGTTGGTTCCCAGGGCATGGCGGGAGCTGTGTGCCCGGGGATGCTGGGCGGCCATGTTGGTTTCCTGGGCATGGAGGGATCTGCGGGCCTGGGTCTGCCAGGCAGCCATGGTTTTCCCGGGACATGGTAAGAGCTGTAGGCCTGGAGCTGCCGGGCGGCCATGTTGGTTCCTCTAGCATGGCGGGACCTGTGGGCCCGGGGCTGTTGGGCGGCCATGTTGGTTTCTGGCTCATCGCGGGACATGTGGGCCTGGAGTTGCTCAGCGCCATGTTGGTTCCCGGGGATTGATGGGAGATTTGGTCCTTGGGCTACCGCCGGCCATGTTGGTTCACGGGGCATCGCGGGAGCTGTGGGCCTGGGTCTGCCAGGCAGCCATGGTTTTCCTGGGACATGGTAAAAGCTGTAGGCCTGGGGCTGCCGGGCGGCCATGTTGATTCCCGGGCCACGGCGTGAGCTGTGGGCCCGGGGCTGCTGAGCGGCCATGTTGGTTCCCGGGGCATGGCGGAAGCTGTGGGCCTAGGGCTGCCAGGCGGCCATTTTAGTTCACGGGGCAAGGCCGGAGCTGTGGGACTGCGGCTGCCGGGCTGCCATGTTTGTTCCCGGGTCATGGCGGGACCTGTGAGCCTGAGGTTGCTGAGCGGCCATGTTGGTTCCCGGGGCATGGTGGGAAATTTGGTCCTGGGGCTGCCGCCGTCCATGTTGGTTCCCGGGGCATGACGGGAGCTGTGGGCCCGGGTCTGCCGCCGGCCATGTTGGTTTCCAGGGCATGGCGGGAGCTGTGGGCCTGGGTCTGCCAGGCAGCCATGGTTTTCCTGGGACATGGTAAGAGCTTTTGGCCAGGGCCTGACGACAGCCATGTTGGTTCCCGGTGCATGGCGGGAGCTGTGGATACGGGGCTGCCAACGGCCATATTGGTTCCCGGGGCATGGCGGGAGGTGTGGTCCCGAGCTGCCGGGTGGACATGTTTGTTCCCAGGGCATTGCAAGAACCTGGGGCCCGAGGCTTCCGCCGGCCATGTTGATTCCCGGGCCATGGCGGCATCTGTGAGTTTCGGGCTTCTTGGTGGCTATGTTGGTTCCTGGGGCATGGCGGAAGCTGTGGGCCAGGGTCTGCCGGGCGACCATGTTTGTTCCTGGGGCATGGCGAGATCTGTGGGCCTGGGGCTGCCGGGCGGCCATGTTTGTTCTCTGGGGCATGGCGAGATCTGTAGGCCTAGGGCTGCCGGGCGGCCATGTTGGTTCCCGGGGCATGGCCGGAGCTGTGGGCGAGAGGCTGCCTGGCGGCCACGTTGGTTTTTGGCGCATGGAGGGAGCTGTGGGTCTGGGGCTGTCGAGCGGCCATGTTAGTTCCCGGGGCTTGGCCGGAGTTGTGGGCCTCAGGGCAGCCGGTGGCCATGTTGATTCCCGGGCCATGGCGGGAGCTGTGGGGCTGGGGATGCTAGGTGGCCATGTTTGTTCCCGGGGCATGGCCTGAGTTGTGGACCCGAGGCTGCTGAGCAGCCATGTTGGTTAGCGGGGCACGGTGGGAGATTTGGTCGTGGGGCTGCCGTCGGCCATGTTGGTTCCCGGGGCATGGCGGGAGATTTTGGCCCAGGCCTGAAGCCAGCCATGTTGTTTCCTGGGGCATGGCGGGAGCTGTGGATCTGGGGCCTCTGGGCGTCCATGTTGGTTACCGGGCATGGTGGGAGATTTGGTCGTGGGGCTGCCGTCGGCCATGTTGGTTTCCGGGGCATGGCGGGAGCTGTGGGGCTGGGGATGCTAGGTGGCCATGTTTGTTCCCGGGGCATGGCCTGAGTTGTGGACCCGAGGCTGCTGAGCAGCCATGTTGGTTAGCGGGGCACGGTGGGAGATTTGGTCGTGGGGCTGCCGTCGGCCATGTTGGTTCCCGGGGCATGGCGGGAGATTTTGGCCCAGGCCTGAAGCCAGCCATGTTGTTTCCCGGGGCATGGCGGGAGCTGTGGATCTGGGGCCTCTGGGCGTCCATGTTGGTTACCGGGCATGGTGGGAGATTTGGTCGTGGGGCTGCCGTCGGCCATGTTGGTTTCCGGGGCATGGCGGGAGCTTCTGGCTTGGGCCTGACGGCAGCCATGTTAATTCCTGGGCCATGGCGGGAGCTGTGGGCCCGGGGCTGCTGCCAGCCATATTGGTTCCCCGGGGCATGGCGGGAGCTGTGGTCCTGGGTCTGCCAGGCAGCCATGGTTTTCCCGGGACATGGTAAGAGCTGTAGGCCTGAGGGTGCCGGGCGGCCATGTTGATTCCTGGGCCATGGCGGGAGCTGTGGGGCCGGGGTTGCCGTGCAGCCGTGTTGGTTCTCAGGGCATGGCGGGAGCTGTGGGCCCGGGGCTGCTGAGCGGCCATGATGGTTCCCGGGGCATGGCGGGAGCTGTGGCCTCGGGGCTGCCAGGCAGCCATGATGGTTCCCGGGGCATGGCCTGAGCTGTGGGTCCGGGAATGATGGGCGGCCATGATGGTTCCCGGGGCATGGCGGGAGATTTTGGACCGGGCCTGAAGCCAGCCATGTTGTTTCCCGGGGCATGGTGAGAGCTGTGGATCCGGGGCTGCTGGGCGGCCATGTTGGTTACCGGGCATGGTGGGACATTTGGTCGTGGAGCTGCCGTCGGCCATGTTGGTTCCCAGGGCATGGCGGGAGCTGTGGGCGCGGGGCTGCCACCAGCCATGTTGGTTCCCGGGGCATGGCGGGAGCTGTGGGCCAGGGGCTGCCGGGCAGCCATGTTGGTTCCTGGGGCATGGCAGGACGTGTGGGCCTGGGGCTGCCGGGTGGCCATGTTGGTTCCCGACACACGGCCAGAGTTGTGGGCCTGGGGCTGCCGGGCGGCGATGTTGGTTCGCGGGGCACGGTGGGAGATTTGGTCCTGGGCCTGCCGCCAACCATGTTGGTTCCCGGGGCATGGCGGGATCTGTGGGCCCGGGTCTGCCGCCGGCCATGTTGGTTCCTTGGGCATGGCGGGAGCTGTGCACCCGGGACTGCCACCGGCCATGTTGGTTTCCAGGGCATGGCAGGACCTTTGAGCCTGGGTCTGCCAGGCAGCCATGTTTTTCCTGGGTCATGGTAAGAGCTGTAGGCCTGGAGATGCCCGGCGGCCACGTTGGTTCCCAGGTCATGGCGGGAGCTGTTGGTCCGGGGCTGCTGGGCGGCCATGTTGGTTTCCAGAGCATGGCGGGAGCTCTTGGCCCGGGGCTGCTGGGCGGCCATGTTGGTTCCCGGGGCATGACGGGACCTGTGGGCCCTGGTCTGCCGCCGGCCATGTTCGTTCCCAGAGCATGGTGGGAACTGTGGCCCCGGGGCTGTCGGGCGGCCATCTTGATTCCCGGGCCATGGCGAGAGGTGTGGGGCCGCGGCTGCTGGGCGGCCATGTTGGTTCCTAAGGCATGGTGGGAGGTGTGGGCCTGGGACTGCCAGGCGGCCATGTTGGTTCCCGTGTCTTGGCGGGACATTTGGGCCCGGAGCTGCTCAGAGGCCACTTTTGTTCCGGGGCATGGTGGGAGATTTGGTCCTGGGGCTGCCGCAGACCATGTTGGTTCCCAGGGCATGGCGGGAGCTGTGGGCCCGTGGCTGCCGGGCGGCCACGTTGGTTCCTGGTGCATGGCAGGATCTTTGGGCTCAAGGCGGTCGGCGGCCATGTTTGTTCCCGGGGCATGGCGGGAGCTGTGGGTACGGGGCTGCTTGGTGTCCATGTTGGTTCCCGGGTCATGGCGGGAGCTTTTGGCAATGGGCTGCCGCCAGCCATGTTGGTTCCCGGGGCATGGCGGGAGCTGTGGGCCTGGGTCTGCCAGGCGGCCATGTTGGTTCCCGGCGCATGTCCGGAGTTGTGGGCCTGGGGCTGCCGGGCGTCCGTGTTGGTTCCCGGGGCATGGCGGAAGCTGTGAGTCCAGGGCTGTTGTCGGCCATGTTGGTTCCCGGGGCATGGTGGGAGCTGCGGGCCTGGGGCTGTTGCTGGCCATGCTTGTTCTCGGGGCATGGCAGGAGCTGTGGGCCAGAGGTTGCAAGGCGGCCATGTTGATTGCCGGGGCATGGCGGCAGTTTTGGGCCAGGGGGCTTTTGCAGGCCATGTTGATTCCCGGGGCATAGCGGGAGCTGTGGGCCCAGGGCTCCTTGGCGACCATGTTGGTCCCCAGGGCATGGCGGGAGCTGTGGGCCCGGGGATGTCACCGGCCGTTTTGGTTTCCAGGGCATGGCGGGAGCTGTGTGCCTGGGTAGGGTCTGGGTCTGCCAGGCACCCATAGTTTTCCCGGGACATGGTAAGAGCTGTAGGCCTGGGGCTGCCGGGCGGACATGTTGGTTTCCGGGTCATGGCGGGAGCTGTTTGTCCGGGGATGCTGAGCAGCCATGTTGATTCCCGGGCCATGGCGGGAGCTGTGAGCCCGGCGGTGCTGAGCGGCCATGTTGGTTCCTGGGTCATGGCGGGATCTGTGGGTCCGGGGCTGCTGGGCGGCCATGTTGGTTCCCGGGGCATGGCGGGAATTGTGGGCCCGGGTCTGCCGCCGGCCATGTTGGATCCCCGGGCATTGCGGGAGCTGTGGGCCTGGGTCTGCCAGGCAGCCATGGTTTTACCGGGACATGGAAGAGCTGTAGGCCTGGGGCTGCCGGGCGGCCACGTTGGTTCCCGAGTCATGGGGGGAGCTGTTGGTCCGGGGCTGCTGAGCAGCCATGTTTATTCCCCGGCCATGGCTTGACATGTGGGTCCGGTGCTGCTGGGTGGCCATGTTGGTTCCTGGGGCATGGCGGGACCTGTGGGCCAGCTGCTGCCAACTGCCATGTTTGTTCCCAGGGAATGGCAGGAGTTTTGTGTCCAGGGCTGCCGGGCGGCCATGTTGGTTCGTGGGTCATGGCGTGATCTGTGGGCCCGGGGCTTCTGGTCGGCCATGTTGATTCCTGGGGCATGGCGGGACCCGTGGGCCAGGTGCTGCCAACCGCCATGTTTGTTCCCAGGGAATGGCAGGAGTTTTGGGTCCAGGGCTGCCGGGCGGCCATGTTGGTTCTCAGGGCATGGCGGGAGCTGTGGGCCCGGGGCTGCTGTGCGGCCATGTTGGTTCCCGGGGCATGGCGGGATCTGTGGGCCCGGGGCTGCCGTGCGGCCGTGTTTGTTCCTGGGGCATGGTGGGAGCTGTGGGCCCAAGGCTGCCGGGCGGCCATGTTTGTTCCCGTGGCATGGTGGGAGATTTGGCCCGGGCCTGAGGCCAGCCATGTTGGTTCCCGGGGCATGACGGGAGCTGTGGGCCCGGGGCTTCTTTGCGACCATGTTGGTTCCCGGTGCATGGCGGGAGATATGGGCCTGGGGCTGCCGCGCGGCCATGTTGGTTCTCGGTGCATGGCGGGAGCTGTGGGGCCCGGGCTGCTGGGCGGCCATGTGGATTCCTGGGGCATGGCGGGTGCTGTGGGACTGGAACTGCCAGGCGGCCATGTTGGGACAGGGGGCATGGCGGGAACTGTGGGCCAGGTGCTGCCAACAGCCATGTTTGTTCCCAGGGTATGGCGGGACTTTTGGGTCCATGGCTGTTGGGCCTCCATGTTGGTTCCCGGGTCGTGGCGGGACCTGTGGGCCCGAGGCTGCTGAGCGGCCATGTTGGTTCGCGGGGCATGGTGGGAGCTTTTGGCCCGGGCCAGACACCAGCCATGTTGGTTCCCAGGGCATGGCGGGAGCTGTGGGCCCGGGTCTGCTAGGCAGCCATGGTTTTCCTGGGACATGGTGAGAGCTGTAGGCCTGAGGCTGCCGGGCGTCCATGTTGATTCCCAGGCCATGGCGGGGCCTGTGGGTCTGGGGCTGCTGCGTGGCCATGTTGGTTCCCAGGGCATGGCGGGAGCTGTGGGCCTGGTGCTGCCTTTGGCCATGTTGGTTCCCGGGGCATGGTGGGAGATTTGGTCGTGGGGCTGCTGCCGGCCATGTTGGTTCCCGGGTCATGGCGAGAGCTGTGGGCCTGGGGCTGCCAGTGGCCATGTTGGTTCCCGGGGCATGGCGAGACCTGTTGGCCTGGGGCTGCCGGGCGGCCATGTTGGTTCCCGGGGCATGGTTGGAGCTGTGGGCCCGGGGCTGCTACCGGCCATGTTGGTTTCCAGGGCATGGCGGGACCTGTGGGCCTGGGTCTGCCAGGCAGCCATGGTTTTCCCGCGACAAGGTAAGAGCTGTAGGCCTGGGGCTGCCTTGCGTCCATGTTGGTTTCCGGATCATGGGGGGAGCTGTTGGTCCGGGGCTGCTGAGCGGCCATGTTGATTTCCGGGACATGGCGGGAGCTGTGGGCCCGGATCTGCCGAGCGGCCATGTTGCTTCCCAGGGCATGGCGGGAGCTGTGGGCCCGGGGCTGCTGCGCGGCCATGTTGGTTCCCAGGTCATGGCGGGAGCTGTGGACCCGGGGCTGCTGGGCGGACATTTTGGTTCCTGGGGCATGGCGGAAGCTGTGGGACTGGGACTGCCTGGCAGCCATGTTGGGACAGGGGGCATGGCGAGAGCTGTGGGCCAGGTGCTGGCATCAGCCATGTTTGTTCCCAGGGTATGGCTAGACTTTTGGGCCCAGGGTTGCCCAGCGGCCATGTTGGTTCCCAGGGCACGTGAGTGCTGTGGGCCCGGGGTTATCGGGCGGCCATGTTGTTTCCCGGGGCATGACGGGAGCTTTTGGCCCTGGCCTCCCGCTAGCCATGTTTGTTCCCGGGGTATGACGTGAGCTGTGGTCCCGGGGCTGCTGGGTGGCCATGTTGGTTCCCCGGGCATGGCGGGAGCTGTGGGCCCGTGGCTTCCAGGCGGCTTTATTGGTTCCTGGGGCATGGCGGGAGCTGTGGGCCCGAAGCTGCCGCCGGCCATTGATATTTCCAGGGGCATGGCGGGACCTGTGGGCCTGGGTCTGCCAGGCAGCCATGGTTTTACCGGGACATGGTAAGAGCTGTAGACCTGGGGCTGCCGGGCGGCCATGTTGGTTCCCGGGTCATGGCGGGAGCTGTGGGCCCAGGGCTGCCGTCGGCCGTGTTGTTTCCCGGGTCATGGCAGGAGCTGTGGGCCCGGGGCTGCTTGGTGGCCATGTTGGTTCCCGGGGCATGGCAGGATTTCTGGGTACGGGGCTGCTTGTTGGCCATGTTGGTTCCCGGGGCATGGGGGGAGCTGTGCGCCCAGGTCTGCCTGGCGGCCATGTTGGTTCCCAGGTTATGGTGGGAGCTTTGGGCCTAGTGCTGCTTGGTGGCCATGTTGGTTCCCGGGGCATGGCGGCAGCTTTTGGCACGGGCTGACGCCAGCCATGTTGGTTCCCGGGGCATGGTGGGAGCTTTGGGCCCAAGGCTGCCGGGCGACCATGGTTTTCCTGGGACATGGTAAAAGCTGTAGGCCTGGGGCTGCCGGGCGGCCATGTTGATTCCCGGGCCACGGCGTGAGCTGTGGGCCCGGGGCTGCTGAGCGGCCATGTTGGTTCCCGGGGCATGGCGGAAGCTGTGGGCCTAGGGCTGCCAGGCGGCCATTTTAGTTCACGGGGCAAGGCCGGAGCTGTGGGACTGCGGCTGCCGGGCTGCCATGTTTGTTCCCGGGTCATGGCGGGACCTGTGAGCCTGAGGTTGCTGAGCGGCCATGTTGGTTCCCGGGGCATGGTGGGAAATTTGGTCCTGGGGCTGCCGCCGTCCATGTTGGTTCCCGGGGCATGACGGGAGCTGTGGGCCCGGGTCTGCCGCCGGCCATGTTGGTTTCCAGGGCATGGCGGGAGCTGTGGGCCTGGGTCTGCCAGGCAGCCATGGTTTTCCTGGGACATGGTAAGAGCTTTTGGCCAGGGCCTGACGACAGCCATGTTGGTTCCCGGTGCATGGCGGGAGCTGTGGATACGGGGCTGCCAACGGCCATATTGGTTCCCGGGGCATGGCGGGAGGTGTGGTCCCGAGCTGCCGGGTGGACATGTTTGTTCCCAGGGCATTGCAAGAACCTGGGGCCCGAGGCTTCCGCCGGCCATGTTGATTCCCGGGCCATGGCGGCATCTGTGAGTTTCGGGCTTCTTGGTGGCTATGTTGGTTCCTGGGGCATGGCGGAAGCTGTGGGCCAGGGTCTGCCGGGCGACCATGTTTGTTCCTGGGGCATGGCGAGATCTGTGGGCCTGGGGCTGCCGGGCGGCCATGTTTGTTCTCTGGGGCATGGCGAGATCTGTAGGCCTAGGGCTGCCGGGCGGCCATGTTGGTTCCCGGGGCATGGCCGGAGCTGTGGGCGAGAGGCTGCCTGGCGGCCACGTTGGTTTTTGGCGCATGGAGGGAGCTGTGGGTCTGGGGCTGTCGAGCGGCCATTTTAGTTCCCGGGGCATGGAGGGACCTGTGGGCCCAGGGTTGCTCGGCGGCCGTGTTGGTTCCCAGGGCATGGCGTTAGCTGTGGGCCTAGGGCTTCTTGGTGGCCATGTTGTTTCCCGCGGTATGGCGGAAGCTGTGGGCCAGGGTCTGCCGGGCGACCATGTTGGTTCCTGGGGCATGACGGATCTGTAGGCCTATGCTGCCATGCGGCCATGTTGATTCCCGGGCCGTGGCGGGAGCTGTGAACCCGGGGATGCTGGGCGGCCATGTTGGTTCCTGGGGCATGACGGATCTGTAGGCCTAGGCTGCGGGGCGGCCGTGTTGTTTCCCGGGTCATGGCAGGAGCTGTGGGCCCGGGGCTGCTTGGTGGCCATGTTGGTTCCCGGGGCATGGCGGGATTTCTGGGTACGGGGCTGCTTGTTGGCCATGTTGGTTCCCGGGGCATGGGGGGAGCTGTGCGCCCAGGTCTGCCTGGCGGCCATGTTGGTTCCCAGGTTATGGTGGGAGCTTTGGGCCTAGTGCTGCTTGGTGGCCATGTTGGTTCCCGGGGCATGGCGGGAGCTTTTGGCACGGGCTGACGCCAGCCATGTTGGTTCCCGGGGCATGGCGGGAACTTTGATCCCAAGGCTGCCGGGCGGCCATGTTGGTTCCCCGGTCATGGCGGGAGCTGTGGGCCAGGGGCTGCCGGGCGGCCATATTGATTCCCGGGCCATGGTGGGAGCTGTGGGCCCGGGGCTGCTGGGTGGACATGTTGGTTCCCGGGCCATGGTGGGAGCTGTGGGCCCGGGGCTGCTGGGTGGACATGTTGGTTCCCAGGGCATGGCGGGAGCTGTGGGCCAGGTGCTGCCAACGGCCATGTTGGTTCCCAGGGCTTGCCGGAAGCTGTGGGCCGGGGGCTGCCGGACGGCCATGTTGGTTCCCGGGTCATGGCACGACATGTGGCCCCGCAGCTGCTGAGCGGCCATGGTGGTTCCCGGGGCATGGTGGGAGATTTGATTCTGGGGCTGCCGCCGGCCATGTTTGTTCCCGGGGCATGGCGGAAGATTTTGGCCTGGGCCTGACGCCAGCCTTGTTGGTTCCCGGGGCATGGCGGAAGCTGTGGGCCCGGGGATGCTGGACGGCCATGTTGGTTCCAGGGGCATGGCGGGAGCTGTTGATCCGGGGCTGCTGAACGGCCATGTTGATTCTTGGGCCATGGCGGGAGCTGTGGGCCCGATGATGCTGGGCAGCCAGGTTGGTTCCTGGGGCATGGCGGGAGCTGTGGGTCAGGTGCTGCCAACGGCCATGTTTGTTCCAAGGGTATGGCGGGAGTTTTGGGCCCAGGGCTGCCGGGCGGCCATGTTGGTTCCCAGGGCACGCGGGGGCTGTGGTCCCGGGGCTGCCGGGCGACCATGTTGGTTCCCGGGTCATGACGGGAGATTTGGTCCGGGGCTTCCACCGCCCATGTTGGTTCCCGGGGCATGGCGGGAGCTGTGGGCCCGGGGCTGTTACCGGCCATGTTGGTTCCCGGGACATGGCAGGAGCTGTGGGCCAGGTGCTGCCAACGGCCATGTTTGTTCCCAGGGCATGGCGGGAGCTGTGGGCCCGGGGCTGCCGGGCGGCCATGATGGTTCTCGGGGCATGGCCAGAGTTGTGGACCTGAGGCTGCCGCCGTCCATGTTGGTTCCCGGTGCATGGCGGATGCTGTGTAGCCGGGGCTGTTGCCGGCCATGTTGGTTCCCGGGGCATGGTGGGAGCTGTGGGCCCGGGTGTGCCACCGGCCATGTTTGTTCCCCGGGCATGGCGGGAGCTGTGGGTACCGGACTGCAGGGCGGCCATGTTGGTTCCCCGGGCATGGTGGGACCTGTGGGCCTGGGTCTGCCACGCAGCCATGGTTTTCCCTGGACATGGTAAGAGCTGTAGGCCTGGGGCTTCCGGGGGGCAATCTTCGTTCCCAAGTCATGGCAGGATCTGTGGGCCTGGGGCTGCCTGGCGGCCATGTTGGTTCCCGGGACATGGCGGGAGCTTTGGGCCCGGGGCTGCTTGGTGGCCATGTTGGTTCCCAGGGCATGGGGGGAGCTGTGGGCCTGGGGCTGCCGGGCGACCATGTTGGTTCCTGGGGCATGACGGATCTGTAGGCCTAGGCTGCGGGGCGGCCATGTTGATTCCTGGGCCATGGCGGGAGCTGTGGGCCCGGGAATGCTGGGCGGCCATGTTGGTTTCCAGGGCATGGCCGGGACCTGTGGGGCTGGGTCTGCCAGGCAGCCATGGTTTTCCCGGGACATGGTAAGAGCTGTAGGCCCGGGGCTGCTGGGTGGCCATGTTGGTTCCCGGGTCATGGCGGGAAATGTGGCCCCGGAGCTGCTGAGCGGCCATGGTGGTTCCCGGGGCATGGTGGGAGATTTGATCCTGGGGCTGCTGAGCGGCGATGGTGGTTCCCGGGGCATGGTGGGAGATTTGATTCTGGGGCTGCCGCCGGCCATGTTTGTTCCCGTGGTATGGCGGGAGCTGTGGGCCCGGGGATGCTGGGCAGCCAGGTTGGTTCCTGGGGCATGGCGGGAGCTGTGCGTCAGGTGCTGCCAACGGCCATGTTTGTTCCAACGGTATGGCGGGAGTTTTGGGCCCAGGGCTGCCGGGCGGCCATGTTGGTTCCCAGGGTACGCGGGGGCTGTGGGCCTGGGGCTGCCTGGCGGCCATGCTGGTTCCCGGGACATGGCAGGAGCTGTGGGCCCGGGGCTGCTTGGTGGCCATGTTGGTTCCCAGGGCATGGCGGGAGCTGTGTGCCCGGGGATGCTGGGCGGCCATGTTGGTTTCCTGGGCATGGAGGGATCTGCGGGCCTGGGTCTGCCAGGCAGCCATGGTTTTCCCGGGACATGGTAAGAGCTGTAGGCCTGGAGCTGCCGGGCGGCCATGTTGGTTCCTCTAGCATGGCGGGACCTGTGGGCCCGGGGCTGTTGGGCGGCCATGTTGGTTTCTGGCTCATCGCGGGACATGTGGGCCTGGAGTTGCTCAGCGCCATGTTGGTTCCCGGGGATTGATGGGAGATTTGGTCCTTGGGCTACCGCCGGCCATGTTGGTTCACGGGGCATCGCGGGAGCTGTGGGCCTGGGTCTGCCAGGCAGCCATGGTTTTCCTGGGACATGGTAAAAGCTGTAGGCCTGGGGCTGCCGGGCGGCCATGTTGATTCCCGGGCCACGGCGTGAGCTGTGGGCCCGGGGCTGCTGAGCGGCCATGTTGGTTCCCGGGGCATGGCGGAAGCTGTGGGCCTAGGGCTGCCAGGCGGCCATTTTAGTTCACGGGGCAAGGCCGGAGCTGTGGGACTGCGGCTGCCGGGCTGCCATGTTTGTTCCCGGGTCATGGCGGGACCTGTGAGCCTGAGGTTGCTGAGCGGCCATGTTGGTTCCCGGGGCATGGTGGGAAATTTGGTCCTGGGGCTGCCGCCGTCCATGTTGGTTCCCGGGGCATGACGGGAGCTGTGGGCCCGGGTCTGCCGCCGGCCATGTTGGTTTCCAGGGCATGGCGGGAGCTGTGGGCCTGGGTCTGCCAGGCAGCCATGGTTTTCCTGGGACATGGTAAGAGCTTTTGGCCAGGGCCTGACGACAGCCATGTTGGTTCCCGGTGCATGGCGGGAGCTGTGGATACGGGGCTGCCAACGGCCATATTGGTTCCCGGGGCATGGCGGGAGGTGTGGTCCCGAGCTGCCGGGTGGACATGTTTGTTCCCAGGGCATTGCAAGAACCTGGGGCCCGAGGCTTCCGCCGGCCATGTTGATTCCCGGGCCATGGCGGCATCTGTGAGTTTCGGGCTTCTTGGTGGCTATGTTGGTTCCTGGGGCATGGCGGAAGCTGTGGGCCAGGGTCTGCCGGGCGACCATGTTTGTTCCTGGGGCATGGCGAGATCTGTGGGCCTGGGGCTGCCGGGCGGCCATGTTTGTTCTCTGGGGCATGGCGAGATCTGTAGGCCTAGGGCTGCCGGGCGGCCATGTTGGTTCCCGGGGCATGGCCGGAGCTGTGGGCGAGAGGCTGCCTGGCGGCCACGTTGGTTTTTGGCGCATGGAGGGAGCTGTGGGTCTGGGGCTGTCGAGCGGCCATTTTAGTTCCCGGGGCATGGAGGGACCTGTGGGCCCAGGGTTGCTCGGCGGCCGTGTTGGTTCCCAGGGCATGGCGTTAGCTGTGGGCCTAGGGCTTCTTGGTGGCCATGTTGTTTCCCGCGGTATGGCGGAAGCTGTGGGCCAGGGTCTGCCGGGCGACCATGTTGGTTCCTGGGGCATGACGGATCTGTAGGCCTATGCTGCCATGCGGCCATGTTGATTCCCGGGCCGTGGCGGGAGCTGTGAACCCGGGGATGCTGGGCGGCCATGTTGGTTCCTGGGGCATGACGGATCTGTAGGCCTAGGCTGCGGGGCGGCCATGTTGATTCCTGGGCCATGGCGGGAGCTGTGGGCCCGGGAATGCTGGGCGGCCATGTTGGTTTCCAGGGCATGGCCGGGACCTGTGGGGCTGGGTCTGCCAGGCAGCCATGGTTTTCCCGGGACATGGTAAGAGCTGTAGGCCCGGGGCTGCCGGGCGGCCATGTTTGTTCCCGGGTCATGGCGGGAGCTGTTGGTCCGGGGCTGATGAGCGGCCATGTTGATTCTAGGGCCATGGCGGGAGCTTTGGGCCTAGGGCTGCTTGGCGGCCATGTTGGTTCCCGGGGCATGGCGGGAACTTTGATCCCAGGGCTACCGGGCGACCATGTTGGTTCACAGGGCATGATGAGAGCTCTGGTCCCGGGACAGCCGGGCGGTCATGTTGGTTCCTGGGGCATGGTGGGAACTGTGGGCCCGGGGCTGTTGCCGGCCATATTGGTTCTTGGGGCATGACGGGAGCTGTGGGTGCGAGGCTGCCGGGCGGCCATGTTGGCTCCCGAGTTATGGTGCTATCTGTGGGCACGGGGCTGCTGAGCGGCCATGTTGGTTCAAGGGACATGGTGGGAGATTTGGTCCTGGGGCTGCCGCTGGCCATGTTTGTTCACGGGGCATGGCGGGATCTGTGGGACTGGGAATGCCGTGCGGCCATGTTGGGACAGGGGGCATGGAGGGAGCTATGTGCCAGGTGCTGCCAACGGCCATGCTGGTTCCCAGGGCACACAGGTGCTGTGGGCCAGGGGCTGCCGTGCGGCCATGTTGGTTCCCGGGGCATGGTGGGAGCTGTGGGCCCGGGGCTGCCGCCGGCCACGTTGGTTTACAGGGCATGGTGGGACCTGTTGGCCCGGGTCTGCCAGGCAGCAGAAGTTTTCCCGGGATATGGTAAGAGCTGTAGTCCTGGGGCTGCCGGGCGTCCATGTTGGTTCCCGGGTCATGGTGGGAGCTGTTGGCCTGGGCCTGCTGGGCGGCCATGTTGGTTCCAGGGTTATGGCGGGCTCTGTATGCCCGGGGCTGATGGGCGGCCATGTTGGTTCCCGGGGCATGGCGGAAGCTGTGGGCCAGGGGCTGCAGGGCGGCCATGATGGTTCTCGGGGCATGGCCAGAGTTGTGGACCTGAGGCTGCCGCCATCCATGTTGGTTCCCGGTGCATGGCGGATGCTGTGTAGCCGGGGCTGTTGCCGGCCATGTTGGTTCCCGGGGCATGGTGGGAGCTGTGGGCCCGGGTGTGCCACCGGCCATGTTTGTTCCCCGGGCATGGCGGGAGCTGTGGGTACCGGACTGCAGGGCGGCCATGTTGGTTCCCCGGGCATGGTGGGACCTGTGGGCCTGGGTCTGCCACGCAGCCATGGTTTTCCCTGGACATGGTAAGAGCTGTAGGCCTGGGGCTTCCGGGGGGCAATCTTCGTTCCCAAGTCATGGCAGGATCTGTGGGCCTGGGGCTGCCTGGCGGCCATGTTGGTTCCCGGGACATGGCGGGAGCTTTGGGCCCGGGGCTGCTTGGTGGCCATGTTGGTTCCCAGGGCATGGCAGGCGCTGTGGGCCTGGGGCTGCCGGGCGACCATGTTGGTTCCTGGGGCATGACGGATCTGTAGGCCTAGGCTGCGGGGCGGCCATGTTGATTCCTGGGCCATGGCGGGAGCTGTGGGCCCGGGAATGCTGGGCGGCCATGTTGGTTTCCAGGGCATGGCCGGGACCTGTGGGGCTGGGTCTGCCAGGCAGCCATGGTTTTCCCGGGACATGGTAAGAGCTGTAGGCCCGGGGCTGCTGGGTGGCCATGTTGGTTCCCCGGTCATGGCGGGAAATGTGGCCCCGGAGCTGCTGAGCGGCCATGGTGGTTCCCGGGGCATGGTGGGAGATTTGATCCTGGGGCTGCTGAGCGGCGATGGTGGTTCCCGGGGCATGGTGGGAGATTTGATTCTGGGGCTGCCGCCGGCCATGTTTGTTCCCGGGGTATGGCGGGAGCTGTGGGCCCGGGGATGCTGGGCAGCCAGGTTGGTTCCTGGGGCATGGCGGGAGCTGTGCGTCAGGTGCTGCCAACGGCCATGTTTGTTCCAAGGGTATGGCGGGAGTTTTGGGCCCAGGGCTGCCGGGCGGCCATGTTGGTTCGCAGGGCACGCGGGGGCTGTGGGCCTGGGGCTGCCTGGCGGCCATGCTGGTTCCCGGGACATGGCAGGAGCTGTGGGCCCGGGGCTGCTTGGTGGCCATGTTGGTTCCCAGGGCATGGCGGGAGCTGTGTGCCCGGGGATGCTGGGCGGCCATGTTGGTTTCCTGGGCATGGAGGGATCTGCGGGCCTGGGTCTGCCAGGCAGCCATGGTTTTCCCGGGACATGGTAAGAGCTGTAGGCCTGGAGCTGCCGGGCGGCCATGTTGGTTCCTCTAGCATGGCGGGACCTGTGGGCCCGGGGCTGTTGGGCGGCCATGTTGGTTTCTGGCTCATCGCGGGACATGTGGGCCTGGAGTTGCTCAGCGCCATGTTGGTTCCCGGGGATTGATGGGAGATTTGGTCCTTGGGCTGCCGCCGGCCATGTTGGTTCACGGGGCATCGCGGGAGCTGTGGGCCTGGGTCTGCCAGGCAGCCATGGTTTTCCTGGGACATGGTAAAAGCTGTAGGCCTGGGGCTGCCGGGCGGCCATGTTGATTCCCGGGCCACGGCGTGAGCTGTGGGCCCGGGGCTGCTGAGCGGCCATGTTGGTTCCCGGGGCATGGCGGAAGCTGTGGGCCTAGGGCTGCCAGGCGGCCATTTTAGTTCACGGGGCAAGGCCGGAGCTGTGGGACTGCGGCTGCCGGGCTGCCATGTTTGTTCCCGGGTCATGGCGGGACCTGTGAGCCTGAGGTTGCTGAGCGGCCATGTTGGTTCCCGGGGCATGGTGGGAAATTTGGTCCTGGGGCTGCCGCCGTCCATGTTGGTTCCCGGGGCATGACGGGAGCTGTGGGCCCGGGTCTGCCGCCGGCCATGTTGGTTTCCAGGGCATGGCGGGAGCTGTGGGCCTGGGTCTGCCAGGCAGCCATGGTTTTCCTGGGACATGGTAAGAGCTTTTGGCCAGGGCCTGACGACAGCCATGTTGGTTCCCGGTGCATGGCGGGAGCTGTGGATACGGGGCTGCCAACGGCCATATTGGTTCCCGGGGCATGGCGGGAGGTGTGGTCCCGAGCTGCCGGGTGGACATGTTTGTTCCCAGGGCATTGCAAGAACCTGGGGCCCGAGGCTTCCGCCGGCCATATTGATTCCCGGGCCATGGCGGCATCTGTGAGTTTCGGGCTTCTTGGTGGCTATGTTGGCTCCTGGGGCATGGCGGAAGCTGTGGGCCAGGGTCTGCCGGGCGACCATGTTTGTTCCTGGGGCATGGCGAGATCTGTGGGCCTGGGGCTGCCGGGCGGCCATGTTTGTTCTCTGGGGCATGGCGAGATCTGTAGGCCTAGGGCTGCCGGGCGGCCATGTTGGTTCCCGGGGCATGGCCGGAGCTGTGGGCGAGAGGCTGCCTGGCGGCCACGTTGGTTTTTGGCGCATGGAGGGAGCTGTGGGTCTGGGGCTGTCGAGCGGCCATTTTAGTTCCCGGGGCATGGAGGGACCTGTGGGCCCAGGGTTGCTCGGCGGCCGTGTTGGTTCCCAGGGCATGGCGTTAGCTGTGGGCCTAGGGCTTCTTGGTGGCCATGTTGTTTCCCGCGGTATGGCGGAAGCTGTGGGCCAGGGTCTGCCGGGCGACCATGTTGGTTCCTGGGGCATGACGGATCTGTAGGCCTATGCTGCCATGCGGCCATGTTGATTCCCGGGCCGTGGCGGGAGCTGTGAACCCGGGGATGCTGGGCGGCCATGTTGGTTCCTGGGGCATGACGGATCTGTAGGCCTAGGCTGCGGGGCGGCCATGTTGATTCCTGGGCCATGGCGGGAGCTGTGGGCCCGGGAATGCTGGGCGGCCATGTTGGTTTCCAGGGCATGGCCGGGACCTGTGGGGCTGGGTCTGCCAGGCAGCCATGGTTTTCCCGGGACATGGTAAGAGCTGTAGGCCCGGGGCTGCCGGGCGGCCATGTTTGTTCCCGGGTCATGGCGGGAGCTGTTGGTCCGGGGCTGATGAGCGGCCATGTTGATTCTAGGGCCATGGCGGGAGCTTTGGGCCTAGGGCTGCTTGGCGGCCATGTTGGTTCCCGGGGCATGGCGGGAACTTTGATCCCAGGGCTACCGGGCGACCATGTTGGTTCACAGGGCATGATGAGAGCTCTGGTCCCGGGACAGCCGGGCGGTCATGTTGATTCCTGGGGCATGGTGGGAACTGTGGGCCCGGGGCTGTTGCCGGCCATATTGGTTCTTGGGGCATGACGGGAGCTGTGGGTGCGAGGCTGCCGGGCGGCCATGTTGGCTCCCGAGTTATGGTGCTATCTGTGGGCACGGGGCTGCTGAGCGGCCATGTTGGTTCAAGGGACATGGTGGGAGATTTGGTCCTGGGGCTGCCGCTGGCCATGTTTGTTCACGGGGCATGGCGGGATCTGTGGGACTGGGAATGCCGTGCGGCCATGTTGGGACAGGGGGCATGGAGGGAGCTATGTGCCAGGTGCTGCCAACGGCCATGCTGGTTCCCAGGGCACACAGGTGCTGTGGGCCAGGGGCTGCCGTGCGGCCATGTTGGTTCCCGGGGCATGGTGGGAGCTGTGGGCCCGGGGCTGCCGCCGGCCACGTTGGTTTACAGGGCATGGTGGGACCTGTTGGCCCGGGTCTGCCAGGCAGCAGAAGTTTTCCCGGGATATGGTAAGAGCTGTAGTCCTGGGGCTGCCGGGCGTCCATGTTGGTTCCCGGGTCATGGTGGGAGCTGTTGGCCTGGGCCTGCTGGGCGGCCATGTTGGTTCCAGGGTTATGGCGGGCTCTGTATGCCCGGGGCTGATGGGCGGCCATGTTGGTTCCCGGGGTATGGCGGAAGCTGTGGGCCAGGGTCTGCCGGGCGACCATGTTGGTTCCTGGGGCATGACGGATCTGTAGGCCTATGCTGCCATGCGGCCATGTTGATTCCCGGGCCGTGGCGGGAGCTGTGAACCCGGGGATGCTGGGCGGCCATGTTGGTTCCTGGGGCATGACGGATCTGTAGGCCTAGGCTGCGGGGCGGCCATGTTGATTCCTGGGCCATGGCGGGAGCTGTGGGCCCGGGAATGCTGGGCGGCCATGTTGGTTTCCAGGGCATGGCCGGGACCTGTGGGGCTGGGTCTGCCAGGCAGCCATGGTTTTCCCGGGACATGGTAAGAGCTGTAGGCCCGGGGCTGCCGGGCGGCCATGTTTGTTCCCGGGTCATGGCGGGAGCTGTTGGTCCGGGGCTGATGAGCGGCCATGTTGATTCTAGGGCCATGGCGGGAGCTTTGGGCCTAGGGCTGCTTGGCGGCCATGTTGGTTCCCGGGGCATGGCGGGAACTTTGATCCCAGGGCTACCGGGCGACCATGTTGGTTCACAGGGCATGATGAGAGCTCTGGTCCCGGGACAGCCGGGCGGTCATGTTGGTTCCTGGGGCATGGTGGGAACTGTGGGCCCGGGGCTGTTGCCGGCCATATTGGTTCTTGGGGCATGACGGGAGCTGTGGGTGCGAGGCTGCCGGGCGGCCATGTTGGCTCCCGAGTTATGGTGCTATCTGTGGGCACGGGGCTGCTGAGCAGCCATGTTGGTTCAAGGGACATGGTGGGAGATTTGGTCCTGGGGCTGCCGCTGGCCATGTTTGTTCACGGGGCATGGCGGGATCTGTGGGACTGGGAATGCCGTGCGGCCATGTTGGGACAGGGGGCATGGAGGGAGCTATGTGCCAGGTGCTGCCAACGGCCATGCTGGTTCCCAGGGCACACAGGTGCTGTGGGCCAGGGGCTGCCGTGCGGCCATGTTGGTTCCCGGGGCATGGTGGGAGCTGTGGGCCCGGGGCTGCCGCCGGCCACGTTGGTTTACAGGGCATGGTGGGACCTGTTGGCCCGGGTCTGCCAGGCAGCAGAAGTTTTCCCGGGATATGGTAAGAGCTGTAGTCCTGGGGCTGCCGGGCGTCCATGTTGGTTCCCGGGTCATGGTGGGAGCTGTTGGCCTGGGCCTGCTGGGCGGCCATGTTGGTTCCAGGGTTATGGCGGGCTCTGTATGCTCGGGGCTGATGGGCGGCCATGTTGGTTCCCGGGGTATGGCGGAAGCTGTGGGCCAGGGGCTGCAGGGCGACCATGTTGGTTCCTGGGGCAAGGCCGGAGCTGTGGGCCTGCGGCTGCTGGGCGGCCATGTTGGTTCCTGTGTCATGGCAGGACATGTGTCCCGGATCTGCTGAGCAGCCATGTTGGTTCCTGAAGCATGGTGGGAAATTTGGTCCTGGGGCTGCCGCCGTCCATGTTGGTTCCCTGGGCATGGCAGGAGCTGTGCGCCCGGGGCTGCCGGGCGGACATGTTTGTTCCCAGGGCATTGCAAGAACCTGAGACCCGAGGCTTGCGCCGGCCATGTTGGTTCCCCGGGCATAGCGGGAGCTGTGGGCCCTGGGCAGCTGGGCGGCCATGTTGGTTCTCGGGTCATGGCAGGAGCTTTTGGCCTGGGGCTGCCACCAGCCGTGTTGGTTGCCGGGCATGGAGGGACATGTGGGCCCAGAGCTTCTCAGTGATCATGTTGGTTCCGGGGCATTGCGGTAGCTGTGGTCCCGGGGCTGCCGGGCGGCCATGTTGGTTCCCCGGGCATGGAGGGAGCTGTTGGTCCGGGGCTGCTGGGTGGCCATGTTGGTTCTCGGGGCATGACCGGAGTTGAGGACCTGGGGCTGCCGCCGGCCATGTTGGTTCCCGGGGCATGGCAGGAGCTGTGGTCCCCTGGCTGCCGGGCGGCCATGTTGGTTCCCCGGGCATGGAGGGAGCTGTTGGTCCGGGGCTGCTGAGCGGCCATGTTGGTTCCCGGGGCATGGCGGGAGCTGTGCACCCGGGGCTGCCCCGTGGCCGTGTTGCTTCCCGGGGCATTGCGGGAGGTGTGGTCTCGACCTTCCGGACGGACGTGTTTGTTGCCAGGGCATTGCAAGAACCTGGGGCCCGGCGCTTCCGCTGGCTATGTTGGTTCGCGCGGCATGGCGGGAGCTGTGGGCCCGGGGCAGCTGGGCGGCCATGTTGGTTCCCGGGGCATGGTGGGAGCTGTGGGCCCGGGCCTGACGCCAGCCATGTTGGTTCCTGGGGCATGGGGGGAGCTGTGGGCCTGGGGCTACCGTGCGGCCATGTTGGTTCCTGGGTCATGGAAGGAGCTGTGGGCCTGGGGATGCCGCCGGCCATGTTGGTTCCCCGGGCATGGTGGGAGCTCTGGGCCTGGGGCTGCCGGGCGACCATGTTGGTTTCCGGGACTTGGCGGGAGCTGTTGGTCCGGGGCTGCTGGTCGGCCGTGTTGGTTCCTGAGGCATGGCGGGAGCTGTGGGACTGGGACTGCAGGGCGGCCATGTTGGGACAGGGGGCAGGGAGGGAGCTGTGAGCCAGGTGCTGCCAACGGCCATGTTTGTTCCCAGGGTATGGCGGGAGTTTTGGGCCCAGCGCTACCGGGCGGCCATGTTGGTTCCCAGGGCACGCGGGTACTGTGGGCCCGGCTCGGCCGGGGGACCATGTTGGTTCCCGGGGCATGGTGGGACCTGTGGGCCTGGGGCTGCTGGGCGGCCATGTTTGTTCCCAGGGCACGGTGGGAGATTTGGTCGTGGGGCTGCCTCTGGCCATGTTTTTTCCCAGGGGCATGGTGGGAGCTTTTGGCCCGGGCCTGACATCAGCCATGTTGGTTCCCGGGGCATAGCGGGAGCTGTGGGTACGGGAGTGCCGGGCGGCCATGTTGGTTCCCCGGTCATGGCGGGACCTATGGGCCTGGGTCTGCCACGCAGCCATGGTTTTCCCGTGACATGGTAAGAGCTGTAGGCCTGGGGCTGCCGGGGGGCCATGTTGGTTCCCGGGGCATGGCGGGAGCTGTGGGCCTGGGGCTGCTTGGTGGCCACGTTGGTTCCCCGGGCATGGCGGGACCTGTGGACCTGGGTCTGCCAGGCAGCCATAGTGTTCCCGCGACATGGTAAGAGCTGTAGGCCCGGGGATGCTGTGCCGCCATGTTGGTTCCTGGGGCATGGCGGGAGATGTTGGTTCGGTGCTGCTGAGCGGCCATGTTGATTTCTGAGTTATGGTGGGAGCTGTGGTCCCGGGGCTGTTGCCGGCCATGTTGGTTCCGGGGCATGGCGAGATCTGTAGGCCTGGGGCTGCCGGGCGGCCGTGTTGTTTCCCGGGGCATAGCGGGACCTGAGGGCGAGGGCCTGCGAGTGGCCATGTTAGTTCCAGGGGCATAGCCGGAGTTGTGGGCCTGGGGGTGCCGGGCGGACATGTTGCTTCCCGGGGCATGGTGGGAGCTGTGGCCTCGGAGCTGCCAGGCGGCCATGATGGTTCCCGGGGCATGGCCTGAGCTGTGGGTCCGGGAATGATGGGCGGCCATGATGGTTCCCGGGGCATGACGGGAGATTTTGGCCCGGGCCTGAAGCCAGCCATGTTGTTTCCCAGGGCATGGCGGGAGCTGTGGATCCGGGGCTGCTGGGTGGCCATGTTGGTTACCGGGCATGGTGGGACATTTGGTCGTGGGGCTGCCGTCGGCCATGTTGGTTTCCGGGGCATGGCGGGAGCTTCTGGCTTGGGCCTGACGGCAGCCATGTTAATTCCCGGGGCATGGCGGGAGCTATGGGCCCGGGGATGCTGGGCGGCCTTGTTTGTTCTCGGGTCATGGCGGGAGCTGTGGGCCCGGGGCTGCCGCCAGCCATGTTGGTTCCCCGGGGCATGGCGGGAGCTGTGGTCCTGGGTCTGCCAGGCAGCCATGGTTTTCCCGGGACATAGTAAGAGTTCTAGGCCTGAGGGTGCCGCGCGGCCATGTTGATTCCCTGGCCATGGCGGGAGCTGTGGGGCCGGGGCTGCCGTGCAGCCATGTTGGTTCTCAGGGCATGGCGGGAGCTGTGGGCCCGGGGCTGCTGAGCGGCCATGATGGTTCCCGGGGCATGGCGGGAGCTGTGGGCTTGGGGCTGCTGGGCGGTCATGTTGGTTCCGGGGCATGGCGGGAGCTGTGAGACAGGGACTGCCGGGCGGCCATGTTTGTTCCAGGGCTCGCGGGTGCTGTGGCCCCAGGGTTGCCGGGCGGCCGTGTTCATTGCTGGGGCATGCCGAGATCTGTAGGCCTAGGGCTGCCAAGCGACCATGTTGGTTCCCAAGGTATGGCCAGAGTTGTGGAACTGGGTATGCCGGGCGGCCATGTTGGTTCCCGGGGCATGGCGGAAGCTGTGGGCCCGGGGCTGCTGGGCGACCATGTTGGTTCCCTGGGCATGGCGGGAGCTGTTGGTCCGGGGCTGCTGAGCGGCCATGTTGGTTCCCGGGTCATTGCGGGAGCTGTGGGACTGGGACTGCCAGGCGGCCATGTTGGGACAGGGGGCATGGCGGGAGCTGTGGGCCAGGTGCTGCCAACGGGATTGTTTGTTCCCAGGGTATGGCGGGAGTTTTCGAAGCAGCGCTGCCGGGCGGTCATGTTTGTTCCCAGGGCATGCGGGTGCTGTAGGCCCGGGTCGGCCGGGCGGCCATGTTTGTTCCCGTGGCATTGCCGGAGTTGTAGTCCTGGGGCTGCTGGGCGGCCATGTTTGTTCCCGGGTCATGGTGGGACCTGTGAGCCTGAGGCTGATGAGCGACCATGTTGGTTCCTGGGGCACGGTGGGAGATCTGGTCGTGGGGCTGCCTCCGGCCATGTTTGTTCCTGGGCATGGCGGGAGCTGTGGGTACTGGACTGCCGGGCTGCCATGTTGGTTCCCCGGGCATGGCGGGACCTGTGGGCCTGGGTCTGCCACGCAGCCATGGTTTTCCAGGGACATGATAAAAGCTGTAGGCCTGGGGCTGCCGGGCCGCCATGTTGATTCCCTGGGCATGGCGGGACCTGTGGGCCAGGTGCTGCCAACGGCCATGTTTGTTCCCAGTGTATGGAGGAAGTTTTGGGCCCAGGGCTGCTGGACGGCCATATTGGTTCCCAGGGCACGCAAGTGCTGTGGGCCCAGGGATGCCGGGCGGCCATGTTTTTTCCCGTAGCATGGCCGCGGAAACAACTCTGGGCCTCGGGCTGCTGGGCGGACATGTTTTTTTCCAGGGCACGGCAGGAGCTGTGGGCCTGGGTCTGCCGACGGCCATGATGGTTCCCGGGGCATGGTGGGAGCTATGGGCCCGGGTCTGGGGCTGGCCATGTTGGTTTCCCGGGCATGGCAGGAGCTGTTACCCTGGGGTGACGGGCGGCCATGTTGTTTCAACAGGCATGGCGGGAGCTGTGGGCCCCGGGCTGCCGGGCGGCCATATTGATTCCCGGGCCATGGCGAGAGCTGTGGCGCCGGGGCTGTTGGACGGCCATGTTGGTTCCTGGCGCATGGTAGGAGCTGTGGGCCAGGTGCTGCCAACGGCCATGTTTGTTCTGAGGGTATGGCGGGAGTTTTGGGCCCAGGGCTGCCGGGCGGCCATGTTGGTTCCCGGGTCATGGCGGGAGCTGTTGGTCCGGGGCTGCTGAGCGGCCATGTTGGTTCCCGGTTCATGGCGGGAGTTTTGGGCCCAGGGCTGCCGGGCGGCCCTGTTGGTTCCTGGGGCATGGCGGGAGCTGTGGGCCAGGGGCTGCCAACGGCCATGTTTGTTCTGAGGGTATGGCGGGATTTTTGGGCCCAGGGCTGCCGGGCAACCATGTTGGTTCCCGGGTCATGGCGGGAGCTGTTGGTCCGGGACTGCTGAGCGACCATGTTGGTTCCCGGGTCATGGCGGGAGTTTTGGGCCCAGGGCTGCCGGGCGGCCATGTTGGTTCCCTGCGCATGGCGGTAGCTGTGGGCCAGGGGCTGCCGGGCAGAAATGTTGGTTCCTGGGGCATGGCGAGATCTGTAGGCCTAGGGCTGCCGGGCGGCCATGTTGGTTTCCAAGGCATGGCGGGACCTGTGGGCCTGGGGCTGCCGGGCGACCATGTTAGTTCCTGGGGCATGGCCGGATTTGTGGTCCTGGGGCTGCCGGGTGGCCATGTTGATTCCCAGGCCATGGCGGGAGCTGTGGGGCTGGGGCTGCCGTCGGCCATGTTGGTTCCCGGGGCATGGCAGGAGCTGTGGGCCTGGGGTTGCTGGGCGGCCATGTTGGTTCCCAGGTCATGGCGGGACATGTGGGCCCGGAGCTGCTGAGCGGCCATGTTGGTTCCCGGGGCATGGTGAGAGATTTGGTCCTGGGGCTGCCACCGCCCATGTTGATTCCCGGGGCATGGCGGATGCTGTGGGGCCGGGGCTGTTGCCGGCCATGTTGGTTCCGGGGCATGGTGGGAGCTGTGGGCCCGTTGCTGCTGGACAGCCATGTTGGTTTCCGGAGCATGGTGGGAGCTGTGCGCCCGTGGCTGCCGGGCGGCCATGTTACTGTCCGGGGCATTGCAGGAGCTATGGGCCTGGGGCTGCCGGGCAGCCATTTTGGTTCCCGGTGCATGGCAGGAGCTGTGGGCCCGGGGCTGCTGGGCGACCATTTTGTTTCCCCGGGCATGGCGGGAGCTGTGGGTCCGGGGCTGCCACCGGCCATGTTGGTTCCCGAGACATGGCGGGAGCTGTTGGTCCGGGGCTGCTGAGCGGCCATGTTGGTTCCCGGGTCATTGCGGGAGCTGTGGGACTGGGACTGCCAGGCGGCCATGTTGGGACAGGGGGCATGGCGGGAGCTGTGGGCCAGGTGCTGCCAACGGGAATGTTTGTTCCCAGGGTATGGCGGGAATTTTCGAAGCAGCGCTGCCGGGTGGTCATGTTTGTTCCCAGGGCATGCGGGTGCTGTAGGCCCGGGTCGGCCGGGCGGCCATGTTAGTTCCCGTGGCATTGCCGGAGTTGTAGTCCTGGGGCTGCTGGGCGGCCATGTTTGTTCCCGGGTCATGGTGGGACCTGTGAGCCTGAGGCTGATGAGCGACCATGTTGGTTCCTGGGGCACGGTGGGAGATTTGGTTGTGGGGCTGCCTCCGGCCATGTTTGTTCCTGGGCATGGCGGGAGCTGTGGGTACTGGACTGCTGGGCTGCCATGTTGGTTCCCAGGGCATGGCGGGACCTGTGGGCCTGGGGCTGCCGGGCGGCCATTTTGGTTCCCGGTGCACGGCGTGAGCTGTGGGTCCGTTGCTGCTGGATGGCCATGTTGGTTTCCGGGGCATGGCGGGAGCCGTGCGCCAGGGGATGCTGGGCGGCCATATTGGTTCCCGGTGTATGTTGGGAGCTGCCGGCCGGCCATGTTGGTTCCCGGGGCATGACGGGAGCTGTGGGCCTAGGGCTGCTTGTTGGCCATGTTGGTTCCCGGGCCATGGGGGGAGCTGTGCGCCCAGGTCTGCCTGGCGGCCATGTTGGTTCCCAGGTTATGGTGGGAGCTTTGGGCCTAGTGCTGCTTGGTGGCCATGTTGGTTCCCGGGGCATGGCGGGAGCTTTTGGCACGGGCTGACGCCAGCCATGTTGGTTCCCGGGGCATGGTGGGAGCTTTGGGCCCAAGGCTGCCGGGCGGCCATGTTGGTTCCCCGGTCATGGCGGGAGCTGTGGGCCAGGGGCTGCCGGGCGGCCATATTGATTCCCGGGCCATGGTGGGAGCTGTGGGCCCGGGGCTGCTGGGTGGACATGTTGGTTCCCGGGCCATGGTGGGAGCTGTGGGCCCGGGGATGCTGGGTGGACATGTTGGTTCCCGGGTCATAGCGGGAGCTGTGGGCCAGGTGCTGCCAACGGCCATGTTGGTTCCCAGGGCTTGCCGGAAGCTGTGGGCCGGGGGCTGCCGGACGGCCATGTTGGTTCCCGGGTCATGGCACGACATGTGGCCCCGCAGCTGCTGAGCGGCCATGGTGGTTCCCGGGGCATGGTGGGAGATTTGATTCTGGGGCTGCCGCCGGCCATGTTTGTTCCCGGGGCATGGCGGAAGATTTTGGCCTGGGCCTGACGCCAGCCTTGTTGGTTCCCGGGGCATGGCGGAAGCTGTGGGCCCGGGGATGCTGGACGGCCATGTTGGTTCCAGGGGCATGGCGGGAGCTGTTGATCCGGGGCTGCTGAACGGCCATGTTGATTCTTGGGCCATGGCGGGAGCTGTGGGCCCGATGATGCTGGGCAGCCAGGTTGGTTCCTGGGGCATGGCGGGAGCTGTGGGTCAGGTGCTGCCAACGGCCATGTTTGTTCCAAGGGTATGGCGGGAGTTTTGGGCCCAGGGCTGCCGGGCGGCCATGTTGGTTCCCAGGGCTCGCGGGGGCTGTGGTCCCGGGGCTGCCGGGCGACCATGTTGGTTCCCGGGTCATGACGGGAGATTTGGTCCGGGGCTTCCACCGCCCATGTTGGTTCCCGGGGCATGGCGGGAGCTGTGGGCCCGGGGCTGTTACCGGCCATGTTGGTTCCCGGGACATGGCAGGAGCTGTGGGCCAGGTGCTGCCAACGGCCATGTTTGTTCCCAGGGCATGGCGGGAGCTGTGGGCCCGGGGCTGCCGGGCGGCCATGATGGTTCTCGGGGCATGGCCAGAGTTGTGGACCTGAGGCTGCCGCCGTCCATGTTGGTTCCCGGTGCATGGCGGATGCTGTGTAGCCGGGGCTGTTGCCGGCCATGTTGGTTCCCGGGGCATGGCGGGAGCTGTGGGCCCGGGTGTGCCACCGGCCATGTTTGTTCCCCGGGCATGGCGGGAGCTGTGGGTACCGGACTGCAGGGCGGCCATGTTGGTTCCCCGGGCATGGTGGGACCTGTGGGCCTGGGTCTGCCACGCAGCCATGGTTTTCCCTGGACATGGTAAGAGCTGTAGGCCTGGGGCTTCCGGGGGGCAATCTTCGTTCCCGGGTCATGGCAGGATCTGTGGGCCTGGGGCTGCCTGGCGGCCATGTTGGTTCCCGGGACATGGCGGGAGCTGTGGGCCCGGGGCTGCTTGGTGGCCATGTTGGTTCCCAGGGCATGGCGGGAGCTGTGGGCCTGGGGCTGCCGGGCGACCATGTTGGTTCCTGGGGCATGACGGATCTGTAGGCCTAGGCTGCGGGGCGGCCATGTTGATTCCTGGGCCATGGCGGGAGCTGTGGGCCCGGGAATGCTGGGCGGCCATTTTGGTTCCCGGTGCACGGCGTGAGCTGTGGGTCCGTTGCTGCTGGATGGCCATGTTGGTTTCCGGGGCATGGCGGGAGCCGTGCGCCAGGGGATGCTGGGCGGCCATATTGGTTCCCGGTGTATGTTGGGAGCTGCCGGCCGGCCATGTTGGTTCCCGGAGCACGACGGGAGCTGTGGGCCTAGGGCTGCTTGTTGGCCATGTTGGTTCCCGGGCCATGGGGGGAGCTGTGCGCCCAGGTCTGCCTGGCGGCCATGTTGGTTCCCAGGTTATGGTGGGAGCTTTGGGCCTAGTGCTGCTTGGTGGCCATGTTGGTTCCCGGGGCATGGCGGGAGCTTTTGGCACGGGCTGACGCCAGCCATGTTGGTTCCCGGGGCATGGTGGGAGCTTTGGGCCCAAGGCTGCCGGGCGGCCATGTTGGTTCCCCGGTCATGGCGGGAGCTGTGGGCCAGGGGCTGCCGGGCGGCCATATTGATTCCCGGGCCATGGTGGGAGCTGTGGGCCCGGGGCTGCTGGGTGGACATGTTGGTTCCCGGGCCATGGTGGGAGCTGTGGGCCCGGGGATGCTGGGTGGACATGTTGGTTCCCGGGTCATAGCGGGAGCTGTGGGCCAGGTGCTGCCAACGGCCATGTTGGTTCCCAGGGCTTGCCGGAAGCTGTGGGCCGGGGGCTGCCGGACGGCCATGTTGGTTCCCGGGTCATGGCACGACATGTGGCCCCGCAGCTGCTGAGCGGCCATGGTGGTTCCCGGGGCATGGTGGGAGATTTGATTCTGGGGCTGCCGCCGGCCATGTTTGTTCCCGGGGCATGGCGGAAGATTTTGGCCTGGGCCTGACGCCAGCCTTGTTGGTTCCCGGGGCATGGCGGAAGCTGTGGGCCCGGGGATGCTGGACGGCCATGTTGGTTCCAGGGGCATGGCAGGAGCTGTTGATCCGGGGCTGCTGAACGGCCATGTTGATTCTTGGGCCATGGCGGGAGCTGTGGGCCCGATGATGCTGGGCAGCCAGGTTGGTTCCTGGGGCATGGCGGGAGCTGTGGGTCAGGTGCTGCCAACGGCCATGTTTGTTCCAAGGGTATGGCGGGAGTTTTGGGCCCAGGGCTGCCGGGCGGCCATGTTGGTTCCCAGGGCACGCGGGGGCTGTGGTCCCGGGGCTGCCGGGCGACCATGTTGGTTCCCGGGTCATGACGGGAGATTTGGTCCGGGGCTTCCACCGCCCATGTTGGTTCCCGGGGCATGGCGGGAGCTGTGGGCCCGGGGCTGTTACCGGCCATGTTGGTTCCCGGGACATGGCAGGAGCTGTGGGCCAGGTGCTGCCAACGGCCATGTTTGTTCCCAGGGCATGGCGGGAGCTGTGGGCCCGGGGCTGCCGGGCGGCCATGATGGTTCTCGGGGCATGGCCAGAGTTGTGGACCTGAGGCTGCCGCCGTCCATGTTGGTTCCCGGTGCATGGCGGATGCTGTGTAGCCGGGGCTGTTGCCGGCCATGTTGGTTCCCGGGGCATGGCGGGAGCTGTGGGCCCGGGTGTGCCACCGGCCATGTTTGTTCCCCGGGCATGGCGGGAGCTGTGGGTACCGGACTGCAGGGCGGCCATGTTGGTTCCCCGGGCATGGTGGGACCTGTGGGCCTGGGTCTGCCACGCAGCCATGGTTTTCCCTGGACATGGTAAGAGCTGTAGGCCTGGGGCTTCCGGGGGGCAATCTTCGTTCCCGGGTCATGGCAGGATCTGTGGGCCTGGGGCTGCCTGGCGGCCATGTTGGTTCCCGGGACATGGCGGGAGCTGTGGGCCCGGGGCTGCTTGGTGGCCATGTTGGTTCCCAGGGCATGGCGGGAGCTGTGGGCCTGGGGCTGCCGGGCGACCATGTTGGTTCCTGGGGCATGACGGATCTGTAGGCCTAGGCTGCGGGGCGGCCATGTTGATTCCTGGGCCATGGCGGGAGCTGTGGGCCCGGGAATGCTGGGCGGCCATGTTGGTTTCCAGGGCATGGCCGGGACCTGTGGGGCTGGGTCTGCCAGGCAGCCATGGTTTTCCCGGGACATGGTAAGAGCTGTAGGCCCGGGGCTGCTGGGTGGCCATGTTGGTTCCCGGATCATGGCGGGAAATGTGGCCCCACAGCTGCTGAGCGGCGATGGTGGTTCCCGGGGCATGGTGGGAGATTTGATTCTGGGGCTGCCGCCGGCCATGTTTGTTCCCGGGGTATGGCGGGAGCTGTGGGCCCGGGGATGCTGGGCAGCCAGGTTGGTTCCTGGGGCATGGCGGGAGCTGTGCGTCAGGTGCTGCCAACGGCCATGTTTGTTCCAACGGTATGGCGGGAGTTTTGGGCCCAGGGCTGCCGGGCGGACATGTTGGTTCCCAGGGCACGCGGGGGCTGTGGGCCTGGGGCTGCCTGGCGGCCATGTTGGTTCCCGGGACATGGCAGGAGCTGTGGGCCCGGGGCTGCTTGGTGGCCATGTTGGTTCCCAGGGCATGGCGGGAGCTGTGTGCCCGGGGATGCTGGGCGGCCATGTTGGTTTCCTGGGCATGGAGGGATCTGCGGGCCTGGGTCTGCCAGGCAGCCATGGTTTTCCCGGGACATGGTAAGAGCTGTAGGCCTGGGGCTGCCGGGCGGCCATGTTGGTTCCTCTAGCATGGCGGGACCTGTGGGCCCGGGGCTGTTGGGCGGCCATGTTGGTTTCTGGCTCATCGCGGGACATGTGGGCCTGGAGTTGCTCAGCGCCATGTTGGTTCCCGGGGATTGATGGGAGATTTGGTCCTTGGGCTGCCGCCGGCCATGTTGGTTCACGGGGCATCGCGGGAGCTGTGGGCCTGGGTCTGCCAGGCAGCCATGGTTTTCCTGGGACATGGTAAAAGCTGTAGGCCTGGGGCTGCCGGGCGGCCATGTTGATTCCCGGGCCACGGCGTGAGCTGTGGGCCCGGGGCTGCCGGGCGGCCATGTTGGTTCCCGGGGCATGGCGGAAGCTGTGGGCCTAGGGCTGCCAGGCGGCCATTTTAGTTCACGGGGCAAGGTTGGAGCTGTAGGACTGCGGCTGCCGGGCTGCCATGTTTGTTCCCGGGTCATGGCGGGACCTGTGAGCCTGAGGTTGCTGAGCGGCCGTGTTGGTTCCCGGGGCATGGTGGGAAATTTGGTCCTGGGGCTGCCGCCGTCCATGTTGGTTCCCGGGGCATGACGGGAGCTGTGGGCCCGGGTCTGCCGCCGGCCATGTTGGTTTCCAGGGCATGGCGGGAGCTGTGGGCCTGGGTCTGCCAGGCAGCCATGGTTTTCCTGGGACATGGTAAGAGCTTTTGGCCAGGGCCTGACGACAGCCATGTTGGTTCCCGGTGCATGGCGGGAGCTGTGGATACGGGGCTGCCAACGGCCATATTGGTTCCCGGGGCATGGCGGGAGGTGTGGTCCCGAGCTGCCGGGTGGACATGTTTGTTCCCAGGGCATTGCAAGAACCTGGGGCCCGAGGCTTCCGCCGGCCATGTTGATTCCCGGGCCATGGCGGCATCTGTGAGTTTCGGGCTTCTTGGTGGCTATGTTGGTTCCTGGGGCATGGCGGAAGCTGTGGGCCAGGGTCTGCCGGGCGACCATGTTTGTTCCTGGGGCATGGCGAGATCTGTGGGCCTGGGGCTGCCGGGCGGCCATGTTTGTTCTCTGGGGCATGGCGAGATCTGTAGGCCTAGGGCTGCCGGGCGGCCATGTTGGTTCCCGGGGCATGGCCAGAGCTGTGGGCGAGAGGCTGCCTGGCGGCCACGTTGGTTTTTGGCGCATGGAGGGAGCTGTGGGTCTGGGGCTGTCGAGCGGCCATTTTAGTTCCCGGGGCATGGAGGGACCTGTGGGCCCAGGGTTGCTCGGCGACCGTGTTGGTTCCCAGGGCATGGCGTTAGCTGTGGGCCTAGGGCTTCTTGGTGGCCATGTTGTTTCCCGCGGTATGGCGGAAGCTGTGGGCCAGGGTCTGCCGGGCGACCATGTTGGTTCCTGGGGCATGACGGATCTGTAGGCCTATGCTGCCATGCGGCCATGTTGATTCCCGGGCCGTGGCGGGAGCTGTGAACCCGGGGATGCTGGGCGGCCATGTTGGTTCCTGGGGCATGACGGATCTGTAGGCCTAGGCTGCGGGGCGGCCATGTTGATTCCTGGGCCATGGCGGGAGCTGTGGGCCCGGGAATGCTGGGCGGCCATGTTGGTTTCCAGGGCATGGCCGGGACCTGTGGGGCTGGGTCTGCCAGGCAGCCATGGTTTTCCCGGGACATGGTAAGAGCTGTAGGCCCGGGGCTGCCGGGCGGCCATGTTTGTTCCCGGGTCATGGCGGGAGCTGTTGGTCCGGGGCTGATGAGCGGCCATGTTGATTCTAGGGCCATGGCGGGAGCTTTGGGCCTAGGGCTGCTTGGCGGCCATGTTGGTTCCCGGGGCATGGCGGGAACTTTGATCCCAGGGCTACCGGGCGACCATGTTGGTTCACAGGGCATGATGAGAGCTCTGGTCCCGGGACAGCCGGGCGGTCATGTTGGTTCCTGGGGCATGGTGGGAACTGTGGGCCCGGGGCTGTTGCCGGCCATATTGGTTCTCGGGGCATGACGGGAGCTGTGGGTGCGAGGCTGCCGGGCGGCCATGTTGGCTCCCGAGTTATGGTGCTATCTGTGGGCACGGGGCTGCTGAGCGGCCATGTTGGTTCAAGGGACATGGTGGGAGATTTGGTCCTGGGGCTGCCGCTGGCCATGTTTGTTCACGGGGCATGGCGGGATCTGTGGGACTGGGAATGCCGTGCGGCCATGTTGGGACAGGGGGCATGGAGGGAGCTATGTGCCAGGTGCTGCCAACGGCCATGCTGGTTCCCAGGGCACACAGGTGCTGTGGGCCAGGGGCTGCCGTGCGGCCATGTTGGTTCCCGGGGCATGGTGGGAGCTGTGGGCCCGGGGCTGCCGCCGGCCACGTTGGTTTACAGGGCATGGTGGGACCTGTTGGCCCGGGTCTGCCAGGCAGCAGAAGTTTTCCCGGGATATGGTAAGAGCTGTAGTCCTGGGGCTGCCGGGCGTCCATGTTGGTTCCCGGGTCATGGTGGGAGCTGTTGGCCTGGGCCTGCTGGGCGGCCATGTTGGTTCCAGGGTTATGGCGGGCTCTGTATGCCCGGGGCTGATGGGCGGCCATGTTGGTTCCCGGGGCATGGCGGAAGCTGTGGGCCAGGGGCTGCAGGGCGACCATGTTGGTTCCTGGGGCAAGGCCGGAGCTGTGGGCCTGCGGCTGCTGGGCGGCCATGTTGGTTCCTGCGTCATGGCAGGACATGTGTCCCGGATCTGCTGAGCAGCCATGTTGGTTCCTGAAGCATGGTGGGAAATTTGGTCCTGGGGCTGCCGCCGTCCATGTTGGTTCCCTGGGCATGGCAGGAGCTGTGCACCCGGGGCTGCCGGGCGGACATGTTTGTTCCCAGGGCATTGCAAGAACCTGAGACCCGAGGCTTGCGCCGGCCATGTTGGTTCCCCGGGCATAGCGGGAGCTGTGGGCCCTGGGCAGCTGGGCGGCCATGTTGGTTCTCGGGTCATGGCAGGAGCTTTTGGCCTGGGGCTGCCACCAGCCGTGTTGGTTGCCGGGCATGGAGGGACATGTGGGCCCAGAGCTTCTCAGTGGTCATGTTGGTTCCGGGGCATTGCGGTAGCTGTGGTCCCGGGGCTGCCGGGCGGCCATGTTGCTTCCCCGGGCATGGAGGGAGCTGTTGGTCCGGGGCTGCTGGGTGGCCATGTTGGTTCTCGGGGCATGACCGGAGTTGAGGACCTGGGGCTGCCGCCGGCCATGTTGGTTCCCGGGGCATGGCAGGAGCTGTGGTCCCCTGGCTGCCGGGCGGCCATGTTGGTTCCCCGGGCATGGAGGGAGCTGTTGGTCCGGGGCTGCTGAGCGGCCATGTTGGTTCCCGGGGCATGGCGGGAGCTGTGCACCCGGGGCTGCCCCGTGGCCGTGTTGCTTCCCGGGGCATTGCGGGAGGTGTGGTCTCGACCTTCCGGACGGACGTGTTTGTTGCCAGGGCATTGCAAGAACCTGGGGCCCGGCGCTTCCGCTGGCTATGTTGGTTCACGCGGCATGGCGGGAGCTGTGGGCCTGGGGATGCCGCCGACCATGTTGGTTCCCCGGGCATGGCGGGAGCTCTGGGCCTGGGGCTGCCGGGCGACCATGTTGGTTTCCGGGACTTGGCGGGAGCTGTTGGTCCGGGGCTGCTGGTCGGCTGTGTTGGTTCCTGGGGCATGGCGGGAGCGGTGGGACTGGGACTGCAGGGCGGCCATGTTGGGACAGGGGGCAGGGAGGGAGCTGTGAGCCAGGTGCTGCCAACGGCCATGTTTGTTCCCAGGGTATGGCGGGAGTTTTGGGCCCAGCGCTACCGGGCGGTCATGTTGGTTCCCAGGGCACGCGGGTGCTGTGGGCCCGGCTCGGCCGGGGGACCATGTTGGTTCCCGGGGCATGGTGGGACCTGTGGGCCTGGGGCTGCTGGGCGGCCATGTTTGTTCCCAGGGCACGGTGGGAGATTTGGTCGTGGGGCTGCCTCTGGCCATGTTTTTTCCCAGGGGCATGGCGGGAGCTTTTGGCCCGGGCCTGACATCAGCCATGTTGGTTCCCGGGGCATAGCGGGAGCTGTGGGTACGGGAGTGCCGGGCGGCCATGTTGGTTCCCCGGTCATGGCGGGACCTATGGGCCTGGGTCTGCCACGCAGCCATGGTTTTCCCGTGACATGGTAAGAGCTGTAGGCCTGGGGCTGCCGGGGGGCCATGTTGGTTCCCGGGGCATGGCGGGAGCTGTGGGCCTGGGGCTGCTTGGTGGCCACGTTGGTTCCCCGGGCATGGCGGGACCTGTGGACCTGGGTCTGCCAGGCAGCCATAGTGTTCCCGCAACATGGTAAGAGCTGTAGGCCCGGGGATGCTGTGCCGCCATGTTGGTTCCCGGGGCATGGCGGGAGATGTTGGTTCGGTGCTGCTGAGCGGCCATGTTGATTTCTGAGTTATGGTGGGAGCTGTGGTCCCGGGGCTGTTGCCGGCCATGTTGGTTCCGGGGCATGGCGAGATCTGTAGGCCTGGGGCTGCCGGGCGGCCGTGTTGTTTCCCGGGGCATAGCGGGACCTGAGGGCGAGGGCCTGCGAGTGGCCATGTTAGTTCCAGGGGCATAGCCGGAGTTGTGGGCCTGGGGGTGCCGGGCGGACATGTTGCTTCCCGGGGCATGGTGGGAGCTGTGGCCTCGGAGCTGCCAGGCGGCCATGATGGTTCCCGGGGCATGGCCTGAGCTGTGGGTCCGGGAATGATGGGCGGCCATGATGGTTCCCGGGGCATGACGGGAGATTTTGGCCCGGGCCTGAAGCCAGCCATGTTGTTTCCCGGGGCATGGCGGGAGCTGTGGATCCGGGGCTGCTGGGTGGCCATGTTGGTTACCGGGCATGGTGGGACATTTGGTCGTGGGGCTGCCGTCGGCCATGTTGGTTTCCGGGGCATGGCGGGAGCTTCTGGCTTGGGCCTGACGGCAGCCATGTTAATTCCCGGGGCATGGCGGGAGCTATGGGCCCGGGGATGCTGGGCGGCCTTGTTTGTTCTCGGGTCATGGCGGGAGCTGTGGGCCCGGGGCTGCCGCCAGCCATGTTGGTTCCCCGGGGCATGGCGGGAGCTGTGGTCCTGGGTCTGCCAGGCAGCCATGGTTTTCCCGGGACATAGTAAGAGCTCTAGGCCTGAGGGTGCCGCGCGGCCATGTTGATTCCCTGGCCATGGCGGGAGCTGTGGGGCCGGGGCTGCCGTGCAGCCATGTTGGTTCTCAGGGCATGGCGGGAGCTGTGGGCCCGGGGCTGCTGAGCAGCCATGATGGTTCCCGGGGCATGGCGGGAGCTGTGGGCTTGGGGCTGCTGGGCGGTCATGTTGGTTCCGGGGCATGGCGGGAGCTGTGAGACAGGGACTGCCGGGCGGCCATGTTTGTTCCAGGGCTCGCGGGTGCTGTGGCCCCAGGGTTGCCGGGCGGCCGTGTTCATTGCTGGGGCATGCCGAGATCTGTAGGCCTAGGGCTGCCAAGCGACCATGTTGGTTCCCAAGGTATGGCCAGAGTTGTGGAACTGGGTATGCCGGGCGGCCATGTTGGTTCCCGGGGCATGGCGGAAGCTGTGGGCCCGGGGCTGCTGGGCGACCATGTTGGTTCCCTGGGCATGGCGGGAGCTGTGGGTCCGGGGCTGCCACCGGCCATGTTGGTTCCCGAGACATGGCGGGAGCTGTTGGTCCGGGGCTGCTGAGCGGCCATGTTGGTTCCCGGGTCATTGCGGGAGCTGTGGGACTGGGACTGCCAGGCGGCCATGTTGGGACAGGGGGCATGGCGGGAGCTGTGGGCCAGGTGCTGCCAACGGGATTGTTTGTTCCCAGGGTATGGCGGGAGTTTTCGAAGCAGCTCTGCCGGGTGGTCATGTTTGTTCCCAGGGCATGCGGGTGCTGTAGGCCCGGGTCGGCCGGGCGGCCATGTTAGTTCCCGTGGCATTGCCGGAGTTGTAGTCCTGGGGCTGCTGGACGACCATGTTTGTTCCCGGGTCATGGTGGGACCTGTGAGCCTGAGGCTGATGAGCGACCATGTTGGTTCCTGGGGCACGGTGGGAGATTTGGTCGTGGGGCTGCCTCCGGCCATGTTTGTTCCTGGGCATGGCGGGAGCTGTGGGTACTGGACTGCCGGGCTGCCATGTTGGTTCCCCGGGCATGGCGGGACCTGTGGGCCTGGGTCTGCCACGCAGCCATGTTTGTTCCCAGTGTATGGAGGAAGTTTTGGGCCCAGGGCTGCTGGACGGCCATGTTGGTTCCCAGGGCACGCAAGTGCTGTGGGCCCAGGGATGCCGGGCGGCCATGTTTTTTCCCGTAGCATGGCCGCGGAAACAACTCTGGGCCTCGGGCTGCTGGGCGGACATGTTTTTTTCCAGGGCACGGCAGGAGCTGTGGGCCCGGGTCTGCCGACGGCCATGATGGTTCCCGGGGCATGGTGGGAGCTATGGGCCCGGGTCTGGGGCTGGCCATGTTGGTTTCCCGGGCATGGCAGGAGCTGTTACCCTGGGGTGACGGGCGGCCATGTTGTTTCAACAGGCATGGCGGGAGCTGTGGGCCCCGGGCTGCCGGGCGGCCATATTGATTCCCGGGCCATGGCGAGAGCTGTGGCGCCGGGGCTGTTGGACGGCCATGTTGGTTCCTGGCGCATGGTAGGAGCTGTGGGCCAGGTGCTGCCAACGGCCATGTTTGTTCTGAGGGTATGGCGGGAGTTTTGGGCCCAGGGCTGCCGGGCGGCCATGTTGGTTCCCGGGTCATGGCGGGAGCTGTTGGTCCGGGGCTGCTGAGCGGCCATGTTGGTTCCCGGGTCATGGCGGGAGTTTTGGGCCCAGGGCTGCCGGGCGGCCCTGTTGGTTCCTGGGGCATGGCGGGAGCTGTGGGCCAGGTGCTGCCAACGGCCATGTTTGTTCTGAGGGTATGGCGGGATTTTTGGGCCCAGGGCTGCCGGGCGGCCATGTTGGTTCCCGGGTCATGGCGGGAGCTGTTGGTCCGGGACTGCTGAGCGACCATGTTGGTTCCCGGGTCATGGCGGGAGTTTTGGGCCCAGGGCTGCCGGGCGGCCCTGTTGGTTCCCTGCGCATGGCGGTAGCTGTGGGCCAGGGGCTGCCGGGCAGAAATGTTGGTTCCTGGGGCATGGCGAGATCTGTAGGCCTAGGGCTGCCGGGCGGCCATGTTGGTTTCCAAGGCATGGCGGGACCTGTGGGCCTGGGGCTGCCGGGCGACCATGTTAGTTCCTGGGCATGGCCGGATTTGTGGTCCTGGGGCTGCCAGGTGGCCATGTTGATTCCCAGGCCATGGCGTGAGCTGTGGGGCTGGGGCTGCCGTCGGCCATGTTGGTTCCCGGGGCATGGCAGGAGCTGTGGGCCTGGGGTTGCCGGGCGGCCATGTTGGTTCCCAGGTCATGGCGGGACATGTGGGCCCGGAGCTGCTGAGCGGCCATGTTGGTTCCCGGGGCATGGTGAGAGATTTGGTCCTGGGGCTGCCACCGCCCATGTTGATTCCCGGGGCATGGCGGATGCTGTGGGGCCGGGGCTGTTGCCGGCCATGTTGGTTCCGGGGCATGGTGGGAGCTGTGGGCCCGTTGCTGCTGGACAGCCATGTTGGTTTCCGGAGCATGGTGGGAGCTGTGCGCCCGTGGCTGCCGGGCGGCCATGTTACTGTCCGGGGCATTGCAGGAGCTATGGGCCTGGGGCTGCCGGGCAGCCATTTTGGTTCCCGGTGCATGGCAGGAGCTGTGGGCTCGTTGCTGCTGAACGGCCATGTTGGTTTCCGGAGCATGGTGGGAGCCGTGTGCCAGGGGATGCCGGACGGCCATGTTGGTTCCCAGGTTATGGCGGGAGCTTTGGTTCTAGGGCTACTTGGTGGCCATGTTGGTTCCCGGGGCATGGCGGGAGCTGTGTGCCTGGAGCTGCCGGGCAGCCGTGTTTGTTCCCGCGGTATGGCGGGAGCTATGGGCTCGGGGCCGCAAGGCGGCCATGTTGGTTCCCCGGGCATAGCAGGACATTTTGGCACGGGCCTGACGCCAGCCGTATTGGTTCCCATAGCATGGTGGGAGCTGTGGGACTGGGACTGCCAGGCTTCCATGTTGGGACAGAAGGGTATGGCGGGAGCTGTGGGCCAGGTGCTGCCAACAGCCATGTTGGTTCCCAGGGCTTGCCGGAAGCTGTGGGCTCGGGGATGCCGGACGGCCATGTTGGTTCCCGGGTCATGGCACGACATGTGGCCCCGCAGCTGCTGAGCGGCCATGGTGGTTCCCGGGGCATGGTGGGAGATTTGATTCTGGGGCTGCCGCCGGCCATGTTTGTTCCCGGGGCATGGCGGAAGATTTTGGCCTGGGCCTGATGCCAGCCTTGTTGGTTCCCGGGGCATGGCGGAAGCTGTGGGCCCGGGGATGCTGGACGGCCATGTTGGTTCCAGGGGCATGGTGGGAGCTGTTGATCCGGGGCTGCTGAACGGCCATGTTGATTCTTGGGCCATGGCGGGAGCTGTGGGCCCGATGATGCTGGGCAGCCAGGTTGGTTCCTGGGGCATGGCGGGAGCTGTGGGTCAGGTGCTGCCAACGGCCATGTTTGTTCCAAGGGTATGGCGGGAGTTTTGGGCCCAGGGCTGCCGGGCGGCCATGTTGGTTCCCAGGGCACGCGGGGGCTGTGGTCCCGGGGCTGCCGGGCGACCATGTTGGTTCCCGGGTCATGACGGGAGATTTGGTCTGGGGCTTCCACCGCCCATGTTGGTTCCCGGGGCATGGCGGGAGCTGTGGGCCCGGGGCTGTTACCGGCCATGTTGGTTCCCGGGACATGGCAGGAGCTGTGGGCCAGGTGCTGCCAACGGCCATGTTTGTTCCCAGGGCATGGCGGGAGCTGTGGGCCCGGGGCTGCCAGGCGGCCATGATGGTTCTCGGGGCATGGCCAGAGTTGTGGACCTGAGGCTGCCGCCGTCCATGTTGGTTCCCGGTGCATGGCGGATGCTGTGTAGCCGGGGCTGTTGCCGGCCATGTTGGTTCCCGGGGCATGGCGGGAGCTGTGGGCCCGGGTGTGCCACCGGCCATGTTGGTTCCCCGGGCATGGTGGGACCTGTGGGCCTGGGTCTGCCACGCAGCCATGGTTTTCCCTGGACATGGTAAGAGCTGTAGGCCTGGGGCTTCCGGGGGGCAATCTTCGTTCCCGGGTCATGGCAGGATCTGTGGGCCTGGGGCTGCCTGGCAGCCATGTTGGTTCCCGGGGCATGGCGGGAGCTGTGTGCCCGGGGATGCTGGGCGGCCATGTTAGTTTCCTGGGCATGGAGGGATCTGCGGGCCTGGGTCTGCCAGGCAGCCATGGTTTTCCCGGGACATGGTAAGAGCTGTAGGCCTGGGGCTGCCGGGCGGCCATGTTGGTTCCTCTAGCATGGCGGGACCTGTGGGCCCGGGGCTGTTGGGCGGCCATGTTGGTTTCTGGCTCATCGCGGGACATGTGGGCCTGGAGTTGCTCAGCGCCATGTTGGTTCCCGGGGATTGATGGGAGATTTGGTCCTTGGGCTGCCGCCGGCCATGTTGGTTCACGGGGCATCGCGGGAGCTGTGGGCCTGGGTCTGCCAGGCAGCCATGGTTTTCCTGGGACATGGTAAAAGCTGTAGGCCTGGGGCTGCCGGGTGGCCATGTTGATTCCCGGGCCACGGCGTGAGCTGTGGGCCCGGGGCTGCTGAGCGGCCATGTTGGTTCCCGGGGCATGGCGGAAGCTGTGGGCCTAGGGCTGCCGGGCGGCCATTTTAGTTCACGGGGCAAGGCCGGAGCTGTGGGACTGCGGCTGCCGGGCTGCCATGTTTGTTCCCGGGTCATGGCGGGACCTGTGAGCCTGAGGTTGCTGAGCGGCCATGTTGGTTCCCGGGGCATGGTGGGAAATTTGGTCCTGAGGCTGCCGCCGTCCATGTTGGTTCCCGGGGCATGACGGGAACTGTGGGCCCGGGTCTGCCGCCGGCCATGTTGGTTTCCAGGGCATGGCGGGAGCTGTGGGCCTGGGTCTGCCAGGCAGCCATGGTTTTCCTGGGACATGGTAAGAGCTTTTGGCCAGGGCCTGACGACAGCCATGTTGGTTCCCGGTGCATGGCGGGAGCTGTGGATACGGGGCTGCCAACGGCCATATTGGTTCCCGGGGCATGGCGGGAGGTGTGGTCCAGAGCTGCCGGGTGGACATGTTTGTTCCCAGGGCATTGCAAGAACCTGGGGCCCGAGGCTTCCGCCGGCCATGTTGATTCCCGGGCCATGGCGGCATCTGTGAGTTTCGGGCTTCTTGGTGGCTATGTTGGTTCCTGGGGCATGGCGGAAGCTGTGGGTCAGGGTCTGCCGGGCGACCATGTTTGTTCCTGGGGCATGGCGAGATCTGTGGGCCTGGGGCTGCCGGGCGGCCATGTTTGTTCTCTGGGGCATGGCGAGATCTGTAGGCCTAGGGCTGCCGGGCGGCCATGTTGGTTCCCGGGGCATGGCCGGAGCTGTGGGCGAGAGGCTGCCTGGCGGCCACGTTGGTTTTTGGCGCATGGAGGGAGCTGTGGGTCTGGGGCTGTCGAGCGGCCATTTTAGTTCCCGGGGCATGGAGGGACCTGTGGGCCCAGGGTTGCTCGGCGACCGTGTTGGTTCCCAGGGCATGGCGTTAGCTGTGGGCCTAGGGCTTCTTGGTGGCCATGTTGTTTCCCGCGGTATGGCGGAAGCTGTGGGCCAGGGTCTGCCGGGCGACCATGTTGGTTCCTGGGGCATGACGGATCTGTAGGCCTATGCTGCCATGCGGCCATGTTGATTCCCGGGCCGTGGCGGGAGCTGTGGGCCCGGGAATGCTGGGCGGCCATGTTGGTTTCCAGGGCATGGCCGGGACCTGTGGGGCTGGGTCTGCCAGGCAGCCATGGTTTTCCCGGGACATGGTAAGAGCTGTAGGCCCGGGGCTGCCGGGCGGCCATGTTTGTTCCCGGGTCATGGCGGGAGCTGTTGGTCCGGGGCTGATGAGCGGCCATGTTGATTCTAGGGCCATGGCGGGAGCTTTGGGCCTAGGGCTGCTTGGCGGCCATGTTGGTTCCCGGGGCATGGCGGGAACTTTGATCCCAGGGCTACCGGGCGACCATGTTGGTTCACAGGGCATGATGAGAGCTCTGGTCCCGGGACAGCCGGGCGGTCATGTTGGTTCCTGGGGCATGGTGGGAACTGTGGGCCCGGGGCTGTTGCCGGCCATATTGGTTCTCGGGGCATGACGGGAGCTGTGGGTGCGAGGCTGCCGGGCGGCCATGTTGGCTCCCGAGTTATGGTGCTATCTGTGGGCACGGGGCTGCTGAGCGGCCATGTTGGTTCAAGGGACATGGTGGGAGATTTGGTCCTGGGGCTGCCGCTGGCCATGTTTGTTCACGGGGCATGGCGGGATCTGTGGGACTGGGAATGCCGTGCGGCCATGTTGGGACAGGGGGCATGGAGGGAGCTATGTGCCAGGTGCTGCCAACGGCCATGCTGGTTCCCAGGGCACACAGGTGCTGTGGGCCAGGGGCTGCCGTGCGGCCATGTTGGTTCCCGGGGCATGGTGGGAGCTGTGGGCCCGGGGCTGCCGCCGGCCACGTTGGTTTACAGGGCATGGTGGGACCTGTTGGCCCGGGTCTGCCAGGCAGCAGAAGTTTTCCCGGGATATGGTAAGAGCTGTAGTCCTGGGGCTGCCGGGCGTCCATGTTGGTTCCCGGGTCATGGTGGGAGCTGTTGGCCTGGGCCTGCTGGGCGGCCATGTTGGTTCCAGGGTTATGGCGGGCTCTGTATGCCCGGGGCTGATGGGCGGCCATGTTGGTTCCCGGGGCATGGCGGAAGCTGTGGGCCAGGGGCTGCAGGGCGACCATGTTGGTTCCTGGGGCAAGGCCGGAGCTGTGGGCCTGCGGCTGCTGGGCGGCCATGTTGGTTCCCGGGACATGGCGGGAGCTTTGGGCCCGGGGCTGCCGGGCGGCCATGTTGGTTCCTGCGTCATGGCAGGACATGTGTTCCGGATCTGCTGAGCAGCCATGTTGGTTCCTGAAGCATGGTGGGAAATTTGGTCCTGGGGCTGCCGCCGTCCATGTTGGTTCCCTGGGCATGGCAGGAGCTGTGCGCCCGGGGCTGCCGGGCGGACATGTTTGTTCCCAGGGCATTGCAAGAACCTGAGACCCGAGGCTTGCGCCGGCCATGTTGGTTCCCCGGGCATAGCGGGAGCTGTGGGCCCTGGGCAGCTGGGCGGCCATGTTGGTTCTCGGGTCATGGCAGGAGCTTTTGGCCTGGGGCTGCCACCAGCCGTGTTGGTTGCCGGGCATGGAGGGACATGTGGGCCCAGAGCTTCTCAGTGGCCATGTTGGTTCCGGGGCATTGCGGTAACTGTGGTCCCGGGGCTGCCGGGCGGCCATGTTGGTTCCCGGGGCATGGCGGAAGCTGTGGGCCAGGGGCTGCAGGGCGACCATGTTGGTTCCTGGGGCAAGGCCGGAGCTGTGGGCCTGCGGCTGCTGGGCGGCCATGTTGGTTCCCGGGACATGGCGGGAGCTTTGGGCCCGGGGCTGCCGGGCGGCCATGTTGGTTCCTGCGTCATGGCAGGACATGTGTCCCGGATCTGCTGAGCAGCCATGTTGGTTCCTGAAGCATGGTGGGAAATTTGGTCCTGGGGCTGCCGCCGTCCATGTTGGTTCCCTGGGCATGGCAGGAGCTGTGCGCCCGGGGCTGCCGGGCGGACATGTTTGTTCCCAGGGCATTGCAAGAACCTGAGACCCGAGGCTTGCGCCGGCCATGTTGGTTCCCCGGGCATAGCGGGAGCTGTGGGCCCTGGGCAGCTGGGCGGCCATGTTGGTTCTCGGGTCATGGCAGGAGCTTTTGGCCTGGGGCTGCCACCAGCCGTGTTGGTTGCCGGGCATGGAGGGACATGTGGGCCCAGAGCTTCTCAGTGGTCATGTTGGTTCCGGGGCATTGCGGTAACTGTGGTCCCGGGGCTGCCGGGCGGCCATGTTGGTTCCCCGGGCATGGCGGGAGCTGTGGGCTTGGGGCAGCCGGGCGGCCATATTGATTCCCGGGCCATGGCGGGAGCTGTTGGGCCGGCGCTGCTGGGTGGCCATGTTGGTTCTCGGGGCGTGACCGGAGTTGAGGACCTGGGGCTGCCGCCGGCCATGTTGGTTCCCGGGGCATGGCAGGAGCTGTGGTCCCCTGGCTGCCGGGAGGCCATGTTGGTTCCCCGGGCATGGAGGGAGCTGTTGGTCCGGGGCTGCTGAGCGGCCATGTTGGTTCCCGGGGCATGGCGGGAGCTGTGCACCCGGGGCTGCCCCGTGGCCGTGTTGCTTCCCGGGGCATTGCGGGAGGTGTGGTCTCGACCTTCCGGACGGACGTGTTTGTTGCCAGGGCATTGCAAGAACCTGGGGCCCGGCGCTTCCGCTGGCTATGTTGGTTCACGCGGCATGGCGGGAGCTGTGGGTCCGGGGCAGCTGGGCGGCCATGTTGGTTCCCGGGGCATGGCGGGAGCTTTTGGCCCGGGCCTGACGCCAGCCATGTTGGTTCCTGGGGCATGGGGGGAGCTGTGGGCCTGGGGCTACCGTGCGGCCATGTTGGTTCCTGGGTCATGGAAGGAGCTGTGGGCCTGGGGATGCCGCCGGCCATGTTGGTTCCCCGGGCATGGCGGGAGCTGTGTGCCTGGGGATGCCGCCGACCATGTTGGTTCCCCGGGCATGGCGGGAGCTCTGGGCCTGGGGCTGCCGGGCGACCATGTTGGTTTCCGGGACTTGGCGGGAGCTGTTGGTCCGGGGCTGCTGGTCGGCCGTGTTGGTTCCTGGGGCATGGCGGGAGCTGTGGGACTGGGACTGCCAGGCGGCCATGTTGGGACAGGGGGCAGGGAGGGAGCTGTGAGCCAGGTGCTGCCAACGGCCATGTTTGTTCCCAGGGTATGGCGGGAGTTTTGGGCCCAGCGCTACCGGGCGGCCATGTTGGTTCCCAGGGCACGCGGGTGCTGTGGGCCCGGCTCGGCCGGGGGACCATGTTGGTTCCCGGGGCATGGTGGGACCTGTGGGCCTGGGGCTGCTGGGCGGCCATGTTTGTTCCCAGGGCACGGTGGGAGATTTGGTCGTGGGGCTGCCTCTGGCCATGTTTTTTCCCAGGGGCATGGCGGGAGCTTTTGGCCCGGGCCTGACATCAGCCATGTTGGTTCCCGGGGCATAGCGGGAGCTGTGGGTACGGGAGTGCCGGGCGGCCATGTTGGTTCCCCGGTCATGGCGGGATCTATGGGCCTGGGTATGCAACGCAGCCATGGTTTTCCCGTGACATGGTAAGAGCTGTAGGCCTGGGGCTGCCGGGGGGCCATGTTGGTTCCCGGGGCATGGCGGGAGCTGTGGGCCTGGGGCTGCTTGGTGGCCACGTTGGTTCCCCGGGCATGGCGAGATCTGTAGGCCTGGGGCTGCCGGGCAGCCATACTGTTCCCGCGACATGGTAAGAGCTGTAGGCCCGGGGATGCTGTGCCGCCATGTTGGTTCCCGGGGCATGGCGGGAGATGTTGGTTCGGTGCTGCTGAGCGGCCATGTTGATTTCTGAGTTATGGTGGGATCTGTGGTCCCGGGGGTGTTGCCGGCCATGTTGGTTCCGGGGCATGGCGAGATCTGTAGGCCTGGGGCTGCCGGGCAGACATGTTGCTTCCCGGGGCATGGTGGGAGCTGTGGCCTCGGGGCTGTTACCGGCCATGATGGTTCCCGGGGCATGGCCTGAGCTGTGGGTCCGGGAATGATGGGTGGCCATGATGGTTCCCGGGGCATGGCGGGAGATTTTGGCCCGGGCCTGAAGCCAGCCATGTTGTTTCCCGGGGCATGGCGGGAGCTGTGGATCCGGGGCTGCTGGGCGGCCATGTTGGTTACCGGGCATGGTGGGACATTTGGTCGTGGGGCTGCCGTCGGCCATGTTGGTTTCTGGGGCATGGCGGGAGCTTCTGGCTTGGGCCTGACGGCAGCCATGTTAATTCCCGGGGCATGGCGGGAGCTATGGGCCCAGGGATGCTGGGCGGCCTTGTTTGTTCTCGGGTCATGGCGGGAGCTGTGGGCCCGGGGCTGCCGCCAGCCATGTTGGTTCCCCAGGGCATGGCGGGAGCTGTGGTCCTGGGTCTGCCAGGCAGCCATGGTTTTCCCGGGACATGGTAAGAGCTGTAGGCCTGAGGGTGCCGCGCGGCCATGTTGATTTCCGGGCCATGGCGGAAGCTGTGGGGCCGGGGCTGCCGTGCAGCCATGTTGGTTCTCAGGGCATGGCGGGAGCTGTGGGCCCGGGGCTGCTGAGCGGCCATGATGGTTCCCGGGGCATGGCGGGAGCTGTGGGCCCAGGGCTGCCGGGCGGACATGTTGCTTCCCGGGGCATGGTGGGAGCTGTGGCCTCGGGGCTTCCGGGCGGCCATGTTTGTTCCCGGGGCATGGCCTGAGCTGTGGGTCCGGGAATGATGGGCGGCCATGATGGTTCCCTGGGCATGGCGGGATCTGTGGGCCTAGGACTGCTGGGTGGCCATGTTGGTTCCCCGGGCATGGCGGGACCTGTGGGCCTGGGGCTGCCAGGCAGCCATGGTTTTCCCGGGACATGGTAAGAGCTGTAGACCTGGGGCTGCCTTGCGTCCATGTTGGTTCCCGGGTCATGGCGGGAGCTGTGCTCCCGGGGTTGCCGTGCGGCCATGTTGTTTCCTCTAGCATGGGGGGAGCTGTGGTCCCGGGGCTGCCGTGCGGCCATGTTGGATTCCAGTGCATGGTGGGACCTCAGGGCCTGGGTCTGCCAGGCAGCCATGGTTTTCCCGGGACATGGTAAGAGCTGTTGGCCCGGGGTTCTGAGCGGCCATGTTGGTTCCCGGGTCATGGCGGGAGCTGTGGTCCCAGGTGCTGCCAACAGCCATGTTTGCTCCCAGGGTACGGCGGGAGTTTTGGGTCCAGGGCTGCCGAGCGATCATGTTGGTTCTCAGGGCACGCGGGTGCTGTGGTCCCGGGTTCTGCCGTGCGGCCATGTTGGATTCCAGTGCATGGTGGGACCTCAGGGCCTGGGTCTGCCAGGCAGCCATGGTTTTCCCGGGGCATGGCGGGAGCTGTTGGTCCGGGGCTGCTGAGCGGCCATGTTGGTTCCTGGGGCATGGCGGGAGCTTTTGGCCCGGGCCTTACACCAGCCATGTTGGTTCCCGGGACATGGCGGGGGCTGTGTGTACGGGGCTGCTGCCGGCCATGTTGGTTCCCGGGTCATGGCGGGAGCTGTTGTTCCAGGGCTGCTGAGCGGCCATGTTGGTTCCCAGGTCATGGTGGGAGCTGTGGGCTTGGGGCTGCTGGGCGGTCATGTTGGTTCCGGGGCATGGCGGGAGCTGTGAGACAGGGACTGCCGGGCGGCCATGTTTGTTCCAGGGCTCGCGGGTGCTGTGGCCCCAGGGTTGCCGGGCGGCCGTGTTCATTCCTGGGGCATGCCGAGATCTGTAGGCCTAGGGCTGCCAAGCGACCATGTTGGTTCCCAAGGTATGGCCAGAGTTGTGGAACTGGGTATGCCGGGCGGCCATGTTGGTTCCCGGGGCATGGTGGAAGCTGTGGGCCCGGGGCTGCTGGGCGACCATGTTGGTTCCCTGGGCATGGCGGGAGCTGTGGGTCCGGGGCTGCCACCGGCCATGTTGGTTCCCGAGACATGGCGGGAGCTGTTGGTCCGGGGCTGCTGAGCGGCCATGTTGGTTCCCGGGTCATTGCGGGAGATGTGGGACTGGGACTGCCAGGCGGCCATGTTGGGACAGGGGGCATGGCGGGAGCTGTGGGCCAGGTGCTGCCAACGGGAATGTTTGTTCCCAGGGTATGGCGGGAGTTTTCGAAGCAGCGCTGCCGGGTGGTCATGTTTGTTCCCAGGACATGCGGGTGCTGTAGGCCCGGGTCGGCCGGGCGGCCATGTTAGTTCCCGTGGCATTGCCGGAGTTGTAGTCCTGGGGATGCTGGGCGGCCATGTTTGTTCCCGGGTCATGGTGGGACCTGTGAGCCTGAGGCTGATGAGCGACCATGTTGGTTCCTGGGGCACGGTGGGAGATTTGGTCGTGGGCCTGCCTCCGGCCATGTTTGTTCCTGGGCATGGCGGGAGCTGTGGGTACTGGACTGCCGGACTGCCATGTTGGTTCCCCGGGCATGGCGGGACCTGTGGGCCTGGGTCTGCCACGCAGCCATGGTTTTCCAGGGACATGATAAAAGCTGTAGGCCTGGGGCTGCCGGGCGGCCATGTTAGTTCCTGGTGCATGGCGGGAGCCGTGCGCCAGGGGATGCCAGGCGGCCATATTGGTTCCCGGTGTATGTTGGGAGCTATGTGCTCGGGGCTGCCGGCCGGCCATGTTGGTTCCCGGGGCATGACGGGAGCTGTGGGCCTAGGGCTGCTTGGTGGCCATGTTGGTTCCCGGGGCATGGCGGGATTTGTCGGTACGGGGCTGCTTGTTGGCCATGTTGGTTCCCGGGGCATGGGGGGAGCTGTGCGCCCAGGTCTGCCTGGCGGCCATGTTGGTTCCCAGGTTATGGTGGGAGCTTTGGGCCTAGTGCTGCTTGGTGGCCATGTTCGTTCCCGGGGCATGGCGGGAGCTTTTGGCACGGGCTGACGACAGCCATGTTGGTTCCTGGGGCATGGTGGGAGCTTTGGGCCCAAGACTGCCGGGCGGCCATGTTGGTTCCCCGGTCATGGCGGGAGCTGTGGGTCAGGGGCTGCCGGGCGGCCATATTGATTCCCGGGCCATGGTGGGAGCTGTGGGCCCGGGGCTGCTGGGTGGACATGTTGGTTCCCGGGGCATGGCGGGACCTGTGGGCCTGGGGCTGCCGGGCGACCATGTTAGTTCCTGGGGCATGGCCGGATTTGTGGTCCTGGGGCTGCCGGGTGGCCATGTTGATTCCCAGGCCATGGCGGGAGCTGTGGGGCTGGGGCTGCCGTCGGCCATGTTGGTTCCCGGGGCATGGCACGACATGTGGCTCCGCAGCTGCTGAGCGGCCATGGTGGTTCCCGGGGCATGGTGGGAGATTTGATTCTGGGGCTGCCGCCGGCCATGTTTGTTCCCGGGGCATGGCGGAAGATTTTGGCCTGGGCCTGACGCCAGCCTTGTTGGTTCCCGGGGCATGGCGGAAGCTGTGGGCCCGGGGATGCTGGACGGCCATGTTGGTTCCAGGGGCATGGCGGGAGCTGTTGATCCGGGGCTGCTGAACGGCCATGTTGATTCTTGGGCTATGGCGGGAGCTGTGGGCCCGGTGATGCTGGGCAGCCAGGTTGGTTCCTGGGGCATGGCGGGAGCTGTGGGTCAGGTGCTGCCAACGGCCATGTTTCTTCCAAGGGTATGGTGGGAGTTTTAGGCCCAGGGCTGCCGGGCGGCCATGTTGGTTCCCAGGGCACGCGGGGGCTGTGGTCCCGGGGCTGCCGGGCGACCATGTTGGTTCCCGGGTCATGACGGGAGATTTGGTCTGGGGCTTCCACCGCCCATGTTGGTTCCCGGGACATGGCAGGAGCTGTGGGCCAGGTGCTGCCAACGGCCATGTTTGTTCCCAGGGCATGGCGGGAGCTGTGGGCCTGGGGATGCCGGGCGGCCATGATGGTTCCCGGGGCATGGCCAGAGTTGTGGACCTGAGGCTGCCGCCATCCACGTTGGTTCCCGGTGCATGGCGGATGCTGTGTAGCCGGGGCTGTTGCCGGCCATGTTGGTTCCCGGGGCATGGCGGGAGCTGTGGGCCCGGGTGTGCCACCGGCCATGTTTGTTCCCCGGGCATGGCGGGAGCTGTGGGTACCGGACTGCAGGGCGGCCATGTTGGTTCCCCGGGCATGGTGGGACCTGTGGGACTGGGACTGCAGGGCGGCCATGTTGGGACAGGGGGCAGGGAGGGAGCTGTGGGACTGGGACTGCAGGGTGGCCATGTTGGGACAGGGGGCAGGGAGGGAGCTGTGAGCCAGGTGCTGCCAACGGCCATGTTTGTTCCCAGGGTATGGCGGGAGTTTTGGGCCCAGCGCTACCGGGCGGCCATGTTGGTTCCCAGGGCACGCGGGTGCTGTGGGCCCGGCTCGGCCGGGGGACCATGTTGGTTCCCGGGGCATGGTGGGACCTGTGGGCCTGGGGCTGCTGGGCGGCCATGTTTGTTCCCAGGGCACGGTGGGAGATTTGGTCGTGGGGCTGCCTCTGGCCATGTTTTTTCCCAGGGGCATGGTGGGAGCTTTTGGCCCGGGCCTGACATCAGCCATGTTGGTTCCCGGGGCATAGCGGGAGCTGTGGGTACGGGAGTGTCGGGCGGCCATGTTGGTTCCCCGGTCATGGCGGGACCTATGGGCCTGGGTCTGCCACGCAGCCATGGTTTTCCCGTAACATGGTAAGAGCTGTAGGCCTGGGGCTGCCGGGGGGCCATGTTGGTTCCCGGGGCATGGCGGGAGCTGTGGGCCTGGGGCTGCTTGGTGGCCACGTTGGTTCCTTGGGCATGGCGGGACCTGTGGACCTGGGTCTGCCAGGCAGCCATAGTGTTCCCGCGACATGGTAAGAGCTGTAGGCCCGGGGATGCTGTGCTGCCATGTTGGTTCCCGGGGCATGGCGGGAGATGTTGGTTCGGTGCTGCTGAGCAGCCATGTTGATTTCTGAGTTATGGTGGGAGCTGTGGTCCCGGGGCTGTTGCCGGCCATGTTGTTTCCCGGGGCATAGCGGGACCTGAGGGCGAGGGCCTGCGAGTGGCCATGTTAGTTCCAGGGGCATAGCCGGAGTTGTGGGCCTGGGGGTGCCGGGCGGACATGTTGCTTCCCGGGGCATGGTGGGAGCTGTGGCCTCGGAGCTGCCAGGCGGCCATGATGGTTCCCGGGGCATGGCCTGAGCTGTGGGTCCAGGAATGATGGGCGGCCATGATGGTTCCCGGGGCATGACGGGAGATTTTGGCCCGGGCCTGAAGCCAGCCATGTTGTTTCCCGGGGCATGGCGGGAGCTGTGGATCCGGGGCTGCTGGGTGGCCATGTTGGTTACCGGGCATGGTGGGACATTTGGTCGTGGGGCTGCCGTCGGCCATGTTGGTTTCCGGGGCATGGCGGGAGCTTCTGGCTTGGGCCTGACGGCAGCCATGTTAATTCCCGGGGCATGGCGGGAGCTATGGGCCCGGGGATGCTGGGCGGCCTTGTTTGTTCTCGGGTCATGGCGGGAGCTGTGGGCCCGGGGCTGCCGCCAGCCATGTTGGTTCCCCGGGGCATGGCGGGAGCTGTGGTCCTGGGTCTGCCAGGCAGCCATGGTTTTCCCGGGACATAGTAAGAGTTCTAGGCCTGAGGGTGCCGCGCGGCCATGTTGATTCCCTGGCCATGGCGGGAGCTGTGGGGCCGGGGCTGCCGTGCAGCCATGTTGGTTCTCAGGGCATGGCGGGAGCTGTGGGCCCGGGGCTGCTGAGCGGCCATGATGGTTCCCGGGGCATGGCGGGAGCTGTGGGCTTGGGGCTGCTGGGCGGTCATGTTGGTTCCGGGGCATGGCGGGAGCTGTGAGACAGGGACTGCCGGGCGGCCATGTTTGTTCCAGGGCTCGCGGGTGCTGTGGCCCCAGGGTTGCCGGGCGGCCGTGTTCATTCCTGGGGCATGCCGAGATCTGTAGGCCTAGGGCTGCCAAGCGACCATGTTGGTTCCCAAGGTATGGCCAGAGTTGTGGAACTGGGTATGCCGGGCGGCCATGTTGGTTCCCGGGGCATGGCGGAAGCTGTGGGCCCGGGGCTGCTGGGCGACCATGTTGGTTCCCAAGGTATGGCCAGAGTTGTGGAACTGGGTATGCCGGGCGGCCATGTTGGTTCCCCGGGCATGGCGGGAGCTGTGGGTCCGGGGCTGCCACCGGCCATGTTTGTTCTCCGGGCATGGCGGGAGCTGTGGGTACCGGACTGCAGGGCGGCCATGTTGGTTCCCCGGGCATGGTGGGACCTGTGGGCCTGGGTCTGCCACGCAGCCATGGTTTTCCCTGGACATGGTAAGAGCTGTAGACCTGGGGCTTCCGGGGGGCAATCTTCGTTCCCGGGTCATGGCAGGATCTGTGGGCCTGGGGCTGCCTGGCGGCCATGTTGGTTCCCGGGACATGGCGGGAGCTGTGGGCCCGGGGCTGCTGAGCGGCCATGATGGTTCCCGGGGCATGGCGGGAGCTGTGGGCTTGGGGCTGCTGGGCGGTCATGTTGGTTCCGGGGCATGGCGGGAGCTGTGAGACAGGGACTGCCGGGCGGCCATGTTTGTTCCAGGGCTCGCGGGTGCTGTGGCCCCAGGGTTGCCGGGCGGCCGTGTTCATTCCTGGGGCATGCCGAGATCTGTAGGCCTAGGGCTGCCAAGCGACCATGTTGGTTCCCAAGGTATGGCCAGAGTTGTGGAACTGGGTATGCCGGGCGGCCATGTTGGTTCCCGGGGCATGGCGGAAGCTGTGGGCCCGGGGCTGCTGGGCGACCATGTTGGTTCCCAAGGTATGGCCAGAGTTGTGGAACTGGGTATGCCGGGCTGCCATGTTGGTTCCCGGGGCATGGCGGGAGCTGTGGGTCCGGGGCTGCCACCGGCCATGTTTGTTCCCCGGGCATGGCGGGAGCTGTGGGTACCGGACTGCAGGGCGGCCATGTTGGTTCCCCGGGCATGGTGGGACCTGTGGGCCTGGGTCTGCCACGCAGCCATGGTTTTCCCTGGACATGGTAAGAGCTGTAGACCTGGGGCTTCCGGGGGGCAATCTTCGTTCCCGGGTCATGGCAGGATCTGTGGGCCTGGGGCTGCCTGGCGGCCATGTTGGTTCCCGGGACATGGCGGGAGCTGTGGGCCCGGGGCTGCTTGGTGGCCATGTTGGTTCCCAGGGCATGGCGGGAGCTGTGTGCCCGGGGATGCTGGGCGGCCATGTTGGTTTCCTGGGCATGGAGGGATCTGCGGGCCTGGGTCTGCCAGGCAGCCATGGTTTTCCCGGGACATGGTAAGAGCTGTAGGCCTGGGGCTGCCGGGCGGCCATGTTGGTTCCTCTAGCATGGCGGGACCTGTGGGCCCGGGGCTGTTGGGCGGCCATGTTGGTTTCTGGCTCATCGCGGGACATGTGGGCCTGGAGTTGCTCAGCGCCATGTTGGTTCCCGGGGATTGATGGGAGATTTGGTCCTTGGGCTGCCGCCGGCCATGTTGGTTCACGGGGCATCGCGGGAGCTGTGGGCCTGGGTCTGCCAGGCAGCCATGGTTTTCCTGGGACATGGTAAAAGCTGTAGGCCTGGGGCTGCCGGGCGGCCATGTTGATTCCCGGGGCATGGCGGAAGCTGTGGGCCTAGGGCTGCCGGGCGGCCATTTTAGTTCACGGGGCAAGGCCGGAGCTGTGGGACTGCGGCTGCCGGGCTGCCATGTTTGTTCCCGGGTCATGGCGGGACCTGTGTGCCTGAGGTTGCTGAGCGGCCATGTTGGTTCCCGGGGCATGGTGGGAAATTTGGTCCTGGGGCTGCCGCCGTCCATGTTGGTTCCCGGGGCATGACGGGAGCTGTGGGCCCTGGTCTGCCGCCGGCCATGTTGGTTTCCAGGGCATGGCGGGAGCTGTGGGCCTGGGTCTGCCAGGCAGCCATGGTTTTCCTGGGACATGGTAAGAGCTTTTGGCCAGGGCCTGACGACAGCCATGTTGGTTCCCGGTGCATGGCGGGAGCTGTGGATACGGGGCTGCCAACGGCCATATTGGTTCCCGGGGCATGGCGGGAGGTGTGGTCCCGAGCTGCCGGGTGGACATGTTTGTTCCCAGGGCATTGCAAGAACCTGGGGCCCGAGGCTTCCGCCGGCCATGTTGATTCCCGGGCCATGGCGGAATCTGTGAGTTTCGGGCTTCTTGGTGGCTATGTTGGTTCCTGGGGCATGGCGGAAGCTGTGGGCCAGGGTCTGCCGGGCGACCATGTTTGTTCCTGGGGCATGGCGAGATCTGTGGGCCTGGGGCTGCCGGGCGGCCATGTTTGTTCTCTGGGGCATGGCGAGATCTGTAGGCCTAGGATGCCGGGCGGCCATGTTGGTTCCCGGGGCATGGCCGGAGCTGTGGGCGAGAGGCTGCCTGGCGGCCACGTTGGTTTTTGGCGCATGGAGGGAGCTGTGGGTCTGGGGCTGTCGAGCGGCCATTTTAGTTCCCGGGGCATGGAGGGACCTGTGGGCCCAGGGTTGCTCGGCGGCCGTGTTGGTTCCCAGGGCACGGTGGGAGATTTGGTCGTGGGGCTGCCTCTGGCCATGTTTTTTCCCAGGGGCATGGTGGGAGCTTTTGGCCCGGGCCTGACATCAGCCATGTTGGTTCCCGGGGCATAGCGGGAGCTGTGGGTACGGGAGTGTCGGGCGGCCATGTTGGTTCCCCGGTCATGGCGGGACCTATGGGCCTGGGTCTGCCACGCAGCCATGGTTTTCCCGTAACATGGTAAGAGCTGTAGGCCTGGGGCTGCCGGGGGGCCATGTTGGTTCCCGGGGCATGGCGGGAGCTGTGGGCCTGGGGCTGCTTGGTGGCCACGTTGGTTCCTTGGGCATGGCGGGACCTGTGGACCTGGGTCTGCCAGGCAGCCATAGTGTTCCCGCGACATGGTAAGAGCTGTAGGCCCGGGGATGCTGTGCTGCCATGTTGGTTCCCGGGGCATGGCGGGAGATGTTGGTTCGGTGCTGCTGAGCAGCCATGTTGATTTCTGAGTTATGGTGGGAGCTGTGGTCCCGGGGCTGTTGCCGGCCATGTTGTTTCCCGGGGCATAGCGGGACCTGAGGGCGAGGGCCTGCGAGTGGCCATGTTAGTTCCAGGGGCATAGCCGGAGTTGTGGGCCTGGGGGTGCCGGGCGGACATGTTGCTTCCCGGGGCATGGTGGGAGCTGTGGCCTCGGAGCTGCCAGGCGGCCATGATGGTTCCCGGGGCATGGCCTGAGCTGTGGGTCCAGGAATGATGGGCGGCCATGATGGTTCCCGGGGCATGACGGGAGATTTTGGCCCGGGCCTGAAGCCAGCCATGTTGTTTCCCGGGGCATGGCGGGAGCTGTGGATCCGGGGCTGCTGGGTGGCCATGTTGGTTACCGGGCATGGTGGGACATTTGGTCGTGGGGCTGCCGTCGGCCATGTTGGTTTCCGGGGCATGGCGGGAGCTTCTGGCTTGGGCCTGACGGCAGCCATGTTAATTCCCGGGGCATGGCGGGAGCTATGGGCCCGGGGATGCTGGGCGGCCTTGTTTGTTCTCGGGTCATGGCGGGAGCTGTGGGCCCGGGGCTGCCGCCAGCCATGTTGGTTCCCCGGGGCATGGCGGGAGCTGTGGTCCTGGGTCTGCCAGGCAGCCATGGTTTTCCCGGGACATAGTAAGAGTTCTAGGCCTGAGGGTGCCGCGCGGCCATGTTGATTCCCTGGCCATGGCGGGAGCTGTGGGGCCGGGGCTGCCGTGCAGCCATGTTGGTTCTCAGGGCATGGCGGGAGCTGTGGGCCCGGGGCTGCTGAGCGGCCATGATGGTTCCCGGGGCATGGCGGGAGCTGTGGGCTTGGGGCTGCTGGGCGGTCATGTTGGTTCCGGGGCATGGCGGGAGCTGTGAGACAGGGACTGCCGGGCGGCCATGTTTGTTCCAGGGCTCGCGGGTGCTGTGGCCCCAGGGTTGCCGGGCGGCCGTGTTCATTCCTGGGGCATGCCGAGATCTGTAGGCCTAGGGCTGCCAAGCGACCATGTTGGTTCCCAAGGTATGGCCAGAGTTGTGGAACTGGGTATGCCGGGCGGCCATGTTGGTTCCCGGGGCATGGCGGAAGCTGTGGGCCCGGGGCTGCTGGGCGACCATGTTGGTTCCCAAGGTATGGCCAGAGTTGTGGAACTGGGTATGCCGGGCGGCCATGTTGGTTCCCCGGGCATGGCGGGAGCTGTGGGTCCGGGGCTGCCACCGGCCATGTTTGTTCTCCGGGCATGGCGGGAGCTGTGGGTACCGGACTGCAGGGCGGCCATGTTGGTTCCCCGGGCATGGTGGGACCTGTGGGCCTGGGTCTGCCACGCAGCCATGGTTTTCCCTGGACATGGTAAGAGCTGTAGACCTGGGGCTTCCGGGGGGCAATCTTCGTTCCCGGGTCATGGCAGGATCTGTGGGCCTGGGGCTGCCTGGCGGCCATGTTGGTTCCCGGGACATGGCGGGAGCTGTGGGCCCGGGGCTGCTGAGCGGCCATGATGGTTCCCGGGGCATGGCGGGAGCTGTGGGCTTGGGGCTGCTGGGCGGTCATGTTGGTTCCGGGGCATGGCGGGAGCTGTGAGACAGGGACTGCCGGGCGGCCATGTTTGTTCCAGGGCTCGCGGGTGCTGTGGCCCCAGGGTTGCCGGGCGGCCGTGTTCATTCCTGGGGCATGCCGAGATCTGTAGGCCTAGGGCTGCCAAGCGACCATGTTGGTTCCCAAGGTATGGCCAGAGTTGTGGAACTGGGTATGCCGGGCGGCCATGTTGGTTCCCGGGGCATGGCGGAAGCTGTGGGCCCGGGGCTGCTGGGCGACCATGTTGGTTCCCAAGGTATGGCCAGAGTTGTGGAACTGGGTATGCCGGGCTGCCATGTTGGTTCCCGGGGCATGGCGGGAGCTGTGGGTCCGGGGCTGCCACCGGCCATGTTTGTTCCCCGGGCATGGCGGGAGCTGTGGGTACCGGACTGCAGGGCGGCCATGTTGGTTCCCCGGGCATGGTGGGACCTGTGGGCCTGGGTCTGCCACGCAGCCATGGTTTTCCCTGGACATGGTAAGAGCTGTAGACCTGGGGCTTCCGGGGGGCAATCTTCGTTCCCGGGTCATGGCAGGATCTGTGGGCCTGGGGCTGCCTGGCGGCCATGTTGGTTCCCGGGACATGGCGGGAGCTGTGGGCCCGGGGCTGCTTGGTGGCCATGTTGGTTCCCAGGGCATGGCGGGAGCTGTGTGCCCGGGGATGCTGGGCGGCCATGTTGGTTTCCTGGGCATGGAGGGATCTGCGGGCCTGGGTCTGCCAGGCAGCCATGGTTTTCCCGGGACATGGTAAGAGCTGTAGGCCTGGGGCTGCCGGGCGGCCATGTTGGTTCCTCTAGCATGGCGGGACCTGTGGGCCCGGGGCTGTTGGGCGGCCATGTTGGTTTCTGGCTCATCGCGGGACATGTGGGCCTGGAGTTGCTCAGCGCCATGTTGGTTCCCGGGGATTGATGGGAGATTTGGTCCTTGGGCTGCCGCCGGCCATGTTGGTTCACGGGGCATCGCGGGAGCTGTGGGCCTGGGTCTGCCAGGCAGCCATGGTTTTCCTGGGACATGGTAAAAGCTGTAGGCCTGGGGCTGCCGGGCGGCCATGTTGATTCCCGGGGCATGGCGGAAGCTGTGGGCCTAGGGCTGCCGGGCGGCCATTTTAGTTCACGGGGCAAGGCCGGAGCTGTGGGACTGCGGCTGCCGGGCTGCCATGTTTGTTCCCGGGTCATGGCGGGACCTGTGTGCCTGAGGTTGCTGAGCGGCCATGTTGGTTCCCGGGGCATGGTGGGAAATTTGGTCCTGGGGCTGCCGCCGTCCATGTTGGTTCCCGGGGCATGACGGGAGCTGTGGGCCCTGGTCTGCCGCCGGCCATGTTGGTTTCCAGGGCATGGCGGGAGCTGTGGGCCTGGGTCTGCCAGGCAGCCATGGTTTTCCTGGGACATGGTAAGAGCTTTTGGCCAGGGCCTGACGACAGCCATGTTGGTTCCCGGTGCATGGCGGGAGCTGTGGATACGGGGCTGCCAACGGCCATATTGGTTCCCGGGGCATGGCGGGAGGTGTGGTCCCGAGCTGCCGGGTGGACATGTTTGTTCCCAGGGCATTGCAAGAACCTGGGGCCCGAGGCTTCCGCCGGCCATGTTGATTCCCGGGCCATGGCGGCATCTGTGAGTTTCGGGCTTCTTGGTGGCTATGTTGGTTCCTGGGGCATGGCGGAAGCTGTGGGCCAGGGTCTGCCGGGCGACCATGTTTGTTCCTGGGGCATGGCGAGATCTGTGGGCCTGGGGCTGCCGGGCGGCCATGTTTGTTCTCTGGGGCATGGCGAGATCTGTAGGCCTAGGATGCCGGGCGGCCATGTTGGTTCCCGGGGCATGGCCGGAGCTGTGGGCGAGAGGCTGCCTGGCGGCCACGTTGGTTTTTGGCGCATGGAGGGAGCTGTGGGTCTGGGGCTGTCGAGCGGCCATTTTAGTTCCCGGGGCATGGAGGGACCTGTGGGCCCAGGGTTGCTCGGCGGCCGTGTTGGTTCCCAGGGCATGGCGTTAGCTGTGGGCCTAGGGCTTCTTGGTGGCCATGTTGTTTCCCGCGGTATGGCGGAAGCTGTGGGCCAGGGTCTGCCGTGCGACCATGTTGGTTCCTGGGGCATGACGGATCTGTAGGCCTAGGCTGCCATGCGGCCATGTTGATTCCTGGGCCATGGCGGGAGCTGTGGGCCCGGGAATGCTGGGTGGCCATGTTGGTTTCCAGGGCATGGCCGGGACCTGTGGGGCTGGGTCTGCCAGGCAGCCATGGTTTTCCCGGGACATGGTAAGAGCTGTAGGCCCGGGGCTGCCGGGCGGCCATGTTTGTTCCAGGGTCATGGCGGGAGCTGTTGGTCCGGGGCTGATGAGCGGCCATGTTGATTCTAGGGCCATGGCGGGAGCTTTGGGCCTAGGGCTGCTTGGCGGCCATGTTGGTTCCCGGGGCATGGCGGGAACTTTGATCCCAGGGCTACCGGGCGACCATGTTGGTTCACAGGGCATGATGAGAGCTCTGGTCCCGGGACAGCCGGGCGGTCATGTTGGTTCCTGGGGCATGGTGGGAACTGTGGGCCCGGGGCTGTTGCCGGCCATATTGGTTCTCGGGGCATGACGGGAGCTGTGGGTGCGAGGCTGCCGGGCGGCCATGTTGGCTCCCGAGTTATGGTGCTATCTGTGGGCACGGGGCTGCTGAGCGGCCATGTTGGTTCAAGGGACATGGTGGGAGATTTGGTCCTGGGGCTGCCGCTGGCCATGTTTGTTCACGGGGCATGGCGGGATCTGTGGGACTGGGAATGCCGTGCGGCCATGTTGGGACAGGGGGCATGGAGGGAGCTATGTGCCAGGTGCTGCCAACGGCCATGCTGGTTCCCAGGGCACACAGGTGCTGTGGGCCAGGGGCTGCCGTGCGGCCATGTTGGTTCCCGGGGCATGGTGGGAGCTGTGGGCCCGGGGCTGCCGCCGGCCACGTTGGTTTACAGGGCATGGTGGGACCTGTTGGCCCGGGTCTGCCAGGCAGCAGAAGTTTTCCCGGGATATGGTAAGAGCTGTAGTCCTGGGGCTGCCGGGCGTCCATGTTGGTTCCCGGGTCATGGTGGGAGCTGTTGGCCTGGGCCTGCTGGGCGGCCATGTTGGTTCCAGGGTTATGGCGGGCTCTGTATGCCCGGGGCTGATGGGCGGCCATGTTGGTTCCCGGGGCATGGCGGAAGCTGTGGGCCAGGGGCTGCAGGGCGACCATGTTGGTTCCTGGGGCAAGGCCGGAGCTGTGGGCCTGCGGCTGCTGGGCGGCCATGTTGGTTCCCGGGACATGGCGGGAGCTTTGGGCCTGCGGCTGCTGGGCGGCCATGTTGGTTCCTGTGTCATGGCAGGACATGTGTCCCGGATCTGCTGAGCAGCCATGTTGGTTCCTGAAGCATGGTGGGAAATTTGGTCCTGGGGCTGCCGCCGTCCATGTTGGTTCCCTGGGCATGGCAGGAGCTGTGCGCCCGGGGCTGCCGGGCGGACATGTTTGTTCCCAGGGCATTGCAAGAACCTGAGACCCGAGGCTTGCGCCGGCCATGTTGGTTCCCCGGGCATAGCGGGAGCTGTGGGCCCTGGGCAGCTGGGCAGCCATGTTGGTTCTCGGGTCATGGCAGGAGCTTTTGGCCTGGGGCTGCCACCAGCCGTGTTGGTTGCCGGGCATGGAGGGACATGTGGGCCCAGAGCTTCTCAGTGGTCATGTTGGTTCCGGGGCATTGCGGTAGCTGTGGTCCCGGGGCTGCCGGGCGGCCATGTTGGTTCCCCGGGCATGGCGGGAGCTGTGGGCCTGGGGCAGCCGGGCGGCCATATTGATTCCCGGGCCATGGCGGGAGCTGTTGGGCCGGGGCTGCTGGGTGGCCATGTTGGTTCTCGGGGCATGACCGGAGCTGTGGTCCCCTGGCTGCCGGGCAGCCATGTTGGTTCCCCGGGCATGGAGGGAGCTGTTGGTCCGGGGCTGCTGGGCGACCATGTTGGTTCCCAAGGTATGGCCAGAGTTGTGGAACTGGGTATGCCGGGCTGCCATGTTGGTTCCCCGGGCATGGCGGGAGCTGTGGGTCCGGGGCTGCCACCGGCCATGTTTGTTCCCCGGGCATGGCGGGAGCTGTGGGTACCGGACTGCAGGGCGGCCATGTTGGTTCCCCGGGCATGGTGGGACCTGTGGGCCTGGGTCTGCCACGCAGCCATGGTTTTCCCTGGACATGGTAAGAGCTGTAGACCTGGGGCTTCCGGGGGGCAATCTTCGTTCCCGGGTCATGGCAGGATCTGTGGGCCTGGGGCTGCCTGGCGGCCATGTTGGTTCCCGGGACATGGCGGGAGCTGTGGGCCCGGGGCTGCTTGGTGGCCATGTTGGTTCCCAGGGCATGGCGGGAGCTGTGTGCCCGGGGATGCTGGGCGGCCATGTTGGTTTCCTGGGCATGGAGGGATCTGCGGGCCTGGGTCTGCCAGGCAGCCATGGTTTTCCCGGGACATGGTAAGAGCTGTAGGCCTGGGGCTGCCGGGCGGCCATGTTGGTTCCTCTAGCATGGCGGGACCTGTGGGCCCGGGGCTGTTGGGCGGCCATGTTGGTTTCTGGCTCATCGCGGGACATGTGGGCCTGGAGTTGCTCAGCGCCATGTTGGTTCCCGGGGATTGATGGGAGATTTGGTCCTTGGGCTGCCGCCGGCCATGTTGGTTCACGGGGCATCGCGGGAGCTGTGGGCTTGGGTCTGCCAGGCAGCCATGGTTTTCCTGGGACATGGTAAAAGCTGTAGGCCTGGGGCTGCCGGGCGGCCATGTTGATTCCCGGGGCATGGCGGAAGCTGTGGGCCTAGGGCTGCCGGGCGGCCATTTTAGTTCACGGGGCAAGGCCGGAGCTGTGGGACTGCGGCTGCCGGGCTGCCATGTTTGTTCCCGGGTCATGGCGGGACCTGTGAGCCTGAGGTTGCTGAGCGGCCATGTTGGTTCCCGGGGCATGGTGGGAAATTTGGTCCTGGGGCTGCCGCCGTCCATGTTGGTTCCCGGGGCATGACGGGAGCTGTGGGCCCTGGTCTGCCGCCGGCCATGTTGGTTTCCAGGGCATGGCGGGAGCTGTGGGCCTGGGTCTGCCAGGCAGCCATGGTTTTCCTGGGACATGGTAAGAGCTTTTGGCCAGGGCCTGACGACAGCCATGTTGGTTCCCGGTGCATGGCGGGAGCTGTGGATACGGGGCTGCCAACGGCCATATTGGTTCCCGGGGCATGGCGGGAGGTGTGGTCCCGAGCTGCCGGGTGGACATGTTTGTTCCCAGGGCATTGCAAGAACCTGGGGCCCGAGGCTTCCGCCGGCCATGTTGATTCCCGGGCCATGGCGGCATCTGTGAGTTTCGGGCTTCTTGGTGGCTATGTTGGTTCCTGGGGCATGGCGGAAGCTGTGGGCCAGGGTCTGCCGGGCGACCATGTTTGTTCCTGGGGCATGGCGAGATCTGTGGGCCTGGGGCTGCCGGGCGGCCATGTTTGTTCTCTGGGGCATGGCGAGATCTGTAGGCCTAGGGCTGCCGGGCGGCCATGTTGGTTCCCGGGGCATGGCCGGAGCTGTGGGCGAGAGGCTGCCTGGCGGCCACGTTGGTTTTTGGCGCATGGAGGGAGCTGTGGGTCTGGGGCTGTCGAGCGGCCATTTTAGTTCCCGGGGCATGGAGGGACCTGTGGGCCCAGGGTTGCTCGGCGGCCGTGTTGGTTCCCAGGGCATGGCGTTAGCTGTGGGCCTAGGGCTTCTTGGTGGCCATGTTGTTTCCCGCGGTATGGCGGAAGCTGTGGGCCAGGGTCTGCCGTGCGACCATGTTGGTTCCTGGGGCATGACGGATCTGTAGGCCTATGCTGCCATGCGGCCATGTTGATTCCCGGGCCGTGGCGGGAGCTGTGAACCCGGGGATGCTGGGCGGCCATGTTGGTTCCTGGCGCATGGCGGGAGCTGTGGGCCTGGGGCTGCCGGGCGACCATGTTGGTTCCTGGGGCATGACGGATCTGTAGGCCTAGGCTGCCATGCGGCCATGTTGATTCCTGGGCCATGGCGGGAGCTGTGGGCCCGGGAATGCTGGGCGGCCATGTTGGTTTCCAGGGCATGGCCGGGACCTGTGGGGCTGGGTCTGCCAGGCAGCCATGGTTTTCCCGGGACATGGTAAGAGCTGTAGGCCCGGGGCTGCCGGGCGGCCATGTTTGTTCCCGGGTCATGGCGGGAGCTGTTGGTCCGGGGCTGATGAGCGGCCATGTTGATTCTAGGGCCATGGCGGGAGCTTTGGGCCTAGGGCTGCTTGGCGGCCATGTTGGTTCCCGGGGCATGGCGGGAACTTTGATCCCAGGGCTACCGGGCGACCATGTTGGTTCACAGGGCATGATGAGAGCTCTGGTCCCGGGACAGCCGGGCGGTCATGTTGGTTCCTGGGGCATGGTGGGAACTGTGGGCCCGGGGCTGTTGCCGGCCATATTGGTTCTCGGGGCATGACGGGAGCTGTGGGTGCGAGGCTGCCGGGCGGCCATGTTGGCTCCCGAGTTATGGTGCTATCTGTGGGCACGGGGCTGCTGAGCGGCCATGTTGGTTCAAGGGACATGGTGGGAGATTTGGTCCTGGGGCTGCCGCTGGCCATGTTTGTTCACGGGGCATGGCGGGATCTGTGGGACTGGGAATGCCGTGCGGCCATGTTGGGACAGGGGGCATGGAGGGAGCTATGTGCCAGGTGCTGCCAACGGCCATGCTGGTTCCCAGGGCACACAGGTGCTGTGGGCCAGGGGCTGCCGTGCGGCCATGTTGGTTCCCGGGGCATGGTGGGAGCTGTGGGCTCGGGGCTGCCGCCGGCCACGTTGGTTTACAGGGCATGGTGGGACCTGTTGGCCCGGGTCTGCCAGGCAGCAGAAGTTTTCCCGGGATATGGTAAGAGCTGTAGTCCTGGGGCTGCCGGGCGTCCATGTTGGTTCCCGGGTCATGGTGGGAGCTGTTGGCCTGGGCCTGCTGGGCGGCCATGTTGGTTCCAGGGTTATGGCGGGCTCTGTATGCCCGGGGCTGATGGGCGGCCATGTTGGTTCCCGGGGCATGGCGGAAGCTGTGGGCCAGGGGCTGCAGGGCGACCATGTTGGTTCCTGGGGCAAGGCCGGAGCTGTGGGCCTGCGGCTGCTGGGCGGCCATGTTGGTTCCCGGGACATGGCGGGAGCTTTGGGCCTGCGGCTGCTGGGCGGCCATGTTGGTTCCTGTGTCATGGCAGGACATGTGTCCCGGATCTGCTGAGCAGCCATGTTGGTTCCTGAAGCATGGTGGGAAATTTGGTCCTGGGGCTGCCGCCGTCCATGTTGGTTCCCTGGGCATGGCAGGAGCTGTGCGCCCGGGGCTGCCGGGCGGACATGTTTGTTCCCAGGGCATTGCAAGAACCTGAGACCCGAGGCTTGCGCCGGCCATGTTGGTTCCCCGGGCATAGCGGGAGCTGTGGGCCCTGGGCAGCTGGGCAGCCATGTTGGTTCTCGGGTCATGGCAGGAGCTTTTGGCCTGGGGCTGCCACCAGCCGTGTTGGTTGCCGGGCATGGAGGGACATGTGGGCCCAGAGCTTCTCAGTGGTCATGTTGGTTCCGGGGCATTGCGGTAGCTGTGGTCCCGGGGCTGCCGGGCGGCCATGTTGGTTCCCCGGGCATGGCGGGAGCTGTGGGCCTGGGGCAGCCGGGCGGCCATATTGATTCCCGGGCCATGGCGGGAGCTGTTGGGCCGGGGCTGCTGGGTGGCCATGTTGGTTCCCGGGGCATGACCGGAGCTGTGGTCCCCTGGCTGCCGGGCAGCCATGTTGGTTCCCCGGGCATGGAGGGAGCTGTTGGTCCGGGGCTGCTGAGCGGCCATGTTGGTTCCCGGGGCATGGCGGGAGCTGTGCACCCGGGGCTGCCCCGTGGCCGTGTTGCTTCCCGGGGCATTGCGGGAGGTGTGGTCTCGACCTTCCGGACGGACGTGTTTGTTGCCAGGGCATTGCAAGAACCTGGGGCCCGGCGCTCCCGCTGGCTATGTTGGTTCACGCGGCATGGCGGGAGCTGTGGGCCCGGGGCAGCTGGGCGGCCATGTTGGTTCCCGGGGCATGGCGGGAGCTTTTGGCCCGGGCCTGACGCCAGCCATGTTGGTTCCTGGGGCATGGGGGGAGCTGTGGGCCTGGGGCTACCGTGCGGCCATGTTGGTTCCTGGGTCATGGAAGGAGCTGTGGGTCTGGGGATGCCGCCGGCCATGTTGGTTCCCCGGGCATGGCGGGAGCTGTGTGCCTGGGGATGCCGCCGACCATGTTGGTTCCCCGGGCATGGCGGGAGCTCTGGGCCTGGGGCTGCCGGGCGACCATGTTGGTTTCCGGGACTTGGCGGGAGCTGTTGGTCCGGGGCTGCTGGTCGACCATGTTGGTTCCCGGGGCATGGCGGGAGCTGTGGGACTGGGACTGCCAGGCGGCAATGTTGGGACAGGGGGCAGGGAGGGAGCTGTGAGCCAGGTGCTGCCAACGGCCATGTTTGTTCCCAGGGTATGGCGGGAGTTTTGGGCCCAGCGCTACCGGGCGGCCATGTTGGTTCCCAGGGCACGCGGGTGCTGTGAGCCCGGCTCGGCCGGGGGACCATGTTGGTTCCCGGGGCATGGTGGGACCTGTGGGCCTGGGGCTGCTGGGCGGCCATATTTGTTCCCAGGGCACGGTGGGAGATTTGGTCGTGGGGCTGCCTCTGGCCATGTTTTTTCCCAGGGGCATGGCGGGAGCTTTTGGCCCGGGCCTGACATCAGCCATGTTGGTTCCCGGGGCATAGCGGGAGCTGTGGGTACGGGAGTGCAGGGCGGCCATGTTGGTTCCCCGGTCATGGCGGGACCTATGGGCCTGGGTATGCAACGCAGCCACGGTTTTCCGGTGACATGGTAAGAGCTGTAGGCCTGGGGCTGCCGGGGGGCCATGTTGGTTCCCGGGGCATGGCGGGAGCTGTGGGCCTGGGGCTGCTTGGTGGCCACGTTGGTTCCCCGGGCATGGCGGGACCTGTGGACCTGGGTCTACCAGGCAGCCATAGTGTTCCCGCGACATGGTAAGAGCTGTAGGCCCGGGGATGCTGTGCCGCCATGTTGGTTCCCGGGGCATGGCGGGAGACGTGGTTCGGTGCTGCTGAGCGACCATGTTGATTTCTGAGTTATGGTGGGAGCTGTGGTCCCGGGGCTGTTGCCGGCCATGTTGGTTCCGGGGCATGGCGAGATCTGTAGGCCTGGGGCTGCCGGGCGGCCGTGTTGTTTCCCGGGGCATAGCGGGACCTGAGGGCGAGGGCCTGCGAGTGGCCATGTTAGTTCCAGGGGCATAGCCGGAGTTGTGGGCCTGGGGGTGCCGGGCGGACATGTTGGTTCCCGGGGCATGGTGGGAGCTGTGGCCTCGGAGCTGCCAGGCGGCCATGATGGTTCCCGGGGCATGGCCTGAGCTGTGGGTCCAGGAATGATGGGCGGCCATGATGGTTCCCGGGGCATGACGGGAGATTTTGGCCCGGGCCTGAAGCCAGCCATGTTGTTTCCCGGGGCATGGCGGGAGCTGTGGATCCGGGGCTGCTGGGTGGCCATGTTGGTTACCGGGCATGGTGGGACATTTGGTCGTGGGGCTGCCGTCGGCCATGTTGGTTTCCGGGGCATGGCGGGAGCTTCTGGCTTGGGCCTGACGGCAGCCATGTTAATTCCCGGGGCATGGCGGGAGCTATGGGCCCGGGGATGCTGGGCGGCCTTGTTTGTTCTCGGGTCATGGCGGGAGCTGTGGGCCCGGGGCTGCCGCCAGCCATGTTGGTTCCCCGGGGCATGGCGGGAGCTGTGGGCCCGGGGCTGCTGGGCGACCATGTTGGTTCCCCGGGCATGGCGGGAGCTGTGGGTCCGGGGCTGCCACCGGCCATGTTTGTTCCCCGGGCATGGCGGGAGCTGTGGGTACCGGACTGCAGGGCGGCCATGTTGGTTCCCCGGGCATGGTGGGACCTGTGGGCCTGGGTCTGCCACGCAGCCATGGTTTTCCCTGGACATGGTAAGAGCTGTAGACCTGGGGCTTCCGGGGGAAATCTTCGTTCCCGGGTCATGGCAGGATCTGTGGGCCTGGGGCTGCCTGGCGGCCATGTTGGTTCCCGGGACATGGCGGGAGCTGTGGGCCCGGGGCTGCTTGGTGGCCATGTTGGTTCCCAGGGCATGGCGGGAGCTGTGTGCCCGGGGATGCTGGGCGGCCATGTTGGTTTCCTGGGCATGGAGGGATCTGCGGGCCTGGGTCTGCCAGGCAGCCATGGTTTTCCCGGGACATGGTAAGAGCTGTAGGCCTGGGGCTGCCGGGCGGCCATGTTGGTTCCTCTAGCATGGCGGGACCTGTGGGCCCGGGGCTGTTGGGCGGCCATGTTGGTTTCTGGCTCATCGCGGGTCATGTGGGCCTGGAGTTGCTCAGCGCCATGTTGGTTCCCGGGGATTGATGGGAGATTTGGTCCTTGGGCTGCCGCCGGCCATGTTGGTTCACGGGGCATCGCGGGAGCTGTGGGCCTAGGGCTGCCGGGCGGCCATTTTAGTTCACGGGGCAAGGCCGGAGCTGTGGGACTGCGGCTGCCGGGCTGCCATGTTTGTTCCCGGGTCATGGCGGGACCTGTGAGCCTGAGGTTGCTGAGCGGCCATGTTGGTTCCCGGGGCATGGTGGGAAATTTGGTCCTGGGGCTGCCGCCGTCCATGTTGGTTCCCGGGGCATGACGGGAGCTGTGGGCCCTGGTCTGCCGCCGGCCATGTTGGTTTCCAGGGCATGGCGGGAGCTGTGGGCCTGGGTCTGCCAGGCAGCCATGGTTTTCCTGGGACATGGTAAGAGCTTTTGGCCAGGGCCTGACGACAGCCATGTTGGTTCCCGGTGCATGGCGGGAGCTGTGGATACGGGGCTGCCAACGGCCATATTGGTTCCCGGGGCATGGCGGGAGGTGTGGTCCCGAGCTGCCGGGTGGACATGTTTGTTCCCAGGGCATTGCAAGAACCTGGGGCCCGAGGCTTCCGCCGGCCATGTTGATTCCCGGGCCATGGCGGCATCTGTGAGTTTCGGGCTTCTTGGTGGCTATGTTGGTTCCTGGGGCATGGCGGAAGCTGTGGGCCAGGGTCTGCCGGGCGACCATGTTTGTTCCTGGGGCATGGCGAGATCTGTGGGCCTGGGGCTGCCGGGCGGCCATGTTTGTTCTCTGGGGCATGGCGAGATCTGTAGGCCTAGGGCTGCCGGGCGGCCATGTTGGTTCCCGGGGCATGGCCGGAGCTGTGGGCGAGAGGCTGCCTGGCGGCCACGTTGGTTTTTGGCGCATGGAGGGAGCTGTGGGTCTGGGGCTGTCGAGCGGCCATTTTAGTTCCCGGGGCATGGAGGGACCTGTGGGCCCAGGGTTGCTCGGCGGCCGTGTTGGTTCCCAGGGCATGGCGTTAGCTGTGGGCCTAGGGCTTCTTGGTGGCCATGTTGTTTCCCGCGGTATGGCGGAAGCTGTGGGCCAGGGTCTGCCGTGCGACCATGTTGGTTCCTGGGGCATGACGGATCTGTAGGCCTATGCTGCCATGCGGCCATGTTGATTCCCGGGCCGTGGCGGGAGCTGTGAACCCGGGGATGCTGGGCGGCCATGTTGGTTCCTGGCGCATGGCGGGAGCTGTGGGCCTGGGGCTGCCGGGCGGCCATGTTGGTTCCTGTGTCATGGCAGGACATGTGTCCCGGATCTGCTGAGCAGCCATGTTGGTTCCTGAAGCATGGTGGGAAATTTGGTCCTGGGGCTGCCGCCGTCCATGTTGGTTCCCTGGGCATGGCAGGAGCTGTGCGCCCGGGGCTGCCGGGCGGACATGTTTGTTCCCAGGGCATTGCAAGAACCTGAGACCCGAGGCTTGTGCCGGCCATGTTGGTTCCCCGGGCATAGCGGGAGCTGTGGGCCCTGGGCAGCTGGGCGGCCATGTTGGTTCTCGGGTCATGGCAGGAGCTTTTGGCCTGGGGCTGCCACCAGCCGTGTTGGTTGCCGGGCATGGAGGGACATGTGGGCCCAGAGCTTCTCAGTGGTCATGTTGGTTCCGGGGCATTGCGGTAGCTGTGGTCCCGGGGCTGCCGGGCGGCCATGTTGGTTCCCCGGGCATGGCGGGAGCTGTGGGCCTGGGGCAGCCGGGCGGCCATATTGATTCCCGGGCCATGGCGGGAGCTGTTGGGCCGGGGCTGCTGGGTGGCCATGTTGGTTCTCGGGGCATGACCGGAGTTGAGGACCTGGGGCTGCCGCCGGCCATGTTGGTTCCCGGGGCATGGCAGGAGCTGTGGTCCCCTGGCTGCCGGGCAGCCATGTTGGTTCCCCGGGCATGGAGGGAGCTGTTGGTCCGGGGCTGCTGAGCGGCCATGTTGGTTCCCGGGGCATGGCGGGAGCTGTGCACCCGGGGCTGCCCCGTGGCCGTGTTGCTTCCCGGGGCATTGCGGGAGGTGTGCTCTCGACCTTCCGGACGGACGTGTTTGTTGCCAGGGCATTGCAAGAACCTGGGGCCCGGCGCTTCCGCTGGCTATGTTGGTTCGCGAGGCATGGCGGGAGCTGTGGGCCCGGGGCAGCTGGGCGGCCATGTTGGTTCCCGGGGCATGGCGGGAGCTTTTGGCCCGGGCCTGACGCCAGCCATGTTGGTTCCTGGGGCATGGGGGGAGCTGTGGGCCTGGGGCTACCGTGCGGCCATGTTGGTTCCTGGGTCATGGAAGGAGCTGTGGGCCTGGGGATGCCGCCGGCCATGTTGGTTCCCCGAGCATGGCGGGAGCTGTGTGCCTGGGGATGCCGCCGACCATGTTGGTTCCCCGGGCATGGCGGGAGCTCTGGACCTGGGGCTGCCGGGCGACCATGTTGGTTTCCGGGACTTGGCGGGAGCTGTTGGTCCGGGGCTGCTGGTCGACCATGTTGGTTCCCGGGGCATGGCGGGAGCTGTGGGACTGGGACTGCCAGGCGGCAATGTTGGGACAGGGGGCAGGGAGGGAGCTGTGAGCCAGGTGCTGCCAACGGCCATGTTTGTTCCCAGGGTATGGCGGGAGTTTTGGGCCCAGCGCTACCGGGCGGCCATGTTGGTTCCCAGGGCACGCGGGTGCTGTGAGCCCGGCTCGGCCGGGGGACCATGTTGGTTCCCGGGGCATGGTGGGACCTGTGGGCCTGGGGCTGCTGGGCGGCCATGTTTGTTCCCAGGGCACGGTGGGAGATTTGGTCGTGGGGCTGCCTCTGGCCATGTTTTTTCCCAGGGGCATGGCGGGAGCTTTTGGCCCGGGCCTGACATCAGCCATGTTGGTTCCCGGGGCATAGCGGGAGCTGTGGGTACGGGAGTGCCGGGCGGCCATGTTGGTTCCCCGGTCATGGCGGGACCTATGGGCCTGGGTATGCAACGCAGCCATGGTTTTCCCGTGACATGGTAAGAGCTGTAGGCCTGGGGCTGCCAGGGGGCCATGTTGGTTCCCGGGGCATGGCGGGAGCTGTGGGCCTGGGGCTGCTTGGTGGCCACGTTGGTTCCCCGGGCATGGCGGGACCTGTGGACCTGGGTCTGCCAGGCAGCCATAGTGTTCCCGCGACATGGTAAGAGCTGTAGGCCCGGGGATGCTGTGCCGCCATGTTGGTTCCCGGGGCATGGCGGGAGATGTGGTTCGGTGCTGCTGAGCGGCCATGTTGATTTCTGAGTTATGGTGGGAGCTGTGGTCCCGGGGCTGTTGCCGGCCATGTTGGTTCCGGGGCATGGCGAGATCTGTAGGCCTGGGGCTGCCGGGCGGCCGTGTTGTTTCCCGGGGCATAGCGGGACCTGAGGGCGAGGGCCTGCGAGTGGCCATGTTAGTTCCAGGGGCATAGCCGGAGTTGTGGGCCTGGGGGTGCCGGGCGGACATGTTGGTTCCCGGGGCATGGTGGGAGCTGTGGCCTCGGAGCTGCCAGGCGGCCATGATGGTTCCCGGGGCATGGCCTGAGCTGTGGGTCCAGGAATGATGGGCGGCCATGATGGTTCCCGGGGCATGACGGGAGATTTTGGCCCGGGCCTGAAGCCAGCCATGTTGTTTCCCGGGGCATGGCGGGAGCTGTGGATCCGGGGCTGCTGGGTGGCCATGTTGGTTACCGGGCATGGTGGGACATTTGGTCGTGGGGCTGCCGTCGGCCATGTTGGTTTCCGGGGCATGGCGGGAGCTTCTGGCTTGGGCCTGACGGCAGCCATGTTAATTCCCGGGGCATGGCGGGAGCTATGGGCCCGGGGATGCTGGGCGGCCTTGTTTGTTCTCGGGTCATGGCGGGAGCTGTGGGCCCGGGGCTGCCGCCAGCCATGTTGGTTCCCCGGGGCATGGCGGGAGCTGTGGTCCTGGGTCTGCCAGGCAGCCATGGTTTTCCCGGGACATAGTAAGAGCTCTAGGCCTGAGGGTGCCACGCGGCCATGTTGATTCCCTGGCCATGGCGGGAGCTGTGGGGCCGGGGCTGCCGTGCAGCCATGTTGGTTCTCAGGGCATGGCGGGAGCTGTGGGCCCGGGGCTGCTGAGCGGCCATGATGGTTCCCGGGGCATGGCGGGAGCTGTGGGCTTGGGGCTGCTGGGCGGTCATGTTGGTTCCGGGGCATGGCGGGAGCTGTGAGACAGGGACTGCCGGGCGGCCATGTTTGTTCCAGGGCTCGCGGGTGCTGTGGCCCCAGGGTTGCCGGGCGGCCGTGTTCATTCCTGGGGCATGCCGAGATCTGTAGGCCTAGGGCTGCCAAGCGACCATGTTGGTTCCCAAGGTATGGCCAGAGTTGTGGAACTGGGTATGCCGGGCGGCCATGTTGGTTCCCGGGGCATGGCGGAAGCTGTGGGCCCGGGGCTGCTGGGCGACCATGTTGGTTCCCCGGGCATGGCGGGAGCTGTGGGTCCGGGGCTGCCACCGGCCATGTTGGTTCCCGAGACATGGCGGGAGCTGTTGATCCGGGTCTGCTGAGCGGCCATGTTGGTTCCCGGGTCATTGCGGGCGCTGTGGGACTGGGACTGCCAGGCGGCCATGTTGGGACAGGGGGCATGGCGGGAGCTGTGGGCCAGGTGCTGCCAACGGGAATGTTTGTTCCCAGGGTATGGCGGGAGTTTTCGAAGCAGCGCTGCCGGGCGGTCATGTGTGTTCCCAGGGCATGCGGGTGTTGTAGGCCCGGGTCGGCCGGGCGGCCATGTTAGTTCCCGTGGCATTGCCGGAGTTGTAGTCCTGGGGCTGCTGGGCGGCCATGTTTGTTCCCGGGTCATGGTGGGACCTGTGAGCCTGAGGCTGATGAGCGACCATGTTGGTTCCTGGGGCACGGTGGGAGATTTGGTCGTGGGCCTGCCTCCGGCCATGTTTGTTCCTGGGCATGGCGGGAGCTGTGGGTACTGGACTACCGGGCTGCCATGTTGGTTCCCCGGGCATGGCGGGACCTGTGGGCCTGGGTCTGCCACGCAGCCATGGTTTTCCAGGGACATGATAAAAGCTGTAGGCCTGGGGCTGCCGGGCGGCCATGTTGATTCCCAGGCCATGGCGGGAACTGCGGGCCCGGAGCTGCTGAGCGGCCATGTTGGTTCCCTGGGCATGGCGGGACCTGTGGGCCAGGTGCTGCCAACGGCCATGTTTGTTCCCAGTGTATGGAGGAAGTTTTGGGCCCAGGGCTGCCGGACGGCCATGTTGGTTCCCAGGACACGCAAGTGCTGTGGGTCCAGGGATGCCGGGCGGCCATGTTTTTTCCCGGGGCATGGCCGCGGAAACAACTCTGGGCCTCGGGCTGCTGGGCGGACATGTTTTTTTCCAGGGCACGGCAGGAGCTGTGGGCCCGGGTCTGCCGACGTCCATGATGGTTCCCGGGGCATGGTGGGAGCTATGGGCCCAGGTCTGGGGCTGGCCATGTTGGTTTCCCGGGCATGGCAGGAGCTGTTACCCTGGGGTGACAGCCATGTTAGTTCCAGGGGCATAGCCGGAGTTGTGGGCCTGGGGGTGCCGGGCGGACATGTTGCTTCCCGGGGCATGGTGGGAGCTGTGGCCTCGGAGCTGCCAGGCGGCCATGATGGTTCCCGGGGCATGGCCTGAGCTGTGGGTCCAGGAATGATGGGCGGCCATGATGGTTCCCGGGGCATGACGGGAGATTTTGGCCCGGGCCTGAAGCCAGCCATGTTGTTTCAACAGGCATGGCGGGAGCTGTGGGCCCCGGGCTGCCGGGCGGCCATATTGATTCCCGGGCCATGGCGAGAGCTGTGGCGCCGGGGCTGTTGGACGGCCATGTTGGTTCCTGGCGCATGGTAGGAGCTGTGGGCCAGGTGCTGCCAACGGCCATGTTTGTTCTGAGGGTATGGCGGGAGTTTTGGGCCCAGGGCTGCCGGGCGGCCATGTTGGTTCCCGGGTCATGGCGGGAGCTGTTGGTCCGGGGCTGCTGAGCGGCCATGTTGGTTCCCGGGTCATGGCGGGAGTTTTGGGCCCAGGGCTGCCGGGCGGCCCTGTTGGTTCCTGGGGCATGGCGGGAGCTGTGGGCCAGGTGCTGCCAACGGCCATGTTTGTTCTGAGGGTATGGCGGGATTTTTGGGCCCAGGGCTGCCGGGCGGCCATGTTGGTTCCCGGGTCATGGCGGGAGCTGTTGGTCCGGGACTGCTGAGCGACCATGTTGGTTCCCGGGTCATGGCGGGAGTTTTGGGCCCAGGGCTGCCGGGCGGCCCTGTTGGTTCCCTGCGCATGGCGGTAGCTGTGGGCCAGGGGCTGCCGGGCAGAAATGTTGGTTCCTGGGGCATGGCGAGATCTGTAGGCCTAGGGCTGCCGGGCGGCCATGTTGGTTCCCAAGGCATGGCGGGACCTGTGGGCCTGGGGCTGCCGGGCGACCATGTTAGTTCCTGGGACATGGCCTTAGTTGTGGGCCTGGGACTGCTGGGCGGCCATGTTTGTTCCCGGGTCATTGCGGGAGCTGTGGGCTCGAGGCTCCTGAGCGGCCATGTTGGTTCCCGGGGCACGGTGGGAGATTTGCTCCTGGGGCTGCTGGGCGGCCATGTTGGTTCCCGGATCATGGCGGAAGCTCTTGGTCTAGGGCTGCTGAGCAAACATGTTGGTTCCCGGGTCACGGCGAGATCTGTGCGCCTGGGGCTGCTGGGTGGCCATGTTGGTTCCTGGGGCATGGCGGGACCTGTGGGCCTGGGGCTGCCAGGCGGCCATGTTAGTTCTCAGAGCATGGTGGGAATTGTGGGCCCGAGGCTGCTGGGCGGCCATGTTGGTTCCCGGGGCACGGTGGGAGATTTGGTCCTGGGGCTGCCGGGCGGCCATTTTGGGACAGGGGGCATGGCGGGACCTGTAGGCCTGGGTCTGCCAGGTAGCCATGGTTTTCCCGGGACATGGTAAAAGCTGTAGGCCTGGTACTGCCGGGCGGCCTTGTTGATTCCCGGATCATGGCGGGAGCTGTGGTCACAGGGCTGCTGGGTAGCCATGTTGGTTCCCGGGTCATGCCGGGAGCTGTGCGCCCGCGGCTGCCGGGCGGCCATGTTCATTCCTGCGGCATGGCGGGAGCTGTGGGACTGGGACTTCTGGGCAGCCATGTTGGGAGAGGGGGTATGGCGGGAGCTGTTGGCTAGGTGCTGCCAACGGCCATTTTTTTTCCCAGGGTGTGGCGGAAGTTTTGGGCCCGGGGATGCTGGGTGGCCATGTTGGTTCCCGTGGCATGGTGAGAGCTGCGGGCCCGGGGATGCTGGGCGGCCATATTGGTTCCCGGGGCATGGCGGGACATGTTGCCCCGGAGCTGCAGAGCGGCCATGTTGGATCCCGAGGCATTGCGGGAGCTTTTGGCCCGGGCCTGCCGTCAGCCATGTTGGTTCCCGGTGCATGGTGGGAGCTGTGGGCCTGGGTCTGCCGTGGGCCATTATTGTTCCCAGGGTATGGTGGGAGTTTTGGGCCCAGGGCTGCCGGGCGGCCATGTTGGTTCCCAGGGCATGCGGGTGCTGTGGGCCCGGGGCTGCCGGGCGGCCTTGTTACTTCTTGGGGCATGGCGGAACTTGTGGGCCCGGGGCTGCTGAGCTGTCATGTTGGTTGCCGGGGCACGGTGGGAGATATTGTTCTGGACCTGCCTACGGCCATGTTGGTTTCCGGGGCATGGCGGGAGCTGTGGGCCCAAGGATGCTGAGCGGCCATGTTGGTTCCCAGGACATGACGGGAGCTGTGGGCCTGCAGCGGCCTTGCGGCCATGTTTGTTCCCCGGGCATGGTGGGACCTCTGGACCTGGGTCTGCCAGGCAGCCATGGTTTTAATGAGGCATGGTAAGAGCTGTAGTCCTGGGGCTGCCGAGCGGCCATGTTGATTCCTGGCCATGGCGGGAGCTGTCGGCCCGGGGCTGCTGGGCGGCCATGTTGGTTCCCGGGTCATGGAGGGACATGTGGGCCCGGAACAACTGAGCGGCCATGTTGGTTCCCGGGGCATGGCGGGAGCTGAGGGCCCGGGGCTGCCGTCGGCCATGTTGGTTTCCAGGGCATGGTGGGACCTGTGGTCCTGGGTCTGCCAGGCAGCCATGGTTTTCCCGGGACATGGAAAGAGCTGTAGGCCTGGGGCTTCCGGGCGGCCATGTTGATTCCTGGGCCATGGCAGGAGCTGTGGACCTGGGGCTGCTGGGCGGCCATGTTGGTTCCCGGAGAATGGCACAAGCTGTTGGCCCAGGGCTGCGTGCGGCCATGTTGATTCCCGGGTCATGGTGGGAGCTGTTGGTCCAGCACTGCTGAGCGGCCATGTAGATTCCTGGGCCATGGCGGGAGCTGTGGGCCCGGGGCTGCTGGGCAGCCATGTTGGTTCCCGGGGCACAGTGGGAGATTTTGTCGTGGACTTGCCCCCGGCCATGTTACTTCCCGTGGCATGGCGGGAGCTTTTGGCCTGGGCCTGCCGTCAGCCATGTTGGTTCCCAGGGCATGGCGGGAGCTGTGGGCACGGGGCTGTTGCCGGCCATGTTGATTCTCGGGCCATGGTGTGTGTTGTCAGCCTGGGGCTGCCTCTGGCAGTGCTGGTTCGCAGGGCATGGCGGGAGCTGTGGGCCACGTGTTGCCGGGCGGACATGTTGGTTTGCGGGGCATGGCGGGAGCTGTGGGCCCGAACCTGCCGCCAGCCATGTTGGTTCTCGGGTCATGGTGGGTGTTGTCGGCCTGGCGCTGCCACTGGCCATGCTGGTTCGCAGGGCATGGCAGGAGCTGTGGGCCCCGGGCTGTTGGGCGGCCATGTTGGTTTGCAGGACATGGCAGGAGCTGTAGGCTTAGGGCTGCCGGGCTGCCATGTTGGTTCGTGGGGCATGGCGGGACCTGTGGGCCCGGGGCTGTTGCCGGCCATGTTGATTCCAGGGGCATGGTGTGAGTTCTTGGCTCGAAGCTGCCGCCGGCCATGTTGGTTCTCAGGGCATGGCTGGAGCTGTGGGCCCGGATCTGGTGAGCGGCCATGATGGTTTTCAGGGCATGGCGGGAGCTGTTGGCCTGGGGCTAGCGGGAGGCCATGTTGGTTCCCGGGGCATGGCGGGAGCTTTGGGCCCGGGGCTGCCACCGGCCATGTTGGTTCCCGGGACATGGCGGGATCTGTGAGCCCAAGGCTGCTGGGCGGCCATGTTGGTTCCTGGGGCATGGAGAGAGGTGTGGGCCCGGGGCTGTTGCCGGCCATGTTGGTTCCCGGGACATGGTGGGAGCTGGGGGCCTGGGACAGCCGGGCGGCCGTGTTGGTTCCCGGGACATGGCGGGAGCTGTTATATTGGGGCTGCTGAGCGGCCATGTTGGTTCCCGGGGCATGGCGGGAGCTGTGAGACTGGGAATGCCGGGCGGCCATGTTGGTTCCCGGGGCATGGCGGGATCTGTGTGGCTGGTGCTGCCAACGGCCATGTTTGTTCCCAGGGTATCGCGGGAGTTTTGGGCCCAGGGCTGCCGGGTGGCCATGTTGGTTCTCGGGTCATGGTGGGAGCTGTAGGCCTAGGTCTGCCACCAGCCATGTTGGTTCCCTCGGCATGGCGGAAGCTGTGGGCCAGGGGCTAACGGGCGGCCATGTTAGTTCCTGAGGCATGGCGAGATCTGTAGGTCTAGGGCTGGCGGGCGGCCATGTTGGTTCCCGGGGCATGACGGGACGTGTGGGCCTGGGGCTGCCGGGTGGCCATGTTAGTTCCCGGGGCATGGCCGGAGCTGTGGGCCCCGGGGTGCCGGGCGGCCATGTGGGTTCTCTGTCATGGTGGGAGCTGTAGGCCTAGGTCTGAAACCAGCCATGTTGGTTCCCTCGGCATGGCGGAAGCTGTGGGTCCGGGTCTGCCAGGCGGACATGTTGTTTCCCAGGCCAAGGCAGGTGTTGTCGGCCTGCGGCTGCAGTTGTCCATGATGGCTCCCAGGGCATGGCGGGAGCTGTGGGCCCGGGGCTGCTAGCGGCCATGTTGGCTCCCAGGGCATGGCGGGAACTGTGCGCCCGGGGCTGCTGTGCGGCCATGTTGGTTCCTGGGGCATGGCGGGAGCTGTGGGACTGGGACTGCCGGGCGGCCATGTTGGGACAGGGGGCAGGGCGGGTGCTGTGGGCCAGGTGCTGCCAACGGCCATGTTTGTTCCCAGTGCATGGCGGGAATTTTGGGCTCAGGGTTGCTGGGTGGCCATGTTGGTTCCAAGGGCACGCGGGTGCTGTGGGCCCGGGCTGCCGGGCGGCCATGTTGGTTCCCGGGGCATGGAAGTATCTGTGGGCCAGGGGCTGCCGGGCGGCCATATTGGTTCCCGTGTCATGGCAGGACATGTGGGCCCGGAGCTGCTGAGCGGCCATATTGGTTCCCGGGGAATGGTGGGAGAATTGGTCCTCGGGCTGCCGGGCTGCCATGTTTGTTCCCGGGGCATGGCGGGAGCTTTTGGCCCGGGCCTTCCGCCGGATATGTTGATTCCCTGGGCATGGCGGGAGCTGTGGGCCTGGGGCTGCCGGGCGGTCATGTTGGTTCCCCGGGCATGGCGGGACCTGTGGGCCTGGGTCTGCCAGGCAGCCATGGTTTTCCAGGGACATGGTAAGAGCTATAGGCGTGGGGCTGCCGGGCGGCCATGTTGGTTCCCTGGTCATGGCGGGAGCTGTTGGTCCGGGGCTGCTGAGCGGCCATGTTGATTCCCGGGCCATGGTGGGAGCTGTTGGGCCGTGGCTGGTGAGCGGCCATGTTGATTCCCAGGGCATGGCGGGAGCCGTGGGCCAGGTGCTGCCAACGGCCATGTTTGTTCCCCGGGTAACGCGGGGGTTTTGGGCCCAGGGCTGCCGGGCGGCCATGTTAGTTCCCAGGGCACGCCGGTGCTCTAAGCCCGGGGCTGCCGGGCGGCCATGTTGGTTCCTGGGGCATGGCAGAAGCTGTGGGCCATGGGCTGCAGGGCGGCCCTGTTGGTTCCCGGGGCATGGCCGTAGTTGTGGGCCTGGGGCTGCTGGGCGGCCATGTTGTTTCCCGGGGTATGGTGGGAGATTTTGGTCCGGGTCTGACGCCAGCCATGTTGGTTTCCGGGGCGTGGCGGAAGCTGTGGGCCCGGGGATGTTGGGCCGCCATGTTGGTTCCCGGGGCATGGCGGGAGCTGTGGACCCGGGGCTTCCACCGGCCATGTTCGTTTCCAGGGCATGGTGGGACCTGTGCGCCTGGGTCTGCCAGGCAGACACTATTTTCCCGAGACATGGTAGGAGCTGTAAGCCTTGGGCTGCCAGGCGGCCATGTTGGTTCCCAGGGCATGGCGGGAGCTGTGGGCCCGAGGCTGTGGGGCATAAATGTTGGTTCCCGGGGCATAGCGGGAGTTGTGGGCCCAGGGCTGCTTGGTGACCATGTTGGTTCCCGGGGCATGGCGGGAACTTTGAGCTCACGGCTACCGGGCAGCCATGTTGGTTCCCAGGGCATGGTGGGAGCTGTGGGCCCGCGGATTTGCCGGCCATATTGGTTCTCGGGACATGGTGGGAGTTGTTGGCCCGGGGCTGCCGCTCGCCATGTTGGTTTCCGAGGCATGGCGGGAGCTGTGGGCGCGAGGCTGCCGGGCGGCCATGTTGGTTCCTGGTGCATGGCGGGAGCTGTGGGCTCGGGGCTTCCACCAGACATGTTGGTTCCCAGGGTATGGCGGAACCTGTAGGCCTGGGGCTTTCAAGCGGCCATGTGTGTTCCCGGGGCATGGGGGGAGCTGTGGGCCCGAGGATGCTGGGCGGCCATGTTTGTTCCCGGGTTATGGCGGATATGTGGGCCCGGGGCTGCTGGACGGCCATGTTGGTTCTCAATGCATGGTGGGAGCTGTGGGACTGAGACTGCTGGGCGGCCGTGTTGGGACAGGGGGCATGGCGGGAGCTGTGGGCCAGGTGCTGCCAACGGCCATGTTTGTTTCCAGTTTATGGTGGGAGTTTTTGGCCCAGGCTGCCGGGCAGACAAGTTGGTTCCCGTGGGCATGGCGGGAGCTGTGGGCCCGGGGCTTCCACCGGCCATGTTCGTTTCCAGGGCATGGTGGGACCTGTGGGCCTGGGTCTGCCAGGCAGACACTATTTTCCCGAGACATGGTAGGAGCTGTAAGCCTTGGGTGCCAGGCGACCTTGTTGGTTCCCGGGGCATGGCGGGAGCTGTGGGCCCGAGGCTGTGGGGCATAAATGTTGGTTCCCGGGGCATAGCGGGAGTTGTGGGCCCAGGGCTGCTTGGTAACCATGTTGGTTCCCGGGGCATGGCGGGAACTTTGAGCTCACGACTACCGGGTGGCCATGTTGGTTCCCAGGGCGTGGTGGGAGCTGTGGGCCCGCGGATTTGCCGGCCATATTGGTTCTCGGGACATGGTGGGAGTTGTTGGCTCGGGGCTGCCGCTCGCCATGTTGGTTCCCGTGGGCATGGCGGGAGCTGTGGTCCCGGGGATGCCAGGCTGCCATGTTGGTTTCAAGGGCATTGCGAGAGCTGTTAGCCCGGGACTGCCGGGCAGCCATGTTTGTTCCTGGGGCATGGCGGGAGCTGTGGGACTGGGGCTGCTGGGCGGCCATGCTGGTTCTCGGGGCATGGCGTCAGGTCTGGGCCCAGGGCTGCCGGGCGGCCATGTTGGTTCCCAGGGCATGGCGGGAGCTGTGGTCCCGGGACTGCTAGGCGACCATGTTGGTTCCCAGGGCATTGCAGGTGCTGTGGGCCCGGGGCTGCCGCACGGCCATGTTTGTTCCCAGGGCATTACGGGAGCTGTGGGCCTGGGGCTGTCTGGCGGCCATGTTGGTTCCTGGGGCATGGCGGGAGCTGTGGAAACAGGGGCTGCCGCCGTCAGTGTTGGTTCCCAGGGCATGGCGTGAGCTGTGCTCCCGGGGCAGCGTGGCGTCCATGTTGGTTCCAGGGCATGGCGGGATCCTTGGGCCCAAGGCTCCCACCGGAAATGTTGGTTCCCGGGTCATGGCGGAGCTGTGAACCTGGGGCTACTGGGCCGCCATTTAGTTTCCTGGGGCATGGGAGGAGCCGTGAGCTTACTGCTGCCGCCAGCCGTGTAGTTTCCTGGGGCATGGCGGGATCTGTGGGTCTGGGGCTGCCGCCGGGCATGTTGATTCCCGGTGCATGGTAAAAGCTGTGGGCCTGGGGCTGCCGGGCGGCCATGTTGATTCCCGGGGCATGGCGGAAGCTGTGGTCACAGGTCTGCCGCCGGCCATGTTGGTTCCCGGGGGATGGCGGGAGCTGTGGTCCCGGGGCTGCCGCCGGCCATGTTGGTTCCTAGGGCATTTCGGCAGCTGTGGGCCCAGGGCTGCCGTGCGGCCATGTTGGTTCCCAGGGCATGGCGGGATCTGTGGTCCCGGGGCTGACATGCGGCCATGTTTTTTGCCAGGGCATTGTGGGATCTGTGGGCCCGGGGCTGCTTCTCGGCCATGTTGGTTCCCAAGGCGTAGAAAGAAACATCAGCCCAGGGCTGCCGGTCGGCCATGTTGGTTCCCAGGGCATGGCGGGAGCTGTGGGCCTGGGGCTGCTGGGCAGCCATATTGGTTCCAGGGGCATGGCGGGAGCTGTGGTTCCAAAGCTGCTGCCGGCCATGTTGGTTCCCAGGGCATGGCGGGAGCTGTGGGTCTGGGGCTGCCACCGGCCATGATGTATTTAGGGTCATGACGGAATCTGTGGGCTCAGGGATCCCGCCGGCCATGTTGGTTCCGGGGGCATTGCGGGAGCCGTGGGCCCGGGTCTGCTGCCGGCCATGTTGGTTCCCGGGTCACGGGCGGAGCTGTGGGCTCGGTGGTCCCGCCAGGGCATGGCGGGAGCTGTGGGCCCGGGGCTGCTGAGCGGCCATGTTGGTTACGGGGACATGGCAGGAGCTGTTGTCCCGGGGGTGCCGGGCACGATCTTGGTTCCAGGGGCATGGGAAGAGCTCTGGGCACGGGGCTCCCGGTCAGCCATGTTAGTTCCCAGGGCATGGCGGGATCTGTGGGCCCGAGTCTGCTGCCAGCCATGGTGTTTCCCGGGGCATGGCGGGACCTGTGGGCCCGGGGCTATCGCCGGCCGTGTTGGGTCCCAAGGCATGGTGGGAGTTTTGCTCCCACGGCTGCTGGGCCGCCACGTTGGTTCCCAGGGCATGGCGGCAGATGATGACCCGGGGCTGCTGACGTCCATGTTGGTTCCCGAGGCATGGCGGGAACTGTGGGCCCGGGGCTGCTGGGTGGCCATGTTGGTTACCGGGGCATCGCGGGAGCTGTGGGCCAGGGGCTGCTGGGTGGCCATATTTGTTCCCAGAGCATGGCGGGAGCTGTGGGCCCGGGGATGCTGGACGGCCATGTTGGTTCCCGGGTCATGGCACGACATGTGGCCCCGCAGCTGCTGAGCGGCCATGGTGGTTCCCGGGGCATGGTGGGAGATTTGATTCTGGGGCTGCCGCCGGCCATGTTTGTTCCCGGGGCATGGCGGAAGATTTTGGCCTGGGCCTGACGCCAGCCTTGTTGGTTCCCGGGGCATGGCGGAAGCTGTGGGCCCGGGGATGCTGGACGGCCATGTTGGTTCCAGGGGCATGGAGGGAGCTGTTGATCCGGGGCTGCTGAACGGCCATGTTGATTCTTGGGCCATGGCGGGAGCTGTGGGCCCGATGATGCTGGGCAGCCAGGTTGGTTCCTGGAGCATGGCGGGAGCTGTGGGTCAGGTGCTGCCAACGGCCATGTTTCTTCCAAGGGTATGGCGGGAGTTTTGGGCCCAGGGCTGCCGGGCGGCCATGTTGGTTCCCAGGGCACGCGGGGGCTGTGGTCCCGGGGCTGCCAGGCGGCCATGTTGGTTCCCGGGTCATGACGGGAGATTTGGGCCCGGGGCTGCTTGGTGGCCATGTTGGTTCCCAGGGCATGGCGGGAGCTGTGTGCCCGGGGATGCTGGGCGGCCATGTTGGTTTCCTGGGCATGGAGGGATCTGCGGGCCTGGGTCTGCCAGGCAGCCATGGTTTTCCCGGGACATGGTAAGAGCTGTAGGCCTGGGGCTGCCGGGCGGCCATGTTGGTTCCTCTAGCATGGCGGGACCTGTGGGCCCGGGGCTGTTGGGCGGCCATGTTGGTTTCTGGCTCATCGCGGGACATGTGGGCCTGGAGTTGCTCAGCGCCATGTTGGTTCCCGGGGATTGATGGGAGATTTGGTCCTTGGGCTGCCGCCGGCCATGTTGGTTCACGGGGCATTGCGGGAGCTGTGGGCCTGGGTCTGCCAGGCAGCCATGGTTTTCCTGGGACATGGTAAAAGCTGTAGGCCTGGGGCTGCCGGGCGGCCATGTTGATTCCCGGGCCACGGCGTGAGCTGTGGGCCCGGGGCTGCCGGGCGGCCATGTTGGTTCCCGGGGCATGGCGGAAGCTGTGGGCCTAGGGCTGCCAGGCGGCCATTTTAGTTCACGGGGCAAGGCCGGAGCTGTAGGACTGCGGCTGCCGGGCTGCCATGTTTGTTCCCGGGTCATGGCGGGACCTGTGAGCCTGAGGTTGCTGAGCGGCCATGTTGGTTCCCGGGGCATGGTGGGAAATTTGGTCCTGGGGCCGCCGCCGTCCATGTTGGTTCCCGGGGCATGACGGGAGCTGTGGGCCCGGGTCTGCCGCCGGCCATGTTGGTTTCCAGGGCATGGCGGGAGCTGTGGGCCTGGGTCTGCCAGGCAGCCATGGTTTTCCTGGGACATAGTAAGAGCTTTTGGCCAGGGCCTGACGACAGCCATGTTGGTTCCCGGTGCATGGCGGGAGCTGTGGATACAGGGCTGCCAACGGCCATATTGGTTCCCGGGGCATGGCGGGAGGTGTGGTCCCGAGCTGCCGGGTGGACATGTTTGTTCCCAGGGCATTGCAAGAACCTGGGGCCCGAGGCTTCCGCCGGCCATGTTGATTCCCGGGCCATGGCGGCATCTGTGAGTTTCGGGCTTCTTGGTGGCTATGTTGGTTCCTGGGGCATGGCGGAAGCTGTGGGCCAGGGTCTGCCGGGCGACCATGTTTGTTCCTGGGGCATGGCGAGATCTGTGGGCCTGGGGCTGCCGGGCGGCCATGTTTGTTCTCTGGGGCATGGCGAGATCTGTAGGCCTAGGGCTGCCGGGCGGCCATGTTGGTTCCCGGGGCATGGCCGGAGCTGTGGGCGAGAGGCTGCCTGGCGGCCACGTTGGTTTTTGGCGCATGGAGGGAGCTGTGGGTCTGGGGCTGTCGAGCGGCCATTTTAGTTCCCGGGGCATGGAGGGACCTGTGGGCCCAGGGTTGCTCGGCGACCGTGTTGGTTCCCAGGGCATGGCGTTAGCTGTGGGCCTAGGGCTTCTTGGTGGCCATGTTGTTTCCCGCGGTATGGCGGAAGCTGTGGGCCAGGGTCTGCCGGGCGACCATGTTGGTTCCTGGGGCATGACGGATCTGTAGGCCTATGCTGCCATGCGGCCATGTTGATTCCCGGGCCGTGGCGGGAGCTGTGAACCCGGGGATGCTGGGCGGCCATGTTGGTTCCTGGGGCATGACGGATCTGTAGGCCTAGGCTGCGGGGCGGCCATGTTGATTCCTGGGCCATGGCGGGAGCTGTGGGCCCGGGAATGCTGGGCGGTCTTGTTGGTTTCCAGGGCATGGCCGGGACCTGTGGGGCTGGGTCTGCCAGGCAGCCATGGTTTTCCCGGGACATGGTAAGAGCTGTAGGCCCGGGGCTGCCGGGCGGCCATGTTTGTTCCCGGGTCATGGCGGGAGCTGTTGGTCCGGGGCTGATGAGCGGCCATGTTGATTCTAGGGCCATGGCGGGAGCTTTGGGCCTAGGGCTGCTTGGCGGCCATGTTGGTTCCCGGGGCATGGCGGGAACTTTGATCCCAGGGCTACCGGGCGACCATGTTGGTTCACAGGGCATGATGAGAGCTCTGGTCCCGGGACAGCCGGGCGGTCATGTTGGTTCCTGGGGCATGGTGGGAACTGTGGGCCCGGGGCTGTTGCCGGCCATATTGGTTCTCGGGGCATGACGGGAGCTGTGGGTGCGAGGCTGCCGGGCGGCCATGTTGGCTCCCGAGTTATGGTGCTATCTGTGGGCACGGGGCTGCTGAGCGGCCATGTTGGTTCAAGGGACATGGTGGGAGATTTGGTCCTGGGGCTGCCGCTGGCCATGTTTGTTCACGGGGCATGGCGGGATCTGTGGGACTGGGAATGCCGTGCGGCCATGTTGGGACAGGGGGCATGGAGGGAGCTATGTGCCAGGTGCTGCCAACGGCCATGCTGGTTCCCAGGGCACACAGGTGCTGTGGGCCAGGGGCTGCCGTGCGGCCATGTTGGTTCCCGGGGCATGGTGGGAGCTGTGGGCCCGGGGCTGCCGCCGGCCACGTTGGTTTACAGGGCATGGTGGGACCTGTTGGCCCGGGTCTGCCAGGCAGCAGAAGTTTTCCCGGGATATGGTAAGAGCTGTAGTCCTGGGGCTGCCGGGCGTCCATGTTGGTTCCCGGGTCATGGTGGGAGCTGTTGGCCTGGGCCTGCTGGGCGGCCATGTTGGTTCCAGGGTTATGGCGGGCTCTGTATGCCCGGGGCTGATGGGCGGCCATGTTGGTTCCCGGGGCATGGCGGAAGCTGTGGGCCAGGGGCTGCAGGGCGACCATGTTGGTTCCTGGGGCAAGGCCGGAGCTGTGGGCCTGCGGCTGCTGGGCGGCCATGTTGGTTCCCGGGACATGGCGGGAGCTTTGGGCCCGGGGCTGCCGGGCGGCCATGTTGGTTCCTGTGTCATGGCAGGACATGTGTTCCGGATCTGCTGAGCAGCCATGTTGGTTCCTGAAGCATGGTGGGAAATTTGGTCCTGGGGCTGCCGCCGTCCATGTTGGTTCCCTGGGCATGGCAGGAGCTGTGCGCCCGGGGCTGCCGGGCGGACATGTTTGTTCCCAGGGCATTGCAAGAACCTGAGACCCGAGGCTTGCGCCGGCCATGTTGGTTCCCCGGGCATAGCGGGAGCTGTGGGCCCTGGGCAGCTGGGCGGCCATGTTGGTTCTCGGGTCATGGCAGGAGCTTTTGGCCTGGGGCTGCCACCAGCCGTGTTGGTTGCCGGGCATGGAGGGACATGTGGGCCCAGAGCTTCTCAGTGGTCATGTTGGTTCCGGGGCATTGCGGTAGCTGTGGTCCCGGGGCTGCCGGGCGGCCATGTTGGTTCCCCGGGCATGGCGGGAGCTGTGGGCCTGGGGCAGCCGGGCGGCCATATTGATTCCCGGGCCATGGCGGGAGCTGTTGGGCCGGGGCTGCTGGGTGGCCATGTTGGTTCTCGGGGCATGACCGGAGCTGTGGTCCCCTGGCTGCCGGGCAGCCATGTTGGTTCCCCGGGCATGGAGGGAGCTGTTGGTCCGGGGCTGCTGAGCGGCCATGTTGGTTCCCGGGGCATGGCGGGAGCTGTGCACCCGGGGCTGCCCCGTGGCCGTGTTGCTTCCCGGGGCATTGCGGGAGGTGTGGTCTCGACCTTCCGGACGGACGTGTTTGTTGCCAGGGCATTGCAAGAACCTGAGGCCCGGCGCTTCCGCTGGCTATGTTGGTTCACGCGGCATGGCGGGAGCTGTGGGCCTGGGGATGCCGCCGACCATGTTGGTTCCCCGGGCATGGCGGGAGCTCTGGGCCTGGGGCTGCCGGGCGACCATGTTGGTTTCCGGGACTTGGCGGGAGCTGTTGGTCCGGGGCTGCTGGTCGGCCGTGTTGGTTCCTGGGGCATGGCGGGAGCTGTGGGACTGGGACTGCAGGGCGGCCATGTTGGGACAGGGGGCAGGGAGGGAGCTGTGAGCCAGGTGCTGCCAACGGCCATGTTTGTTCCCAGGGTATGGCGGGAGTTTTGGGCCCAGCGCTACCGGGCGGCCATGTTGGTTCCCAGGGCACGCGGGTGCTGTGGGCCCAGCTCGGCCGGGGGACCATGTTGGTTCCCGGGGCATGGTGGGACCTGTGGGCCTGGGGCTGCTGGGCGGCCATGTTTGTTCCCAGGGCACGGTGGGAGATTTGGTCGTGGGGCTGCCTCTGGCCATGTTTTTTCCCAGGGGCATGGCGGGAGCTTTTGGCCCGGGCCTGACATCAGCCATGTTGGTTCCCGGGGCATAGCGGGAGCTGTGGGTACGGGAGTGCCGGGCGGCCATGTTGGTTCCCCGGTCATGGCGGGATCTATGGGCCTGGGTATGCAACGCAGCCATGGTTTTCCCGTGACATGGTAAGAGCTGTAGGCCTGGGGCTGCCGGGGGGCCATGTTGGTTCCCGGGGCATGGCGGGAGCTGTGGGCCTGGGGCTGCTTGGTGGCCACGTTGGTTCCCCGGGCATGGCGAGATCTGTAGGCCTGGGCTGCCGGGCAGCCATACTGTTCCCGCGACATGGTAAGAGCTGTAGGCCCGGGGATGCTGTGCCGCCATGTTGGTTCCCGGGGCATGGCGGGAGATGTTGGTTCGGTGCTGCTGAGCGGCCATGTTGATTTCTGAGTTATGGTGGGAGCTGTGGTCCCGGGGCTGTTGCCGGCCATGTTGGTTCCGGGGCATGGCGAGATCTGTAGGCCTGGGGCTGCCGGGCGGCCGTGTTGTTTCCCGGGGCATAGCGGGAGCTGTGGATCCGGGGCTGCTGGGTGGCCATGTTGGTTACCGGGCATGGTGGGACATTTGGTCGTGGGGCTGCCGTCGGCCATGTTGGTTTCCGGGGCATGGCGGGAGCTTCTGGCTTGGGCCTGACGGCAGCCATGTTAATTCCCGGGGCATGGCGGGAGCTATGGGCCCGGGGATGCTGGGCGGCCTTGTTTGTTCTCGGGTCATGGCGGGAGCTGTGGGCCCGGGGCTGCCGCCAGCCATGTTGGTTCCCCGGGGCATGGCGGGAGCTGTGGTCCTGGGTCTGCCAGGCAGCCATGGTTTTCCCGGGACATAGTAAGAGCTCTAGGCCTGAGGGTGCCGCGCGGCCATGTTGATTCCCTGGCCATGGCGGGAGCTGTGGGGCCGGGGCTGCCGTGCAGCCATGTTGGTTCTCAGGGCATGGCGGGAGCTGTGGGCCCGGGGCTGCTGAGCGGCCATGATGGTTCCCGGGGCATGGCGGGAGCTGTGGGCTTGGGGCTGCTGGGCGGTCATGTTGGTTCCGGGGCATGGCGGGAGCTGTGAGACAGGGACTGCCGGGCGGCCATGTTTGTTCCAGGGCTCGCGGGTGCTGTGGCCCCAGGGTTGCCGGGCGGCCGTGTTCATTGCTGGGGCATGCCGAGATCTGTAGGCCTAGGGCTGCCAAGCGACCATGTTGGTTCCCAAGGTATGGCCAGAGCTGTGGAACTGGGTATGCCGGGCGGCCATGTTGGTTCCCGGGGCATGGCGGAAGCTGTGGGCCCGGGGCTGCTGAGCGGCCATGTTGGTTCCCGGGTCATTGCGGGAGATGTGGGACTGGGACTGCCAGGCGGCCATGTTGGGACAGGGGGCATGGCGGGAGCTGTGGGCCAGGTGCTGCCAACGGGAATGTTTGTTCCCAGGGTATGGCGGGAGTTTTCGAAGCAGCGCTGCCGGGTGGTCATGTTAGTTCCCGTGGCATTGCCGGAGTTGTAGTCCTGGGGCTGCTGGGCGGCCATGTTTGTTCCCGGGTCATGGTGGGACCTGTGAGCCTGAGGCTGATGAGCGACCATGTTGGTTCCTGGGGCACGGTGGGAGATTTGGTCGTGGGGCTGCCTCCGGCCATGTTTGTTCCTGGGCATGGCGGGAGCTGTGGGTACTGGACTGCCGGGCTGCCATGTTGGTTCCCAGGGCATGGCGGGACCTGTGGGCCTGGGTCTGCCACGCAGCCATGGTTTTCCAGGGACATGATAAAAGCTGTAGGCCTGGGGCTGCCGGGTGGCCATGTTACTTCCTGGTGCATGGCGGGAGCCGTGCGCCAGGGGATGCCGGGCGGCCATATTGGTTCCCGGTGTATGTTGGGAGCTGCCGCCAGCCATGTTGGTTCCCGGGGCATGACGGGAGCTGTGGGCCTAGGGCTGCTTGGTGGCCATGTTGGTTCCCGGGGCATGGCGGGAGTTGTGGGTACGGGGCTGCTTGTTGGCCATGTTGGTTCCCGGGGCATGGCGGGAGCTGTGCGCCCAGGTCTGCCGGGCGGCCATGTTGGTTCCCAGGTTATGGTGGGAGCTTTGGGCCTAGTGCTGGTTGGTGGCCATGTTGGTTCCCGGGGCATGGCGGGAGCTTTTGGCACGGGCTGACGCCAGCCATGTTGGTTCCCGGGGCACGGTGGGAGCTTTGGGCCCAAGGCTGCCGGGCGGCCATGTTGGTTCCCTGGTCATGGTGGAAGCTGTGGGCCAGGGGATGCTGGGCGGCCATATTGATTCCCGGGCCATGGTGGGAGCTGTGGGCCCGGGGCTGCTGGGTGGACATGTTGGTTCCCGGGGCATGGTGGGAGTTCTGGTCCTGGGTCTGCCAGGCAGCCATGGTTTTCCCGGGACATGGTAAGAGCTGTAGGCCTGAGGGTGCCGGGCGGCCATGTTGATTCACGGGCTATGGCGGGAGCTGTGGGGCCGGGGCTGCCTTGCAGCCATGTTGGTTCTCAGGGCATGGCGGGAGCTGTGGGCCCGGGGCTGCTGAGCGGCCATGATGGTTCCCGGGGCATGGCGGGAGCTGTGGACCTGGGGCTGCCGGGCAGACATGTTGCTTCCCGGGGCATGGTGGGAGCTGTGGCCTCGGGGCTGTTACCGGCCATGATGGTTCCCGGGGCATGGCCTGAGCTGTGGGTCCGGGAATGATGGGCGGCCATGATGGTTCCCGGGGCATGGCGGGAGATTTTGGCCCGGGCCTGAAGCCAGCCATGTTGTTTCCCGGGGCATGGCGGGAGCTGTGGATCCGGGGCTGCTGGGTGGCCATGTTGGTTACCGGGCATGGTGGGACATTTGGTCGTGGGGCTGCCGTCGGCCATGTTGGTTTCTGGGGCATGGCGGGAGCTTCTGGCTTGGGCCTGACGGCAGCCATGTTAATTCCCGGGGCATGGCGGGAGCTATGGGCCCGGGGATGCTGGGCGGCCTTGTTTGTTCTCGGGTCATGGCGGGAGCTGTGGGCCCGGGGCTGCCGCCAGCCATGTTGGTTCCCCAGGGCATGGCGGGAGCTGTGGTCCTGGGTCTGCCAGGCAGCCATGGTTTTCCCGGGACATGGTAAGAGCTGTAGGCCTGAGGGTGCCGCGCGGCCATGTTGATTCCCGGGCCATGGCGGAAGCTGTGGGCCTGGGGCTGCCGTGCAGCCATGTTGGTTCTCAGGGCATGGCGGGAGCTGTGGGCCCGGGGCTGCTGAGCGGCCATGATGGTTCCCGGGGCATGGCGGGAGCTGTGGGCCCAGGGCTGTCGGGCGGACATGTTGCTTCCCCGGGGCATGGTGGGAGCTGTGGCCTCGGGGCTTCCGGGCGGCCATGTTTGTTCCCGGGGCATGGCCTGAGCTGTGGGTCCGGGAATGATGGGCGGCCATGATGGTTCCCTGGGCATGGCGGGATCTGTGGGCCTAGGACTGCTGGGTGGCCATGTTGGTTCCCCGGGCATGGCGGGACCTGTGGGCCTGGGGCTGCCAGGCAGCCATGGTTTTCCCGGGACATGGTAAGAGCTGTAGACCTGGGGCTGCCTTGCGTCCATGTTGGTTCCCGGGTCATGGCGGGAGCTGTGCTCCCGGGGTTGCCGTGCGGCCATGTTGGTTCCTGGGGCATGGTGGGAGCTGTGGGGCCGGGACTGCCGGGCGGCCATGTTGTTTCCTCTAGCATGGGGGGAGCTGTGGTCCCGGGGCTGCCGTGCGGCCATGTTGGATTCCAGTGCATGGTGGGACCTCAGGGCCTGGGTCTGCCAGGCAGCCATGGTTTTCCCGGGACATGGTAAGAGCTGTTGGCCCGGGGTTCTGAGCGGCCATGTTGGTTCCCGGGTCATGGCGGGAGCTGTGGTCCCAGGTGCTGCCAACAGCCATGTTTGCTCCCAGGGTACGGCGGGAGTTTTGGGTCCAGGGCTGCCGAGCGATCATGTTGGTTCTCAGGGCACGCGGGTGCTGTGGTCCCGGGTTCTGCCGTGCGGCCATGTTGGTTCCCGGGGCATGGCGGGAGCTGTTGGTCCGGGGCTGCTGAGCGGCCATGTTGGTTCCTGGGGCATGGCGGGAGCTTTTGGCCCGGGCCTTACACCAGCCATGTTGGTTCCCGGGACATGGCGGGGGCTGTGTGTACGGGGCTGCTGCCGGCCATGTTGGTTCCCGGGTCATGGCGGGAGCTGTTGTTCCAGGGCTGCTGAGCGGCCATGTTGGTTCCCAGGTCATGGTGGGAGCTGTGGGCTTGGGGCTGCTGGGCGGTCATGTTGGTTCCGGGGCATGGCGGGAGCTGTGAGACAGGGACTGCCGGGCGGCCATGTTTGTTCCAGGGCTCGCGGGTGCTGTGGCCCCAGGGTTGCCGGGCGGCCGTGTTCATTCCTGGGGCATGCCGAGATCTGTAGGCCTAGGGCTGCCAAGCGACCATGTTGGTTCCCAAGGTATGGCCAGAGTTGTGGAACTGGGTATGCCGGGCGGCCATGTTGGTTCCCGGGGCATGGTGGAAGCTGTGGGCCCGGGGCTGCTGGGCGACCATGTTGGTTCCCCGGGCATGGCGGGAGCTGTGGGTCCGGGGCTGCCACCGGCCATGTTGGTTCCCGAGACATGGCGGGAGCTGTTGGTCCGGGGCTGCTGAGCGGCCATGTTGGTTCCCGGGTCATTGCGGGAGATGTGGGACTGGGACTGCCAGGCGGCCATGTTGGGACAGGGGGCATGGCGGGAGCTGTGGGCCAGGTGCTGCCAACGGGAATGTTTGTTCCCAGGGTATGGCGGGAGTTTTCGAAGCAGCGCTGCCGGGTGGTCATGTTTGTTCCCAGGACATGCGGGTGCTGTAGGCCCGGGTCGGCCGGGCGGCCATGTTAGTTCCCGTGGCATTGCCGGAGTTGTAGTCCTGGGGCTGCTGGGCGGCCATGTTTGTTCCCGGGTCACGGTGGGACCTGTGAGCCTGAGGCTGATGAGCGACCATGTTGGTTCCTGGGGCACGGTGGGAGATTTGGTCGTGGGCCTGCCTCCGGCCATGTTTGTTCCTGGGCATGGCGGGAGCTGTGGGTACTGGACTGCCGGACTGCCATGTTGGTTCCCCGGGCATGGCGGGACCTGTGGGCCTGGGTCTGCCACGCAGCCATGGTTTTCCAGGGACATGATAAAAGCTGTAGGCCTGGGGCTGCCGGGCGGCCATGTTAGTTCCTGGTGCATGGCGGGAGCCGTGCGCCAGGGGATGCCAGGCGGCCATATTGGTTCCCGGTGTATGTTGGGAGCTATGTGCTCGGGGCTGCCGGCCGGCCATGTTGATTCCCGGGGCATCACGGGAGCTGTGGGCCTAGGGCTGCTTGGTGGCCATGTTGGTTCCCGGGGCATGGCGGGATTTGTCGGTACGGGGCTGCTTGTTGGCCATGTTGGTTCCCGGGGCATGGGGGGAGCTGTGCGCCCAGGTCTGCCTGGCGGCCATGTTGGTTCCCAGGTTATGGTGGGAGCTTTGGGCATAGTGCTGCTTGGTGGCCATGTTGGTTCCCGGGGCATGGCGGGAGCTTTTGGCACGGGCTGACGCCAGCCATGTTGGTTCCTGGGGCATGGTGGGAGCTTTGGGCCCAAGACTGCCAGGCGGCCATGTTGGTTCCCCGGTCATGGCGGGAGCTGTGGGTCAGGGGCTGCCGGGCGGCGATATTGATTCCCGGGCCATGGTGGGAGCTGTGGGCCCGGGGCTGCTGGGTGGACATGTTGGTTCCCGGGGCATGGTGGGAGCTGTGGGCCCGGGTCTGCCGCCAGCCGTATTGGTTCCCAGGGCATGGCGGGAGCTGTGGGCCAGGTGCTGCCAACGGCCATGTTGGTTCACAGCGCTTGCCGGAAGCTGTGGGCCAGGGGCTGCTGGGTGGCCATGTTGGTTCCCGGGTCATGGCAGGAAATGTGGCCCCGGAGCTGCTGAGCGGCCATGGTGGTTCCCGGGGCATGGTGGGAGATTTGATCCTGGGGCTGCTGAGCGGCGATGGTGGTTCCCGGGGCACGGTGGGAGATTTGATCCTGGGGCTGCCGCCGGCCATGTTTGTTCCCGGGGTATGGCGGGAGCTGTGGGCCCGGGGATGCTGGGCAGCCAGGTTGGTTCTCAGGGCATGGCGGGAGCTGTGGGCGCGTTGCTGCTGGACGGCCATGTTGGTTTCTGGAGCATGGCGGGAGCCGTGCCGCAGGGGATACCGGGCGGCCATGTTGGTTCCCGGGGTATATTGGGAGCTATGGGCTCGGGGCTGCAGGGCGGCCATGTTGGTTCCCTGGGCATGGCAGAATCTGTAAGCCCGCTGCTGCCGGGCGGCCATGTTGGTTCCTGGGGCATGGCGAGATCTGTAGGCCTACGGCTGCTGGGCGGCCATGTTGGTTCCAAAGGCATGGCGGGACCTGTGGGCCTGGGGCTGCCGGGCGACCATGTTAGTTCCTGGGGCATGGCCGGATTTGTGGTCCTGGGGCTGCCGGGTGGCCATGTTGATTCCCAGGCCATGGCGGGAGCTGTGGGGCTGGGGCTGCCCTCGGCTATGTTGGTTCCCGGGGCATGGCAGGAGCTGTGGGCCTGGGGTTGCCGGGCGGCCATGTTGGTTCCCAGGTCATGGCGGGACATGTGGGCCCGGAGCTGCTGAGCGGCCATGTTGGTTCCCGGGGCATGGTGAGAGATTTGGTCCTGGGGCTGCCACCGCCCATGTTGATTCCCGGGGCATGGCGGATGCTGTGGGGCCGGGGCTGTTGCCGGCCATGTTGGTTCCGGGGCATGGTGGGAGCTGTGGGCCCGTTGCTGCTGCACAGCCATGTTGGTTTCCGGAGCATGGTGGGAGCTGTGCGCCCGTGGCTGCCGGGCGGCCATGTTACTGTCCGGGGCATTGCAGGAGCTATGGGCCTGGGGCTGCCGGGCAGCCATTTTGGTTCCCGGTGCATGGCAGGAGCTGTGGGCCCGTTGCTGCTGAACGGCCATGTTGGTTTCCGGAGCATGGTGGGAGCCGTGTGCCAGGGGATGCCGGACGGCCATGTTGGTTCCCAGGTTATGGCGGGAGCTTTGGTTCTAGGGCTACTTGGTGGCCATGTTGGTTCCCGGGGCATGGCGGGAGCTGTGCGCCTGGAGCTGCCGGGCAGCCGTGTTTGTTCCCGCGGTATGGCGGGAGCTATGGGCTCGGGGCCGCAAGGCGGCCATGTTGGTTCCCCGGGCATAGCAGGACATTTTGGCACGGGCCTGACGCCAGCCGTATTGGTTCCCATAGCATGGTGGGAGCTGTGGGACTGGGACTGCCAGGCTTCCATGTTGGGACAGAAGGGTATGGCGGGAGCTGTGGGCCAGGTGCTGCCAACGGCCATGTTGGTTCCCAGGGCTTGCCGGAAGCTGTGGGCCGGGGGCTGCCGGACGGCCATGTTGGTTCCCGGGTCATGGCACGACATGTGGCCCCGCAGCTGCTGAGCGGCCATGGTGGTTCCCGGGGCATGGTGGGAGATTTGATTCTGGGGCTGCCGCCGGCCATGTTTGTTCCCGGGGCATGGCGGAAGATTTTGGCCTGGGCCTGACGCCAGCCATGTTTGTTCCCCGGGCATGGCGGGAGCTGTGGGTACCGGACTGCAGGGCGGCCATGTTGGTTCCCCGGGCATGGTGGGACCTGTGGGCCTGGGTCTGCCACGCAGCCATGGTTTTCCCTGGACATGGTAAGAGCTGTAGGCCTGGGGCTTCCGGGGGGCAATCTTCGTTCCCGGGTCATGGCAGGATCTGTGGGCCTGGGGCTGCCTGGCGGCCATGTTGGTTCCCGGGACATGGTGGGAGCTGTGCGCCCGTGGCTGCCGGGCGGCCATGTTACTGTCCGGGGCATTGCAGGAGCTATGGGCCTGGGGCTGCCGGGCAGCCATTTTGGTTCCCGGTGCATGGCAGGAGCTGTGGGCCCGTTGCTGCTGAACGGCCATGTTGGTTTCCGGAGCATGGTGGGAGCCGTGTGCCAGGGGATGCCGGACGGCCATGTTGGTTCCCAGGTTATGGCGGGAGCTTTGGTTCTAGGGCTACTTGGTGGCCATGTTGGTTCCCGGGGCATGGCGGGAGCTGTGTGCCTGGAGCTGCCGGGCAGCCGTGTTTGTTCCCGCGGTATGGCGGGAGCTATGGGCTCGGGGCCGCAAGGCGGCCATGTTGGTTCCCCGGGCATAGCAGGACATTTTGGCACGGGCCTGACGCCAGCCGTATTGGTTCCCATAGCATGGTGGGAGCTGTGGGACTGGGACTGCCAGGCTTCCATGTTGGGACAGAAGGGTATGGCGGGAGCTGTGGGCCAGGTGCTGCCAACGGCCATGTTGGTTCCCAGGGCTTGCCGGAAGCTGTGGGCCGGGGGCTGCCGGACGGCCATGTTGGTTCCCGGGTCATGGCACGACATGTGGCCCCGCAGCTGCTGAGCGGCCATGGTGGTTCCCGGGGCATGGTGGGAGATTTGATTCTGGGGCTGCCGCCGGCCATGTTTGTTCCCGGGGCATGGCGGAAGATTTTGGCCTGGGCCTGACGCCAGCCTTGTTGGTTCCCGGGGCATGGCGGAAGCTGTGGGCCCGGGGATGCTGGACGGCCATGTTGGTTCCAGGGGCATGGCGGGAGCTGTTGATCCGGGGCTGCTGAACGGCCATGTTGATTCTTGGGCCATGGCGGGAGCTGTGGGCCCGATGATGCTGGGCAGCCAGGTTGGTTCCTGGGGCATGGCGGGAGCTGTGGGTCAGGTGCTGCCAACGGCCATGTTTCTTCCAAGGGTATGGCGGGAGTTTTGGGCCCAGGGCTGCCGGGCGGCCATGTTGGTTCCCAGGGCACGCGGGGGCTGTGGTCCCGGGGCTGCCGGGCGACCATGTTGGTTCCCGGGTCATGACGGGAGATTTGGTCTGGGGCTTCCACCGCCCATGTTGGTTCCCGGGGCATGGCGGGAGCTGTGGGCCCGGGGCTGTTACCGGCCATGTTGGTTCCCGGGACATGGCAGGAGCTGTGGGCCACGTGCTGCCAACGGCCACGTTTGTTCCCAGGGCATGGCGGGAGCTGTGGGCCCGGGGCTGCCGGGCGGCCATGATGGTTCCCGGGGCATGGCCAGAGTTGTGGACCTGAGGCTGCCGCCGTCCATGTTGGTTCCCGGTGCATGGCGGATGCTGTGTAGCCGGGGCTGTTGCCGGCCATGTTGGTTCCCGGGGCATGGCGGGAGCTGTGGGCCCGGGTGTGCCACCGGCCATGTTTGTTCCCCGGGCATGGCGGGAGCTGTGGGTACCGGACTGCAGGGCGGCCATGTTGGTTCCCCGGGCATGGTGGGACCTGTGGGCCTGGGTCTGCCACGCAGCCATGGTTTTCCCTGGACATGGTAAGAGCTGTAGGCCTGGGGCTTCCGGGGGGCAATCTTCGTTCCCGGGTCATGGCAGGATCTGTGGGCCTGGGGCCGCCTGGCGGCCATGTTGGTTCCCCGGGCATAGCAGGACATTTTGGCACGGGCCTGACGCCAGCCGTATTGGTTCCCATAGCATGGTGGGAGCTGTGGGACTGGGACTGCCAGGCTTCCATGTTGGGACAGAAGGGTATGGCGGGAGCTGTGGGCCAGGTGCTGCCAACGGCCATGTTGGTTCCCAGGGCTTGCCGGAAGCTGTGGGCCGGGGGCTGCCGGACGGCCATGTTGGTTCCCGGGTCATGGCACGACATGTGGCCCCGCAGCTGCTGAGCGGCCATGGTGGTTCCCGGGGCATGGTGGGAGATTTGATTCTGGGGCTGCCGCCGGCCATGTTTGTTCCCGGGGCATGGCGGAAGATTTTGGCCTGGGCCTGACGCCAGCCATGTTTGTTCCCCGGGCATGGCGGGAGCTGTGGGTACCGGACTGCAGGGCGGCCATGTTGGTTCCCCGGGCATGGTGGGACCTGTGGGCCTGGGTCTGCCACGCAGCCATGGTTTTCCCTGGACATGGTAAGAGCTGTAGGCCTGGGGCTTCCGGGGGGCAATCTTCGTTCCCGGGTCATGGCAGGATCTGTGGGCCTGGGGCTGCCTGGCGGCCATGTTGGTTCCCGGGACATGGTGGGAGCTGTGCGCCCGTGGCTGCCGGGCGGCCATGTTACTGTCCGGGGCATTGCAGGAGCTATGGGCCTGGGGCTGCCGGGCAGCCATTTTGGTTCCCGGTGCATGGCAGGAGCTGTGGGCCCGTTGCTGCTGAACGGCCATGTTGGTTTCCGGAGCATGGTGGGAGCCGTGTGCCAGGGGATGCCGGACGGCCATGTTGGTTCCCAGGTTATGGCGGGAGCTTTGGTTCTAGGGCTACTTGGTGGCCATGTTGGTTCCCGGGGCATGGCGGGAGCTGTGTGCCTGGAGCTGCCGGGCAGCCGTGTTTGTTCCCGCGGTATGGCGGGAGCTATGGGCTCGGGGCCGCAAGGCGGCCATGTTGGTTCCCCGGGCATAGCAGGACATTTTGGCACGGGCCTGACGCCAGCCGTATTGGTTCCCATAGCATGGTGGGAGCTGTGGGACTGGGACTGCCAGGCTTCCATGTTGGGACAGAAGGGTATGGCGGGAGCTGTGGGCCAGGTGCTGCCAACGGCCATGTTGGTTCCCAGGGCTTGCCGGAAGCTGTGGGCCGGGGGCTGCCGGACGGCCATGTTGGTTCCCGGGTCATGGCACGACATGTGGCCCCGCAGCTGCTGAGCGGCCATGGTGGTTCCCGGGGCATGGTGGGAGATTTGATTCTGGGGCTGCCGCCGGCCATGTTTGTTCCCGGGGCATGGCGGAAGATTTTGGCCTGGGCCTGACGCCAGCCTTGTTGGTTCCCGGGGCATGGCGGAAGCTGTGGGCCCGGGGATGCTGGACGGCCATGTTGGTTCCAGGGGCATGGCGGGAGCTGTTGATCCGGGGCTGCTGAACGGCCATGTTGATTCTTGGGCCATGGCGGGAGCTGTGGGCCCGATGATGCTGGGCAGCCAGGTTGGTTCCTGGGGCATGGCGGGAGCTGTGGGTCAGGTGCTGCCAACGGCCATGTTTCTTCCAAGGGTATGGCGGGAGTTTTGGGCCCAGGGCTGCCGGGCGGCCATGTTGGTTCCCAGGGCACGCGGGGGCTGTGGTCCCGGGGCTGCCGGGCGACCATGTTGGTTCCCGGGTCATGACGGGAGATTTGGTCTGGGGCTTCCACCGCCCATGTTGGTTCCCGGGGCATGGCGGGAGCTGTGGGCCCGGGGCTGTTACCGGCCATGTTGGTTCCCGGGACATGGCAGGAGCTGTGGGCCACGTGCTGCCAACGGCCACGTTTGTTCCCAGGGCATGGCGGGAGCTGTGGGCCCGGGGCTGCCGGGCGGCCATGATGGTTCCCGGGGCATGGCCAGAGTTGTGGACCTGAGGCTGCCGCCGTCCATGTTGGTTCCCGGTGCATGGCGGATGCTGTGTAGCCGGGGCTGTTGCCGGCCATGTTGGTTCCCGGGGCATGGCGGGAGCTGTGGGCCCGGGTGTGCCACCGGCCATGTTTGTTCCCCGGGCATGGCGGGAGCTGTGGGTACCGGACTGCAGGGCGGCCATGTTGGTTCCCCGGGCATGGTGGGACCTGTGGGCCTGGGTCTGCCACGCAGCCATGGTTTTCCCTGGACATGGTAAGAGCTGTAGGCCTGGGGCTTCCGGGGGGCAATCTTCGTTCCCGGGTCATGGCAGGATCTGTGGGCCTGGGGCTGCCTGGCGGCCATGTTGGTTCCCGGGACATGGTGGGAGCTGTGCGCCCGTGGCTGCCGGGCGGCCATGTTACTGTCCGGGGCATTGCAGGAGCTATGGGCCTGGGGCTGCCGGGCAGCCATTTTGGTTCCCGGTGCATGGCAGGAGCTGTGGGCCCGTTGCTGCTGAACGGCCATGTTGGTTTCCGGAGCATGGTGGGAGCCGTGTGCCAGGGGATGCCGGACGGCCATGTTGGTTCCCAGGTTATGGCGGGAGCTTTGGTTCTAGGGCTACTTGGTGGCCATGTTGGTTCCCGGGGCATGGCGGGAGCTGTGCGCCTGGAGCTGCCGGGCAGCCGTGTTTGTTCCCGCGGTATGGCGGGAGCTATGGGCTCGGGGCCGCAAGGCGGCCATGTTGGTTCCCCGGGCATAGCAGGACATTTTGGCACGGGCCTGACGCCAGCCGTATTGGTTCCCATAGCATGGTGGGAGCTGTGGGACTGGGACTGCCGGGCTTCCATGTTGGGACAGAAGGGTATGGCGGGAGCTGTGGGCCAGGTGCTGCCAACGGCCATGTTGGTTCCCAGGGCTTGCCGGAAGATGTGGGCCGGGGGCTGCCGGACGGCCATGTTGGTTCCCGGGTCATGGCACGACATGTGGCTCCGCAGCTGCTGAGCGGTCGTGGTGGTTCCCGGGGCATGGTGGGAGATTTTGGCCTGGGCCTGACGCCAGCCTTGTTGGTTCCCGGGGCATGGCGGAAGCTGTGGGCCCGGGGATGCTGGACGGCCATGTTGGTTCCAGGGGCATGGCGGGAGCTGTTGATCCGGGGCTGCTGAACGGCCATGTTGATTCTTGGGCCATGGCGGGAGCTGTGGGCCCGGTGATGCTGGGCAGCCAGGTTGGTTCCTGGGGCATGGCGGGAGCTGTGGGTCAGTTGCTGCCAACGGCCATGTTTGTTCCAAGGGTATGGCGGGAGTTTTGGGCCCAGGGCTGCCGGGCGGCCATGTTGGATCCCAGGGCACGCGGGGGCTGTGGTCCCGGGGCTGCCGGGCGACCATGTTGGTTCCCGGGTCATGACGGGAGATTTGGTCCGGGGCTTCCACCGCCCATGTTGGTTCCCGGGGCATGGCGGGAGCTGTGGGCCTAGGGCTGCTTGGTGGCCATGTTGGTTCCCGGGGCATGGCGGGATTTGTGGGTACGGGGCTGCTTGTTGGCCATGTTGGTTCCCGGGGCATGGGGGGAGCTGTGCGCCCAGGTCTGCCTGGCGGCCATGTTGGTTCCCAGGTTATGGTGGGAGCTTTGGGCCTAGTGCTGCTTGGTGGCCATGTTGGTTCCCGGGGCATGGCGGGAGTTTTTGGCACGGGCTGACGCCAGCCATGTTGGTTCCCGGGGCATGGTGGGAGCTTTGGGCCCAAGGCTGCCGGGCGGCCATGTTGGTTCCCCGGTCATGGCGGGAGCTGTGGGTCAGGGGCTGCCGGGCGGCCATATTGATTCCCGGGCCATGGTGGGAGCTGTGGGCCCGGGGCTGCTGGGTGGACATGTTGGTTCCCGGGGCATGGTGGGAGCTGTGGGCCCGGGTCTGCCGCCAGCCGTATTGGTTCCCAGGGCATGGCGGGAGCTGTGGGCCAGGTGCTGCCAACGGCCATGTTGGTTCACAGCGCTTGCCGGAAGCTGTGGGCCAGGGGCTGCTGGGTGGCCATGTTGGTTCCCGGGTCATGGCGGGAAATATGGCCCCGGAGCTGCTGAGCGGCCATGGTGGTTCCCGGGGCATGGTGGGAGATTTGATCCTGGGGCTGCTGAGCGGCGATGGTGGTTCCCGGGGCAAGGTGGGAGATTTGATCCTGGGGCTGCCGCCGGCCATGTTTGTTCCCGGGGTATGGCGGGAGCTGTGGGCCCGGGGATGCTGGGCAGCCAGGTTGGTTCTCAGGGCATGGCGGGAGCTGTGGGCGCGTTGCTGCTGGACGGCCATGTTGGTTTCCGGAGCATGGCGGGAGCCGTGCCGCAGGGGATACCGGGCGGCCATGTTGGTTCCCGGGGTATATTGGGAGCTATGGGCTCGGGGCTGCAGGGCGGCCATGTTGGTTCCCTGGGCATGGCAGAATCTGTAAGCCCGCTGCTGCCGGGCGGCCATGTTGGTTCCTGGGGCATGGCGAGATCTGTAGGCCTACGGCTGCTGGGCGGCCATGTTGGTTCCCAAGGCATGGCGGGACCTGTGGGCCTGGGGCTGCCGGGCGACCATGTTAGTTCCTGGGGCATGGCCGGATTTGTGGTCCTGGGGGTGCCGGGTGGCCATGTTGATTCCCAGGCCATGGCGGGAGCTGTGGGCCGGGGGCTGCCGGACGGCCATGTTGGTTCCCGGGTCATGGCACGACATGTGGCCCCGCAGCTGCTGAGCGGCCATGGTGGTTCCCGGGGCATGGTGGGAGATTTGATTCTGGGGCTGCCGCCGGCCATGTTTGTTCCCGGGGCATGGCGGAAGATTTTGGCCTGGGCCTGACGCCAGCCTTGTTGGTTCCCGGGGCATGGCGGAAGCTGTGGGCCCGGGGATGCTGGACGGCCATGTTGGTTCCAGGGGCATGGCGGGAGCTGTTGATCCGGGGCTGCTGAACGGCCATGTTGATTCTTGGGCCATGGCGGGAGCTGTGGGCCCGGTGATGCTGGGCAGCCAGGTTGGTTCCTGGGGCATGGCGGGAGCTGTGGGTCAGGTGCTGCCAACGGCCATGTTTCTTCCAAGGGTATGGTGGGAGTTTTAGGCCCAGGGCTGCCGGGCGGCCATGTTGGTTCCCAGGGCACGCGGGGGCTGTGGTCCCGGGGCTGCCGGGCGACCATGTTGGTTCCCGGGTCATGACGGGAGATTTGGTCCGGGGCTTCCACCGCCCATGTTGGTTCCCGGGGCATGGCGGGAGCTGTGGGCCCGGGGCTGTTACCGGCCATGTTGGTTCCCGGGACATGGCAGGAGCTGTGGGCCAGGTGCTGCCAACGGCCATGTTTGTTCCCAGGGCATGGCGGGAGCTGTGGGCCTGGGGATGCCGGGCGGCCATGATGGTTCCCGGGGCATGGCCAGAGTTGTGGACCTGAGGCTGCCGCCATCCACGTTGGTTCCCGGTGCATGGCGGATGCTGTGTAGCCGGGGCTGTTGCCGGCCATGTTGGTTCCCGGGGCATGGCGGGAGCTGTGGGCCCGGGTGTGCCACCGGCCATGTTTGTTCCCCGGGCATGGCGGGAGCTGTGGGTACCGGACTGCAGGGCGGCCATGTTGGTTCCCCGGGCATGGTGGGACCTGTGGGACTGGGACTGCAGGGCGGCCATGTTGGGACAGGGGGCAGGGAGGGAGCTGTGGGACTGGGACTGCAGGGTGGCCATGTTGGGACAGGGGGCAGGGATGGAGCTGTGAGCCAGGTGCTGCCAACGGCCATGTTTGTTCCCAGGGTATGGCGGGAGTTTTGGGCCCAGCGCTACCGGGCGGCCATGTTGGTTCCCAGGGCACGCGGGTGCTGTGGGCCCGGCTCGGCCGGGGGACCATGTTGGTTCCCGGGGCATGGTGGGACCTGTGGGCCTGGGGCTGCTGGGCGGCCATGTTTGTTCCCAGGGCACGGTGGGAGATTTGGTCGTGGGGCTGCCTCTGGCCATGTTTTTTCCCAGGGGCATGGTGGGAGCTTTTGGCCCGGGCCTGACATCAGCCATGTTGGTTCCCGGGGCATAGCGGGAGCTGTGGGTACGGGAGTGTCGGGCGGCCATGTTGGTTCCCCGGTCATGGCGGGACCTATGGGCCTGGGTCTGCCACGCAGCCATGGTTTTCCCGTGACATGGTAAGAGCTGTAGGCCTGGGGCTGCCAGGGGGCCATGTTGGTTCCCGGGGCATGGCGGGAGCTGTGGGCCTGGGGCTGCTTGGTGGCCACGTTGGTTCCCCGGGCATGGCGGGACCTGTGGACCTGGGTCTACCAGGCAGCCATAGTGTTCCCGCGACATGGTAAGAGCTGTAGGCCCGGGGATGCTGTGCCGCCATGTTGGTTCCCGGGGCATGGCGGGAGATGTTGGTTCGGTGCTGCTGAGCAGCCATGTTGATTTCTGAGTTATGGTGGGAGCTGTGGTCCCGGGGCTGTTGCCGGCCATGTTGTTTCCCGGGGCATAGCGGGACCTGAGGGCGAGGGCCTGCGAGTGGCCATGTTAGTTCCAGGGGCATAGCCGGAGTTGTGGGCCTGGGGGTGCCGGGCGGACATGTTGCTTCCCAGGGCATGGTGGGAGCTGTGGCCTCGGAGCTGCCAGGCGGCCATGATGGTTCCCGGGGCATGGCCTGAGCTGTGGGTCCAGGAATGATGGGCGGCCATGATGGTTCCCGGGGCATGACGGGAGATTTTGGCCCGGGCCTGAAGCCAGCCATGTTGTTTCCCGGGGCATGGCGGGAGCTGTGGATCCGGGGCTGCTGGGTGGCCATGTTGGTTACCGGGCATGGTGGGACATTTGGTCGTGGGGCTGCCGTCGGCCATGTTGGTTTCCGGGGCATGGCGGGAGCTTCTGGCTTGGGCCTGACGGCAGCCATGTTAATTCCCGGGGCATGGCGGGAGCTATGGGCCCGGGGATGCTGGGCGGCCTTGTTTGTTCTCGGGTCATGGCGGGAGCTGTGGGTCCGGGGCTGCCACCGGCCATGTTTGTTCCCCGGGCATGGCGGGAGCTGTGGGTACCGGACTGCAGGGCGGCCATGTTGGTTCCCCGGGCATGGTGGGACCTGTGGGCCTGGGTCTGCCACGCAGCCATGGTTTTCCCTGGACATGGTAAGAGCTGTAGACCTGGGGCTTCCGGGGGGCAATCTTCGTTCCCGGGTCATGGCAGGATCTGTGGGCCTGGGGCTGCCTGGCGGCCATGTTGGTTCCCGGGACATGGCGGGAGCTGTGGGCCCGGGGCTGCTTGGTGGCCATGTTGGTTCCCAGGGCATGGCGGGAGCTGTGTGCCCGGGGATGCTGGGCGGCCATGTTGGTTTCCTGGGCATGGAGGGATCTGCGGGCCTGGGTCTGCCAGGCAGCCATGGTTTTCCCGGGACATGGTAAGAGCTGTAGGCCTGGGGCTGCCGGGCGGCCATGTTGGTTCCTCTAGCATGGCGGGACCTGTGGGCCCGGGGCTGTTGGGCGGCCATGTTGGTTTCTGGCTCATCGCGGGACATGTGGGCCTGGAGTTGCTCAGCGCCATGTTGGTTCCCGGGGGTTGATGGGAGATTTGGTCCTTGGGCTGCCGCCGGCCATGTTGGTTCACGGGGCATCGCGGGAGCTGTGGGCCTGGGTCTGCCAGGCAGCCATGGTTTTCCTGGGACATGGTAAAAGCTGTAGGCCTGGGGCTGCCGGGCGGCCATGTTGATTCCCGGGGCATGGCGGAAGCTGTGGGCCTAGGGCTGCCGGGCGGCCATTTTAGTTCACGGGGCAAGGCCGGAGCTGTGGGACTGCGGCTGCCGGGCTGCCATGTTTGTTCCCGGGTCATGGCGGGACCTGTGAGCCTGAGGTTGCTGAGCGGCCATGTTGGTTCCCGGGGCATGGTGGGAAATTTGGTCCTGGGGCTGCCGCCGTCCATGTTGGTTCCCGGGGCATGACGGGAGCTGTGGGCCCTGGTCTGCCGCCGGCCATGTTGGTTTCCAGGGCATGGCGGGAGCTGTGGGCCTGGGTCTGCCAGGCAGCCATGGTTTTCCTGGGACATGGTAAGAGCTTTTGGCCAGGGCCTGACGACAGCCATGTTGGTTCCCGGTGCATGGCGGGAGCTGTGGATACGGGGCTGCCAACGGCCATATTGGTTCCCGGGGCATGGCGGGAGGTGTGGTCCCGAGCTGCCGGGTGGACATGTTTGTTCCCAGGGCATTGCAAGAACCTGGGGCCCGAGGCTTCCGCCGGCCATGTTGATTCCCGGGCCATGGCGGCATCTGTGAGTTTCGGGCTTCTTGGTGGCTATGTTGGTTCCTGGGGCATGGCGGAAGCTGTGGGCCAGGGTCTGCCGGGCGACCATGTTTGTTCCTGGGGCATGGCGAGATCTGTGGGCCTGGGGCTGCCGGGCGGCCATGTTTGTTCTCTGGGGCATGGCGAGATCTGTAGGCCTAGGGCTGCCGGGCGGCCATGTTGGTTCCCGGGGCATGGCCGGAGCTGTGGGCGAGAGGCTGCCTGGCGGCCACGTTGGTTTTTGGCGCATGGAGGGAGCTGTGGGTCTGGGGCTGTCGAGCGGCCATTTTAGTTCCCGGGGCATGGAGGGACCTGTGGGCCCAGGGTTGCTCGGCGGCCGTGTTGGTTCCCAGGGCATGGCGTTAGCTGTGGGCCTAGGGCTTCTTGGTGGCCATGTTGTTTCCCGCGGTATGGCGGAAGCTGTGGGCCAGGGTCTGCCGTGTGACCATGTTGGTTCCTGGGGCATGACGGATCTGTAGGCCTATGCTGCCATGCGGCCATGTTGATTCCCGGGCCGTGGTGGGAGCTGTGAACCCGGGGATGCTGGGCGGCCATGTTGGTTCCTGGCGCATGGCGGGAGCTGTGGGCCTGGGGCTGCCGGGCGACCATGTTGGTTCCTGGGGCATGACGGATCTGTAGGCCTAGGCTGCGGGGCGGCCATGTTGATTCCTGGGCCATGGCGGGAGCTGTGGGCCCGGGAATGCTGGGCGGCCATGTTGGTTTCCAGGGCATGGCCGGGACCTGTGGGGCTGGGTCTGCCAGGCAGCCATGGTTTTCCCGGGACATGGTAAGAGCTGTAGGCCCGGGGCTGCCGGGCGGCCATGTTTGTTCCCGGGTCATGGCGGGAGCTGTTGGTCCGGGGCTGATGAGCGGCCATGTTGATTCTAGGGCCATGGCGGGAGCTTTGGGCCTAGGGCTGCTTGGCGGCCATGTTGGTTCCCGGGGCATGGCGGGAACTTTGATCCCAGGGCTACCGGGCGACCATGTTGGTTCACAGGGCATGATGAGAGCTCTGGTCCCGGGACAGCCGGGCGGTCATGTTGGTTCCTGGGGCATGGTGGGAACTGTGGGCCCGGGGCTGTTGCCGGCCATATTGGTTCTCGGGGCATGACGGGAGCTGTGGGTGCGAGGCTGCCGGGCGGCCATGTTGGCTCCCGAGTTATGGTGCTATCTGTGGGCACGGGGCTGCTGAGCGGCCATGTTGGTTCAAGGGACATGGTGGGAGATTTGGTCCTGGGGCTGCCGCTGGCCATGTTTGTTCACGGGGCATGGCGGGATCTGTGGGACTGGGAATGCCGTGCGGCCATGTTGGGACAGGGGGCATGGAGGGAGCTATGTGCCAGGTGCTGCCAACGGCCATGCTGGTTCCCAGGGCACACAGGTGCTGTGGGCCAGGGGCTGCCGTGCGGCCATGTTGGTTCCCGGGGCATGGTGGGAGCTGTGGGCCCGGGGCTGCCGCCGGCCACGTTGGTTTACAGGGCATGGTGGGACCTGTTGGCCCGGGTCTGCCAGGCAGCAGAAGTTTTCCCGGGATATGGTAAGAGCTGTAGTCCTGGGGCTGCCGGGCGTCCATGTTGGTTCCCGGGTCATGGTGGGAGCTGTTGGCCTGGGCCTGCTGGGCGGCCATGTTGGTTCCAGGGTTATGGCGGGCTCTGTATGCCCGGGGCTGATGGGCGGCCATGTTGGTTCCCGGGGCATGGCGGAAGCTGTGGGCCAGGGGCTGCAGGGCGACCATGTTGGTTCCTGGGGCAAGGCCGGAGCTGTGGGCCTGCGGCTGCTGGGCGGCCATGTTGGTTCCCGGGACATGGCGGGAGCTTTGGGCCCGGGGCTGCCGGGCGGCCATGTTGGTTCCTGTGTCATGGCAGGACATGTGTCCCGGATCTGCTGAGCAGCCATGTTGGTTCCTGAAGCATGGTGGGAAATTTGGTCCTGGGGCTGCCGCCGTCCATGTTGGTTCCCTGGGCATGGCAGGAGCTGTGCGCCCGGGGCTGCCGGGCGGACATGTTTGTTCCCAGGGCATTGCAAGAACCTGAGACCCGAGGCTTGCGCCGGCCATGTTGGTTCCCCGGGCATAGCGGGAGCTGTGGGCCCTGGGCAGCTGGGCAGCCATGTTGGTTCTCGGGTCATGGCAGGAGCTTTTGGCCTGGGGCTGCCACCAGCCGTGTTGGTTGCCGGGCATGGAGGGACATGTGGGCCCAGAGCTTCTCAGTGGTCATGTTGGTTCCGGGGCATTGCGGTAGCTGTGGTCCCGGGGCTGCCGGGCGGCCATGTTGCTTCCCCGGGCATGGCGGGAGCTGTGGGCCTGGGGCAGCCGGGCGGCCATATTGATTCCCGGGCCATGGCGGGAGCTGTTGGGCCGGGGCTGCTGGGTGGCCATGTTGGTTCTCGGGGCATGACCGGAGCTGTGGTCCCCTGGCTGCCGGGCAGCCATGTTGGTTCCCCGGGCATGGAGGGAGCTGTTGGTCCGGGGCTGCTGAGCGGCCATGTTGGTTCCCGGGGCATGGCGGGAGCTGTGCACCCGGGGCTGCCCCGTGGCCGTGTTGCTTCCCGGGGCATTGCGGGAGGTGTGGTCTCGACCTTCCGGACGGACGTGTTTGTTGCCAGGGCATTGCAAGAACCTGGGGCCCGGCGCTTCCGCTGGCTATGTTGGTTCACGCGGCATGGCGGGAGCTGTGGGCCCGGGGCAGCTGGGCGGCCATGTTGGTTCCCGGGGCATGGCGGGAGCTTTTGGCCCGGGCCTGACGCCAGCCATGTTGGTTCCTGGGGCATGGGGGGAGCTGTGGGCCTGGGGCTACCGTGCGGCCATGTTGGTTCCTGGGTCATGGAAGGAGCTGTGGGCCTGGGGATGCCGCCGGCCATGTTGGTTCCCCGGGCATGGCGGGAGCTGTGTGCCTGGGGATGCCGCCGACCATGTTGGTTCCCCGGGCATGGCGGGAGCTCTGGGCCTGGGGCTGCCGGGCGACCATGTTGGTTTCCGGGACTTGGCGGGAGCTGTTGGTCCGGGGCTGCTGGTCGACCATGTTGGTTCCCGGGGCATGGCGGGAGCTGTGGGACTGGGACTGCCAGGCGGCAATGTTGGGACAGGGGGCAGGGAGGGAGCTGTGAGCCAGGTGCTGCCAACGGCCATGTTTGTTCCCAGGGTATGGCGGGAGTTTTGGGCCCAGCGCTACCGGGCGGCCATGTTGGTTCCCAGGGCACGCGGGTGCTGTGAGCCCGGCTCGGCCGGGGGACCATGTTGGTTCCCGGGGCATGGTGGGACCTGTGGGCCTGGGGCTGCTGGGCGGCCATGTTTGTTCCCAGGGCACGGTGGGAGATTTGGTCGTGGGGCTGCCTCTGGCCATGTTTTTTCCCAGGGGCATGGCGGGAGCTTTTGGCCCGGGCCTGACATCAGCCATGTTGGTTCCCGGGGCATAGCGGGAGCTGTGGGTACGGGAGTGCCGGGCGGCCATGTTGGTTCCCCGGTCATGGCGGGACCTATGGGCCTGGGTATGCAACGCAGCCATGGTTTTCCCGTGACATGGTAAGAGCTGTAGGCCTGGGGCTGCCGGGGGGCCATGTTGGTTCCCGGGGCATGGCGGGAGCTGTGGGCCTGGGGCTGCTTGGTGGCCACGTTGGTTCCCCGGGCATGGCGGGACCTGTGGACCTGGGTCTACCAGGCAGCCATAGTGTTCCCGCGACATGGTAAGAGCTGTAGGCCCGGGGATGCTGTGCCGCCATGTTGGTTCCCGGAGCATGGCGGGAGACGTGGTTCGGTGCTGCTGAGAGACCAAGTTGATTTCTGAGTTATGGTGGGAGCTGTGGTCCCGGGGCTGTTGCCGGCCATGTTGGTTCCGGGGCATGGCGAGATCTGTAGGCCTGGGGCTGCCGGGCGGCCGTGTTGTTTCCCGGGGCATAGCGGGACCTGAGGGCGAGGGCCTGCGAGTGGCCATGTTAGTTCCAGGGGCATAGCCGGAGTTGTGGGCCTGGGGGTGCCGGGCGGACATGTTGCTTCCCGGGGCATGGTGGGAGCTGTGGCCTCGGAGCTGCCAGGCGGCCATGATGGTTCCCGGGGCATGGCCTGAGCTGTGGGTCCAGGAATGATGGGCGGCCATGATGGTTCCCGGGGCATGACGGGAGATTTTGGCCCGGGCCTGAAGCCAGCCATGTTGTTTCCCGGGGCATGGCGGGAGCTGTGGATCCGGGGCTGCTGGGTGGCCATGTTGGTTACCGGGCATGGTGGGACATTTGGTCGTGGGGCTGCCGTCGGCCATGTTGGTTTCCGGGGCATGGCGGGAGCTTCTGGCTTGGGCCTGACGGCAGCCATGTTAATTCCCGGGGCATGGCGGGAGCTATGGGCCCGGGGATGCTGGGCGGCCTTGTTTGTTCTCGGGTCATGGCGGGAGCTGTGGGCCCGGGGCTGCCGCCAGCCATGTTGGTTCCCCGGGGCATGGCGGGAGCTGTGGTCCTGGGTCTGCCAGGCAGCCATGGTTTTCCCGGGACATAGTAAGAGCTCTAGGCCTGAGGGTGCCGCGCGGCCATGTTGATTCCCTGGCCATGGCGGGAGCTGTGGGGCCGGGGCTGCCGTGCAGCCATGTTGGTTCTCAGGGCATGGCGGGAGCTGTGGGCCCGGGGCTGCTGAGCGGCCATGATGGTTCCCGGGGCATGGCGGGAGCTGTGGGCTTGGGGCTGCTGGGCGGTCATGTTGGTTCCGGGGCATGGCGGGAGCTGTGAGACAGGGACTGCCGGGCGGCCATGTTTGTTCCAGGGCTCGCGGGTGCTGTGGCCCCAGGGTTGCCGGGCGGCCGTGTTCATTGCTGGGGCATGCCGAGATCTGTAGGCCTAGGGCTGCCAAGCGACCATGTTGGTTCCCACGGTGTGGCCAGAGTTGTGGAACTGGGTATGCCGGGTGGCCATGTTGGTTCCCGGGGCATGGCGGAAGCTGTGGGCCCGGGGCTGCTGGGCGACCATGTTGGTTCCCCGGGCATGGCGGGAGCTGTGGGTCCGGGGCTGCCACCGGCCATGTTTGTTCCCCGGGCATGGCGGGAGCTGTGGGTACCGGACTGCAGGGCGGCCATGTTGGTTCCCCGGGCATGGTGGGACCTGTGGGCCTGGGTCTGCCACGCAGCCATGGTTTTCCCTGGACATGGTAAGAGCTGTAGACCTGGGGCTTCCGGGGGGCAATCTTCGTTCCCGGGTCATGGCAGGATCTGTGGGCCTGGGGCTGCTTGGCGGCCATGTTGGTTCCCGGGACATGGCGGGAGCTGTGGGCCCGGGGCTGCTTGGTGGCCATGTTGGTTCCCAGGGCATGGCGGGAGCTGTGTGCCCGGGGATGCTGGGCGGCCATGTTGGTTTCCTGGGCATGGAGGGATCTGCGGGCCTGGGTCTGCCAGGCAGCCATGGTTTTCCCGGGACATGGTAAGAGCTGTAGGCCTGGGGCTGCCGGGCGGCCATGTTGGTTCCTCTAGCATGGCGGGACCTGTGGGCCCGGGGCTGTTGGGCGGCCATGTTGGTTTCTGGCTCATCGCGGGACATGTGGGCCTGGAGTTGCTCAGCGCCATGTTGGTTCCCGGGGATTGATGGGAGATTTGGTCCTTGGGCTGCCGCCGGCCATGTTGGTTCACGGGGCATCGCGGGAGCTGTGGGCCTGGGTCTGCCAGGCAGCCATGGTTTTCCTGGGACATGGTAAAAGCTGTAGGCCTGGGGCTGCCGGGCGGCCATGTTGATTCCCGGGGCATGGCGGAAGCTGTGGGCCTAGGGCTGCCGGGCGGCCATTTTAGTTCACGGGGCAAGGCCGGAGCTGTGGGACTGCGGCTGCCGGGCTGCCATGTTTGTTCCCGGGTCATGGCGGGACCTGTGAGCCTGAGGTTGCTGAGCGGCCATGTTGGTTCCCGGGGCATGGTGGGAAATTTGGTCCTGGGGCTGCCGCCGTCCATGTTGGTTCCCGGGGCATGACGGGAGCTGTGGGCCCTGGTCTGCCGCCGGCCATGTTGGTTTCCAGGGCATGGCGGGAGCTGTGGGCCTGGGTCTGCCAGGCAGCCATGGTTTTCCTGGGACATGGTAAGAGCTTTTGGCCAGGGCCTGACGACAGCCATGTTGGTTCCCGGTGCATGGCGGGAGCTGTGGATACGGGGCTGCCAACGGCCATATTGGTTCCCGGGGCATGGCGGGAGGTGTGGTCCCGAGCTGCCGGGTGGACATGTTTGTTCCCAGGGCATTGCAAGAACCTGGGGCCCGAGGCTTCCGCCGGCCATGTTGATTCCCGGGCCATGGCGGCATCTGTGAGTTTCGGGCTTCTTGGTGGCTATGTTGGTTCCTGGGGCATGGCGGAAGCTGTGGACCAGGGTCTGCCGGGCGACCATGTTTGTTCCTGGGGCATGGCGAGATCTGTGGGCCTGGGGCTGCCGGGCGGCCATGTTTGTTCTCTGGGGCATGGCGAGATCTGTAGGCCTAGGGCTGCCGGGCGGCCATGTTGGTTCCCGGGGCATGGCCGGAGCTGTGGGCGAGAGGCTGCCTGGCGGCCACGTTGGTTTTTGGCGCATGGAGGGAGCTGTGGGTCTGGGGCTGTCGAGCGGCCATTTTAGTTCCCGGGGCATGGAGGGACCTGTGGGCCCAGGGTTGCTCGGCGGCCGTGTTGGTTCCCAGGGCATGGCGTTAGCTGTGGGCCTAGGGCTTCTTGGTGGCCATGTTGTTTCCCGCGGTATGGCGGAAGCTGTGGGCCAGGGTCTGCCGTGCGACCATGTTGGTTCCTGGGGCATGACGGATCTGTAGGCCTATGCTGCCATGCGGCCATGTTGATTCCCGGGCCGTGGCGGGAGCTGTGAACCCGGGGATGCTGGGCGGCCATGTTGGTTCCTGGCGCATGGCGGGAGCTGTGGGCCTGGGGCTGCCGGGCGACCATGTTGGTTCCTGGGGCATGACGGATCTGTAGGCCTAGGCTGCCATGCGGCCATGTTGATTCCCGGGCCGTGGCGGGAGCTGTGGGCCCGGGAATGCTGGGCGGCCATGTTGGTTTCCAGGGCATGGCCGGGACCTGTGGGGCTGGGTCTGCCAGGCAGCCATGGTTTTCCCGGGACATGGTAAGAGCTGTAGGCCCGGGGCTGCCGGGCGGCCATGTTTGTTCCCGGGTCATGGCGGGAGCTGTTGGTCCGGGGCTGATGAGCGGCCATGTTGATTCTAGGGCCATGGCGGGAGCTTTGGGCCTAGGGCTGCTTGGCGGCCATGTTGGTTCCCGGGGCATGGCGGGAACTTTGATCCCAGGGCTACCGGGCGACCATGTTGGTTCACAGGGCATGATGAGAGCTCTGGTCCCGGGACAGCCGGGCGGTCATGTTGGTTCCTGGGGCATGGTGGGAACTGTGGGCCCGGGGCTGTTGCCGGCCATATTGGTTCTCGGGGCATGACGGGAGCTGTGGGTGCGAGGCTGCCGGGCGGCCATGTTGGCTCCCGAGTTATGGTGCTATCTGTGGGCACGGGGCTGCTGAGCGGCCATGTTGGTTCAAGGGACATGGTGGGAGATTTGGTCCTGGGGCTGCCGCTGGCCATGTTTGTTCACGGGGCATGGCGGGATCTGTGGGACTGGGAATGCCGTGCGGCCATGTTGGGACAGGGGGCATGGAGGGAGCTATGTGCCAGGTGCTGCCAACGGCCATGCTGGTTCCCAGGGCACACAGGTGCTGTGGGCCAGGGGCTGCCGTGCGGCCATGTTGGTTCCCGGGGCATGGTGGGAGCTGTGGGCCTGGGGCTGCCGCCGGCCACGTTGGTTTACAGGGCATGGTGGGACCTGTTGGCCCGGGTCTGCCAGGCAGCAGAAGTTTTCCCGGGATATGGTAAGAGCTGTAGTCCTGGGGCTGCCGGGCGTCCATGTTTGTTCCCGGGTCATGGTGGGAGCTGTTGGCCTGGGCCTGCTGGGCGGCCATGTTGGTTCCAGGGTTATGGCGGGCTCTGTATGCCCGGGGCTGATGGGCGGCCATGTTGGTTCCCGGGGCATGGCGGAAGCTGTGGGCCAGGGGCTGCAGGGCGACCATGTTGGTTCCTGGGGCAAGGCTGGAGCTGTGGGCCTGCGGCTGCTGGGCGGCCATGTTGGTTCCCGGGACATGGCGGGAGCTTTGGGCCTGGGGCTGCCGGGCGGCCATGTTGGTTCCTGTGTCATGGCAGGACATGTGTCCCGGATCTGCTGAGCAGCCATGTTGGTTCCTGAAGCATGGTGGGAAATTTGGTCCTGGGGCTGCCGCCGTCCATGTTGGTTCCCTGGGCATGGCAGGAGCTGTGCGCCCGGGGCTGCCGGGCGGACATGTTTGTTCCCAGGGCATTGCAAGAACCTGAGACCCGAGGCTTGCGCCGGCCATGTTGGTTCCCCGGGCATAGCGGGAGCTGTGGGCCCTGGGCAGCTGGGCGGCCATGTTGGTTCTCGGGTCATGGCAGGAGCTTTTGGCCTGGGGCTGCCACCAGCCGTGTTGGTTGCCGGGCATGGAGGGACATGTGGGCCCAGAGCTTCTCAGTGGTCATGTTGGTTCCGGGGCATTGCGGTAGCTGTGGTCCCGGGGCTGCCGGGCGGCCATGTTGGTTCCCCGGGCATGGCGGGAGCTGTGGGCCTGGGGCAGCCGGGCGGCCATATTGATTCCCGGGCCATGGCGGGAGCTGTTGGGCCTGGGCTGCTGGGTGGCCATGTTGGTTCTCGGGGCATGACCGGAGTTGAGGACCTGGGGCTGCCGCCGGCCATGTTGGTTCCCGGGGCATGGCAGGAGCTGTGCACCCGGGGCTGCCCCGTGGCCGTGTTGCTTCCCGGGGCATTGCGGGAGGTGTGGTCTCGACCTTCCGGACGGACGTGTTTGTTGCCAGGGCATTGCAAGAACCTGGGGCCCGGCGCTTCCGCTGGCTATGTTGGTTCGCGCGGCATGGCGGGAGCTGTGGGCCCGGGGCAGCTGGGCGGCCATGTTGGTTCCCGGGGCATGGCGGGAGCTTTTGGCCCGGGCCTGACGCCAGCCATGTTGGTTCCTGGGGCATGGGGGGAGCTGTGGGCCTGGGGATGCCGCCGGCCATGTTGGTTCCCCGGGCATGGCGGGAGCTGTGTGCCTGGGGATGCCGCCGACCATGTTGGTTCCCCGGGCATGGCGGGAGCTCTGGACCTGGGGCTGCCGGGCGACCATGTTGGTTTCCGGGACTTGGCGGGAGCTGTTGGTCCGGGGCTGCTGGTCGACCATGTTGGTTCCCGGGGCATGGCGGGAGCTGTGGGACTGGGACTGCCAGGCGGCAATGTTGGGACAGGGGGCAGGGAGGGAGCTGTGAGCCAGGTGCTGCCAACGGCCATGTTTGTTCCCAGGGTATGGCGGGAGTTTTGGGCCCAGCGCTACCGGGCGGCCATGTTGGTTCCCAGGGCACGCGGGTGCTGTGAGCCCGGCTCGGCCGGGGGACCATGTTGGTTCCCGGGGCATGGTGGGACCTGTGGGCCTGGGGCTGCTGGGCGGCCATGTTTGTTCCCAGGGCACGGTGGGAGATTTGGTCGTGGGGCTGCCTCTGGCCATGTTTTTTCCCAGGGGCATGGCGGGAGCTTTTGGCCCGGGCCTGACATCAGCCATGTTGGTTCCCGGGGCATAGCGGGAGCTGTGGGTACGGGAGTGCCGGGCGGCCATGTTGGTTCCCCGGTCATGGCGGGACCTATGGGCCTGGGTATGCAACGCAGCCATGGTTTTCCCGTGACATGGTAAGAGCTGTAGGCCTGGGGCTGCCGGGGGGCCATGTTGGTTCCCGGGGCATGGCGGGAGCTGTGGGCCTGGGGCTGCTTGGTGGCCACGTTGGTTCCCAGGGCATGGCGGGACCTGTGGACCTGGGTCTGCCAGGCAGCCATAGTGTTCCCGCGACATGGTAAGAGCTGTAGGCCCGGGGATGCTGTGCCGCCATGTTGGTTCCCGGGGCATGGCGGGAGATGTGGTTCGGTGCTGCTGAGCGGCCATGTTGATTTCTGAGTTATGGTGGGAGCTGTGGTCCCGGGGCTGTTGCCGGCCATGTTGGTTCCGGGGCATGGCGAGATCTGTAGGCCTGGGGCTGCCGGGCGGCCGTGTTGTTTCCCGGGGCATAGCGGGACCTGAGGGCGAGGGCCTGCGAGTGGCCATGTTAGTTCCAGGGGCATAGCCGGAGTTGTGGGCCTGGGGATGCCGCCGGCCATGTTGGTTCCCCGGGCATGGCGGGAGCTGTGTGCCTGGGGATGCCGCCGACCATGTTGGTTCCCCGGGCATGGCGGGAGCTCTGGACCTGGGGCTGCCGGGCGACCATGTTGGTTTCCGGGACTTGGCGGGAGCTGTTGGTCCGGGGCTGCTGGTCGACCATGTTTGTTCCCGGGGCATGGCGGGAGCTGTGGGACTGGGACTGCCAGGCGGCAATGTTGGGACAGGGGGCAGGGAGGGAGCTGTGAGCCAGGTGCTGCCAACGGCCATGTTTGTTCCCAGGGTATGGCGGGAGTTTTGGGCCCAGCGCTACCGGGCGGCCATGTTGGTTCCCAGGGCACGCGGGTGCTGTGAGCCCGGCTCGGCCGGGGGACCATGTTGGTTCCCGGGGCATGGTGGGACCTGTGGGCCTGGGGCTGCTGGGCGGCCATGTTTGTTCCCAGGGCACGGTGGGAGATTTGGTCGTGGGGCTGCCTCTGGCCATGTTTTTTCCCAGGGGCATGGCGGGAGCTTTTGGCCCGGGCCTGACATCAGCCATGTTGGTTCCCGGGGCATAGCGGGAGCTGTGGGTACGGGAGTGCCGGGCGGCCATGTTGGTTCCCCGGTCATGGCGGGACCTATGGGCCTGGGTATGCAACGCAGCCATGGTTTTCCCGTGACATGGTAAGAGCTGTAGGCCTGGGGCTGCCGGGGGGCCATGTTGGTTCCCGGGGCATGGCGGGAGCTGTGGGCCTGGGGCTGCTTGGTGGCCACGTTGGTTCCCCGGGCATGGCGGGACCTGTGGACCTGGGTCTGCCAGGCAGCCATAGTGTTCCCGCGACATGGTAAGAGCTGTAGGCCCGGGGATGCTGTGCCGCCATGTTGGTTCCCGGGGCATGGCGGGAGATGTGGTTCGGTGCTGCTGAGCGGCCATGTTGATTTCTGAGTTATGGTGGGAGCTGTGGTCCCGGGGCTGTTGCCGGCCATGTTGGTTCCGGGGCATGGCGAGATCTGTAGGCCTGGGGCTGCCGGGCGGCCGTGTTGTTTCCCGGGGCATAGCGGGACCTGAGGGCGAGGGCCTGCGAGTGGCCATGTTAGTTCCAGGGGCATAGCCGGAGTTGTGGGCCTGGGGGTGCCGGGCGGACATGTTGCTTCCCGGGGCACGGTGGGAGCTGTGGCCTCGGAGCTGCCAGGCGGCCATGATGGTTCCCGGGGCATGGCCTGAGCTGTGGGTCCGGGAATGATGGGCGGCCATGATGGTTCCCGGGGCATGACGGGAGATTTTGGCCCGGGCCTGAAGCCAGCCATGTTGTTTCCCGGGGCATGGCGGGAGCTGTGGATCCGGGGCTGCTGGGTGGCCATGTTGGTTACCGGGCATGGTGGGACATTTGGTCGTGGGGCTGCCGTCGGCCATGTTGGTTTCCGGGGCATGGCGGGAGCTTCTGGCTTGGGCCTGACGGCAGCCATGTTAATTCCCGGGGCATGGCGGGAGCTATGGGCCCGGGGATGCTGGGCGGCCTTGTTTGTTCTCGGGTCATGGCGGGAGCTGTGGGCCCGGGGCTGCCGCCAGCCATGTTGGTTCCCCGGGGCATGGCGGGAGCTGTGGTCCTGGGTCTGCCAGGCAGCCATGGTTTTCCCGGGACATAGTAAGAGCTCTAGGCCTGAGGGTGCCACGCGGCCATGTTGATTCCCTGGCCATGGCGGGAGCTGTGGGGCCGGGGCTGCCGTGCAGCCATGTTGGTTCTCAGGGCATGGCGGGAGCTGTGGGCCCGGGGCTGCTGAGCGGCCATGATGGTTCCCGGGGCATGGCGGGAGCTGTGGGCTTGGGGCTGCTGGGCGGTCATGTTGGTTCCGGGGCATGGCGGGAGCTGTGAGACAGGGACTGCCGGGCGGCCATGTTTGTTCCAGGGCTCGCGGGTGCTGTGGCCCCAGGGTTGCCGGGCGGCCGTGTTCATTCCTGGGGCATGCCGAGATCTGTAGGCCTAGGGCTGCCAAGCGACCATGTTGGTTCCCAAGGTATGGCCAGAGTTGTGGAACTGGGTATGCCGGGCGGCCATGTTGGTTCCCGGGGCATGGCGGAAGCTGTGGGCCCGGGGCTGCTGGGCGACCATGTTGGTTCCCCGGGCATGGCGGGAGCTGTGGGTCCGGGGCTGCCACCGGCCATGTTGGTTCCCGAGACATGGCGGGAGCTGTTGATCCGGGTCTGCTGAGCGGCCATGTTGGTTCCCGGGTCATTGCGGGAGATGTGGGACTGGGACTGCCAGGCGGCCATGTTGGGACAGGGGGCATGGCGGGAGCTGTGGGCCAGGTGCTGCCAACGGGAATGTTTGTTCCCAGGGTATGGCGGGAGTTTTCGAAGCAGCGCTGCCGGGCGGTCATGTTTGTTCCCAGGGCATGCGGGTGTTGTAGGCCCGGGTCGGCCGGGCGGCCATGTTAGTTCCCGTGGCATTGCCGGAGTTGTAGTCCTGGGGCTGCTGGGCGGCCATGTTTGTTCCCGGGTCATGGTGGGACCTGTGAGCCTGAGGCTGATGAGCGACCATGTTGGTTCCTGGGGCACGGTGGGAGATTTGGTCGTGGGGCTGCCTCCGGCCATGTTTGTTCCTGGGCATGGCGGGAGCTGTGGGTACTGGACTGCCGGGCTGCCATGTTGGTTCCCCGGGCATGGCGGGACCTGTGGGCCTGGGTCTGCCACGCAGCCATGGTTTTCCAGGGACATGATAAAAGCTGTAGGCCTGGGGCTGCCGGGCGGCCATGTTGATTCCCAGGCCATGGCGGGAACTGCGGGCCTAGGGCTGCTGAGCGGCCATGTTGGTTCCCTGGGCATGGCGGGACCTGTGGGCCAGGTGCTGCCAACGGCCATGTTTGTTCCCAGTGTATGGAGGAAGTTTTGGGCCCAGGGCTGCCGGACGGCCATATTGGTTCCCAGGACACGCAAGTGCTGTGGGTCCAGGGATGCCGGGCGGCCATGTTTTTTCCCGGGGCATGGCCGCGGAAACAACTCTGGGCCTCGGGCTGCTGGGCGGACATGTTTTTTTCCAGGGCACGGCAGGAGCTGTGGGCCCGGGTCTGCCGACGTCCATGATGGTTCCCGGGGCATGGTGGGAGCTATGGGCCCAGGTCTGGGGCTGGCCATGTTGGTTTCCCGGGCATGGCAGGAGCTGTTACCCTGGGGTGACGGGCGGCCATGTTGTTTCAACAGGCATGGCGGGAGCTGTGGGCCCCGGGCTGCCGGGCGGCCATATTGATTCCCGGGCCATGGCGAGAGCTGTGGCGCCGGGGCTGTTGGACGGCCATGTTTGTTCCTGGCGCATGGTAGGAGCTGTGGGCCAGGTGCTGCCAACGGCCATGTTTGTTCTGAGGGTATGGCGGGAGTTTTGGGCCCAGGGCTGCCGGGCGGCCATGTTGGTTCCCGGGTCATGGCGGGAGCTGTTGGTCCGGGGCTGCTGAGCGGCCATGTTGGTTCCCGGGTCATGGCGGGAGTTTTGGGCCCAGGGCTGCCGGGCGGCCCTGTTGGTTCCTGGGGCATGGCGGGAGCTGTGGGCCAGGTGCTGCCAACGGCCATGTTTGTTCTGAGGGTATGGCGGGATTTTTGGGCCCAGGGCTGCCGGGCGGCCATGTTGGTTCCTGGGTCATGGCGGGAGCTGTTGGTCCGGAACTGCTGAGCGACCATGTTGGTTCCCGGGTCATGGCGGGAGTTTTGGGCCCAGGGCTGCCGGGCGGCCCTGTTGGTTCCCTGCGCATGGCGGTAGCTGTGGGCCAGGGGCTGCCGGGCAGAAATGTTGGTTCCTGGGGCATGGCGAGATCTGTAGGCCTAGGGCTGCCGGGCGGCCATGTTGGTTCCCAAGGCATGGCGGGACCTGTGGGCCTGGGGCTGCCGGGCGACCATGTTAGTTCCTGGGACATGGCCTTAGTTGTGGGCCTGGGACTGCTGGGCGGCCATGTTTGTTCCCGGGTCATTGCGGGAGCTGTGGGCTCGAGGATCCTGAGCGGCCATGTTGGTTCCCGGGGCACGGTGGGAGATTTGCTCCTGGAGCTGCTGGGCGGCCATGTTGGTTCCCGGATCATGGCGGAAGCTCTTGGTCTAGGGCTGCTGAGCAAACATGTTGGTTCCCGGGTCACGGCGAGATCTGTGCGCCTGGGGCTGCTGGGTGGCCATGTTGGTTCCTGGGGCATGGCGGGACCTGTGGGCCTGGGGCTGCCAGGCGGCCATGTTAGTTCTCAGGGCATGGTGGGAATTGTGGGCCCGAGGCTGCTGGGCGGCCATGTTGGTTCCCGGGGCACGGTGGGAGATTTGGTCCTGGGGCTGCCGGGCGGCCATTTTGGGACAGGGGGCATGGCGGGACCTGTAGGCCTGGGTCTGCCAGGTAGCCATGGTTTTCCCGGGACATGGTAAAAGCTGTAGGCCTGGTACTGCCGGGCGGCCATGTTGATTCCCGGATCATGGCGGGAGCTGTGGTCACAGGGCTGCTGGACAGCCATGTTGGTTCCCGGGTCATGCCGGGAGCTGTGCGCCCGCGGCTGCCGGGCGGCCATGTTCATTCCTGCGGCATGGCGGGAGCTGTGGGACTGGGACTTCCGGGCAGCCATGTTGGGAGAGGGGGTATGGCGGGAGCTGTTGGCTAGGTGCTGCCAACGGCCATTTTTTTTCCCAGGGTGTGGCGGAAGTTTTGGGCCCGGGGATGCTGGGTGGCCATGTTGGTTCCCGTGGCATGGTGAGAGCTGCGGGCCCGGGGATGCTGGGCGGCCATATTGGTTCCCGGGGCATGGCGGGACATGTTGCCCCGGAGCTGCAGAGCGGCCATGTTGGATCCCGAGGCATTGCGGGAGCTTTTGGCCCGGGCCTGCCGTCAGCCATGTTGGTTCCCGGTGCATGGTGGGAGCTGTGGGCCTGGGTCTGCCGTGGGCCATTATTGTTCCCAGGGTATGGTGGGAGTTTTGGGCCCAGGGCTGCCGGGCGACCATGTTGGTTCCCAGGGCATGCGGGTGCTGTGGGCCCGGGGCTGCCGGGCGGCCTTGTTACTTCTTGGGGCATGGCGGAACTTGTGGGCCCGGGGCTGCTGAGCTGTCATGTTGGTTGCCGGGGCACGGTGGGAGATATTGTTCTGGACCTGCCTACGGCCATGTTGGTTTCCGGGGCATGGCGGGAGCTGTGGGCCCAAGGATGCTGAGCGGCCATGTTGGTTCCCAGGACATGACGGGAGCTGTGGGCCTGCAGCGGCCTTGCGGCCATGTTTGTTCCCCGGGCATGGTGGGACCTCTGGACCTGGGTCTGCCAGGCAGCCATGGTTTTAATGAGGCATGGTAAGAGCTGTAGTCCTGGGGCTGCCGAGCGGCCATGTTGATTCCTGGCCATGGCGGGAGCTGTCGGCCCGGGGCTGCTGGGCGGCCATGTTGGTTCCCGGGTCATGGAGGGACATGTGGGCCCGGAACAACTGAGCGGCCATGTTGGTTCCCGGGGCATGGCGGGAGCTGAGGGCCCGGGGCTGCCGTCGGCCATGTTGGTTTCCAGGGCATGGTGGGACCTGTGGTCCTGGGTCTGCCAGGCAGCCATGGTTTTCCCGGGACATGGAAAGAGCTGTAGGCCTGGGGCTTCCGGGCGGCCATGTTGATTCCTGGGCCATGGCAGGAGCTGTGGACCTGGGGCTGCTGGGCGGCCATGTTGGTTCCCGGAGAATGGCACAAGCTGTTGGCCCAGGGCTGCGTGCGGCCATGTTGATTCCCGGGTCATGGTGGGAGCTGTTGGTCCAGCACTGCTGAGCGGCCATGTAGATTCCTGGGCCATGGCGGGAGCTGTGGGCCCGGGGCTGCTGGGCAGCCATGTTGGTTCCCGGGGCACAGTGGGAGATTTTGTCGTGGACTTGCCCCCGGCCATGTTACTTCCCGTGGCATGGCGGGAGCTTTTGGCCTGGGCCTGCCGTCAGCCATGTTGGTTCCCAGGGCATGGCGGGAGCTGTGGGCACGGGGCTGTTGCCGGCCATGTTGATTCTCGGGCCATGGTGTGTGTTGTCAGCCTGGGGCTGCCTCTGGCAGTGCTGGTTCGCAGGGCATGGCGGGAGCTGTGGGCCACGTGTTGCCGGGCGGACATGTTGGTTTGCGGGGCATGGCGGGAGCTCTGGGCCCGAACCTGCCGCCAGCCATGTTGGTTCTCGGGTCATGGTGGGTGTTGTCGGCCTGGCGCTGCCACTGGCCATGCTGGTTCGCAGGGCATGGCAGGAGCTGTGGGCCCCGGGCTGTTGGGCGGCCATGTTGGTTTGCAGGACATGGCAGGAGCTGTAGGCTTAGGGCTGCCGGGCTGCCATGTTGGTTCGTGGGGCATGGCGGGACCTGTGGGCCCGGGGCTGTTGCCGGCCATGTTGATTCCAGGGGCATGGTGTGAGTTCTTGGCTCGAAGCTGCCGCCGGCCATGTTGGTTCTCAGGGCATGGCTGGAGCTGTGGGCCCGGATCTGGTGAGCGGCCATGATGGTTTTCAGGGCATGGCGGGAGCTGTTGGCCTGGGGCTAGCGGGAGGCCATGTTGGTTCCCGGGGCATGGCGGGAGCTTTGGGCCCGGGGCTGCCACCGGCCATGTTGGTTCCCGGGACATGGCGGGATCTGTGAGCCCAAGGCTGCTGGGCGGCCATGTTGGTTCCTGGGGCATGGAGAGAGGTGTGGGCCCGGGGCTGTTGCCGGCCATGTTGGTTCCCGGGACATGGTGGGAGCTGGGGGCCTGGGACAGCCGGGCGGCCGTGTTGGTTCCCGGGACATGGCGGGAGCTGTTATATTGGGGCTGCTGAGCGGCCATGTTGGTTCCCGGGGCATGGCGGGAGCTGTGAGACTGGGAATGCCGGGCGGCCATGTTGGTTCCCGGGGCATGGCGGGATCTGTGTGGCTGGTGCTGCCAACGGCCATGTTTGTTCCCAGGGTATCGCGGGAGTTTTGGGCCCAGGGCTGCCGGGTGGCCATGTTGGTTCTCGGGTCATGGTGGGAGCTGTAGGCCTAGGTCTGCCACCAGCCATGTTGGTTCCCTCGGCATGGCGGAAGCTGTGGGCCAGGGGCTAACGGGCGGCCATGTTAGTTCCTGAGGCATGGCGAGATCTGTAGGTCTAGGGCTGCCGGGCGGCCATGTTGGTTCCCGGGGCATGACGGGACGTGTGGGCCTGGGGCTGCCGGGTGGCCATGTTAGTTCCCGGGGCATGGCCGGAGCTGTGGGCCCCGGGGTGCCGGGCGGCCATGTGGGTTCTCTGTCATGGTGGGAGCTGTAGGCCTAGGTCTGAAACCAGCCATGTTGGTTCCCTCGGCATGGCGGAAGCTGTGGGTCCGGGTCTGCCAGGCGGACATGTTGTTTCCCAGGCCAAGGCAGGTGTTGTCGGCCTGCGGCTGCAGTTGTCCATGATGGCTCCCAGGGCATGGCGGGAGCTGTGGGCCCGGGGCTGCTAGCGGCCATGTTGGTTCCAAGGGCACGCGGGTGCTGTGGGCCCGGGCTGCCGGGCGGCCATGTTGGTTCCCGGGGCATGGAAGTATCTGTGGGCCAGGGGCTGCCGGGCGGCCATATTGGTTCCCGTGTCATGGCAGGACATGTGGGCCCGGAGCTGCTGAGCGGCCATATTGGTTCCCGGGGAATGGTGGGAGAATTGGTCCTCGGGCTGCCGGGCTGCCATGTTTGTTCCCGGGGCATGGCGGGAGCTTTTGGCCCGGGCCTTCCGCCGGATATGTTGATTCCCTGGGCATGGCGGGAGCTGTGGGCCTGGGGCTGCCGGGCGGTCATGTTGGTTCCCCGGGCATGGCGGGACCTGTGGGCCTGGGTCTGCCAGGCAGCCATGGTTTTCCAGGGACATGGTAAGAGCTATAGGCGTGGGGCTGCCGGGCGGCCATGTTGGTTCCCTGGTCATGGCGGGAGCTGTTGGTCCGGGGCTGCTGAGCGGCCATGTTGATTCCCGGGCCATGGTGGGAGCTGTTGGGCCGTGGCTGGTGAGCGGCCATGTTGATTCCCAGGGCATGGCGGGAGCCGTGGGCCAGGTGCTGCCAACGGCCATGTTTGTTCCCCGGGTAACGCGGGGGTTTTGGGCCCAGGGCTGCCGGGCGGCCATGTTAGTTCCCAGGGCACGCCGGTGCTCTAAGCCCGGGGCTGCCGGGCGGCCATGTTGGTTCCTGGGGCATGGCAGAAGCTGTGGGCCATGGGCTGCAGGGCGGCCCTGTTGGTTCCCGGGGCATGGCCGTAGTTGTGGGCCTGGGGCTGCTGGGCGGCCATGTTGTTTCCCGGGGTATGGTGGGAGATTTTGGTCCGGGTCTGACGCCAGCCATGTTGGTTTCCGGGGCGTGGCGGAAGCTGTGGGCCCGGGGATGTTGGGCCGCCATGTTGGTTCCCGGGGCATGGCGGGAGCTGTGGACCCGGGGCTTCCACCGGCCATGTTCGTTTCCAGGGCATGGTGGGACCTGTGGGCCTGGGTCTGCCAGGCAGACACTATTTTCCCGAGACATGGTAGGAGCTGTAAGCCTTGGGCTGCCAGGCGGCCATGTTGGTTCCCAGGGCATGGCGGGAGCTGTGGGCCCGAGGCTGTGGGGCATAAATGTTGGTTCCCGGGGCATAGCGGGAGTTGTGGGCCCAGGGCTGCTTGGTGACCATGTTGGTTCCCGGGGCATGGCGGGAACTTTGAGCTCACGGCTACCGGGCAGCCATGTTGGTTCCCAGGGCATGGTGGGAGCTGTGGGCCCGCGGATTTGCCGGCCATATTGGTTCTCGGGACATGGTGGGAGTTGTTGGCCCGGGGCTGCCGCTCGCCATGTTGGTTTCCGAGGCATGGCGGGAGCTGTGGGCGCGAGGCTGCCGGGCGGCCATGTTGGTTCCTGGTGCATGGCGGGAGCTGTGGGCTCGGGGATGCTGGACGGCCATGTTGGTTCCCGGGTCATGGCACGACATGTGGCCCCGCAGCTGCTGAGCGGCCATGGTGGTTCCCGGGGCATGGTGGGAGATTTGATTCTGGGGCTGCCGCCGGCCATGTTTGTTCCCGGGGCATGGCGGAAGATTTTGGCCTGGGCCTGACGCCAGCCTTGTTGGTTCCCGGGGCATGGCGGAAGCTGTGGGCCCGGGGATGCTGGACGGCCATGTTGGTTCCAGGGGCATGGAGGGAGCTGTTGATCCGGGGCTGCTGAACGGCCATGTTGATTCTTGGGCCATGGCGGGAGCTGTGGGCCCGATGATGCTGGGCAGCCAGGTTGGTTCCTGGGGCATGGCGGGAGCTGTGGGTCAGGTGCTGCCAACGGCCATGTTTGTTCCAAGGGTATGGCGGGAGTTTTGGGCCCAGGGCTGCCGGGCGGCCATGTTGGTTCCCAGGGCACGCGGGGGCTGTGGTCCCGGGGCTGCCGGGCGACCATGTTGGTTCCCGGGTCATGACGGGAGATTTGGTCCGGGGCTTCCACCGCCCATGTTGGTTCCCGGGGCATGGCGGGAGCTGTGGGCCCGGGGCTGTTACCGGCCATGTTGGTTCCCGGGACATGGCAGGAGCTGTGGGCCAGGTGCTGCCAACGGCCATGTTTGTTCCCAGGGCATGGCGGGAGCTGTGGGCCCGGGGCTGCCAGGCGGCCATGATGGTTCTCGGGGCATGGCCAGAGTTGTGGACCTGAGGCTGCCGCCGTCCATGTTGGTTCCCGGTGCATGGCGGATGCTGTGTAGCCGGGGCTGTTGCCGGCCATGTTGGTTCCCGGGGCATGGCGGGAGCTGTGGGCCCGGGTGTGCCACCGGCCATGTTTGTTCCCCGGGCATGGCGGGAGCTGTGGGTACCGGACTGCAGGGCGGCCATGTTGGTTCCCCGGGCATGGTGGGACCTGTGGGCCTGGGTCTGCCACGCAGCCATGGTTTTCCCTGGACATGGTAAGAGCTGTAGGCCTGGGGCTTCCGGGGGGCAATCTTCGTTCCCGGGTCATGGCAGGATCTGTGGGCCTGGGGCTGCCTGGCGGCCATGTTGGTTCCCGGGACATGGCGGGAGCTGTGGGCCCGGGGCTGCTTGGTGGCCATGTTGGTTCCCAGGGCATGGCGGGAGCTGTGGGCCTGGGGCTGCCGGGCGACCATGTTGGTTCCTCGGGCATGACGGATCTGTAGGCCTGGGGCTGCGGGGCGGCCATGTTGATTCCTGGGCCATGGCGGGAGCTGTGGGCCCGGGAATGCTGGGCGGCCATGTTGGTTTCCAGGGCATGGCCGGGACCTGTGGGGCTGGGTCTGCCAGGCAGCCATGGTTTTCCCGGGACATGGTAAGAGCTGTAGGCCCGGGGCTGCTGGGTGGCCATGTTGGTTCCCGGGTCATGGCGGGAAATGTGGCCCCACAGCTGCTGAGCAGCGATGGTGGTTCCCGGGGCATGGTGGGAGATTTGATTCTGGGGCTGCCGCCGGCCATGTTTGTTCCCGGGGTATGGCGGGAGCTGTGGGCCCGGGGATGCTGGGCAGCCAGGTTGGTTCCTGGGGCATGGCGGGAGCTGTGCGTCAGGTGCTGCCAACGGCCATGTTTGTTCCAACGGTATGGCGGGAGTTTTGGGCCCAGGGCTGCCGGGAGGACATGTTGGTTCCCAGGGCACGCGGGGGCTGTGGGCCTGGGGCTGCCTGGCGGCCATGTTGGTTCCCGGGACATGGCAGGAGCTGTGGGCCCGGGGCTGCTTGGTGGCCATGTTGGTTCCCAGGGCATGGCGGGAGCTGTGTGCCCGGGGATGCTGGGCGGCCATGTTGGTTTCCTGGGCATGGAGGGATCTGTAGGCCTGGGGCTGCCGGGCGGCCATGTTGGTTCCTCTAGCATGGCGGGACCTGTGGGCCCGGGGCTGTTGGGCGGCCATGTTGGTTTCTGGCTCATCGCGGGACATGTGGGCCTGGAGTTGCTCAGCGCCATGTTGGTTCCCGGGGATTGATGGGAGATTTGGTCCTTGGGCTGCCGCCGGCCATGTTGGTTCACGGGGCATCGCGGGAGCGGTGGGCCTGGGTCTGCCAGGCAGCCATGGTTTTCCTGGGACATGGTAAAAGCTGTAGGCCTGGGGCTGCCGGGCGGCCATGTTGATTCCCGGGCCACGGCGTGAGCTGTGGGCCCGGGGCTGCCGGGCGGCCATGTTGGTTCCCGGGGCATGGCGGAAGCTGTGGGCCTAGGGCTGCCAGGCGGCCATTTTAGTTCACGGGGCAAGGCCGGACCTGTAGGACTGCGGCTGCCGGGCTGCCATGTTTGTTCCCGTGTCATGGCGGGACCTGTGAGCCTGAGGTTGCTGAGCGGCCATGTTGGTTCCCGGGGCATGGTGGGAAATTTGGTCCTGGGGCTGCCGCCGTCCATGTTGGTTCCCGGGGCATGACGGGAGCTGTGGGCCCGGGTCTGCCGCCGGCCATGTTGGTTTCCAGGGCATGGCGGGAGCTGTGGGCCTGGGTCTGCCAGGCAGCCATGGTTTTCCTGGGACATGGTAAGAGCTTTTGGCCAGGGCCTGACGACAGCCATGTTGGTTCCCGGTGCATGGCGGGAGCTGTGGATACGGGGCTGCCAACGGCCATATTGGTTCCCGGGGCATGGCGGGAGGTGTGGTCCCGAGCTGCCGGGTGGACATGTTTGTTCCCAGGGCATTGCAAGAACCTGGGGCCCGAGGCTTCCGCCGGCCATGTTGATTCCCGGGCCATGGCGGCATCTGTGAGTTTCGGGCTTCTTGGTGGCTATGTTGGTTCCTGGGGCATGGCGGAAGCTGTGGGCCAGGGTCTGCCGGGCGACCATGTTTGTTCCTGGGGCATGGCGAGATCTGTGGGCCTGGGGCTGCCGGGCGGCCATGTTTGTTCTCTGGGGCATGGCGAGATCTGTAGGTCTAGGGCTGCCGGGCGGCCATGTTAGTTCCCGGGGCATGGCCGGAGCTGTGGGCGAGAGGCTGCCTGGCGGCCACGTTGGTTTTTGGCGCATGGAGGGAGCTGTGGGTCTGGGGCTGTCGAGCGGCCATTTTAGTTCCCGGGGCATGGAGGGACCTGTGGGCCCAGGGTTGCTCGGCGACCGTGTTGGTTCCCAGGGCATGGCGTTAGCTGTGGGCCTAGGGCTTCTTGGTGGCCATGTTGTTTCCCGCGGTATGGCGGAAGCTGTGGGCCAGGGTCTGCCGGGCGACCATGTTGGTTCCTGGGGCATGACGGATCTGTAGGCCTATGCTGCCATGCGGCCATGTTGATTCCCGGGCCGTGGCGGGAGCTGTGAACCCGGGGATGCTGGGCGGCCATGTTGGTTCCTGGGGCATGACGGATCTGTAGGCCTAGGCTGCGGGGCGGCCATGTTGATTCCTGGGCCATGGCGGGAGCTGTGGGCCCGGGAATGCTGGGCGGCCATGTTGGTTTCCAGGGCATGGCCGGGACCTGTGGGGCTGGGTCTGCCAGGCAGCCATGGTTTTCCCGGGACATGGTAAGAGCTGTAGGCCCGGGGCTGCCGGGCGGCCATGTTTGTTCCCGGGTCATGGCGGGAGCTGTTGGTCCGGGGCTGATGAGCGGCCATGTTGATTCTAGGGCCATGGCGGGAGCTTTGGGCCTAGGGCTGCTTGGCGGCCATGTTGGTTCCCGGGGCATGGCGGGAACTTTGATCCCAGGGCTACCGGGCGACCATGTTGGTTCACAGGGCATGATGAGAGCTCTGGTCCCGGGACAGCCGGGCGGTCATGTTGGTTCCTGGGGCATGGTGGGAACTGTGGGCCCGGGGCTGTTGCCGGCCATATTGGTTCTCGGGGCATGACGGGAGCTGTGGGTGCGAGGCTGCCGGGCGGCCATGTTGGCTCCCGAGTTATGGTGCTATCTGTGGGCACGGGGCTGCTGAGCGGCCATGTTGGTTCAAGGGACATGGTGGGAGATTTGGTCCTGGGGCTGCCGCTGGCCATGTTTGTTCACGGGGCATGGCGGGATCTGTGGGACTGGGAATGCCGTGCGGCCATGTTGGGACAGGGGGCATGGAGGGAGCTATGTGCCAGGTGCTGCCAACGGCCATGCTGGTTCCCAGGGCACACAGGTGCTGTGGGCCAGGGGCTGCCATGCGGCCATGTTGGTTCCCGGGGCATGGTGGGAGCTGTGGGCCCGGGGCTGCCGCCGGCCACGTTGGTTTACAGGGCATGGTGGGACCTGTTGGCCCGGGTCTGCCAGGCAGCAGAAGTTTTCCCGGGATATGGTAAGAGCTGTAGTCCTGGGGCTGCCGGGCGTCCATGTTGGTTCCCGGGTCATGGTGGGAGCTGTTGGCCTGGGCCTGCTGGGCGGCCATGTTGGTTCCAGGGTTATGGCGGGCTCTGTATGCCCGGGGCTGATGGGCGGCCATGTTGGTTCCCGGGGCATGGCGGAAGCTGTGGGCCAGGGGCTGCAGGGCGACCATGTTGGTTCCTGGGGCAAGGCCGGAGCTGTGGGCCTGCGGCTGCTGGGCGGCCATGTTGGTTCCCGGGACATGGCGGGAGCTTTGGGCCCGGGGCTGCCGGGCGGCCATGTTGGTTCCTGTGTCATGGCAGGACATGTGTCCCGGATCTGCTGAGCAGCCATGTTGGTTCCTGAAGCATGGTGGGAAATTTGGTCCTGGGGCTGCCGCCGTCCATGTTGGTTCCCTGGGCATGGCAGGAGCTGTGCGCCCGGGGCTGCCGGGCGGACATGTTTGTTCCCAGGGCATTGCAAGAACCTGAGACCCGAGGCTTGCGCCGGCCATGTTGGTTCCCCGGGCATAGCGGGAGCTGTGGGCCCTGGGCAGCTGGGCAGCCATGTTGGTTCTCGGGTCATGGCAGGAGCTTTTGGCCTGGGGCTGCCACCAGCCGTGTTGGTTGCCGGGCATGGAGGGACATGTGGGCCCAGAGCTTCTCAGTGGTCATGTTGGTTCCGGGGCATTGCGGTAGCTGTGGTCCCGGGGCTGCCGGGCGGCCATGTTGGTTCCCCGGGCATGGCGGGAGCTGTGGGTCTGGGGCAGCTGGGCGGCCATATTGATTCCCGGGCCATGGCGGGAGCTGTTGGGCCGGGGCTGCTGGGTGGCCATGTTGGTTCTCGGGGCATGACCGGAGCTGTGGTCCCCTGGCTGCCGGGCAGCCATGTTGGTTCCCCGGGCATGGAGGGAGCTGTTGGTCCGGGGCTGCTGAGCGGCCATGTTGGTTCCCGGGGCATGGCGGGAGCTGTGCACCCGGGGCTGCCCCGTGGCCGTGTTGCTTCCCGGGGCATTGCGGGAGGTGTGGTCTCGACCTTCCGGACGGACGTGTTTGTTGCCAGGGCATTGCAAGAACCTGGGGCCCGGCGCTTCCGCTGGCTATGTTGGTTCACGCGGCATGGCGGGAGCTGTGGGCCCGGGGCAGCTGGGCGGCCATGTTGGTTCCCGGGGCATGGCGGGAGCTTTTGGCCCGGGCCTGACGCCAGCCATGTTGGTTCCTGGGTCATGGAAGGAGCTGTGGGCCTGGGGATGCCGCCGGCCATGTTGGTTCACGCGGCATGGCGGGAGCTGTGGGCCTGGGGCTGCCGGGCGACCATGTTGGTTTCCGGGACTTGGCGGGAGCTGTTGGTCCGGGGCTGCTGGTCGGCCGTGTTGGTTCCTGGGGCATGGCGGGAGCTGTGGGACTGGGACTGCAGGGCGGCCATGTTGGGACAGGGGGCAGGGAGGGAGCTGTGAGCCAGGTGCTGCCAACGGCCATGTTTGTTCCCAGGGTATGGCGGGAGTTTTGGGCCCAGCGCTACCGGGCGGCCATGTTGGTTCCCAGGGCACGCGGGTACTGTGGGCCCGGCTCGGCCGGGGGACCATGTTGGTTCCCGGGGCATGGTGGGACCTGTGGGCCTGGGGCTGCTGGGCGGCCATGTTTGTTCCCAGGGCACGGTGGGAGATTTGGTCGTGGGGCTGCCTCTGGCCATGTTTTTTCCCAGGGGCATGGTGGGAGCTTTTGGCCCGGGCCTGACATCAGCCATGTTGGTTCCCGGGGCATAGCGGGAGCTGTGGGTACGGGAGTGCCGGGCGGCCATGTTGGTTCCCCGGTCATGGCGGGACCTATGGGCCTGGGTCTGCCACGCAGCCATGGTTTTCCCGTGACATGGTAAGAGCTGTAGGCCTGGGGCTGCCGGGGGGCCATGTTGGTTCCCGGGGCATGGCGGGAGCTGTGGGCCTGGGGCTGCTTGGTGGCCACGTTGGTTCCCCGGGCATGGCGGGACCTGTGGACCTGGGTCTGCCAGGCAGCCATAGTGTTCCCGCGACATGGTAAGAGCTGTAGGCCCGGGGATGCTGTGCCGCCATGTTGGTTCCCGGGGCATGGCGGGAGATGTTGGTTCGGTGCTGCTGAGCGGCCATGTTGATTTCTGAGTTATGGTGGGAGCTGTGGTCCCGGGGCTGTTGCCGGCCATGTTGGTTCCGGGGCATGGCGAGATCTGTAGGCCTGGGGCTGCCGGGCGGCCGTGTTGTTTCCCGGGGCATAGCGGGACCTGAGGGCGAGGGCCTGCGAGTGGCCATGTTAGTTCCAGGGGCATAGCCGGAGTTGTGGGCCTGGGGGTGCCGGGCGGACATGTTGCTTCCCGGGGCATGGTGGGAGCTGTGGCCTCGGAGCTGCCAGGCGGCCATGATGGTTCCCGGGGCATGGCCTGAGCTGTGGGTCCGGGAATGATGGGCGGCCATGATGGTTCCCGGGGCATGACGGGAGATTTTGGCCCGGGGCTGAAGCCAGCCATGTTGTTTCCCGGGGCATGGCGGGAGCTGTGGATCCGGGGCTGCTGGGTGGCCATGTTGGTTCCTGTGTCATGGCAGGACATGTGTCCCGGATCTGCTGAGCAGCCATGTTGGTTCCTGAAGCATGGTGGGAAATTTGGTCCTGGGGCTGCCGCCGTCCATGTTGGTTCCCTGGGCATGGCAGGAGCTGTGCGCCCGGGGCTGCCGGGCGGACATGTTTGTTCCCAGGGCATTGCAAGAACCTGAGACCCGAGGCTTGCGCCGGCCATGTTGGTTCCCCGGGCATGGCGGGAGCTGTGGGCCCGAACCTGCCGCCAGCCATGTTGGTTCTCGGGTCATGGTGGGTGTTGTCGGCCTGGCGCTGCCACTGGCCATGCTGGTTCGCAGGGCATGGCAGGAGCTGTGGGCCCCGGGCTGTTGGGCGGCCATGTTGGTTTGCAGGACATGGCAGGAGCTGTAGGCTTAGGGCTGCCGGGCTGCCATGTTGGTTCGTGGGGCATGGCGGGACCTGTGGGCCCGGGGCTGTTGCCGGCCATGTTGATTCCAGGGGCATGGTGTGAGTTCTTGGCTCGAAGCTGCCGCCGGCCATGTTGGTTCTCAGGGCATGGCTGGAGCTGTGGGCCCGGATCTGGTGAGCGGCCATGATGGTTTTCAGGGCATGGCGGGAGCTGTTGGCCTGGGGCTAGCGGGAGGCCATGTTGGTTCCCGGGGCATGGCGGGAGCTTTGGGCCCGGGGCTGCCACCGGCCATGTTGGTTCCCGGGACATGGCGGGATCTGTGAGCCCAAGGCTGCTGGGCGGCCATGTTGGTTCCTGGGGCATGGAGAGAGGTGTGGGCCCGGGGCTGTTGCCGGCCATGTTGGTTCCCGGGACATGGTGGGAGCTGGGGGCCTGGGACAGCCGGGCGGCCGTGTTGGTTCCCGGGACATGGCGGGAGCTGTTATATTGGGGCTGCTGAGCGGCCATGTTGGTTCCCGGGGCATGGCGGGAGCTGTGAGACTGGGAATGCCGGGCGGCCATGTTGGTTCCCGGGGCATGGCGGGATCTGTGTGGCTGGTGCTGCCAACGGCCATGTTTGTTCCCAGGGTATCGCGGGAGTTTTGGGCCCAGGGCTGCCGGGTGGCCATGTTGGTTCTCGGGTCATGGTGGGAGCTGTAGGCCTAGGTCTGCCACCAGCCATGTTGGTTCCCTCGGCATGGCGGAAGCTGTGGGCCAGGGGCTAACGGGCGGCCATGTTAGTTCCTGAGGCATGGCGAGATCTGTAGGTCTAGGGCTGCCGGGCGGCCATGTTGGTTCCCGGGGCATGACGGGACGTGTGGGCCTGGGGCTGCCGGGTGGCCATGTTAGTTCCCGGGGCATGGCCGGAGCTGTGGGCCCCGGGGTGCCGGGCGGCCATGTGGGTTCTCTGTCATGGTGGGAGCTGTAGGCCTAGGTCTGAAACCAGCCATGTTGGTTCCCTCGGCATGGCGGAAGCTGTGGGTCCGGGTCTGCCAGGCGGACATGTTGTTTCCCAGGCCAAGGCAGGTGTTGTCGGCCTGCGGCTGCAGTTGTCCATGATGGCTCCCAGGGCATGGCGGGAGCTGTGGGCCCGGGGCTGCTAGCGGCCATGTTGGCTCCCAGGGCATGGCGGGAACTGTGCGCCCGGGGCTGCTGTGCGGCCATGTTGGTTCCTGGGGCATGGCGGGAGCTGTGGGACTGGGACTGCCGGGCGGCCATGTTGGGACAGGGGGCAGGGCGGGTGCTGTGGGCCAGGTGCTGCCAACGGCCATGTTTGTTCCCAGTGCATGGCGGGAATTTTGGGCTCAGGGTTGCTGGGTGGCCATGTTGGTTCCAAGGGCACGCGGGTGCTGTGGGCCCGGGCTGCCGGGCGGCCATGTTGGTTCCCGGGGCATGGAAGTATCTGTGGGCCAGGGGCTGCCGGGCGGCCATATTGGTTCCCGTGTCATGGCAGGACATGTGGGCCCGGAGCTGCTGAGCGGCCATATTGGTTCCCGGGGAATGGTGGGAGAATTGGTCCTCGGGCTGCCGGGCTGCCATGTTTGTTCCCGGGGCATGGCGGGAGCTTTTGGCCCGGGCCTTCCGCCGGATATGTTGATTCCCTGGGCATGGCGGGAGCTGTGGGCCTGGGGCTGCCGGGCGGTCATGTTGGTTCCCCGGGCATGGCGGGACCTGTGGGCCTGGGTCTGCCAGGCAGCCATGGTTTTCCAGGGACATGGTAAGAGCTATAGGCGTGGGGCTGCCGGGCGGCCATGTTGGTTCCCTGGTCATGGCGGGAGCTGTTGGTCCGGGGCTGCTGAGCGGCCATGTTGATTCCCGGGCCATGGTGGGAGCTGTTGGGCCGTGGCTGGTGAGCGGCCATGTTGATTCCCAGGGCATGGCGGGAGCCGTGGGCCAGGTGCTGCCAACGGCCATGTTTGTTCCCCGGGTAACGCGGGGGTTTTGGGCCCAGGGCTGCCGGGCGGCCATGTTAGTTCCCAGGGCACGCCGGTGCTCTAAGCCCGGGGCTGCCGGGCGGCCATGTTGGTTCCTGGGGCATGGCAGAAGCTGTGGGCCATGGGCTGCAGGGCGGCCCTGTTGGTTCCCGGGGCATGGCCGTAGTTGTGGGCCTGGGGCTGCTGGGCGGCCATGTTGTTTCCCGGGGTATGGTGGGAGATTTTGGTCCGGGTCTGACGCCAGCCATGTTGGTTTCCGGGGCGTGGCGGAAGCTGTGGGCCCGGGGATGTTGGGCCGCCATGTTGGTTCCCGGGGCATGGCGGGAGCTGTGGACCCGGGGCTTCCACCGGCCATGTTCGTTTCCAGGGCATGGTGGGACCTGTGCGCCTGGGTCTGCCAGGCAGACACTATTTTCCCGAGACATGGTAGGAGCTGTAAGCCTTGGGCTGCCAGGCGGCCATGTTGGTTCCCAGGGCATGGCGGGAGCTGTGGGCCCGAGGCTGTGGGGCATAAATGTTGGTTCCCGGGGCATAGCGGGAGTTGTGGGCCCAGGGCTGCTTGGTGACCATGTTGGTTCCCGGGGCATGGCGGGAACTTTGAGCTCACGGCTACCGGGCAGCCATGTTGGTTCCCAGGGCATGGTGGGAGCTGTGGGCCCGCGGATTTGCCGGCCATATTGGTTCTCGGGACATGGTGGGAGTTGTTGGCCCGGGGCTGCCGCTCGCCATGTTGGTTTCCGAGGCATGGCGGGAGCTGTGGGCGCGAGGCTGCCGGGCGGCCATGTTGGTTCCTGGTGCATGGCGGGAGCTGTGGGCTCGGGGCTTCCACCAGACATGTTGGTTCCCAGGGTATGGCGGAACCTGTAGGCCTGGGGCTTTCAAGCGGCCATGTGTGTTCCCGGGGCATGGGGGGAGCTGTGGGCCCGAGGATGCTGGGCGGCCATGTTTGTTCCCGGGTTATGGCGGATATGTGGGCCCGGGGCTGCTGGACGGCCATGTTGGTTCTCAATGCATGGTGGGAGCTGTGGGACTGAGACTGCTGGGCGGCCGTGTTGGGACAGGGGGCATGGCGGGAGCTGTGGGCCAGGTGCTGCCAACGGCCATGTTTGTTTCCAGTTTATGGTGGGAGTTTTTGGCCCAGGCTGCCGGGCAGACAAGTTGGTTCCCGTGGGCATGGCGGGAGCTGTGGGCCCGGGGCTTCCACCGGCCATGTTCGTTTCCAGGGCATGGTGGGACCTGTGGGCCTGGGTCTGCCAGGCAGACACTATTTTCCCGAGACATGGTAGGAGCTGTAAGCCTTGGGTGCCAGGCGACCTTGTTGGTTCCCGGGGCATGGCGGGAGCTGTGGGCCCGAGGCTGTGGGGCATAAATGTTGGTTCCCGGGGCATAGCGGGAGTTGTGGGCCCAGGGCTGCTTGGTAACCATGTTGGTTCCCGGGGCATGGCGGGAACTTTGAGCTCACGACTACCGGGTGGCCATGTTGGTTCCCAGGGCGTGGTGGGAGCTGTGGGCCCGCGGATTTGCCGGCCATATTGGTTCTCGGGACATGGTGGGAGTTGTTGGCTCGGGGCTGCCGCTCGCCATGTTGGTTCCCGTGGGCATGGCGGGAGCTGTGGTCCCGGGGATGCCAGGCTGCCATGTTGGTTTCAAGGGCATTGCGAGAGCTGTTAGCCCGGGACTGCCGGGCAGCCATGTTTGTTCCTGGGGCATGGCGGGAGCTGTGGGACTGGGGCTGCTGGGCGGCCATGCTGGTTCTCGGGGCATGGCGTCAGGTCTGGGCCCAGGGCTGCCGGGCGGCCATGTTGGTTCCCAGGGCATGGCGGGAGCTGTGGTCCCGGGACTGCTAGGCGACCATGTTGGTTCCCAGGGCATTGCAGGTGCTGTGGGCCCGGGGCTGCCGCACGGCCATGTTTGTTCCCAGGGCATTACGGGAGCTGTGGGCCTGGGGCTGTCTGGCGGCCATGTTGGTTCCTGGGGCATGGCGGGAGCTGTGGAAACAGGGGCTGCCGCCGTCAGTGTTGGTTCCCAGGGCATGGCGTGAGCTGTGCTCCCGGGGCAGCGTGGCGTCCATGTTGGTTCCAGGGCATGGCGGGATCCTTGGGCCCAAGGCTCCCACCGGAAATGTTGGTTCCCGGGTCATGGCGGAGCTGTGAACCTGGGGCTACTGGGCCGCCATTTAGTTTCCTGGGGCATGGGAGGAGCCGTGAGCTTACTGCTGCCGCCAGCCGTGTAGTTTCCTGGGGCATGGCGGGATCTGTGGGTCTGGGGCTGCCGCCGGGCATGTTGATTCCCGGTGCATGGTAAAAGCTGTGGGCCTGGGGCTGCCGGGCGGCCATGTTGATTCCCGGGGCATGGCGGAAGCTGTGGTCACAGGTCTGCCGCCGGCCATGTTGGTTCCCGGGGGATGGCGGGAGCTGTGGTCCCGGGGCTGCCGCCGGCCATGTTGGTTCCTAGGGCATTTCGGCAGCTGTGGGCCCAGGGCTGCCGTGCGGCCATGTTGGTTCCCAGGGCATGGCGGGATCTGTGGTCCCGGGGCTGACATGCGGCCATGTTTTTTGCCAGGGCATTGTGGGATCTGTGGGCCCGGGGCTGCTTCTCGGCCATGTTGGTTCCCAAGGCGTAGAAAGAAACATCAGCCCAGGGCTGCCGGTCGGCCATGTTGGTTCCCAGGGCATGGCGGGAGCTGTGGGCCTGGGGCTGCTGGGCAGCCATATTGGTTCCAGGGGCATGGCGGGAGCTGTGGTTCCAAAGCTGCTGCCGGCCATGTTGGTTCCCAGGGCATGGCGGGAGCTGTGGGTCTGGGGCTGCCACCGGCCATGATGTATTTAGGGTCATGACGGAATCTGTGGGCTCAGGGATCCCGCCGGCCATGTTGGTTCCGGGGGCATTGCGGGAGCCGTGGGCCCGGGTCTGCTGCCGGCCATGTTGGTTCCCGGGTCACGGGCGGAGCTGTGGGCTCGGTGGTCCCGCCAGGGCATGGCGGGAGCTGTGGGCCCGGGGCTGCTGAGCGGCCATGTTGGTTACGGGGACATGGCAGGAGCTGTTGTCCCGGGGGTGCCGGGCACGATCTTGGTTCCAGGGGCATGGGAAGAGCTCTGGGCACGGGGCTCCCGGTCAGCCATGTTAGTTCCCAGGGCATGGCGGGATCTGTGGGCCCGAGTCTGCTGCCAGCCATGGTGTTTCCCGGGGCATGGCGGGACCTGTGGGCCCGGGGCTATCGCCGGCCGTGTTGGGTCCCAAGGCATGGTGGGAGTTTTGCTCCCACGGCTGCTGGGCCGCCACGTTGGTTCCCAGGGCATGGCGGCAGATGATGACCCGGGGCTGCTGACGTCCATGTTGGTTCCCGAGGCATGGCGGGAACTGTGGGCCCGGGGCTGCTGGGTGGCCATGTTGGTTACCGGGGCATCGCGGGAGCTGTGGGCCAGGGGCTGCTGGGTGGCCATATTTGTTCCCAGAGCATGGCGGGAGCTGTGGGCCCGGGGGTGCCGGGCGGCCATGTTGGTTGCCAGGGCATTTTGGCATTTGTGGGCTTGCGGCTACTTAACGGCCATGTTGGTTTCCGGGGCATAGTAAGAACTGTCAGCCCAGGGCTGCCGGTCGGCCATGTTGGTTCCAGGGGCATGGCGGGAGCTGTGGGCCCAGGGCTGCCGCCAGCCACCTTGGTTCCCGGGGCATGGCAAGAGCTGCTGTTCTGGGGCTGCTGCCGGCCATGTTGTTTCACAAGACGGGGGAAGCTGTGGGCCCGTGGCTGCCCCCAGCCATGTTGGTTCCTGGGGCATGGCGGGAGCTGTGGTCCCGAAGCTGCTGCCGGCCATGTTGGTTCCGACGTCAAGGCGGGAGCTATGGGCCCAGGGCTACCAGGCGGCCATGTTTGTTCCCGGGGCATGTTCGGAGCTGTGGGCCAGGGGCTACCGGGTGGCCATGGTGGTTCCCGGGGCATTGTAGGAGCTTTTTTCCCATGGCTGCTTGGCGGCCATGTTGGTTCCCAGTGCACGGCCTGAGCTGTGGGCTCGGGGGTGCTGTCGGCCATGTTGGTTCCCGGGGCATGGCGGGAGCTGTGGGCCTGGAGCTGCCGCCAGTCATGTTGGTTCTCGGGGCATGGCGTCAGCTGTTGGCCCGGGGCTGCCGCATGACCATGTTGGTTTCCAAGGCATGGTAACAACTGTCAGCCCAGGGCTGCCGGACAACCATGTTGCTTCCCGGGCCATGGCAGGAGCCGTGAACCCGGGGCTGACACCAGCCATATTGGTTCCAAGGGCATGGCGGGAGTTGTGGGCCAGGGGCTGCCGGTTGCCATTTTGTTTCTTGAGGCATGGCGAGCGCTGTGGGCCGGGGGCTGTCGGTTGGCCATGTGGGTTCCTGGGGCACGGCCGGAGCTGTGGGCTCAAGGATGCTGTTGGCCATGTTGTATCGCGGAGCATGGCGGGAGCTGTGGGCTTGAGGCTGCAGCCGGCCATGTTGGTTCCCAGGGCATGCCGGAAGCTGTGGGCTCGGGTTTGCCAAGCGGCCATGTTGGTTCCCGGGGCATGGCGGGAGATGTGGGCCCGGGGCTGCCACCGGCCATGTTGGTTCCTAGGGCATTTCGGCAGCTCTGTGCCTGGGGCTGCCAGGAGGCCATGCGTGTTCCAGGGCATGGCGGGAGCTGTGGGCCCGGGGCTACCGTGCGGCCATGTTGGTTCCCAGGACGTTGTGGGATCTGTGGGCCCAGGGCTGACATGCGGCCATGTTTTTTCCCAGGGCATTGTGGGATCTGTGGGCCCGGGGCTGCTTCTCGGCCATGTTGCTTCCCAAGCCATAGAAAGAAACGTCAGTCCAGGGCTGCCGGACGGCCAAGTTGGTTCTCGGGCCATGGTAAGATCTGTGGTGCCGGGTCTGCTTCCAGCCATGTTAGTTCCCAGGGCATGGCGGGAGCTGTGGGCCTGGGGCTACTGGGCGGTCATGTTGGTTTCCATGTCATAGTAAGAACTGTCAGCCCAGGGTTGCCGGTCGGCCATGTTGGTTCCCAGGGCATGGCGTGAGCTGTGGGCCCAGGGCTGCCGGGCGGTCATGTTGGTTCCCAGGGCATGGCGGGAGCTGTGGGCCCAAGGCTCCTGCCAGCCACGTTGGTTCTCGGGTCATGGCGGGAGCTGTGGTCCTGTGGCTGCTGGGCAGGCATATTGGTTCCAGGGGCATGGCGGGAGCTGTGGGCCTGGGGCTTCAGGGTTGCTATGTTGATTCCCGGGGCATGGGAGGAGACGTGAGCCCAGGGCTACCGCCAGCCATGTTGATTCCTGGGGCATGGCGGGATCTGTGGGTGTGGTGCTGCCACTGGCCATGTTGGTTCCGGGGACATGTCGGGAGCTGTGGTTCCGAAACTGCTGCCGGCCATGTTAGTTCCCGCGGCATGGCGGGAGCTGTGGGCCATGGACTGCCGAGCGGCCATGTTGGTTCCCAGGGCATTGCAGGAGCTGTGGTCCCTAAGCTGCTGATGGCCATGTTGGTTCCCAGGGCATGGCGGGAGCTGTGGGTCTGGGGCTGCCACCGGTCTTGATGGATTTCGGGTCATGACGGAAGCTGTGGGCTCAGGGATCCCGCCGGCCATGTTGGTTCCCGGGTCATGGCGGGAGCTCTGGGACCAGGGCTCCCATCGGCCATGTTTGTTGCCGGCGCATGGCAGGAGCTCTGGGACTAGGGCTGTTGCCAGCCATGTTGTTTCACGGGGCATGGCGGGAGTTGTGGACCCCGGGGCAGGAGGGTGACCATGTTGGTTCCTGGGGCATGGCGGGAGCTGTGGGCCCAGGGCTGCCGCACGGCGATGTTTGTTCCCAGGGCATTACGGGAGCTGTGGGCCTGGGGCTACCTCACGGCCATGTTGGTTCTCGGGGAATGGCGGGAGCTGTGGGCCTGGGGCTGTCTGGTGGTCATGTTGTTTCCCGGGGCATGGCGGGAGCTGTGGAAACAGGGGCTGCCGCCGTCAGTGTTGGTTCCCAGGGCATGGCGTGAGCTGTGCTCCCGGGGCAGCGTGGCGTCCATGTTGGTTCCAGGGCATGGCGGGATCCTTGGGCCCAAGGCTCCCGCCAGAAATGTTGGTTCCCAGGTCATGGCGGAGCTGCGGACCTGGGGCTACTGGGCCGCCATTTAGTTTCCTGGGGCATGGGAGGAGCCGTGAGCTTACTGCTGCCGCCAGCCGTGTAGTTTCCTGGGGCATGGCGGGATCTGTGGGTCTGGGGCTGCCGCCGGCCATGTTGATTCCCGGGGCATGGCAGAAGCTGTGGTCCCGGGGCTGCCGCCGGCCATGTTGGTTCCTAGGGCATTTCGGCAGCTGTGGGCCCAGGGCTGCCGTGCGGCCATGTTGGTTCCCAGGGCATGGCGGGATCTGTGGTCCCGGGGCTGACATGCGGCCATGTTTTTTCCCAGGGCATTGTGGGATCTGTGGGCCCGGGGCTGCTTCTCGGCCATGTTGGTTCCCAAGGCGTAGAAAGAAACATCAGCCCAGGGCTGCCGGACGGCCATGTTGGTTCTCGGGTCATGGTAAGATCTGTGGTGCCGGGTCTGCTTCCAGCCATGTTGGTTTCCAGGGCATGGCGGGAGCTGTGGGCCTGGGGCTACTGGGCGGCCATGTTGGTTTCCGGGTCATTGTAAGAACTGTGAGCCCAGGGCTGCCGGTCGGCCATGTTGGTTCCCAGGGCATGGCGGGAGCTGTGGACCTGGGGCTGCTGGGCAGCCATATTGGTTCCCAGGGCATGGCGGGAGCTGTGGGCCACGGGGCTGCTGGGCAGCCATGTAGGTTCCCAGGGCATGGTGGGAGCTGTGGGCCCGGGTCTGCTGCTGGCCATGTTGGTTTCTGGGACATGGAGGGAGCTGTGGTCCTGTGGCTGATGGGCGGCCATATTGGTTCCAGGGGCATGGCGGGAGCTGTGGGCCTGGGGCTTCAGGGCGGCCATGTTGTTTCCCAGGGCATGGCGGGAGCTGTGGTTCCGAAGCTGCTGCCGGCCATGTTGGTTCCCAGGGCATGGCGGGAGCTGTGGGTCTGGGGCTGCCACCGGCCATGATGTATTTAGGGTCATGACGGAATCTGTGGGCTCAGGGATCCCGCCGGCCATGTTGGTTCCCGGGGCATTGCGGGAGCCGTGGGCCCGGGTCTGCTGCCGGCCATGTTGGTTCCCGGGTCACGGGCGGAGCTGTGGGCTCGGTGGTCCCGCCAGGGCATGGCGGGAGCTGTGGGCCCGGGGCTGCTGAGCGGCCATGTTGGTTACGGGGACATGGCGGGAGCTGTTGTCCCGGGGGTGCCGGGCACGATCTTGGTTCCAGGGGCATGGGAAGAGCTCCGGGCACGGGGCTGCCTGGCGGCCAAGTTCGTTCCCAGGGCATTTCGGCAGCTGTTGGCCTGGGGCTACCTGGTGACCATTTTGGTTCCCGGGCCATGGCGGGAGCTGTGGTCCTCGGGGTTGCCTGAGGGCCATGTTGGATTTTAGGGCATGGCGGGAGCTGTGGGCCCGGGGCTCCCGGTCAGCCATGTTAGTTCCCAGGGCATGGCGGGATCTGTGGGCCCGAGTCTGCTGCCGGCCATGTTGTTTCCCGGGGCATGGCGGGACCTGTGGGCCCGGGGCTATCGCCGGCCGTGTTGGGTCCCAAGGCATGGTGGGAGTTTTGCTCCCACGGCTGCTGGGCCGCCACGTTGGTTCCCAGGGCATGGCGGCAGATGATGACCCGGGGCTGCTGACGTCCATGTTGGTTCCCGAGGCATGGCGGGAACTGTGGGCCCGGGGCTGCTGGGTGGCCATGTTGGTTACCGGGGCATCGCGGGGGCTGTGGGCCAGGGGCTGCTGGGTGCCATATTTGTTCCCAGAGCATGGCGGGAGCTGTGGGCCCGGGGGTGCCGGGCGGCCATGTTGGTTGCCAGGGCATTTCGGCATTTGTGGGCTTGGGGCTACTTGACGGCCATGTTGGTTTCCGGGGCATAGTAAGAACTGTCAGCCCAGGGCTGCCGGTCGGCCATATTGGTTCCAGGGGCATGGCAGGAGCTGTGGGCCCAGGGCTGCAAGGCGGCCATGTTGGTTCCCAGGGCATGGTGGGTGCTGTGGGCCCAGGGCTGCCGCCAGCCACCTTGGTTCCCGGGGCATGGCAAGAGCTGGTGTTCAGGGGCTGCTGCCGGCCATGTTGTTTCACAAGACATGGGGGAAGCTGTGGGCCCGTGGCTGCCCCCAGCCATGTTGGTTCCCGGGGCATGTCGCAAGCTGTGGGCCTGGGGCAACTGGGCTGCCATGTTGGTTCCCGGGGCATTGGAGGAGCCGTGAGCCCAGGGCTGCCGCCAGCCATGTTGGTTCCTGGGGCATGGCGGTAGCTGTGGTCCCGAAGCTGCTGCCGGCCATGTTGGTTCCGACGTCAAGGCGGGAGCTATGGGCCCAGGGCTACCAGGTGGCCATGTTTGTTCCCGGGGCATGTTCGGAGCTGTGGGCCAGGGGCTACCGGGTGGCCATGGTGGTTCCCGGGGCATTGTAGGAGCTTTTTTCCCATGGCTGCTTGGTGGCCATGTTGGTTCCCAGTGCACGGCCTGAGCTGTGGGCTCGGGGGTGCTGTCGGCCATGTTGGTTCCCGGGGCATGGCGGGAGCTGTGGGCCTGGAGCTGCCGCCAGTCATGTTGGTTCCCGGGGCATGGCAGGAGCTGTGGGCCCAGGGCTCCCTCCAGCCATGCTGGTTCCCAGGGAATGGCAGGACCTTTGGTCCCACGGCTTCTGCACCACAATTTTGGTTCCCGGGGCACTGGGGCAGCTGTGGGCCCGGTGCTGCCCAGCGGCGAAGTTCGTTGCCAGGGCATGGCGGGAGCTGTGGGCCCGGGGGTGCCGTCGGCTATGTTGGTTCCCAGGTCATGGCAGGAGCTGTGGGCCCGGGGCTGCCCGGTGGCAACGTTCGTTGCCCGGACATAGCGGGAGCTGTGGGCCCGGGGCTGCCGCAGCCATTTTGGTTCTCGTGGTAGTGCGGGAGCTGTGGGCCTGGGGCTGCCGCCGGCAATGTCCGTTCCCAGGGCATGGCAGAAGCCGTGGGCCTGGAGCTGCCACCAGCCATGTTGGTTCCCAGGGCATGGAGGGAGCTTTGAGCCGGGGCTGCCACCTGCCACGATGGTTCCCGGGGCATGGCCTGAGCTGTGTGCCCGGGGCTGCTGGGTGGCCATGTTGGTTTCCGGGACATGGTAGGAACTGTGAACCCAGGGCTGCCGGACGGCCATGTTGGTTCCCGGGACATTGCAAGAGCTGTTTTTGCAGGGCTGCTGCAGGCCATGTTGGTTCCCAGGGCATGACGGGAGCTGTGGGCCTGGGGCTGCCGGCACCCATGTTGGTTCCCGGGGTATGGTGGGAGCATTGGGCCCGAGGCTGCGCTGGCCATGTTGGTTCCCGGAGTATGGCGGGAGCTGTGGGCCTGGGGGTACCGGTAGCCATGTTGATTCCCATGGCATGGCGAGAGCTGTGGGCCTGGGACTGCCACCGGCCACGATGGTTCCCGGGGCATGGCAGGAGCTGTTGGCCCTGGCCTCCTGCCAGCCATGTTGGTTCCCAGGGCATGGCGGGAGCTTTGGTCCCATGGCTGCTAGGACACCATTTTGGTTCCGGGGCACGGCGGGAGCAGTGGCCCCAAAGCTGCCAGGTAGCCATGTTGGTTCCTGGGGCATGGCGGGAGCTGTGGTCTCTGGGCTGCCGGGCGACCATGTTGGTTCCCGGGACATGGCAGGATCTCTAAACCGGGGTGCCACCATCCATGTTGGTTCCGAGGTCATGGCGGGTGCTGTGGGCCCGGGTCGGCCGGGCGACCATGTTTGTTCCCGGGGCATGGCGGGACCTGTGGGCCTGGGGCTGCCAGGCGGCCATGTTACTTCACGGGGCATGGCCGGAGTTGTTGTCCTGGGGCTGCTGGGCAACTATGTTTGTTCCCGGGTCATGGCGGGACCTGTGAGCCCGAGGCTGCTGAGCGGCCATGTTGGTTCCTGGTGCACGGTGGGAGATTTGGTCGTGGGGCTGCCACCGGCCATGTTTGTTCCCCGGGCATGGCGGGAGCTGTGGGTACGGGACTGCCGGGCGGCCATGTTGGTTCCCCGGGCATGGCAGGACCGGTGGGCCTGGGTCTGCCACGCAGCCATTGTTTTCCCTGGACATGGTAACAGCTGTAGGCCTGGCGCTGCCAGGGGGCAATGTTGGTTCCCAGGTCATGGCGGGAGCTGTGGGCCAGGGGCTGCTGGGCGGCCATGTTCGTTCTCGGGTCATGGCGGGAGCTTTGGCCCGGGGCTGCCGCCAGCCATGTTGGTTCCCGGGGCATGGTGGTAGCTGTGGGCCCGGGGCTGCCGGGCGGCCGTGCAACAGCAACAAGCACCCACACCACCAGCACAGGCGCATTTGTGACGCTTCTGCCAGAAGAACACTCCACACCGCCTTTCCAGTCCAGCTCTGCACAGCGGGGCAGTGCCAGAACGAAGTCTGCTCGGGCAGCCGCTGCTTGGCCCGGCTGCCATGGCCACGGCCACGGCCATTGCCCAAGCCAGGACCCTGCTCCCCACGCCCACCACTGCTCGGCTGCAGCTCCCCAACCACAGAGCCCTCGGCTGGGTTCTGCCCCCCAGACCCCTCAGCTCTCGGTTAGGAACCTTCTGACCTGCCCCTGTGTCAGCACCAAGGCCGTGCCCAGCTCTCTGCGTTTCCTCACCCGAGGGCCTGGGGCAGACACGGACGGCCACCACACAACTGTCACGATCGCTGCCGGGTGCAAACAGGCGGCACCTCGGGCCCCAGACTCCGGCTCCCGCGCTCAGCCGCGGAACCGCGGGCACCCCGGGCTCCGAGCGCCCGGCCAGACGCCCCGGCTCCCCGGCCCGCAGCGCGCCCGCAGCCGGGGCAGGGCCGAGCTGCCCGCCACCACCCGCTCCTCGCACGGAAGCGGCTTCCGCCCCCCCTTCGCCGGCGCCTCGGCCCCCGCCGCCCCCCCCCCGACACCACCCGCTTCTCCGCCGGGCACCGCCGCTCCGCCCCGCTCCGCCCCGCTCCGCCCCGCACTGCCCCGCACCGCCCCCAGATCCGCCCCCAGATCCGCCCCCAGATCCGCCCCCAGCTCCGCCCCCAGCGCCCCGCGCCGGCCCTTGCCTCCCACGCGCCCGCAGGCCCCGCGCCGGCCGTTGCTGCCCGCAGCTTCCCGAAGCCGCGCGCGCGCCCGCCCCGGGGAGAGCGGGGGGGGGAGCGGGGGGAGCCCCGGGGGAAGGGGCCGCCGACAGCCCCGGCCAGAGGCGAGAGCGGCCCGGCAGAGCTTCCCGCCAGGCAGCGCCCGCCCGCAGCTCCGGCAGGAGCGGGCACCGCGGGCAGAGAGCGGCGCCCGGGGAAGAGCCCGGCCCCGGGACCGGCCCGGGGGCAAAGCCGGGCCGCGCAGGAAAGCACAGGCGAGCCCCGCCCGGCCCCGGCGGCCCCTCGGCGCGGCCCCGGCGGCCCTTCGGCCCGGCCCCGGCTCCACCCGAAGCCCCGCCGGGGCCAAGCCCCAGCCCCGCGCTGCTGACCTGCTCCGGCCGCTCCCGGGGAGGGCTCGCCGAGGCGGCTCCGCACTCCCGCAGCCCCGGGCACGGCCTCCAGGCCGGCTCTCCCGGGACGGGACGGGCCGGGACGGGCCGGGCCGGGCCGAGCCTGCCCGGGCCCTGCCTCGCCGCTGCGCGGGCAGCTTCCCCCGAGCGGCTCCGCCGCGTCCCCGTCGCCTTGGCGACCGCCCCAGCCTCTCTCTCCTGCGGCACCGCGCCGCCCCATTGGCCGGCAGCCTCGATGCCTCTGGGCGCAGCCAATGGCGAGCGCCCTGCTAGGCGACAGGGCCCACAGGCCCAGCTGAGCCCTGGCCCTCCTGCCCGGCCCGGCCCCTCCGCCAGCCCCGGGCCAGGCCCGGCCCAGCCGCCCGGCGCTGCCCGGCCCGACACAGCCCCGACGCGGGGGGAGAGAAAGGGCTCGGGGCTGCGGGGACGGCTCAGCCCCCGCACAGCTCGGCGCAGGAGTGGCCAGGCCCGGCCGGTGCCAGGTTCGGTTCCCCCTTGGCTTTTCCCCCCAGAGGAGCCTCTTCCCAGCAACCGGACGGGCACATGAGCCCGTCAGAACACACGGCCGGGGCCTGGCAGAGGGCACCACGTCCACAGAGACCTCCTCGCCCCTGACCGGGGACTCGGCCAGGCCCTGTGACGCTCTTCCACATCGGTCTCAACAACGTCCGTGTTGGCTCCCTGGAGCAAAACCACCAAGGAATAAACTGGGAACAAACTGGGTAAAACTCCCTGCTGGCGTGTGCCCACATCTCCTCTTCCCTTGCTGTCCACACACAGCTTTGGTGCAGCACAGGCAAAGCATCCACCAGTACCCCCAAGTCCTTCTCGGCAGGGCTGCTCTCAGTCCCCTCATCCCCCCAGCCGGTACTGATAGCAGGGGTTGCCCCGACCCAGATGCAGGACATTGCACTTCACCTTGTTGAACCTCATGAGGTTTACAAAGGCCCATTTCTCGAGCTTGTCCAGGTCCCTCTGGATGGCATCCCGCCCTTCTGGCGTGTCATCTGCACCACTCAGCTTGGTGTTGTCTGCAAGCTTGCTGAGGGTGCGCTTGATCTCACTGTCCAAGTCATTGATGAAAAGATTAAACAGCACCTGCCCCAGTACAGACCCCTGAGGGACATCACTTGTCACCAGCGTCCACCTGGACATTGAGCCATTGACCACTACCCTCTGGCCGCCACCTTCCAAGCCACCGCATAGTCCACCCATCCAATCCACGTTCCTCCAATTTAGAGAGAAGGACGTTGTGAGGGAATGTGTCAAAGACTTTACAGAAGTCCAGACAGATGACATCCATAGCTCTTCCCTTGTCCGTTGATCTAGCCACGCCATCATAGAAAGCCACTCTGTTGGCCAGACAGGACTTGCCCTTGTCTCCCATAACATCCTCACAGGGGAAGGAAGGGTGGGCTAGATCAGTGGTCAGTGAGGCGGACTGAGAACTGGCTGAATGGCAGAGCTCAGCGCGTTGTCATCAGCGGCGCTGGGTCTAGTTGGAGGCCGGTAACCAGTGGTGTTCCCCAGGGGTCAGTACTCAGCCCAGTCTTGTTTAACTTCTTCATCAATGACCTGCATGAAGAGTTAGAATGTACCCTCAGCAAGTTTGCTGACGACACAAAACTGGGAGGAGTGGTAGATGTCATTGCTGAGCAACTCTCCATCACCTTTGAAAGACATCCTCTGCGATGCAACGACGCGAGGCAAAGTCATCTCCTGCGGTGCAAGGACGCAAAGAGATCCCCCGTGGTGCAAGGACACAAAGACACCCTCTGTGGCGCAACGACGCAGCGCCAACAAAACCTAGACCACTGTTCAAGGTCAGGAAGAGTAGGCAGAAGGGAGCTGTGAAAGGGCCTTTAGCCATCTGAAAGATGCTGCCAAGAAACAGCGAATCAGCTCCTCTCTGTGCACCGTATTGTGGACACGGAGGAGTGAGCTTGAAACGAACCAAAGGAAATGCAGCTGAGGTATTACGGAAGGAGAATGCAGAGGCAGTTGGAAAGACATCTACGCTATCATGAGTTCGAAGGAGAGAAGAGGGAACTACGGTTTGTACCTCATCGTGCAAGGAACAGAGAGCTCTAAATGACATTATTGGTTGGCAGAGCGAAAAGAAACCAAGGGATGTGCTTCTTCACACCTCATGCAGCTGAGCTGCGGAACGGACTGCAGGTGTTGTAGGGGCCAACGGCAGGCGGACATCCTGTCCGTTCCAAAGGCTGGACTGAATCCCGCCTAGCGTGAGTTACAGAATCACTGAAGTCACGAGCTGCCGAGCCCTTCACTTTCCACGCTAATTAAATCTGGCTTGCCTGCCCGGCACATGTGAAAACCTCTCTGAAAGTTGCCCAGAAATGGTCTTGTGACACAAGAGGTTCTTCTCTGGAAGACTTGTGGGCAGCACCCTGAGGCTGAGCTTACCCTGAACTGAGCCCTGCTGCTCTGCTGGGGGACCCCAGGGGCTCCCCGACATTTTCAGACAAATTCAGAAGCACAAGCCGCTTGGAAACAAAGCCCCCGAGACGCCTCCGCCATTTCATATTGGATTTTCAGGAGAAGCTTTCCCAAGCGGGAGAGGGTGCCATTCGGAGCAAATACACCAGTGCGCAATGGAAGCTGGCAGAAGATAGAAAGGAGACGGTGGTGACCTCGGGATGGCGTGGAGGAGTAAGCACGTCGTGTCAGTGCACCTCTTACGGAATCGTGACACAGGACAAGAAAACTGTCATCTCTGGAAAAGGACAATCTGGTGTGCCTGCACGGGTCAGGCTGACAGTTCTCACGCAAGAACAGGCAATACCTTTCACACACAGTGGATATCGCTTCTCTCGGGCTTCCCTGAGTTTCTCACTGGAGAAAGCGCTTGGCCTTCTTTACGAAAACAAACCAAAGACCTTGTTCAAGAACAGATTAACATTTTCTCCACTGCTTCTTCAGGATTGTTGCCTTTCAGTTTCCACTGTCAGTAAGCACGTTTACAAGCTACAGGGGAGGCCGATGGCTACAACAGAGCGTTATTCTGAGCCTTTGTAAGCACCTAATTTGAAGGGATCTTAGCCAAGTACTTTGTCTCAGCAGTGTGAACTGCTACAGCTCTGTCTCCTCCCGTGTACAACTCCACAAGCCAGCAACCGGCCAACGTCAGGCCAGGAATCCTTGGCCTTACAAGTTCTGTCCCAATGCAGAGACCGGTTTGGCTCCATCTTGGAGAAAGACACAGTGAATCCATAAATTCACTAGAGGTCACAGGGAGGCCGGAAGGGAGAGGTTTATACACATCGCAAGCGGTAAATAAAGAGCTGTATTATTTCTGTGCTCGCAGAATAGGGCAATAACTCCACAGTCCATAGCTGTGAGGAGCTGAGCAAGACATACGGGTAGGGTATCAACTGGCTTTGCTGTGAACCCCGAGAAAGAGAGGGAGAGAGAGAGAGAGAGAGAGCGCAAGCAGCTCTCCTAGCAGGGGACAGAGCAGTTAAAAGAGGGGTGTGATGGTCAGCTGGATGAAACAAGCGGGCAAGGCAGCCGGTCCTTTTTGGGGACTAACAGGAACAAAGCGAAGCCTTTTGCTGGAGGGAGGACAGAGCAGAAGCCCTTGGCCAAGGCCCGGGGGGTTCTCTCGCAACAGAAATGCAAGAGGCTGCTCTCAGGGGGCTGTGGGTAAACTAGCAACAGAGCAAAAAAAAAGATCGAAACCGAAATACCAAGAAGACCGACTACCTAACCCCAAAGGGTGACTGACAACACGCGTCACAGACCCATGCAAAGAGCAAAGAAGAAAGAAAAGGAAAAAAATAAAACAAACACAAAGACGAAGGAGCATAAACCCTACAGACTTTTTCTTACACTCATAGTTTTGAGGTGAAAGTCAGTGCTCGCCAGCCATTCTCAAGGTGGCTGTTGTCCACCTACAATCAGACCGATTTCAAACCTCTAGCAACAACACAAACTCCGGACTCACGAAACGCCATCGAGAAATCTGTCAGATGTCCATGTAAGTACAGGGCTCTTCTGCCTCTATGCAGAATATAGGCTGTCTACAGAGCAGAGAGATGTCTCTGTACGTAGAGCACACGCTGCTCGTCTGTACAACAGACCCACAGAGGCAGGGCAAGGTGCGGGGCTCCTGCCCGCACGCAGGCGAGGCCCTCTTTGCAGAGCACAGGCAGAAGGGCGAGACAAGGCAAGGCTGCCAGGAGGCTGCCAGGTACCAGAGCCCCCCTCTCGCAGCTTGGTAGAGGCACCCTGCGGCCAGTCTGACCTGCAGTCTCAGCTGCATTCATCGGGCAGATGATCAGGCACTGATGATCAGGCCCTCGTCCCCACGACATCAAGCACCATCCAGGGGAAAAGCAGAGCCTGGGGCCCTGGCAGGATTCTCCACAGGAATCAAGGCTCATCTAGGACCAAACACATCCTGCTGCTTAGCACCGTCGGGCTGGTGGCACAGTCAGGGCTTTGGCTCCTAGGACCATAGGACCCTGCCTTGAGGAGCACAAGCAACAAGGACTGCTGGCCCAGGGACAGGGCCTCCTTGACTGAGCGGGCAAGAGAGCCTCTGCTCGCAGGCTGGCTAAACGCGTGAGGAAGGCCTGCAGCCACATGCACCAGCACAGGCTGCTCAGACTCTGCAGGCAGGCTGCGGGGCGCAGCGAGGAGGCGTCCAGGAGACAGCAGCACAGAGCCACAGCACCTCACACACCACGGCTGAAACCAGAACGACCGGGCACCCCCCTCCGCCAGGTGCTGCGTTCTTACCCACACACAGGGAAAAACTGAGCAAGGATGCAAAGGCCAAGGGCACGCTAAGTCATACCAATACTCCTTTAGGAGTAAACCAGTGTGCCGCTCGTACACACGACAGGCACTGGAAGAAAAACTGCCCACATTTATTGGATCAAGGAAAAGGAACGGAGGCAGCTGCCGAGGTATTGGCAGAGATAGGCTTAGACTGAAGGGGACCGGAGGATGCTGTCAAAGTCTCCCCAGCCCATCCTCTGGTTCCAATAAAGCTGGGCAACAAAACAACAGATTTCTTTTGGTTTTTTTCTTTCTTTTCAATAGACAGCACAGCAACTCCCACAGTACTTACTGATTGTAAGGGACCTACAAGTAAAATTAAAACTTGTGGAATTGGTGTCACCGGGAAAAGGACTCTACGGTCATTTTTAGAACCGATGGGCTGTACTACTAGAAATACTACGGTAACTCATTCACTTCTCAATACGCCAGAGTGTCCCTTGCCACTGCTGGGGTGAGATTGGTTATGTAAACTGAGCACTGCTCAGCTCCATATTCCTCCAGAAAAGGCACGGAAAGCTCAGACACGCTTGTTGACTAAGAAGAGTAACGGAGAAGAAGATATTCCAGAAGAACTATCGGATGCTGTCATTCCTTTAGCATGGGCTGCAGGAACACCAGCACAAACAAAAAGCGTACAACCCGCAAAAAAAATAAATCAAATGGAAATCAGGAGCTCAGCCGGTAAGGAAAAAAAACAGCGTCTCATCAAATTGGAAGCCCGAAAAGGGTTAGAACCCGTAATAAACTCCCTCTTGGAGCACGGACAATTAAGAGACTGTCAGTCAGAATTTAACACTCCACTTTTACCTGCAAAGAAACCTCACTACCGTGAACACTGGTTGGTACGAGATTTAAGAGAAGTTCATGTGAGAACTGCAGACGTGCACCCTGTGCTTCCAAATCCATACACCCTCCTTGTGTCAGTCCCTGACACTAATGCTTATTTCACAGTTCTAGACTTAAAAGAGGCTTTCTTTTGCGTTCCAGTGGATGAACAGAGTCGGCTCATCTCTGCTTTCGGACAGGAAAGCCCGACCGCCGGATGAAAGACTCAACTGTGTTGGACCGTATTGCCGCAAGGATTCAAAGAAAGCCCAACCTTATTTGGTAACGTACTGGTAGAAGAATTAGCGCCATGGCAAGGTAATAACGGACACGTGACGTTGCTGCAATATGTGGATGATCTGTTAATTGGTTTAAGGAATCGCAGTGAACGTTTAGAAGCTACAATTAGTCTGTTGAATTTGGGGTGGCTTGCAGGACACGGCGTCTCCGAAAACAAAGAAATGGAGCGCAGAGCGGAAGGAGATGATTTGGAGAATGGCTGTGCCCACAACAAAGAACCAGCCGAGAGGATTCCTGGGTATGGCTGGATGGTGTCGGCTGGGGATTCCTACTTTTGGACTGATCGCTAAACCACTGCACGCTGCCATCAAGGGGCCGGAGGGACCACAGGAGAGGCAACAACTGGCTTTAGGAGTCCCAAGTCAAACGTTAGGAAGCTGGAAGAGACCTGTGGGGTATTTACCACCGTGTTTGTAGCCCACGCTCTGATCTCTCTCCTACGAAACAAAGGACACCGCTGGATTTCTCCCAGCAGACTGCCCAAATACCAGGCTGTTCTGCTGGAGCAGGATGCTGTCACCCTTTCGTGCCTGCCACCTGAAATCCTGAGACTTTGCTGGTGATCTCACAATGAAAGGAGCTACCGACAACAGTCCAGCAAGTCTACTCCAGACGGCCAAATTGCCAGGATACTCACAGAATCACAGAATGTTCGGGGTTGGAAGGGACCTCTGTGGGTCATCTAGTCCAACCCCCCTGCCGAAGCAGGGTCACCTACAGCAGGCTGCACAGGACCTTGTCCAGGCGGGACTTGAATATCTCCAGAGAAGGAGACTCTTTCTCCTTCTTTACTCCTCTTTTTTCTCTTTTTACTCCTCTTTCTGATTTTCCTTTAGAGTTATACACAGAGGGAAGTAGTTGCATATCTGGAGGAAAGTGATGTGCTGCATACGCAGTAGTAACCAGAGACCACGTTACAACACCTCAGCCCAAAAAGCAGAATTGATTGCTTACTGCAAAAAGAGCAAGTATTTTTCACACATTCCAGATACGCTTTTGGAGTTGCCCATGCTCATGGGGCAATTTGGAAAAAAGAGGACTTCTAAGCACAACAATCCACAAGTCGAAAAGAAAACAATAGGAGAAAGTGTAAAACGAGCAATAACGCCCAGGCACTACCGGCAAATAGATTCTTCACACTTACCCAGATGTAACCAGCAGAAATATTTGTTAGTCCTCGTAAATACTTTTTGTGGCTGGCCTGAACCTTTCCCCTGTTGCACCAACACGGAAGAGAGGTAATTAAAGTAACGTTAAAAGCAACAGTCCCCACATTTGGTACTCCAGAAGGAATACCTTACAAGGGACGGAAAACCATATGCTACTCATGCACTCACAACAAAAGAGGAGAGGAAACAGTTAAACAGTATATCATCTCTCTTGCGCAGATTTTAGCTTCGGCTACATAGGTCCTTCAATCAGAGGACACCGCTGCCCTTGAATACCCCTGTCCAGTCTTTTCTCGTCTACATTTGACCTTGGAAAGAAAGTTACACCGCAGTAAAAGCGGACAGAGTGCACTCCTGGATCCATTACACACTTTCATTGATAGCTATAATCATTGTTTCCATCCTGTTTGCATGTCTGAAGAGTTTGATCACTACACAAATAGCTCAGTCTTACGTATAGGTTGCACAAAATCAAGGTCAGTCCTGTGGAAACACAGGATTTCAATAAGGCTCAGAGGGGCGAAACGTCACACTGAGGAACGAGCAGAGGAATTCAAATGGGAAACGATCATTGAAATGAACCAGACCATTGCTATACACACTCTGTCTGTATGCTGCCATACTGCACACCGCGTAAACAAACCCCAGGCTTGGGGACAGCAGGTCCACACCTGCAAACCTTGCTACTGGACCCCTCACAGGAACAAATGTTCCTCGCTTGCTTTCCCCGAGTGCAAGATGCCACCACAAGCACCAGACAGGACACTGCCTTTACCACGACAGCAAGGGGAAAGCCTCCACCCTGGCAAGTGAATTCACCTTGGGAAGGCAGAGAGCAAGGAACCAAGGAGACTGCCCTTCAGGAACGCAATAAGCCTTGGTCGGAACAGGATGATCTAACAACAGAGATGAATTTTTGCCTTCAGAATACTCTTTCTTTGCAACTCGAGTCTCTTACCATCAAGCCTGAAAGTCATCCAAGAACGGGACCCTGCGGCGTATCGCTGAGAAGCTGACGTGGTGACCGCTCTGCTCGAGTCTCCTCATCTCAGCTGCAAGCTCGTCAGAAGATGCTGCAAGAGACAAGCAGCACCATGACGTTGCGATACAGAAGAAAACCCAAGCAGCGAGACTCATTGCCCGGCTGCCAGACACCAGAGCGCAGCGAGTTCTGCGAACGGGTACTCAGCAGTGCGCAAGCCAACGCGCTTTAGACAAGACCCTAACAGACTTTCACGAGCATCAGGCCAGGGCGGCCTCTCCGAAAGCCAGTCCCCTCCTCCTCCCACCAGCAGCAGGTGTGCAACTGCAACAGGCACCCACACCACCAGCACAGGCGCATTTGTGACGCTGCTGTCAGAAGAACACTCCACACCGCCTTTCCAGTCCAGCTCTGCACAGCGGGGCAGTGCCAGAACGAAGTCTGCTCGGGCAGCCGCTGCTTGGCCCGGCTGCCATGGCCACGGCCACGGCCATTGCCCAAGCCAGGACCCTGCTCCCCACGCCCACCATCGCTCGGCTGCAGCTCCCCAACCACAGAGCCCTCGGCTGGGTTCTGCCCCCCAGACCCCTCAGCTCTCGGTTAGGAACCTTCTGACCTGCCCCTGTGTCAGCACCAAGGCCGTGCCCAGCTCTCTGCGTTTCCTCACCCGAGGGCCTGGGGCAGACACGGACGGCCACCACACAACTGTCACGATCGCTGCCGGGTGCAAACAGGCGGCACCTCGGGCCCCAGACTCCGGCTCCCGCGCTCAGCCGCGGAACCGCGGGCACCCCGGGCTCCGAGCGCCCGGCCAGACGCCCCGGCTGCCCGGCCCGCAGCGCGCCCGCAGCCGGGGCAGGGCCGAGCTGCCCGCCACCGCCCGCTCCTCGCACGGAAGCGGCTTCCGCCCCCCCTTCGCCGGCGCCTCGGCCCCCGCCGCCCCCCCCCGACACCGCCCTCTTCTCCGCCGGGCACCGCCGCTCCGCCCCGCTCCGCCCAGCTCCGCCCCGCTCCGCCCCCAGCTCCGCCCCCAGCTCCGCCCCCAGCTCCGCCCCCAGCTCCGCCCCCAGCGCTCCGCGCCGGCCGTTGCTTCCCACGCGCCCGCAGGCCCCGCGCCGGCCGTTGCTGCCCGCAGCTTCCCGAAGCCGCGCATTAATGCCAACCATAGTAAGTCACTGTGTTTTTGTCAGGGAACTGATGGAGTGGGACACAGCTGCAGCAGGCACGCGAGGAATCCACTCACACAGCAACTCTCTGCAACACACCATAAAGGATGGAGCGCAGTGAAGATTCCATGACCACGCTCCATGATGATACAGCGGGAAGAAATGGTCCTCTACAACTGATCAGCAGCTCAGCTGGCCCCCTGAGCCAACAGGTTTTCGAAACCTGCCAAAGTGCTATCCTCTCGTGAGCTCATTTCAATATCATTTTAATACCAAAACACACCTCCATCCCGAAAGCTACCTGCCTCCGAGGTGCGACCACCCCTCTTCGAGTCTGCGCTCTCGATTTTTCGTGAACTATACCTTTAAATGTGAAGCGAGAGAAGTTTACTCCAATCACCAAGGAGAATAATATTGAATATGCATGAATAAAATCAATGTGTATATTTTTGATTTATATAGGCTGCATGGAAAGAGTATGAGGTATGCACGTTTGGTGGAATTATCCCCCGTGCATCCAGCGCTGCAATACAGCATGCCTGCCTGTTAACACTACAGTGGTGTTACCAGGTTTTATGCCCGGATTTTCGGTGACAAGGGCACCACGTCCACAAAGACCTCCTCGCCCCTGACAGGGGACTCGGCCAGGCCCTGCAACGCTTTTCCACGTCAGTCTCAACAACGTCTGTGTTGGCTCCCGGGAGCAAAAACACCAAGGAATAAACTGGGAACAAACTTGGTAGAACTCCCTGCTGGCGTGTGCCCACATCTCCTCTTCCCTTGCTGTCCACACACAGCTTTGGTGCAGCACAGGCAAAACACCCGTTGCGGGATCCACAAGGACAGTGTCTCGTGGATGCCTTGTTCGGCAGACACATTGATGCCGTGAAAAGCCGGAGCTGCAGACTCCATAGTCAGAGGGCTATGAAGCAGGGATTCTTTATTGCGGTGCCGGGCACACCGGGGATCTCTCCTCCAAACGGGCACCCCAAACACCCCGTCATTTCAGGTTAAATACAATCACAATACACATCTTCATTATATTTCTGAGAAATGCTTAGCATATTCATGACTTGTCCAAGAACTAATTAGCATATGTTAATATCTTTCACGCATATCTGTTAGCGTCCTCGGGTGGTCTTTGGGGGTCTCAAGATGAAGGCTCATACTCCTCATCACAGTGTCCACTGGCCGACCTTTGTTTCTGCACAGACTCCGTTCTAAGATCAGGTATCCCGTGTCCTTCCAGGTTGTTTTGCTCCGGTCTTGTTGCCCTCTTGGTGCCTCTTTCTCTCTGTAGCTTGGTGCATCTGCCCTCCCAAGGCTGAGCGGTCTGGGGTAGAATTATTGAGGAGCCTCTCTGTCTTAGAGCTTTCCTGTCTTCTCAAAACAGCAAGGATCTAGTTTAGTTTAATGTCAATCACTCTGGGAAGTGGAAATTTTACATTTACAGGTACCAGATCCCTCCTTTTCTTTTGAGGATTTGTAGCTGGAAAGCTATGAATCTTCACTATTGTATTTTACAGGTGTATTTCCAAATTTCTTCAGTCTCTTATTCCAAGGGTCTGGGAAAAGTATTTTCCGGTTTCTATTTTGTGCCTAATCTTGTTCCTTTTCCAGTCACTCTGTGTCGCAACTGAATCCTGACAAGACCAAAGAAAACATTTGAGAGATATGCAAACAAGTATTCCTAAAGCCATCAGGGTGATTAATCCCATCAATAATTGTTTTAACCATGCTAAATTAGGGAGCCAAGAGGTTACTTTATCCCATAAATCTCGAAACCCCAAGGAAGTATCATCCAAAGGTACTTTATGGAACACTCCTGTTTTCTGCCAGAGCATATTCAGATCTGCTTCTCTCTGTCTGTCTGTATTGATATCTGCACAGCAACTGGTATTAATGATCATACACACTCCCCCTTCTTTGGCGGTCAGTAAATCTAATGCCATTCGGTTCTGTAGCACAACTTTACTAAGGGATGATACTTCTGTCTGTAAATTTTCCTTTTATTTTTTTTTAAACTGTGGAAATGTTTACTATGGCTTTCTCTAGTTTGCTTACTCCTAGCCATGGCAAAAATCATTTGATGAAGCTATGAAATTTTGTCCCCCTACTTACAAGTGGGTTTTCTTCCCGTTTGGTTCGTCTCCATGATGTTCTTAATATGCCTTTAGGTATTTGGGACTGGTTCTATATTTGATCCTGGCTGACTAGGTGACCTGTGGTACACATTCCCTTCCAACCCGCAGGGAGTCGCTTTCTGCTAATGCCATCGCCGCATCGCCACCAGTACCCGTCGGGTAATTTACAGGGCCCGTCAGTGGCTGTGAGATCAGCTCCATAAAATGTTCCGCGGTTTACCCAGCTGACTGATACATTCCTAAAATAATCCCAGTTCAAGGGGCTATAGGTTTCTAATTGGGTTCTGTTACAAAAATCAATATATACCACACCTGTCCCTTTCAAATCTCAAGTCCCCACTTCTACTGTAGTTTTGTTGATCCAATAATCATTCCACCCATCCCTGCAAGTACAATTTTTGTGTGTATGGAAGGGGCTTCAGCACGAACAAGTGTTGGATCTTGCTTTCCATAGGCAACTATTATTGCTGACCAATATCTGGGTGTTGTTATCTAATATCTGTAGGTCAAACCTTGGCCCAGTCATGTAGGTTGGGTTGTCGTAATTGCAGTATCCTGCATCATGTCTTCTCCAAAACTTGGGCCAAGTATTATTGTCACAGTTCCAAGGAGTAGACCCTACCCTGTATAAAGGGAGTCTCCTGTCACCTTTTGGTAAGGTAGTACAAATCCAACAATCCTTAGCTCCTGTGGCGTTCGCTATCATCTGAGTTGCGTTGTAATAGAAGTTCTCGCTCCAAGTGTTCACTAATAAGCCTAGGTTTAACAAAGTTACCGCCGTAATCGTAGTTTCAAACCGCCAGCCTTTTCGACCATCCATTCTGGTTTAGGAGCCTTCTTCACTCGGGAATAATGGATCCAGGCCGGTTGTTTTTGAATCTTGGTTGCAGTGAAAGTGGTCAGCAGTACCTGGTAAGGTCTATTCCATTCCTCCCTCAGTGGGTCACCTGAAAAAAATAATTTGTCCTAAACTTAATCTCCAGGGCTAAATGGATGGATCGAGTGATCTAACCCTTTAGCCCTGATACTTTAAACATTTTTACTAATCTTTTCTAATTATTTTTCTAATGATATAACATAATTCTGTAGATACTGATTTCCCAACTGGTTCAAATTTTTCCCCTGATATTTAGCCTGATATGGTCTCCCATATACTATCTCAAAAGGGCTCAGATTTTCTTTGGTCCTAGGTTTGACACGTATCCGAAGTACTGCAATAGGCAATGCTTGGTACCAATATAGATTCGCTTTTTGGCATATTTTTGCTATCTGTTATTTTATCATGTGGTTCATCTTTTCTGCTTGCCCACTGGCTTGTGGTCTGTAGGGCGTATGTAACTGCCCATCGATTCCTAATAGTCTGCTGACCTGTTGCACTACTTCTGCATAAAAATGTTCCCCCTTATCTGAGGAGATAACTGTTGGTACTCTAAACCGAGGTATTATTTCGTTTAATAATACTTTATTTACTCCTCTTGCTTCGTTTCTTTTACAAGGGAATGTTTCTGGCCAACCTGAAAAGGTATCCATAAGTGCTGATAAGTACCTGTACCCTCCTTTTCTTGGAAGTTCAGAGAAATCAATTTGCCATTGGTCTCCCGGTACACTTCCATTTCCAATACTTCCTAATTGTACCCGGTTACCTGTGTTGGGGTTATTTTTTAAACATATTTCACACTGTTGGATTACTTGTTGGACTGTAGTATATAAATTTTTCTCTATTAATTTCTGATTTAAAAATTTATACAGGGAGTTTGCTCCCCAGTGTGTTCTATTGTGTTCTTCTTTAACCACCGCCCATATCTGTTTAGCAGGGATTATGATTCTGCCATCACTTGAGTAGGCCCATCCCTGGGATGGAATCTGTCCTCCTAATCCCTCTATTAATTCTTCATCATCTTTAGAATACTCAGTATTTTCTTGGTCAATTAGGTTTCTACTTCTATTGTCTGGGATTAAGGCCAAAATCCCTTGCATTCTCTCTGCCGCTTGTTTAGCTTCAGAGTCAGCCAACCTGTTACCTCTCTCCTGGTCAGTGTCACCCTTCGGTGCATGATGGCAACTCTTGTTGGTAGTTGAACAGCTTCTAATAGGCGAAGGATTTTCTCAGCATATTTAATCTGCTTCCCTTGTGCAGTTAGTAGTGCTCGGTCCTTCCAAATTGCCCCATGAGCGTGGACAACTCCAAAAGCATATTTGGAATCTGTCCATATATTTATCTTTTTCCCTTTGCTAACTCCAGAGCCCCAGTTACGGCAATAATTTCAGCCTTTTGAGCTAATGTTCCATCAGGTAGTGACTGAGACTCAACTACTTTTTCTGTTGTTGTCACTGCGTACCCGGCCTTTCGAATACCTTGTCGGACAAAGCTGCTTCCATCTGTGAACCGGGAGTCCTGGGCATCTTCCAGGGGTTCCTCTTTCAAATCCGGTCTGCTGGAGTACACAGTCTCTATAGTTTCTAAGCAATCATGTACTGATTGTTCAGAGATTGACCCACCGAGAAAAGAAGCTGGGTGTGTAATATTAGTTACTTCGATATTAATATCATCTGATTCAATCAAAATGGCCTGGTATTGTAGGAATCAGGATAGGGAAAGCCAGTGGTTCCCTTTTTGTTCCAGTACAGCTGATACTGTGTGTGAGACCAGTACTGTGATCTTTTGGCCCAAGGTAAATTTTCAGGCTTCTTGAATATTCAAGACCACTGCTGCCACAGCTCGCAGACATCCTGCCCACCCTTTGCTTACTCCATCTGGCTGTTTAGAAAAATCAGCCACAGCTCTTTTGTACGGTCCCAGCTGTTGAGCTAGGACCCCCAGAGCTATGCCTTGTCTCTCATAAGAAAACAGCCAGAAGGGTTCAGTAACATCGGGCAGGCCCAGGGCTCATTAGCTTTTTCTTAAATGCATTTTGAGTTTCTTTGGACTAGATCAATTGGGTGGGCTTATTTTTCAAAAGTTCATACAAGGGCTTCACTATTATTCTGTAATTATAAATCCATAACCGGCACCAACCTGTCATTCCCAGAAAGGTCCTGAGCTCTTTTACCGTCTGAGGGAGGCGAGTCCTGCAGGTGGCTGCTTTCTGCTCTGTTCCTGGTTCTCTCTGTCCTCCAGACAGCTCGTGTCCAAGGTAGGTTACCCGTTGGCACACCATCTGAGCTTTCTGTTGAGAGACTCGATACCCGTTTAGCCCCAAAATGTTTCACAAACTGATAGTCCACTGTATACAGTCAGGTTTTGTTTCAGTTGCTATTAGTAAATTATTTACATAATGTAAAAGGGTTCCATCTCCGGAGGAGGAGTTCCATGCTTAAGTTCTTGTGTTACATGATTTCCAAAGATCATTAGGCTGCTCTTAAAACCTTGGGGTAACACTGTCTAGGCAAGCTGGGTTTTTCTACCCGTGGTAGGATTTTCTTATTCAAATGCATATAAATTCTGACTCTCTTTGGCTAAAGGCAGACAGAAGAATGCATCCTTTAAATCCAATACTGTAAACCATACTTGATTATCTCGTAATTTAGTAAGTGAAATCTAGGGATTAGCCACCACAGGGTGTATGTCTGTAACAATTTTATTCACTTCTCTTAAACTCTGTGCTGCCTGATAAGTCCTATCTGTTTTGTTTTGGTTTTGTTTTGTTTTTTTCCACTGGTAATATAGGAGTATTGTATTCTGACTCACATTCCACTAGTAGTCCATACTGTAAAAAGTTATTAATTGGTCTTTTTATTCCTTTTCAGTCCTCCAATGTTAAGGGCTGTTGCTTTTGTCATAAAGGTTTTGCCCCTTTTTGCTGGGGAAGACTGCCCTGTTTCAGCCCCCCCCTTTTTTATTCGTCTTTCTGTCTCTTGATTTTAAAGTACTCCTTTGCTTTTGGTTTGGTTTTTTTTTTCCATTCAGAGCAGCAGCTAAAGAAGCTGGTAATTTGATACCATTTTGTCTTAAATCACTTTACACAACCGTTTGTAAAATCCAGAGGGATTTTACTTTGTTTAGTTTTTTTTCCAATACCACGTTAAACTTTTCATCTCCTATACCTTTTAATTGTCTATAAAATTGTAACAGCATATCATAATTCAATTAATTGTTTCTTTGTGAGGGGATCACCTCCTCCCGAAGCTCGTGTTGCAATAAAATAACTTCTCAATTTCTTCACCGATCGGTTAACGCAACACATGCACACCCCCCTCCCCCCCCCCCAAAAGGGATCTTGTAAAATCCTTCTGTTTACAAATTGGGTATCTCTTAAGTACAACAATATATACAGGTAAATTACTTCAGCTAGTATGTTTATATATATATATATATACACATAGAGCTCATTTAAAACAATATATACAGTATATTTCATACATACCCCAAAACCAGAGTCCCAAAATGATCGATCAATGCCAAATCACTAGAGATCTTGTAACCCCACAATATACACCAACTTGGAAGTATTTTCAAACCAATTCCCCAGTTCCTAATTCAATTCCTAAATCATGCCAATTTCTCTTTAAACAAACTAAACCCCATACATTATTAAGCTGTATTCAAGTGGGGGGGGGTGTCTCCCTCTTTTTCCTAGTGTTTCAATAAACATCCTAGGAGAGACTTTCTCAAAATTCCCTCCCCATGGGAAGACCCTCCACTGATACTGAAGAAATTATAAACTGCAGCCCCAATAAATCAGAGTCTAAATACAACAGTCCTAAGTCAAAACCCGTAAATAATGAATGCAGAACATATCAAACATACGTGGGTTTTCTTGTTCTGTTTTTTTTTCTCCCCCTGCTTTTATTTTTTTTTCTCTGGGTTTTTTTTTTTTCTTTTTTTTTTTTTTTTTTGTCCTGCTTCATTCGTCTCCAGCTGCTTCTCTCATGGGAGAGCAGAACTCCACACTTGCTTCGTACTTATTTATTTGTCATTCACACAGAGGTTTCACACACAGTCCTACAATCTTTCCAATGTGCTAGGATACACCCTAAGGGGTTTTCTTTAAAATACCGCTGCCTTGCTGTCCCCCCACTTTACTGATTCTGTACTTCTGTTGTCTTTCCACAGATTATTTTAACAACTTTAACCTGTCATCCCCTTCTGTGCCGCTCTGACCACCTTCCACAAATGTCACAATTAATATTCTAGTTGCAGAAAAAAAACAATTTATAAGAAAACGAGGTTCACGGCGAAATGCACAGATTTTCGAGTTTGGTGTTGTTTTCTTTGTTTGTTTTTCCCACCCCCACTTTCCAGCCGTAAGGCCTTTCGGTCACGCATTCACTCACCAGCTAACTCGCATTCACGCTCATTCACACTCAGTTGCCGGTTTGACGCTGCCGAACGGGATGTTCACGAGCCGTGTCCGAGATCTCCGATATCCGAGTTCAGTGCCAACAAATCCGCATCGCCAGCAGTACAACTCCCGCGGGTTCCCTAAGTGTACCAACACCGAATGTACGTTATGGCAGAATTGCAAAGCTTAACTCGTGCTTGCACCAATGCACCAAAACGTACACCCTCAGGCACCAGGAACCTGGTACCAGGCTTGCCCATGACAGGCTGTGGGATGACACGCCAGGGTCGGAGGGACGGGGTGCTAGCGAGGGCCCTCAGCCTGTTGCTCTGAGACGTGCTGGGTACACTGCAGCACACCTGAGATGTTGCGGAGATGAGCCAGAGGCTCCTGAGGTAACAGGGGCCACCAGGGAAACTCCAGTGAAATGCCTCAGAGGAATTAAGGGCTGTTCTTCTGAGAAGGTCACACAGCCAACAGCTCAGCTGAAGCGCCTCTACACCAATGCACACAGCGTGGGCGACAAACAGGAGGAGTTGGAAGCCACCGTGCACCAGTACTGAAACTCGGTGGGATGAATCCCATGACTGGCGTGTGGCTGTCGATGGCTGCAGGCTGTTCAGAAGGGACAGGTGAGGAAGGAGGGGGAGAGGGGTTGCCCTCTATGTCGAGACATGGATAGAGTGTGAAGAGGTGTCTCTGGAGAATGGCCACGAGCAGGTTGAAAGCTTAAGCGTAAGAATTAGAGACCAAAGGCAACAAAGGTAACCTTGTGGGTGGTGTCTACTACAGGCCGCCCGGTCAAGGGGAGCCTACTGACAAAGCCTTCTTCTTCCAGCTCCAGGAGGCTTCGCGCTCACAGGCTCTCTGGGGGACTTCAACCACCCCAAGATCTGCTGGAAAAGCAGAATGGCGAGCTGTGGGCAACCCAGGAGACTGATGGAGATCCATGAGGAGAACTTCTTCAGCCAGGTAATAGGCAGCCCTACCAGAGGGGATGTGGTACCAGACCTGACGGTCACCAATGCAACTGAGCTTATTGGTGATGTCAAGATTGGAGGTAGCCTGGGCTGCAGTGACCTTGCAATGGTGGAGTTTGCAGTCCTGAGGAGTAAGGGTCGGGCGAAGAGTAAAGTCAGGGCCCTGAATTTTAGGAAAGCCAACTTCCAGCTGCTCAAGGAGTGAGTCAGGACAAGGGGCAATGGGCACAAACTGAAGCACAGGAAGTTCCGTCTGAATATGAGGAAGAACTTCTTCACTCTGAGGGTGACGGAGCACTGGAACAGGCTGCCCAGGGAGGCTGTGGAGTCTCCTTCTCTGGAGATATTCAAGACCCGCCTGGACAGGGTCCTCTGCAGCCTACTGTAGGTGACCCTGCTTCGGCAGGAGGGTTGGACTAGATGACCCACAAAGGTCCCTTCCAACCCCGAACATTCTGTGATTCTGTGATTCTGAGTCAGTAGGACCCCCTGGGAAACTGCCCTCAGGGACAGGGGGGCAGAACAGAGCTGGCAGATCTTTAAGGATGCTTTCCTTAGAGTGCAGGAGCTCTCAGTCCCCAGGTGTAAGAAGTCAGGCAAGGAAGGGAAGAGACCGTCATGGCTGAGCCGAGACCGTCTGGTCAGACTAAAGGGAACTGCCCTGGCAGTGGAAGCAGGGACACATATCCTGGGAAGAGTATGGAGATGCTGCCCGGTTGTGTAGGTACGGAGTCAGGAGGCCCAAGGCGCAGCTGGAGCTGAACTTGGCAAGGGACGCAACAGATAATAAGAAGGGCTTCTACATGTACGTCAGCCACAAAAGGAAGGCCAAAGAAAGCGTCCCCGCCTGATGAACACAACTGGCAAACTGGTAACAGCAGATGAGGAGAAGGCTGAGGTACCCAACAACTTTTTTGCCTCGGTCTTCACTGACCTTTTCTTGCGTCCTGCCTATGGGGAGGGAGAAGCCACTCAGGTTCTGTGAATCCCCTCGGGCTAAATTAAGGTGCAATGACACCAAACAATCGATTAAGCATTTTATTTATAACAGAGGTAAACACAGGAAACATTGGCAAGGTGGGTTCTTATCAGAAATACCTAAGAGGGAGAAGAAAAAAAAAGAAGAAAGAAAGAGGGAGGGAGGGGAAAAAAAAGTCTCAGCACCCTAGGATCCCACGATGATGATGAGGACAGGTGTGGCAATTCTCAGGCCCGCGCCCGGCTGTTTGCAGGTTTGTCTTTTGTCACTCAGCCTCCGCCTTCAGTCACGTCTCTTGGGGTCTTACGTGGTACTTGTTATAGAAAGTTCGTGATCTTCTGCGCAGGCCAGTGGGGGAGAAGGGGTCGCGAGGGTCTCTCAGGTCATCTCAAGCCCTTTCTGCAAATGAACTTTACGTGACCTCTGGCCATATTTGGGTACGGCACACCAGAACGCGGAGCTGTGTATCCTCTGACCCGCCCTCCCCGTCCCGTGTTACCCAGCTCCTTGTTCACAGCCCGCTTTCGCTGGGCAGACCCCCGCTGCAGGTGGGCTCTGTCCTGTCTCGTTCAGGACAGCCATTTGAAGGGCTGCCCCGGGGCTGAGGCGGCTGTTTGACCACAATGTTTGAGGCATTAACACACATTAACCCTTTCAGTCTCTCACACCACCGCATGACACAAACATTCTCTATATAATCTTCATCCTGGGTGGTGATTTTCACATAACAGATAGAGGATAGAGAGAGGACAATGTTTGTGAAATCATACATTTTACAGTGGTAGGGCCAATCATCAAAAATAAGAATCCACATCCTAGTGGTATAACCATATTCAAAAGCCATACGCCCCAACCTGTAAATCCCAGTGAGCTCAGGAGAGAGGCAAGCCAAGATTTAGGGTTCCAACTGTTGAACCAGTCCTTCAGCTGCATCGCATGAGAAAGTTCTTCAGCCTGCTCCGATACTTCTTTCATCTTCTGCCGTGTTTCTTCCAGAGAGGTAGCTGCGTTGTGTATGGTGAGACATCATTCTCCATCTGTAAGATTCAGCATTGCATACACACCCGGCTCGCTCAACAACAACATATCCAAAGTCAGCCTGTTTTGCAGAGCTGACCTGTTGAATTTGCACATTCACTCCCCCAAAAGCATAATGGGTCAGGTTGCTCAGGACATGTACTTGCCAGGTTAAATTTTCTAAGACAAACTGACGTCCTTTAAGGGTTACATATGGGGTAAATATTTTTTATAACATCAACGTTTTTCTCATCAATGGGACAAGAAGGTTTGACATGTCCGTCACAGACCTGGCCCATTCGTATCTGGTTTTCTTGCTTTTATCCTGTCTTTGGCCTGGGCGATCGGGAATTTGTATGCACCATAGTGGAGACCATTGAACCGTACAGGGGTGTTACAGGAGGCGGAGGCCAAAGGGGGATTTCGGTGCATGATCACGGGCTAGGATTATCACAGTGTGAATCTTCCGGACAGGGGGATACTGGTGATTCAAATGGAGTTTCCAGGAGGGGAGTTGCCAGGTCACTCACGTTCCATCTGCACCAAAGCTTGGCCAAATCCACTGGGGGAATGTGGTAAAATGAATCCTGCGCGAGCGTGACACCAAATCGACTCTCAAGTGGAGCGTTCACTCTGCCCCAAGTACAGACGGCAGTACAGTTTTAGTGACTGTAACTTGGTGAAATTCAGATTAATGATAGAAAAGCTGATAGCTTCTCCTGAAGATGTGGGAATTTGAACACAAACTCCTTGGTCAGTGTGGTTCCAGATGCGCACCAAGCCTTGAATTAGTTCGGGCATTCATTTCCTCTCCCCCCAAAGGAGAGCAAAGGGTTTTCCAAAGCATTGTGCTCTGCTGTAACACACAAAAACAATAACGAAAACCGGACACACGATGCAAACAATTACTAAGGGTAGTAATACAAACATAGGGTTCACAAAGGTTTCTGCAAGGACCTGCAAATACACAGAACAAGAAACAAAACAAGTTTAGAAGGATGGCACAGTCCATCTGGTGTTGATCCAGTGATCTTTTCTGTGAGCATCAGTGGCTATCCAGGTATATAGGTTAAGTGGAGCGGGTTTTTTTCCCTTTCCCTTTCCCTTTCCCTTTCCCCACTGTTGGTAGGTCCATTAGAACGGGTTGACCTGGATAGTTGGGGGGTTTTACAGGATCCTTTATTTCCCTTTTCCCTGGCAGAAGGAAGGGGGTTTGGGGTAAAAAGCAGTGAGCCTAGGACATCCATTTACCCACCAGCGGCTGTTAACTTTCATTACAGCATCCAAGAGCCACACTGGCCTTTCAGTATTTTGGGGTTTGATAACACATTCCAGCAACCTGATTGTGTGAAATATCTGTTGTGTGCTCTCTCGCCTTTTGCCCACTCCTGAACCACCCTGGCAGCAAAGCAGCTACCGTTATCTGACTGAATTACAATGGTGGGTGAATGGCAGTGTCCCTGGGGGAGACCTGTAAAATAAGCTGCACGCCCTCCCAGGTAAAAGCAAAGTGGTCTCTGCTTCCTGCAAGGGAACCATAAAACCCGTATCTTTCATGTTAATAGTTGCTAAAATCTGGAGGGCTTGTTCCTGTGTGGTCGCAATCGGTACGGCTGTTAGGCATGGGAAGGGAAGGGAAGGGGGTAAAGTTTAATAATAACAATTTCTGAAGGGGTAATCTGAAGGGAAACCGAATGCTCACTCGCCCCCTCCAGTCCACCCAGGCATGCCCTTGAAGCAAAACAAGCCCCAGAATATCATAATAGCCTTTGCTACCAAAAACATCTGTGACCTGAACCTGGTTCCCATCGGCAACTATGCCGTTGGGGTTCTCATGTGCCACCTCCTCCCGTGTCCTCTCTGGAGGACCTCCCAGACCTCCATCTACAGTCTCGGTCTTAGAGGTCACATGCTGGCTTCCTCCTTTCCAGGAGCATGCATTTCTTTTACATGTTCTATGTCTTTAAGAGGGTATTGCAGTCCTGACTCCTTTTCTCGGTCAAAATTTATATCTCTATTGTCTACCCCGATTTAGGATGGGCTTCATCTAATTGTTCCCTGAATATCTTTTCCCACTCCAAAGCCTCCGTTAAGGCAGTGTTTAGCCTTTGTTTGGGTTTTAGCCTTTGGTTAGTTGTCCGCTCGGCAGCAAGCTGATCAGAGATGCTTTTTGCTCCATTCTCTAAGTGCTTCTGCAAAGCCCCCACCCAGCCTTGGAGGGACTTTATTGTTTCCCCTCCTGTTTGTTGGGTCATGTACTTATCCCTTCGTGCTGCCACCAAGGCAGCTCCCAAACCTGCACAAACCAATGCTTTCCCTTTTCCAAGCTTCAACCTCCATTCTTTAGCTAAGGTGGAGATTCTGTCCGCTACAGCTTGCAGATCGTACCCATTATTATGGGCCCAAGTTATAGCAGGTCGGGCGTTACAGCCCTGTAACCTCTCCAGGAGAGGGACACAATCTACAATGCGACCTCCCAGGGAGGCCATGCTGAGTCCTGCAATGGTGGAGATCAGCTCCCCTACCAGTCCTCAGAGGCCTGTCTCCCGTATGACTCCTCTCAGAGAGGGGCTGCAGCAAAAGGCCGATCTCAAATGATCGCTTTAGCACCAACAAGGGGATCCTGTCCATGATGCCAATTTAAAACATTGCATCCTGCCTATGGGGAGGGAAAAGCGACTCAGGTTCTATGAATCCCCTTGGGCTAAATTAAGGTGAAACCATGCTGAACGATCAGTTAAGCGCTTTATTAATAACAGAGGTAACTTAGAAAACACAGAAAATGTTGGCAAGGTGGGTTCTTATCAGAAATGTCTATCAGAGGGAGGCGAAAGGCAAGAGAAGAAAAGAGAAGACACATTAACCCTTTCAGTCTCTCACACCTTTTGATACTTAAAGGGGGCTTATAAGAAAGATTGGGACGGACTTTTTAGTAGGGCCTGTAGCGACAGGGCAAAGGGCAGTGGTTTTATACTAAAAGAGAGGAGTACAGGCTAGATATAAGGAAGCAATTTTTTGCAATGAGGGTGGTGAAACACTGGCACAGGTTGCCCAGAGAGGTGGTAGATGCCCCATCCCTGGAAACATTCAAGGTCAGGTTGGATGGGGCTCTGAGCAACCTGATCTAGTTGAAGATGGCCCCGCTCATTGCAGGGGGTTTGGATAAGATGGCCTCTAAAGGTCCCTTCCAACCCAAACTGTTCTAGCCAGGTGATCTCGTATCTGTCAGAACTTGGAACTCTGAACCACTGCAGGAGAAGTGGAAAAGACCCTTCCAGGTGCCATTAACAATGTCCACTGCAGTCACAGCGGAAGGCGTGGAACCGTGGATACACCACGCTTGAGAGAAGGCGGCCCCTTCGTGGAAAAGTATCACTAGAGATCCAGAGACTGCAAAATTAATTTTAAAATATGTATACAAGGGGTGGCTATCATTGTAAAATATGAGGGGAATGGATTCTAATCTGGAGACTGATGATGATGGGAGCATTGTGTGGAGTATTAGGAGTGAAGTCGGAGAGTGAGAATCCGCTGTCAACAAAAGCAGAACAATTGATATACATCCCAACAAGAGCTCTGGAAAATAAAACAGCTTGACAAAATTTTCAATGGACTGGGATGAAATCTGAGTTCCCAAATAAAGTCCTTACTTGGTACTGAGCTACTTTTATTAACAGTATTCTTGGTGATATTACTCATTTACTACTGTTTAAAAAAGGAATTCACTAGCAAAACCACCTGCAATCGGACGATCATTCAAGCAGCAGCTAAAAGACAAAATTTAAGTGATTCAGTCACAACGCTCCCACCATCATATACTGAATAGTGGATAATTAAATTATTGTAGATTCTAATCTTTATCAGAGATAGAGCACGAATAGCCAAAAGGTAATGCCGACAGCGGGAGATCGCAACCACCGACCCCCTGACCACCGACCCCAGCGACACCACCTACTCAGGAGAGAACAACAGAAGAGGACGACTGAGCCCAATCATTAACACGTGAAGCGAGCAAATCTGTACCAGTCACCAAAGAGAATAATCATGAGCATGCCTGGATAAAATGAACATGTATATTTGTGATCTGTATAAACCGCATGGAAAAGGTATGAGGTATGCACACTCGGTGGAGCTATTCCCTGTGCACCAGCGCTGCAATAAAGAACGCCTGCCTCTTAACACTGCGCTGGTGGTACGAGGTTTTACTCCCGGATTTTTGGTGACACATTGGTGTGCTGCACACCAGGTAAAAAAACCCCAGGTAAACATTCCAGGCAGCACAGAGCCCCCGGCAAAAGGACAGACCTTGGGGGCCAGTGAGGGGACAGACACACAGGACAACAAGGGCTCCAACACCTTCGTCTTGACCACAACCAGTGTCCCCTCCAGCCAGGACTGGGCTCGCTGCAAAGCCCTGCAAAGTCGCAGGACAATCAAGCCCTTCCTCGGGTCACACTGTGCTCAGCTCAGAGCCCAGCTTTGCCTCACTGCAGCAGCAAAATAACCCCAAATCACACCAAAATGGCCAGGGAGTCACCTGCAGGTCAGGTAGGGACCCTGCTCCCCTTGTCTGGATGCAGCTTGGGCAGCCACAAGACCAGCAAGGGGGAAAGAAAAGAAATAATTAACAAAATCACCGCACCGGGACACCAAGTGCAGGGAAACTTCATCTCTCCTTATTGCCCATTTCCCAGGCAAACCTCCAAACCCTGGGGCCAGCCAAGACAAAGGCGGCGTTGGGAAGCGGCATCTCCCCTCAGGCTCTGGCCACAAGCTCTCTGACCAAGGCAATGCCTTCTGCAGGAGCACTTGAGGAGCACTGCAGAGCTCTCCGGCCTCCACCCCTGCACAGCCAGGGCCAGCAGCCGTAAGAAATCCCATGCAGACATCTTGCAAATGATCCCCGCACTTGGGAGCACCCACTGGTGTCCGGCCAGGCGCCTCAAGCATTCCTGCCCACAAGCTCCACCAGCCCAGGGGCAGCTGCCCACTCTCACAAGCCTCTCAGATGGCTCCAGCTCGACGGACAAGAGGCCTGGGGCATCTCCTGGCAGGTGTGACCAGCCTGTGGCACCAGGAGCCAGCTCTTGCTCCCGTGCTCAGGGAAGAGCCCAGCGCCAGCTCTGGGCTCAGGAAGGAATTTTCCCCCAGCGCACACTGGCACTGCTCCCCACAGGTGTTTTGCCTTCCTCTGCAGCACTCAGCACCACCACTTGCCCCAGCTCCCCCAGTCCCTTTGGCCTACCTTCCTACCTGCTGCTCCTGCACCACCAAGATGGCCTCTCTAAGCAGGAGAGGATTCTTCACAGTATGCTAGCTACTAGCACTGAGCTGTTCACACATACACCCCCTTTTCAAAAAAACACACAAAACCCCAAAACAAACCCCCATCAAAAAATGAGTGCCACCAAGCCATATTTCAGATGGAAGGCAGGTGTGGGTCATCCTTCCAGAAGTACAGGCACCTCAAAGAAATCGTCCTCCTGTGCCGTTCAGAGCATCCCAAAAGCAGACTGAGCTCCCCAACAGGTCTTGCATGACCGCAATCCCTCCCCAGGAAGCCCACAGAGAAACACGACGCTTTTGAAATGTCCCAGTCCTCAGCACCTGAACGGTTTCAGAGCAGAAACGTGGACAAGACCAAGAGCCCCACCTGAGGCTCAACAAAGCCATCTTTGATGCAGAGCCTGGGAAAACCGGAGCCAGTGGATGAACTCGGAGCTTTCACAGGTGGCCTCAGCATCAGTGCTGAGAGCAGCTTCCACACGCCAAGCACAGGCATGGAGAAACAGCTTGTCACGAGCAGCCAGTCCTCTCCGAGGTCTCCAGACAGCTTGGCACAAGGGAGGGTTCCTTAAGCAAGCTCCTTGTCCGGGAGAGGGTCTAGGAGGAGGCTCTCCCACCATGGGCATTCTCAAGTCCAGCTCCTCGAGAACATGGCCTTGCTGCCCGCTCTCTTCCCCTACAGAGGCTGAACCAGCTGCCCAGTGGCTCGGGCCATCTCCGTTTCCAGCGGAGCCCAGCAGTCCGTAAGCATCCCAAGACAGCGCCTGTGTGGATCCTGCCCCTCTCGTACAGGCCCACACTGGCCGGGCTGGTGTTTGAGGGCTCTGCACGGCACGCACACAGCGCCTACCAAAAAGCTCTGCTCAGCGCTACCAGATCATTTCTAGCTCAACTCAGCGGCACAAAGACAAACAGGGAGAGGCCACGGCCCCACGTGCAAAGGGAGCAGAACACACAGCAAAAGATGTCAGGGGCAACCCTGGAAGCAGCCACAGGCCGTCCACCACGACCTCCAGATCGGGGTCCCGCAGCTCAGCCCGCCACCCACACTGCTTCGAGAGCGCTGCGCCAGCGGCTCTTCCCATCTCCTGCCAGGGGAGAGAACAGGCACAGGCAGCAGAAATAACGGGGTCAAGAGAACTACAGCTCACAGCCTTGCCTGCACCATCCTCACAGACACCTGGGGAGAGAAAGGGTCTCTTTCATCCCTACAAGAACATTGGTACAAAGACCAGAAGAGGCACCCCAGGGCACAGCCAGCGAGCCAGGGGCAGAGCAGAGGCACGGCAGGACAAAACGACGGTCACTCAGCTCCAGCGCAGGAGGCCGAAGTTCAAGTCCTGCCCAAGCCACAACAAAAGCTGTCATCGTTTTAGAATTGTGTATGGCGCACAAAATATTTCTGGCGGCTGTAAACCAGAGAACCTAAGAGCAAACTTGTGAAGGCACAACTGCAACTCACAATTTTAATGCTGTTAGGGCATCCAGAAAGCTCTGAACACCTTCAGAGCAGGAGAGCTCAAACGCACAGCACAAACCGAAGCAAACATTCCTGCTGGCAGGCTGATGCGTCCCACCTTCCCAAGGCACCAGCTTTAGCAGCAAAGAAAGAAAGATCTCGCTAAGTGACTGTTATCTTCAAGTAAGAGAAATCTGCATAAATTGCAGCTACACAGGGTTTCTTTTCGATTTTTTTTTATTTTCCTCACAGTAGAAAGATACCGTAGATGGGTAAAGTGCTGCATGGAAAGGGCCCCTGGAGGTGCCTGTGCCACCACCCTCTCCCAGCCACTAATGCCATCTGCCCCCCAGGGCACCTCCCAGGGCTGCACCACCCTCCTGGGGAACAAGTTCTCCCCAACACCCACCCAGAGCACAGCGAAGCTGCACATTCTGCCTTTTGCCCCATCTTCTCCACTGTCTGCCACAACTGAGAGGAATCCGGCTCCATTGTCCTCGCAATGGCCCTTTAAGCACCTGCAAACCACCATCAGATCACTCCTCAGGCTCCACGAGCCCGGCCACCCCAACCTCTTGCCTTTACTTGTCCACAATAACAGGCATCGATTGGAAACAAATTCAGGGTAACAGTGCCCACAAATTAACAACCGCCCTTGGATTTCTACTTGTTTAAGGTAAATGCAGGTTAAGGGCTTTTCTGAGAAAATGCAGAAAAAGCTTCAATCCGCTTGCTGTTCTAAAACAGACAACACACAGCTGAAATGACAAATGAACTACACATCTCTCTTCCCCTTCGCTACCTCCTTCTAACACGCAGACACTTTAGCATAGAGCGTACCTGTGAAGGAAGTATTCTGGCAATCGCCCCGCGACAGCCACGAGAAACTCTGCAGCCAAGCTGCTCATTCGCAGCAGGTTTCTCCCCCTGCTTCTGGGAGGGTCTCCTAAGGAAGCCTGGCTTGCAGCCCGGCAGCCCTGAGGGCTCTTTCTCTCCGGTCCCACACACCTCTCTCCAGCTTCCACTCGACCCTCCTCAGGCACGGGCTCTCTCACCTGTTCCGTTTGCTGCCTTTTCGCTGCAGGATTTGTCTCTTCTGCCGATTTCCTCTGCAGAGGCAAGCGGTCTTCTGGAGAGCGGAGCAGCCGCTCCCCGCAGCCGCGTCTCCGCCGCTCCCCCCGCCGCCCCGCGCTGGACAAGACCTTTCCCGGCCGCAGCCCGCCCCGGAGAGCCGCACACCCAGCCCCGCCGCCGAGGCGTTTCGGGCGGGCCCCTCCCGCAGCCCCGCAGCCCGCGGGGAGGGGGGCGGCGCGGCCCCGCGGCTCGGCCGAGCGGAGACGGCCCGGCCCTGGGGGGCCCTTCCCGCCCCGGCCCCGGCCACGGCCCCGGCCCCGGCCCCGGCCCGACCCCGGCTCCGGGGCGCCCGGCGAACGGGGCCGCGCTCCCCGCCGCTCCGCACCGCAACGGGCCGGGCGGGCCCCGGCGCCCGCGGCCCCCGCGCCGGGACCGGGCCTTGACGGGCGGCAGCGGCCCCGGGGCGCGGAGGCGGTGTCCGCACCCAGGCGGCGGGGGAGGGCGATCCGCAGGCACCCCCACCCCCCCCACCCCCCGGAGCGGGTCAGCAGCCGCGGCCCGGGGGAAGCGCCGGGAGGGCGGGGGGGCCGTCAGCTGCCCCCCACGGGCGACCTTCTGTGGCCCCGCAGGCACCTGCGGGGGTTTGACCGGGGGCAGGCGGGGGCTGGAAACCCGACGGGACAGCCGCTGGGACAGAGAAGGGGGGGACGGGCCGGCGGGGCGAGCACCGGCACCGCCGGCAGCAGCAGCTGAGCCCCGCGAGCGGCAGCAGGAGCAGCCTCCTGTACGGGGGGGGGGGGGGGGGGGGGAAGCCCCCATCCCTGGGGCCAAACCCCCTCCGGCTGCTGCGGCAGAGCGGCCGAGGAACAAACTCCGCTCCCTCGGCCAGCGGGGGAGATGGGGGGAGGCTGCGCGCTGGCTCGCTCCTCCTCTCCTGTCCTCAGTGCACAAATTTCACTGCCTTCCCTGCACCCAGCTCCGCCTGAACTTCACCAGAGCTCTGTCACAGCAATTCAATATCTCGTTTTTGAGGCGGGAGGTGGTAATTTTTTTGTGCTGCGTTTTTTTTGTTGACAGCCTTTCCAACCCCCCTCCCCCCCTTTTTTCCTCCTCTCTACTTCCAGTGACAGAACTTAACAGATGTAAATTCTGAACAAACGCCCGAAGGTATTTCTTAGTTTCCTCCCACTTTTTTTGTTGCTGAACTTTTGCACTGAGGCTCATTATTTAATAGCCACAAAACTTACCGAGAAATTGAAAACCTAACCATTAAGTACAGGATTTTTACCATGATTTGTAACAGAAGTCAGTACTGAGCTTTGATCTACTGATAACACAAGCCAATGGTTCTCTAATCAAGCTAACAGATTCCCTTCTGAAAGTCACTCCTCAAATGCGACATCAGAAATGCTCCCTGGGCCCGCGGGCCTCTGACGGCACGCTGATTAACCCAGCAGGCTTGTCCGTGCTGCCAAACACCCACCGGACTCACGGCAGCACTGGGCCAGAGGCTTCACCTCCATCCGAACACCACAAGCTTTGATTCAAGCTTCAGAACCCTCCACTCTTCACTCTGCCAGCAAGAGACCCCGAGGGGGGGCAGAGTAACAGATACAGCGTTAGCACTGCGGAACAGACACCAATCTCAATACAAAAGTGCGGCAATTTCCAGGCACATTCACCTCATTGCTCACTCAAATCCCGCTGGAAGGTTACATTAGCATTTATTAAGCAAGTTTCATGGGGAGGGGAGGCCACGAGGCTCTGGGAGAACCCTGTACAATGTGAAAGCCGCGCAATCATACTACGTAAATATTCTACAAGTAAAAAGTCGGGGGGGGGCGGTGTCCCCGCAAACCCACAATATCACATTTTTCTTACCACTATGAGCAGTCCACCATTTTGTTCCACTTCAGCTGTTTCCATAAGCAGTTCAATAGCTTTTCTCTTCCCAATTATTTTCACTACTCGGGCAATTAAATCTTTCTTTGGCTCACAAAGCCCGAGAGGAGGAGGAAAAAAAGATACACTTATTGTCAGCATAATTTCTTGAGTAAAACTGACCATGGAACTTCCATAATGAGTTGTTCATTCTGTGGGAGATAAAACTGTGCTAAAATGACAGAGTCCATACATTTAAATGTGTTTCAGTGGCTCCTTGAACCAGTTTTTTTTTTTCTAAAGCATGCATTTTAAAAATTTGTTACAATTAAAATGCACTGATTATTATTTTCTACTGATGTGTGAAAGACTAAACCAAATGAGAAACTCTGAAGACCTGTATAAATCTCTGAAATTGAAGTATAAAAGTCTGCTGTGCATTTAGCAGTTAACAGTTAACAGTACAGCACCTTTTATAGTTAAATCTACACTTGCTGTTGTCTGTAGCTAGTTGTTGAAGTTCTCCTGTATCATGTGCCATTCAGACAAACATACAGAATAAAAATTAAACCATTCTGTTGACTGATTTATGACAACCTACAAAATGCAAACAAGAACAAAACACTGCAATATGACTGAGTTAAATTGTGTTCTTTTGTTAGCAACAACATCCTCGTACAAAAGTTCTCATCCTCAGTCTGCATGAAGGGAGAGGCTCTCACAGCATCAATTCACTGTGCCGAAGCACGTGCTCCCACTGGAAAACATCATCACCCCACACACCAACACCACCTGTCCAGAGCAAGAGTTCAGATGCTAAAGTCTCATGTTCTCAGTGGCAAAGCTCCTCACTAAGCACAGTCCCGAGCACGACAGCTCAGTGGTTTTACACTTCAGGGACCAACAGGCCACCACCACCTCCTAAGTTTCTTGAAGACTGCTGTCTGGCCTCCTTGCTTCCGATGACATTGCCATGCTCTACAGCTGCATTCATTACAGTGACTGCATAACAGAAGGGATCTGACCACAGATGTGAACAACCAGCCTAGCTTCAACCGTATGATTGAAGTTACCTGAAATTAATGTTAAAACTCACATTTTAGTGACAATTGTCCTCATCACAAAAAGGATTACCCAACCAGCTCAACTTTACACTTTGTGTTTAACCTCACCGAGTTCAATGAATGATCAGGCACCAGCATGTAAATGCTTTCTTAAATATTTATAGGACTGAGTTCTAAATTATGAATTATTGGAAGAGATGGAAGCATTTCTCAAAGATGGAGAGAACTTTAAGATAACCAGGAGTCCTCAGAGAGCTGGTGAAATAGACCTTCTGTTAGTAGCAGCAGCAGCTTAAACAGTCAAATCCCCACCCCGCGCTCATTCTGGCCCTGCGCAACCCTCCCGTACGCTGCTTTAAACAAGCAGCTGTGCACTGCAACAGGAAAACAAGAGAAAGGGCAAAACATTGCAACAGACAGTCAGAAAACCCCTTTGATTTCAGTTCACTGTGTGGGCCACCACAACAAAAGGTCAGGAATCCAGGCACAGATGGTGCAGCACAGATCAAGCAACAGTGCCGTGATGCCTATAAACACAATCCTACTGATGCTATTCAGTGCCACTACTGCGATAAACAATCAGAAAAAAAGAGCCTTCTGCCCTATTTTGATGAGGCTCAATACAACAAAGAAGAGTTTATTACAAGAGACATACTCAAACTTTCCAAATCCATGAAGGAGAAGCTACTGAGAACTGATAACAGCATCAATAATTCAATAATGGTCTAATTGCTGTATTTCAGCATCTGGCAATACTATGTATCCCATGTAAGAAATCAACAATGATCAATAAACCCAGCTTTTATCTAAACATCAAACTTAGGGTCAGTAAATCCTGTAACTGCTTTTCCCCTGTTTAACATCATTTTCTTCCCCTGAACCACCGAAAAAGGATTGCGTGGCTGTTTAAGTCAATCTAAGGAAGAACGACTGCAGTCAGGTGCCCTCTCTCACACCACCAGCGCTGCCAGTGCCAGCTCAAAGGAAACTGTACAGCAAATTGGTTAAGGAAACAAATCTCTCTCCAAACTAAATCTTTAAAAAAAGCAACAGGCTTTTGGACAGTTCAGTTTTCTGACTCAGCTCAGTGTACAACAATTCAATAGCAGGACTGTGAAAAAGAATTGGAGCGTGGCAAGCGCGCACACGGCTGGAGCTTGGTAACCCCAACAGCGGCTTCCATGACCTAGCACAGAACTGCAGCTCAGTTTCTCAACAGAGCAGAGGCAAGGCTTGATTTCAGTTCTGCTGTCTCATCCTGGTGCAGCCCTTCATTACTACAGCAGCAAAACATTTTGTTCAGAGAAGCAGGTTCAACGTAAAGAACAGGGATTTCAGAAGCTGTGCTCTCCAAAACAGTACACAGGCCCAGTCACCTACAGTTCCAAAGGTTTATAACTTAGCCAGATTTTCATGGTGACCACTGCAGGTGTTTACTGGTGTCCAACTCCAAACACACATCTTTACTCACGGGGTGTTTCCTAAAAATGTCACTACTAAATCTGTATCGTGAAAAACAATGTTTTTCCTTGCCACTGTTCTCAAATAACAAACTATCTGGTGGATCTTTAAAAAAAAAAAAATTAGAACAATACTATTGGATGCTTCTACAAGGTACCACCCCTAATGCTGCATTTCAATCCCAGGATTTTGGAAATACACTCAAGGCACTCACGCTTTTTGTAATCTGGTAAGACATCTTACATACTTTGCAGAAAGAAAGCGTTTTTCCCCCAAGAGGGGGAAAACTACTACTTCACCAGCAGTTTACCAATACTTAAGGAAGTGAAGATATGGGGTTACTAAACTTACCGATAAGCTATCTCATCTGCCACTTTTTCCTCTGAATCTTCTTCTGTTGTGTCATACCTTCCTTTATATTTCATTTCTTGTCTTTCACCCAGTCTATCTTTCACAGGCCGCTCCCGTTTGAAAAAGCCTTGCCCATTTTCCTCTTCCACTGGCAATGTTGTCTTGTCATCGTGCATGTATTCATCCAGTTCTTTACCTAAATTCTCTGTCTCCTTTTGCTGAGCTTCCTTCACCAGCTTTTTAGCCAACAAATATTTGGAAGTCTCAGGCTGCCTGCTTCTGTCAATACTACCATCCATGCCTAGAATCCCAAGCTCAGTAGCCACTGCATCCCGATTCTGCTTCTGGAACACCACACCCACCGAGAGCAGTTTGGTTTTGGTGGTTCTGGCTAAGCTGAAAAGGCTCAGATTTAGCAGGAGGAAAGTTGAAACATTTCTGCCGTTTTCCTTTCCACAAACAGCTGTCTTCAGCAGATTCAGAAAAGCTTTCATCACTTGAATCCACACTTTTGGTTGTCCGATGAGTAACACTCGGTGCACACGATGAAATGCTGCTCTGGAATGGTCTGCCGGAATCATGGCCATCATGTGATTTCTGAAATGAAGAAGTACATGTCCATTAATTTAATCACTCCCGTAAACTAAAAGAGCTATGAAGTGAAGCCAGAGATTTGATTAGCTAGTAAACTTAATTTGGACTCATGCGATGGTTTGGGCAGTCCTCCACGAGCATCTTTTGGACTGCAGTCGACAGCAGCACGCTGTGAAACTTGTGTGTTTTGAATGCTTGTACACGAAAGGCAGCACGGCTGCTATAACAAACACACAGTGACACGAGTCACTAATCTACTTCACACACCCTTTGCTGAATGAAATTACAATTATTACCAGACCAGAAAAGCTATTAAAATTCCCAAATCAGACAAAGACACAACATGCACAGCAGTTCTAAGGAAGATTAAAAGAAACAAAACACCACGGCCACTTACCAGGAGGTTTTTCTAACAGCACAGAAACTCATACTCTCTCCGGAGTCTAAAAGGGGTCAAGACTAGTGGCTTGCAACCACAGTACAGACAGTGCCACACCCAAAAATCCCGCCATGCCCCGAGAACCAACATGGCCGGCAGCAGCCCCAGGCCCACAGCTCCCCCCATGCTCCGGGAACCAACATGGCTGCCAGTAGCCCCAGGCCCACAGCTCCCGGCATGCCCCGGGAAACAAGATGGCAGGTGTCAGCCCCAGGCCCACAACTCTCGCCATGCCCCGGGAGCCAACATGGCTGCCAAGCAACCCCAGGCCCACAGCTTGCGCCATGCCTTGGGAAGAGAGATGGCCGGCAGCAGCCCCGGGCCAACAACCCTTGGCATGCCCAGGGAACCAACATGGCGGCCCAGCAGCTGCAGGCCCACAGCTCCTGGCCTGCCACGAGAACCAAGTTGGCCGGTGGCAGCACCGGGCCCACAGCTCGCGCCATGCCTCAGGAACCAACATGGCCGCACGGCAGCCCCGGGCACAAAGTTCCGCCATGCCCCAAGCACCAAAATGGCCGGCGGCAAACCCAGTCCCACGGCTCCCGCCATGCCCGGGGAACAAACATGGCCCGCGGCAGCCCCCGGCCCACAGGTCCCGCCATGCCCCTTGAACCAACATGGCCGCCTTGCAGCGTCTGTTCTACAGCTCCTGCCATGCCCTCTGTCCCAACATGGCTGTCCGGCAGCCCCGGGCTCATAACTCCCGCCATGACCTGAGCACCAACATGACCGCTCAGTAGCCCCGGGCCCACAGCTCCCGCCATGCCCCGGGAACCAACATGGCCGGCAGCACCCCGGGCCCACAGCTCCCGCTGTGACCTGGTAACAAACGTGTCCGTCGGCAGCCCCGGGACCACAGCTCCCGCCAAGCCCTGCGAACCAACATGGCTGCCCGTCAGCCACGGTCCGACAGTTCCCGCCATGCCCCGAGAACCAACATTGCTGGCGGCAGCCCCAGGTCTACAGCTCTTACCTTGTCGCGGGAACCAACATGGCCGGCAACAGCCCCGGGCCCACAGCTCCCGCCATGTCCCGGGAACCAACATGGCCGGCCGCAGCCCCGGGCCCAAAGGTCCCGCCATGCCCCGGGAACCAACATGGCCGCCCAGCAGTCTCAGTCCCACAGCTCCCTCCATGCCCTGGGTACCAACATGGCCGCCTGGCAGCCCCAGGCCGACCTGAGATCAAAGCGAGGTGAATTCCAACATCAAACTGCGCAGTCCCTCAGACGCTGTCCCGCCGCCGCGCCAGCAGTCACCGCATCGAACGGGTCAGCAAACCTTACACCTGGTGGGGCACATGGCTCCCCCCGGGCAACCGGCGGCACGGTTCCCCCCCCTGTTTCCCCCCCCTCCCCTCGATCCCAGCGCGCCGGCCCGGCCCGGCCAGCCCAGAAGCGGCGCGGCGAGAACCGTCTTTCTGACATTCAAGGACTTGGGTACAAAAAATGTACGCAATTCAGTTACTGCAGTAGAATTCCTTGTGAGCAAACAGCTGGACTTTATCATCTCCCCACGGTTCAGGGGGTCTGTCGAGATGGCGTTATTCACTCTGCTGAAAGGTGGAAATATTGACATTATGGCTGAAGAGTTGTCCCCTCGATTTACTTTGTCAAAAAGGACTCGGATTTATTATTTTCCCAAAGATCAATGCCAAAAGCAAAAACTGTTTTACAAAAGGTTTCAGATAGAATTGCAATTGCCTTTACCTCCAGAATTAATGTCAATTTACCAACAAATTTGTATATCATTTATGAGGTTTTTTGTTTTCCAGCCTTATCCTCTTTTAGGTCGGTTATGTGCTGATGCGCAGGAGTTGAAGACTCTGGAATGGAACTTTTGATATCATATGGCCAAGAAAATATTAACCGCTTCTCGGGAATGTAATGATTATGTATGTTAGCATGGCGTAAATATCTAGTAAGAGTGTCTTTTCGGTACACACATTTGGGTAGAACTATTCCCTGGGCGTTCAGCACTGCAGTAAAGAATGCCTGCTTTCTACAACCCCAACAGTAAGTTTTAGAAAGTTAACTATTTTGCTGCTTTCTAGTGATAGATTTTGGGTACCCAGGTAGGACCCTGCTCTTGAACATCAATGGTCCGAGGGATCGCAGGACCTCCAGCCGGCACCGAGGGATTCTCGGGGAGAACCTCTGATCCCTGGACCAAACAGTTCTGAGCACGAACCATTCATAAGGCCCAGGCATTCTTCCAGTGGTGTTTCTGCTGCCCATTTGTTAGTCATAGTAAAAGCTTCACAGCACTGAGCCACATCCCTGACGGGAAGGGAAAGCGTCCTTTCTAATCCAGAATTGAAAAGAGAGTGCTCTTCCTGGGACTGAGGCTTGGGAATTTGTCTGGTAAATGTTGAATATTATGGTAAGTCCTGTCTGCAATGTTTGGATTTATGCTGAAAACTTGGGTGCCTGTGTGTGTGTGCGGTCGCGACCATGAACGTGTGGTTTTGTTACCGTGCTTGTATTTCTGTGTTCTGATGGATTTATTTGGTTTCTGTGATCTAGTGGATTTGTCTGGACTAAGTAACTGTTTTGTGTCTCCGGTTTGGTAAGTTCTGCAGGCATTGACTATTTCTGATTTTTGACTTTAGATTGTTGTATTTGGACTCTGATTTATCAAAACTTCGGAAGCATTTGATGCAGCAGGGAACAGATGTGCTGATGTTTGCAGCTTTACGCTTTTATGTACATTAATTTAGCCTATATAGTTAGTGAGTCATAGTTCTAGATACATTGATCTTAACCTAGGTGATTAACATGGATAGCCAATACTGAATGTTATGGATGTTTGTATATGTGATAAGTATACCTATAACCCAAGTGCAAATTTACTGAGCTCGTATTATTGATACACCGCTATTTCAACGCCTAACGAGATGAGATGCATCCCCTCCCATTGACAATAACGATACGGTGTGGTCAAGCGGTACTTTAGTCCCACCATCCACACAGGAAGAAAACTGGATACAAGTAAATCCAGCAAGAAAATTGAATACAAGTAAATCAATCTACACCCATATGCTAGGTAACAGATTTACCATCAGTATGTATCATTCTCAAGTTAATTTAATCTTTCTTTATATCCAGCAGGTTATGGTATGCACTTCACATCTCTATGTCTTCAATTAGCATTTGTGTTCTTATATCTGTTAGCATTGTAGTTTGTGTGGGCCTCTGAAAGAGTGGTAGCAACCTGAAGACCAAAATTATGTCAGCTCTCATCATCAGCAACCTCGTCAACTATACCTGGCTTGCTCAAAAAACAAAAAGGGGGAATTGTGGAGTCGTGGCTGGATAAGAGGGGACATAGTTTGGTGCTGTTGAGCAACCCAGGCTTGGTAATGGAGATAGACCTTGAAAGTAGCCAACACGGAACACTGCTACAGAAGTAGAGTGGCGAACACGGAACGCTGGGCAGAGAAGCAAGCCAGTGTTACCACAAAAGTCTTGCAATCCCTGCTAGAAGATCAGAGTAGTCTACGACATGCGGTATTGCAAAATAGAGCCGCAAATGATTTTTTACTGCTGGCCCAGGGACATGGCTGTGAAGATTCCGAAGGCATGTGCTGTATGAACTTGTCCGATCATAGTAAGCCCATCCACAAGCAATTACAATGGCTGGAACAGCACGCCAATCAAATACAACAAAACCAGGGATTTTTTGATGGATTGCTCACCTCGCTCTTTGGTAATCTGCCCGCTTGGCTTCACGGTTTAATTGTAGAAATTCTGCGCATATGTATCGTGTTACTTGCTGTTGGAATTATAATATGTATTTGCTTTAGCTGTCTTAAAAGGGCGCTCTCCAAGATGACAAAGCAAACCTGGCTTGCTCAAAAACAAGAAGGGGGAATTGTGGAGTCCTGGCTGGACGAGAGGGGACATAGCTTGGTGCGTTGAGCAACCCAGGGTCCGATCCGGAAGTGAGCCCTGGGAGCGGCGGACACGGAACCCTGCTGGGAAGGCAGCGCGACGAGCTCGGGACACTGGAGCAGGGGGAACGTCACCGTTTCCTGCCACACTGTCACTTCCTTCCTGCCACGTTGTTGTTTCCTGCCACAGCACTGTTTTCACTTCGAGATGCAGCTCTGCACCAATCACAACGAGTTGCAGTAGTTTTGCCTATATATGGATTAGGGGTTTAACCATTCAGATGCTGTAATAGTTTTGCTTTATAAACGTTGTTTTTGCTGACTAATAAAGGGTGAACGATCATACTCATATTGGGGTCACATCGTTACAACGGATCCGTAACCCATGCCAACAGGGTTTAGTTTGTTTAAAGAGAAATTGGCACGATTTAGGAATCGAATTGGGAACTGGGGAATTGATTTGAAAATACTTCCAAGTTGGTGTATATTGTGGGGTTACAAGATCTCTAGTGATTTGCATTGATCGATCACTTTGGGACTCTGGTTTTGGGGTATGTATGGAATATACTGTATATATCGTTTTAAAGGAGCTCTATGTGTATATACATATAAACATATTAGCTGAAGTAATTTACCTGTATATATTGTTGTACTTGGCGATACACAATTGGTAAACAGAAGGATTTTACAAGATCCCTTTTGGGGGGGGGGAGGGGGGTGTGCATGTGTTGTGTTAACCGATCGGTGAAGAAATTAAGAAGTTCTTATTTTGTAACATGAGCTTCAGGAGGAGGTGATCCCCTCACAAAGAAACAATTAATTGAATTATAATACGCTGTGACAACTTTATAGACAATTAAGAGGTACAGAAGACAAAAAGTTTAATGTGGTATTGGAAAAAAAAATAAAGTAAAATCCCTCTGGATTTTACGAAGGGTTGTGTAAAGTGATTTAAGACAAAACGGTATCAGGGTACAAGGTTCTTTAGCTGCTGCTCTGAATAGAAAAAAAAAAAAATAGAGCAGAGGAGAACTTTAAAGTCGAGAGACAGAAATATGGAATGAAAAAGGAGGGGGGCTGAAACAGGGCCCTTGAAACTACAGGACCCAAAAGGAATAAAAGGACCAATCAATAACTTTTTACAACATGGACTACTAGTGGAATGTGAGCCAGAATACAATACACCTATATTACAGGTGAAAAAAAAGCAGATGGAACTTATCAGGCAGTACAGGATTTAAGAGAAGTGAATAAAATTGTTACAGACATACACCCTGTGGTGGCTAATCCCTACATTTTACTTACTAAATTACGAGATAATCAAGTATGGTTTACAGTATTGGATTTAAAGGATGCATTCTTCTGTCTGCCTTTAGCCAAAGAGAGTCAGAAATTATTTGCATTTGAATGGGAAAATCCTACCACGGGTAGAAAAACCCAGCTTGCCTGGACAGTGTTACCCCAAGGTTTTAAGAACAGCCCAACGACCTTTGGAAATCAACTAGCACGAGAACTTGAAGCATGGAACCCCCTCATCCAGAGGTGGAACCCTTTTACAGTATGTAGACGATTTATTAATAGCAACCGAAACAAAACCTGACTGTATACAGTGGACTATCAGTTTGTGAAACATTTTGGGACTAAATGGGTATCGAGTCTCTCAACAGAAAGCTCAGATGGTGCGCCAGCGGGTAACCTACCTTGGACACGAGCTGTCTGGAGGACAGAGAGAACCAGGAACAGAGCAGAAAGCAGCCACCTGCAGGACTCCCCTCCCTCAGATGGTAAAAGAGCTCAGGACCTTTCTGGGAATGACAGGTTGGTGCCGGTTATGGATTTATAATGATGGAATAATAGTGAGACCTTTATATGAACTGTGGAAAAACAACCCCACCCAATTGATCTGGTCCAAAGAAGCTCAAAACGCATTTAGTTGCTTGCTGTGTAGGAAAATGGTACCTTAATTTAATCTTCTGTGTATAGGCAGGTCCTTGCTAATGTTGCTGTGTAGGCACCGAGTATGTGGAGGCCAGGTTTTCTGCCTGCTTGTGACCGATCTTTCTTGTTTCTTTTCATAAGGAAAAGCTCCCGAGGAAAGCAAGAAATGCAAAGAACTGATGAAGAACACGGTGCCAATCAAGGTTTCAGCACAGGTTAGTTCTGGTTTTAAATTTTCTTGACTGTGTGCTAGCCAAGAGCCTTGTCTTAAACGACTGAAACGAGCTGAACTACTGGGTGATTTTCATTCCTGCATGGTCATCCTGGATGGTCTCTTGGGTATGAGGCATTTGTCAAGCTACAGGATCTGTAGTAAAATACTTGCCTCTGTCAAAAGCATTTATGGCAACTGCAATTTCACAGCTTGGAAATGGTGTCTTCTGCAAGGCAGAGAAAGTTCATCAACCAGGATGGTCATAGCCTGGATAGTGCTTGCACCAAGCATCCCTACGGGGCAGTGCAGCGTGCTGGAGTTAGAGCCCAAGAGAACTTCTCCTTCGTGGGCCAAGAAGCCACCCATGGCAACAGAGGGATGGGAAGAGGCTAGCAGGGGAGCGGCTCTGCATTTTCCAGTGCTTAATGGCTGGCCTTTCCCTTTGGAACCTGCAAAAGGTCTGTCCTTTCTGTGTGCCACTGGGCCTTAATGGCTTTCAAACCCAGGAAACAGAGGAAAAGTAACCACTGTTTGTCATCCATTTCTCTTAGTACATGAGCAAACATTACACTTGGCTTTGAAAGAGGGGGAAAAAAGGACTACCCTGGCTCTGTTCACAGCAAGGGGACTGAACAGTCTTACCGGTGGGGCTCTCGTGGTCATGGTCCCTTTCTCACCTCCACCTCCCCAAGGAAATATTCTGCTTACGATGGCCCAATAGAGCAAGTGACACCAGAAGACAAGCACGGCCAAAGGGAGGGATGGTCAGCACAAGCCGACATAAGATTGCCCTGCCACTCTCTGGAGCTACCTCACCTTCCTCACCATCTTCCCACCCCATTCCTGCACTGGGTGAGCGAGACCAACACCCACTCAAGACCAGTCCTACAGAAAGGGCTCCTTTTCAGCCAAGAAAAGAAATACAGGGGTAGATGGTTTGAACTGCCCGTTACAAGCAGCCCGCTATTAGCTTGGCTCAACCCTGCCACAAAATGACAGGGTGAGAGATGCAAGGAGGCATCTAAAAGCAGACCAGGTGGGTAGCTGGACGTTCCAGGATACGCTAACAGAAAGGAAAATGCATACCGCCACTTTCTGGTCTGAGATCCTTCCTGCCAAGGCAGGAAGCTTGGTAAAAGCTGGGTTGTGAACCCAAAAGGAAAGCCGAGGATTTTATACAATCAGACCTCAGCTGAGAAAGGACTGCTGCTTTATTCGCCTGGCCACGCTTTCAGTTTGTCTAGGTCATTCTCTCCTCTTTCCCCATCCTGCCTTGTAGAGAGTATTTGCGGGTGTGGCTCACACATTTCCCTGTCAGGCCTTGTAGAGAGTCTTTGTGCGTGTGGCTCACACAAGCAGCTCATTCCTTGCCAGCTGGCGCTGCCATCAGCACTGCCACGGCTTGCACGACAAGCCACAACAGCCTGTGAGGGACAAGCAGAGGACTCGGACTCCCACAGCCTGCACAGGATCGGATTACAGAGCTGGAGAGCGCTGGGAATAAAGCAAACATAAAGCTGACTGACCGGTTAGGATCGCAAACCAAACCCCAAGCCTGTCAAAGGCCACACGGACCTCTCCATTCCCTGGAGAATATCCGGCAGGAGCTGTATGTCTTTTGTGATCTTGAACTTCTTCCCAAACGGAATATCCGAAAACACAGCGTCAAAGCTTTCTGAAGGCACTGGCAACGCTGCAGAATAAAGGCAGGTCTTCACAGCCGACTGTGGGGAAAAACCAACAGCAGCTACGCTTCCACTCACCTTACAAAACTGCCTGCCAGCTCTTTCACAGGTTATGCACCCAGATTCGCGGCTCCTTCTGCACCTATCCTCACCAAAAGCACGAGGAAGCCACCAACCCGATGCAGACTGGGAAGAAACAAATGCATGAGAGCACGGTTTAGCTTGCAGATTCCCTGTTACTGGTGATCTGTTTGCCCCAACAGCGCAATTCTCCGAACAGGGGACTGCATGGGTCCAAGCTAACTGCCTCTTCTCAACACGCAGCACATCTTTACAAGCAAAAGGCAAAAGAGGAGCTAAGCTTGCAAGCAACTTACTCCAGATGTTCACGTGCACCCGTACGAATGGCAAGGAAACACATGTTAAATCCCACTCTGCCCCCCTTTTTTCCCCCCAAGAATCTGGTTACAGCCAGAATCCCTTGCATTCTCTCCGAGCTTGCGTCTCTGAAACATCTCCCCAGAGTCTGTGCACCCTGGGAACAGTCAGTTCTCTTGACCGTGAGGCAGCACTGCATCCCTGCGGTGATGAAGGCCGGCCACACACCACGCTGTGCTGGCCAGAGCGTAGCCAGCACGTGAAAGGACGAGACTACGGGTTCTCCATCCCTCAGCATGCTCCAAACTCGACAGGACAAGGCCCTGAGCAACCTGACCCAGCTTTGGGGTTAGTCCTGCTTCGAGCAGCTGACAGGACTAAAGACCTTCGGCGGTCCCTTCCCACCTAAACTCTGCTGTGATTCTGCGCCAGCCTTTGTAGGTCTGGATGGAGATGCTTCTTGGACCATCCTTGCAGCACCATTTGCAGCATAACAATTCTGTAACAATTTTACCTACAAATGGAAGGGCAAGTTACCTACAGTCCTTCTCAAAATAAGCAGAAATAATAACAGCTTCTGACCAGTGACAAAGACACCAATTACTTGTTCAGTATTAGAAAAGCCTGACATCAAAGTACCTTCCGTTATCCTAGAAGCCTAGGCCAACTGCAGCTTTTCAGTACAGAGAGAAAGCACTATATGTTTTCTTATCAGTAAGAAATAATATTTCTTACCATTCTGGTAAGAACAAATATTGCAAGGTGGAAAAAAATGTATACTTCCATCACTCACGCACAGGGAAAAACACCCAGCTTTTGTCTGTCCGAAATTTCATACAGGACTAATTTACACTCAGGCTTTGAGGTCCCAAGTAAGGTCATAAAATAAGTACCTTCTCCCCAGACTAGCTCAGGAACTGAGAGTAAGCACACTCCCTCACATCCAGGAAAAAGGCATCGTCATTTAAAATACTCCTACTGCAAAACATTCACAATTTAACACTGAGCTTAAGGAGTCCCTGCTATTCTGCTCTGGTAAATTTAAGTTACAAGCCACATTTGATCTGGATTTGTCCTTGCTGTGTTCCCCTAAGACACAAAAAACTCTCACGTGGTAGGTACTCGTAGTGGTATTCCCACATTTACCGTCAAGACAGACAACTACTGCCCACGTCCCACAATTATTTTCATTGTCTTCTGCTGAGTTTATTCTTGCCAAAGTTCAGAGGGGGAGAGAACAAATAACTACCTGTTTGCTAGCGCTACAGCGTCCCTGCTCAGCTACTGGCTGAGAGCTAGCTCTACCACACATCGCCTCAAGAGAACCTACATCACCTGTATAATCCCCAAACCACAAAACACTTCCAGCCTGTCTTGCTTGGAAAGCCTACAGGCGTACCTTTCACAGAAGCTTTCAGTAACTCCATCTTCTCCATCAGGCCTGCAGTCCTTCCATTCACATCTGCGCCCTCTAACTGTGAATCGCTCATATCAGCACCCCAGTAACAGGCTTCCTGGTCAGAGAAAAAACACAAAGGTCATCTACTTGCCAAGTAGGTGTATTTATTTTATAAAGCCTTCTCAGAACTGCCCTGCTGCACAGCCCTTCCACCACAAAATCCTTGCTGGGAGATCCAGTACCATTACACAGAGCAATACACAGACCCAGCGGACAGAAGAATGGCTGAAGCCTCTGCTGTCTTCACTCCTTCCATGCTCTGGTCTGCTCAAGACACTTGGAACTTACAGAAACATTGAGGCTATGTCCTAAGAGCAAGACCCCAGCTAGCTACAGACAGCCATGCTGCCTCTAACACCGACAACCGAGCGCGCTGTCCCGCTGGCACCTCCGCTCCCAGGACGAGCCCAGGCAGTTTTCAAAGGCCACGGCTGCCTCACGCAGACCCTGCGGTATAAATCCAGGGCTGCCAGCACCTGCCTGCACAGCTACGCAGGACCTTGGTTTATGTTCCTACGGAGGAACATTTGCACTAGGACACTTCTGCTCACGGGCCACTCTTTGGCAGCTTCCAGCAGTACGGTCCCCAGCCCGCACACGGGATCCAGCACAAAGGCACCCACCTGCACAAACAAAGGGGTTACGGCGTCCCACGCCAGACAGACTCCTCTCCCGGGACACAGCCTCCTCAGGGACGCACAGGTCACCTACAAACTCCCACTGAATCCAGCCTAGGTAACAACCACCACTGGTTTACCGGGCCAAACCTGCCCATAAGAGAGCAGAGCAGAAAGCATCGACAGTTTCGCCAAAGCCGGTGCATCAGTGCCTCTAGCCTGGAGGTGACGTTTAGGGAAACAAATTACGAGAGGACTGCAGACAGGTATTGGCACCAAATTCATCTGTGGAAAACATCACACTTGCTTCTGTTCTCTTTTGGGAGAACAACCCCAAACAAGGTTTGAAGCCCGCACAGTGAAAAACTCTTGCCATTTAGACATACACACCCATACAAGGATATATGGATCCTGAGGAGGACCCGGGAATACAGCAGATATCTGGCTGAACAACAGGTGACAGCGCGCTCTGACCACAGGTAAGGCAAACCCTGCCCACAGCCATCAGAGCGCGAGGCATTAAAATCACCACACTTCTCCCAAGCTTCCAGCACCAGCCCTGACAAGCAGCAACCCCCTCCTTCATTCAGGACTCCACATCTTTGCCACGAGCACCCACTGACGCCGATTTCAGCCAGAGATGCCATGGCCCACGCAACTGCGGACCGCAGCCCTGCCGGTTTGATATACTTTCTGTTTGCCAGAGGAAGCCTGCAGACAGCAAAAAATCAAGGGAAGATAACGGTACAACCACCCAGAAAAGCCCCTGTAATAAGAACGACCAAATGAACTGGACAGATCTGCAGACAGACAGATAGAAACCACACTCTGCTTTCATCCATAACCCCCTGCAAAGTCTGGCCTGCGTGCTCAGCTCAGCTCCAGACAGACCACAAGACCGGTGTGACAGTCCAGTGAATATTAAACCAGAAGACAAACACTCACAGCAAGAGCATTTAGAAATTATGCCCGTTCTGACACTGCCTAGACAAATCCGGTGAGGAGAATGCCCACCTGAAAAGAGGAATCCCCACCACAGAGTGAATGTCATCAAGATGTACAAAGATCGGAAAGAGGAAAAAAATTACATTAGAAACCCTCAACCTGAAACAGCAATAGCTTTAACTCATTTAAACCAGACTCAGAAGATGTTTCTACAAACTTCTGATCCTACTTTTTATGAACAAAAACGCACACTTTCGACAATTGTGATTAGCTGGAAGAAATCACACTAGGTAACCTGAAGGCCACTTTAAAGAGGATTTAATATCCAAGCAAGCAGGGAGGGGAATTTTGTCAGCCAGGAATCCATCAGCAAGCACTTGAATCTAAGGGAGCCGAGTTTGTAACGCTGAATGGATATTTTTAGTTATAAAACCACTCACTCTAAGCAGGAGAGGATTCTTCACAGTATGCTAGCTACTAGCACTGAGCTGTTCACACATACACCCCCTTTTCAAAAAAACACACAAAACCCCAAAACAAACCCCCATCAAAAAGTGAGTGCCACCAAGCCATATTTCAGATGGAAGGCAGGTATGGGTCATCCTTCCAGAAGTACAGGCACCTCAAAGAAATTGTCCTCCTGTGCCGTTCAGAGCATCCCAAAAGCAGACTGAGCTCCCCAACAGGTCTTGCATGACCGCAGTCCCTCCCCGGGAAGCCCACAGAGAAACACGACGCTTTTGAAATGTCCCAGTCCTCAGCACCTGAACGGTTTCAGAGCAGAAACGTGGACAAGACCAAGAGCCCCACCTGAGGCTCAACAAAGCCATCTTTGATGCAGAGCCTGGGAAAACCGGAGCCAGTGGATGAACTCGGAGCTTTCACAGGTGGCCTCAGCATCAGTGCTGAGAGCAGCTTCCACACGCCAAGCACAGGCATGGAGAAACAGCTTGTCACGAGCAGCCAGTCCTCTCCGAGGTCTCCAGGCAGCTTGGCACAAGGGAGGGTTCCTTAAGCAAGCTCCTTGTTGGGGAGAGGGTCTAGGAGGAGGCTCTCCCACCATGGGCATTCTCAAGTCCAGCTCCTCGAGAACATGGCCTTGCTGCCCGCTCTCTTCCCCTACAGAGGCTGAACCAGCTGCCCAGTGGTTCGGGCCATCTCCGTTTCCAGCGGAGCCCAGCAGTCCGTAAGCATCCCAAGACAGCGCCTGTGTGGATCCTGCCCCTCTCGTACAGGCCCACGCTGGCCGGGCTGGTGTTTGAGGGCTCTGCACGGCACGCACACAGCGCCTACCAAAAAGCTCTGCTCAGCGCTACCAGATCATTTCTAGCTCAACTCAGCGGCACAAAGACAAACAGGGAGAGGCCACGGCCCCACGTGCAAAGGGAGCAGAACACACAGCAAGAGATGTCAGGGGCAACCCTGGAAGCAGCCACAGGCCGTCCACCACGACCTCCAGATCGGGGTCCCGCAGCTCAGCCCGCCACCCACACTGCTTCGAGAGCGCTGCGCCAGCGGCTCTTCCCATCTCCTGCGAGGGGAGAGAACAGGCACAGGCAGCAGAAATAACGGGGTCAAGAAAACTACAGCTCACAGCCTTGCCTGCACCATCCTCACAAACACCTGGGGAGAGAAAGGCTCTCTTTCATCCCTACAAGAACATTGGTACAAAGACCAGAAGAGGCACCCCAGGGCACAGCCAGCGAGCCAGGGGCAGAGCAGAGGCACGGCAGGACAAAACGACGGTCACTCAGCTCCAGCGCAGGAGGCCGAAGTTCAAGTCCTGCCCAAGCTACAACAAAAGCTGTCATCGTTTTAGAATTGTGTATGGCGCACAAAATATTTCTGGCGGCTGTAACCCAGAGAACCTAAGAGCAAACTTGTGAAGGCACAACTGCAACTCACGATTTTAATGCTGTTAGGGCATCCAGAGAGCTCTGAACACCTTCAGAGCAGGAGAGCTCAAACGCACAGCACAAACCGAAGCAAACATTCCTGCTGGCAGGCTGATGCGTCCCACCTTCCCAAGGCACCAGCTTTAGCAGCAAAGAAAGAAAGATCTCGCTAAGTGACTGTTATCTTCCAGTAAGAGAAATCTGCATAAATTGCAGCTACACAGGGTTTCTTTTCGATTTTTTTTTATTTTCCTCACAGTAGAAAGATACCGTAGATGGGTAAAGTGCTGCATGGAAAGGGCCCCTGGAGGTGCCTGTGCCACCACCCTCTCCCAGCCACTAATGCCATCTGCCCCCCAGGGCACCTCCCAGGGCTGCACCACCCTCCTGGGGAACAAGTTCTCCCCAACACCCACCCAGAGCACAGCGAAGCTGCACATTCTGCCTTTTGCCCCATCTTCTCCACTGTCTGCCACAACTGAGAGGAATCCGGCTCCATTGTCCTCGCAATGGCCCTTTAAGCACCTGCAAACCACCATCAGATCACTCCTCAGGCTCCACGAGCCCGGCCACCCCAACCTCTTGCCTTTACTTGTCCACAATAACAGGCATTGATTGGAAACAAATTCAGGGTAACAGTGCCCACAAATTAACAACCGCCCTTGGATTTCTACTTGTTTAAGGTAAATGCAGGTTAAGGGCTTTTCTGAGAAAATGCAGAAAAAGCTTCAATCCGCTTGCTGTTCTAAAACAGACAACACACAGCTGAAATGACAAATGAACTACACATCTCTCTTCCCCTTCGCTACCTCCTTCTAACACGCAGACACTTTAGCATAGAGCGTACCTGTGAAGGAAGTATTCTGGCAATCGCCCCGCGACAGCCACGAGAAACTCTGAAACTCCCAGCAGCCGCGGCCCGGGGGAAGCGCCGGGAGGGCGGGGGGGCCGTCAGCTGCCCCCCACGGGCGACCTTCTGCGGCCCCGCAGGCACCTGCGGGGGTTTGACCGGGGGCAGGCGGGGGCTGGAAACCCGACGGGACAGCCGCTGGGACAGAGAAGGGGGGGACGGGCCGGCGGGGCGAGCACCGGCACAGCCGGCAGCAGCAGCTGAGCCCCGCGAGCGGCAGCAGGAGCAGCCTCCTGTACGGGGGGGGGGGGGGGGGGGGGGAAGCCCCCATCCCTGGGGCCAAACCCCCTCCGGCTGCTGCGGCAGAGCGGCCGAGGAACAAACTCCGCTCCCTCGGCCAGCGGGGGAGATGGGGGGAGGCTGCGCGCTGGCTCGCTCCTCCTCTCCTGTCCTCAGTGCACAAATTTCACTGCCTTCCCTGCACCCAGCTCCGCCTGAACTTCACCAGAGCTCTGTCACAGCAATTCAATATCTCGTTTTTGAGGCGGGAGGTGGTAATTTTTTTTTGCTGCGTTTTTTTTGTTGACAGCCTTTCCCCCCCCCCCCCCCCCCCTTTTTTCCTCCTCTCTACTTCCAGTGACAGAACTTAACAGATGTAAATTCTGAACAAACGCCTGAAGGTATTTCTTAGTTTCCTCCCACTTTTTTTGTTTCTGAACTTTTGCACTGAGACTCATTATTTAATAGCCACAAAACATACCGAGAAATTGAAAACCTAACCATTAAGTACGGGATTTTTACCATGATTTGTAACAGAAGTCAGTACTGAGCTTTGATCTACTGATAACACAAGCCAATGGTTCTCTAATCAAGCTAACAGATTCCCTTCTGAAAGTCACTCCTCAAATGCGACATCAGAAATGCTCCCTGGGCCCGCGGGCCTCTGACGGCACGCTGATTAACCCAGCAGGCTTGTCCGTGCTGCCAAACACCCACCGGACTCACGGCAGCACTGGGCCAGAGGCTTCACCTCCATCCGAACACCACAAGCTTTGATTCAAGCTTCAGAACCCTCCACTCTTCACTCTGCCAGCAAGAGACCCCGAGGGGGGGCAGAGTAACAGATACAGCGTTAGCACTGCAGAACAGACACCAATCTCAATACAAAAGTGCGGCAATTTCCAGGCACATTCACCTCATTGCTCACTCAAATCCCGCTGGAAGGTTACATTAGCATTTATTAAGCAAGTTTCATGGGGAGGGGAGGCCACGAGGCTCTGGGAGAACCCTGTACAATGTGAAAGCCGCGCAATCATACTACGTAAATATTCTACAAGTAAAAAGTCGGGGGGAGGCGGTGTCCCCGCAAACCCACAATATCACATTTTTCTTACCACTATGAGCAGTCCACCATTTTGTTCCACTTCAGCTGTTTCCATAAGCAGTTCAATAGCTTTTCTCTTCCCAATTATTTTCACTACTCGGGCAATTAAATCTTTCTTTGGCTCACAAAGCCTGAGAGGAGGGGAAAAAAAAGATACACTTATTGTCAGCATAATTTCTTGAGTAAAACTGACCATGGAACTTCCATAATGAGTAGTTCATTCTGTGGGAGATAAAACTGTGCTAAAAAGGCAGAGTCCATACATTTAAATGTGTTTCAGTGGCTCCTTGAACCAGGTTTTTTTTTTCTACAGCATGCATTTTAAAAATTTGTTTCAATTAAAATGCACTGATTATTATTTTCTACTGATGTGTGAAAGACTAAACCAAATGAGAAACTCTGAAGACCTGTATAAATCTCTGAAATTGAAGTATAAAAGTCTGCTGTGCATTTAGCAGTTAACAGTACAGCACCTTTTATAGCTAAATCTACACTTGCTGTTGTCTGTAGCTAGTTGTTGAAGTTCTCCTGTATCATGTGCCATTCAGACAAACATACAGAATAAAAATTAAACCATTCTGTTGACTGATTTATGACAACCTACAAAATGCAAACAAGAACAAAACACTGCAATATGACTGAGTTAAATTGTGTTCTTTTGTTAGCAACAACGTCCTCGTACAAAAGTTCTCATCCTCAGTCTGCATGAAGGGAGAGGCTCTCACAGCATCAATTCACTGTGCCGAAGCACGTGCTCCCACTGGAAAACATCATCACCCCACACACCAACACCTCCTGTCCAGAGCAAGAGTTCAGATGCTAAAGTCTCATGTTCTCAGTGGCAAAGCTCCTCACTAAGCACAGTCCCGAGCACGATAGCTCAGTGGTTTTACACTTCAGGGACCAGCAGGCCACCACCACCTCCTAAGTTTCTTGAAGACTACTGTCTAGCCTCCTTGCTTCAGATGACATTACCATGCTCTACAGCTGCATTCATTACAGTGACTGCATAACAGAAGGGATCTGACCACAGATGTGAACAACCAGCCTAGCTTCAACCGTATGATTGAAGTTACCTGAAATTAATGTTAAAACTCACATTTTAGTGACAATTGTCCTCATCACAAAAAGGATTACCCAACCAGCTCAACTTTACACTTTGTGTTTAATCTCACCGAGTTCAATGAATGATCAGGCACCAGCATGTAAATGCTTTCTTAAATATTTATAGGACTGAGTTCTAAATTATGAATTATTGGAAGAGATGGAAGCATTTCTCAAAGATGGAGAGAACTTTAAGATAACCAGGAGTCCTCAGAGAGCTGGTGAAATAGACCTTCTGTTAGTAACAGCAGCAGCTTAAACAGTCAAATCCCCACCCCGCGCTCATTCTGGCCCTGTGCAACCCTTCTGTACGCTGCTTTAAACAAGCAGCTGTGCACTGCAACAGGAAAACAAGAGAAAGGGCAAAACATTGCAACAGACAGTCAGAAAACCCCTTTGATTTCAGTTCACTGTGTGGGCCACCACAACAAAAGGTCAGGAATCCAGGCACAGATCGTGCAGCACAGATCAAGCAACAGTGCCGTGATGCCTATAAACACAATCCTACTGATGCTATTCAGTGCCACTACTGCGATAAACAATCAGAAAAGAGAGAGCCTTCTGCCCTATTTTGATGAGGCTCAATACAACAAAGAAGAGTTTATTACAAGAGACATACTCAAACTTTCCAAATCCATGAAGGAGAAGCTACTGAGAACTGATAACAGCATCAATAATTCAATAATGGTCTAATTGCTGTATTTCAGCATCTGGCAATACTACGTATCCCATGTAAGAAATCAACAATGATCAATAAACCCAGCTTTTATCTAAACATCAAACTTATGGTCAGTAAATCCTGTAACTGCTTTTCCCCTGTTTAACATCATTTTCTTCCCCTGAACCACCGAAAAAGGATTGTGTGGCTGTTTAAGTCAATCTAAGGAAGAACGACTGCAGTCAGGTGCCCTCTCTCACACCACCAGCGCTGCCAGTGCCAGCTCTAAGGAAACTGTACAGCAAATTGGTTAAGGAAACAAATCTCTCTCCAAACTAACTCTTTAAAAAAAGCAACAGGCTTTTGGACAGTTCAGTTTTCTGACTCAGCTCAGTGTACAACAATTCAATAGCAGGACTGTGAAAAAGAATTGGAGCGTGGCAAGCGCGCACACGGCTGGAGCTTGGTAACCCCAACAGCGGCTTCCATGACCTAGCACAGAACTGCAGCTCAGTTTCTCAACAGAGCAGAGGCAAGGCTTGATTTCAGTTCTGCTGTCTCATCCTGGTGCAGCCCTTCATTACTACAGCAGCAAAACATTTTGTTCAGAGAAGCAGGTTCAACGTAAAGAACAGGGATTTCAGAAGCTGTGCTCTCCAAAACAGTACACAGGCCCAGTCACCTACAGTTCCAAAGGTTTATAACTTAGCCAGATTTTCATGGTGACCACTGCAGGTGTTTACTGGTGTCCAACTCCAAACACACATCTTTACTCACGGGGTGTTTCCTAAAAATGTCACTACTAAATCTGTATCGTGAAAAACAATGTTTTTCCTTGCCACTGTTCTCAAATAACAAACTATCTGGTGGATCTTTAAAAAAAAAAAAATTAGAACAATACTATTGGATGCTTCTACAAGGTACCACCCCTAATGCTGCATTTCAATCCCAGGATTTTGGAAATACACTCAAGGCACTCACGCTTTTTGTAATCTGGTAAGACATCTTACATACTTTGCAGAAAGAAAGCGTTTTTCCCCCAAGAGGGGGAAAACTACTACTTCACCAGCAGTTTACCAATACTTAAGGAAGTGAAGATATGGGGTTACTAAACTTACCGATAAGCTATCTCATCTGCCACTTTTTCCTCTGAATCTTCTTCTGTTGTGTCATACCTTCCTTTATATTTCATTTCTTGTCTTTCACCCAGTCTATCTTTCACAGGCCGCTCCCGTTTGAAAAAGCCTTGCCCATTTTCCTCTTCCACTGGCAATGTTGTCTTGTCATCGTGCATGTATTCATCCAGTTCTTTACCTAAATTCTCTGTCTCCTTTTGCTGAGCTTCCTTCACCAGCTTTTTAGCCAACAAATATTTGGAAGTCTCAGGCTGCCTGCTTCTGTCAATACTACCATCCATGCCTAGAATCCCAAGCTCAGTAGCCACTGCATCCCGATTCTGCTTCTGGAACACCACACCCACCGAGAGCAGTTTGGTTTTGGTGGTTCTGGCTAAGCTGAAAAGGCTCAGATTTAGCAGGAGGAAAGTTGAAACATTTCTGCCGTTTTCCTTTCCACAAACAGCTGTCTTCAGCAGATTCAGAAAAGCTTTCATCACTTGAATCCACACTTTTGGTTGTCCGATGAGTAACACTCGGTGCACACGATGAAATGCTGCTCTGGAATGGTCTGCCGGAATCATGGCCATCATGTGATTTCTGAAATGAAGAAGTACATGTCCATTAATTTAATCACTCCCGTAAACTAAAAGAGCTATGAAGTGAAGCCAGAGATTTGATTAGCTAGTAAACTTAATTTGGACTCATGCGATGGTTTGGGCAGTCCTCCACGAGCATCTTTTGGACTGCAGTCGACAGCAGCACGCTGTGAAACTTGTGTGTTTTGAATGCTTGTACACGAAAGGCAGCACGGCTGCTATAACAAACACACAGTGACACGAGTCACTAATCTACTTCACACACCCTTTGCTGAATGAAATTACAATTATTACCAGACCAGAAAAGCTATTAAAATTCCCAAATCAGACAAAGACACAACATGCACAGCAGTTCTAAGGAAGATTAAAAGAAACAAAACACCACGGCCACTTACCAGGAGGTTTTTCTAACAGCACAGAAACTCATACTCTCTCCGGAGTCTAAAAGGGGTCAAGACTAGTGGCTTGCAACCACAGTACTGCTCCCAGAGACTCAACCGAGAAGAAAAAATGATGAAAAACCCCAAAAACCAAGCGCAAAAAACTGGGATGCAGCTCAAACTTTGAAAAGCTAACGGTGTATTGGGATTCTGGTTCAATCCGGACAGCACATGAGCAGCTTTAAACCCAGAAAACATCACAGACTCACTACGGCTTCTCATTAATTAGGACAAAAACCCTAAAGGCTTCAACATGCCTTACAAAAAAAAGTCCCACTGATATAAAAATATTCAAGAAATACTGTTTCCCATGCACTGACAGATAAACTACAACATGAAAGTTAAACCTGCTCAGCTGTACATAACCTACAAAAGCACCACGGGGAACTGAACCCCGAATTCTTCCTCCCAATTGCTGGAAACTTCTGGCCGTGCTGTCTGTGCTGACCTGCAGGAAGCATTTTCTATACTCGCAATTCCAGCTTCTCCCCACTAATCTGCTATCGTTATGTTACCTTATCCTCTGATCTTTAAAAATATGATCTCTTCCTCCAGTTTCAGGTGAAATAACAATCCTTTCTTCAACCTCACTTCTTTCACCGCCATTATGGCACCATTTCTTCTTCCTCCTATCAGCAAACAGAAAACGGAAATCTTCAACTTATTTTACTGCATTACGGAGTACAAATTTTTAATTTAAAATGCATTCCGTAACGCTAAACACTAACAACTCCATGAATTTAAACAATCCCCCCACGTCTGCCGTCACTTATTTTGCCCTACAGACCCCAGGACCGCACCGCAGATCAATCACCATAACTCGAGAGCCCCGCCAACCCTCGCCCCTGCGGCGCCCACCCCGAACCATCTCAGTTCGAAACCTTTTCCCGCCCACCAGCGCCGCAGACGCCCCGCGCCCCGCACGCCGGCGGGAACCGAACCCCCCATGGCAGCGCGCGGGGCCGGAAGGCGCGGGGCAGCGCCCGTCGCCACTCGCCGCCTTCCCCCGCTTCCGCGGCCGCTCTGGACAGGAGGTGTTGGTGTGTGGGGTGATGATGTTTTCCAGTGGGACCACGTGCTTCGGCACAGTGAATTGATGCTGTGAGAGCCTCTCCCTTCATGCAGACTGAGGATGAGAACTTTTGTACGAGGACGCTGTTGCTAACAAAAGAATACAATTTAACTCAGTCATATTGCAGTGATTTGTTCTTGTTTGCATTTTGTAGGTTGTCATAAATCAGTCAACAGAATGGTTTAATTTTTATTCTGTATGTTTGTCTGAATGGCACATGATACAGGAGAACTTCAACAACTAGCTACAGACAACAGCAAGTGTAGATTTAGCTATAAAAGGTGCTGTACTGTTAACTGCTAAATGCACAGCAGACTTTTATACTTCAATTTCAGAGATTTATACAGGTCTTCAGAGTTTCTCATTTGGTTTAGTCTTTCACACATCAGTAGAAAATAATAATCAGTGCATTTTAATTGAAACAAATTTTTAAAATGCATGCTGTAGAAAAAAAAAACCTGGTTCAAGGAGCCACTGAAACACATTTAAATGTATGGACTCTGCCTTTTTAGCACAGTTTTATCTCCCACAGAATGAACTACTCATTATGGAAGTTCCATGGTCAGTTTTACTCAAGAAATTATGCTGACAATAAGTGTATCTTTTTTTTCCCCTCCTCTCAGGCTTTGTGAGCCAAAGAAAGATTTAATTGCCCGAGTAGTGAAAATAATTGGGAAGAGAAAAGCTATTGAACTGCTTATGGAAACAGCTGAAGTGGAACAAAATGGTGGACTGCTCATAGTGGTAAGAAAAATGTGATATTGTGGGTTTGTGGGGACACCGCCCCCCCCCGACTTTTTACTTGTAGAATATTTACGTAGTATGATTGCGCGGCTTTCACATTGTACAGGGTTCTCCCAGAGCCTCGTGGCCTCCCCTCCCCATGAAACTTGCTTAATAAATGCTAATGTAACCTTCCAGCGGGATTTGAGTGAGCAATGAGGTGAATGTGCCTGGAAATTGCCGCACTTTTGTATTGAGATTGGTGTCTGTTCCGCAGTGCTAACGCTGTATCTGTTACTCTGCCCCCCCTCGGGGTCTCTTGCTGGCAGACTGAAGAGTGGAGGGTTCTGAAGCTTGAATCAAAGCTTGTGGTGTTCGGATGGAGGTGAAGCCTCTGGCCCAGTGCTGCCGTGAGTCCGGTGGGTGTTTGGCAGCACGGACAAGCCTGCTGGGTTAATCAGCGTGCCGTCAGAGGCCCGCGGGCCCCGGGAGCATTTCTGATGTCGCATTTGAGGAGTGACTTTCAGAAGGGAATCTGTTAGCTTGATTAGAGAACCATTGGCTTGTGTTATCAGTAGATCAAAGCTCAGTACTGACTTCTGTTACAAATCATGGTAAAAATCCCGTACTTAATGGTTAGGTTTTCAATTTCTCGGTATGTTTTGTGGCTATTAAATAATGAGCATCTGCAAAAGTTCAGCAACAAAAAAAGTGGGAGGAAACTAAGAAATACCTTCGGGCGTTTGTTCAGAATTTACATCTGTTAAGTTCTGTCACTGGAAGTAGAGAGGAGGAAAAAAGGGAGGGGGGGGGGGAAAGGCTGTCAACAAAAAAAACGCAGCACAAAAAAATTACCACCTCCCGCCTCAAAAACGAGATATTGAATTGCTGTGACAGAGCTCTGGTGAAGTTCAGGCGGAGCTGGGTGCCGGGAAGGCAGTGAAATTTGTGCACTGAGGACAGGAGAGGAGGAGCGAGCCAGCGTGAACCCTCCCCCCATCTCCCCCGCTGGCCGAGGGAGCTGAGTTTGTTCCTCGGCCGCTCTGCCGCAGCAGCCGGAGGGGGTTTGGCCCCAGGGATGGGGGCTTCCCCCCCCCCCCCCCCCCCCCGTACAGGAGGCTGCTCCTGCTGCCGCTCGCGGGCCTCAGCTGCTGCTGCCGGCTGTGCCGGTGCTCGCCCCGCCGGCCCGTCCCCCCCTTCTCTGTCCCAGCGGCTGTCCCGTCGGGTTTCCAGCCCCCGCCTGCCCCCGGTCAAACCCCCGCAGGTGCCTGCGGGGCCGCAGAAGGTCGCCCGTGGGGGGCAGCTGACGGCCCCCCCGCCCTCCCGGCGCTTCCCCCGGGCCGCGGCTGCTGACCCGCTCCCGGGGGGGGGTGGGGGTGCCTGCGGATCGCCCTCCCCCGCCGCCTGGGTGCGGACACCGCCTCCGCGCCCCGGGGCCGCTGCCGCCCGTCAAGGCCCGGTCCCGGCGGGGGGGCCGAGATGGCGGCGGGGGGGCCGGAGCCTCTCCCGGCGCGGGACTGCCCAGGGCACGGCTGGTGCAAACCTCGGCTGCGCGGGTCGCCTGCTTGGTCGGTGCTGGAATAAGAATTTCCGGTCAGACGGATTGATGTCTGCGAGCTGGTGGGATTTTATCTGGGAGATCACGGACGGCCTTCAGCTTTGAGGATCAGATTGAACTAGGAGTCTACAGGAGAACTGGAAATACCTTTTTTTTTACTTCCCCCTTAACCAGCTCCCAGGTTTTTAAGTGCATTGGCCTGTGCGCTCCCCGTGCCTCTCCCGTGCGCTCCCCGTGCCTCTCCCGCGCGCTCCCCGTGCCTCTCCTGTCACAGCTGGGTCAAGAGGACTACTCACGGGTGTAAGTTCAGGCACGTGTTGCAGACCTTGCGAGGCTGAAGGCAGGCTGATGAAGAGCAAGGAGAGATTTCCTTTCTAAACTTGTGGCCTTTGTTCTGGGCTGGATCAGTGTGATTCCCGTTCGTGTCTGTGTTTCAGCCCTGGAAAGTGCCCCACATCTCTCATCCTGGACCAAGGGCTTTCGGGGAGGATGGTGCGTTAGGCTGGTCCTCCGTCCCTGGGAGTGACTCTCAGGGCTGGGCTGGTTTCTAGGGCTGCTGAATTCTTGTGCGGAGTTCGACCCCTGCACGATTTACTCTTGGTTCCGCAGAGCTCGTAACCAGAGGGAGGCCTGGGTCTCTGCTGGGGGGTAGATGGGCGCTGAGAGCTCAGCTGTGCCTGTGATGGCTGCTGCTGCGGTTCCTGGGCTCACACATCAATGAAATCTGAACACGGTCTCTGCTAACAGCTGTTCTCGGTCTGCAGGAAAATCAAATGCTGAGCCTGAACTACTGAACCTGAAGCTGCTTTTTCTTCCAGGGAAAATGCTGCATGAGGTTCAAAGCCTTGTCACTGAGGAGCCAGGGTATTGGCTGGATGTTCTCTCCACCTGGAGAAACCTTCACGGGTGTGAGGGGAAGAAAGGCAGCGTCTCTCCAGAAGACCGCTTGCCTCTGAAGAGGAAATCGGCAGAAGAGACAAATCCTGCAGCGAAAAGGCAGCAAACGGAACAGGTGAGAGAGCCCGTGCCTGAGGAGGGTCGAGTGGAAGCTGGAGAGAGGTGTGTGGGACCGGAGAGAAAGAGCCCTCAGGGCTGCCGGGCTGCAAGCCAGGCTTCCTTAGGAGACCCTCCCAGAAGCAGGGGGAGAAACCTGCTGCGAATGAGCAGCTTGGCTGCAGAGTTTCTCGTGGCTGTCGCGGGGCGATTGCCAGAATACTTCCTTCACAGGTACGCTCTATGCTAAAGTGTCTGCGTGTTAGAAGGAGGTAGCGAAGGGGAAGAGAGATGTGTAGTTCATTTGTCATTTCAGCTGTGTGTTGTCTGTTTTAGAACAGCAAGCGGATTGAAGCTTTTTCTGCATTTTCTCAGAAAAGCCCTTAACCTGCATTTACCTTAAACAAGTAGAAATCCAAGGGCGGTTGTTAATTTGTGGGCACTGTTACCCTGAATTTGTTTCCAATCGATGCCTGTTATTGTGGACAAGTAAAGGCAAGAGGTTGGGGTGGCCGGGCTCGTGGAGCCTGAGGAGTGATCTGATGGTGGTTTGCAGGTGCTTAAAGGGCCATTGCGAGGACAATGGAGCCGGATTCCTCTCAGTTGTGGCAGACAGTGGAGAAGATGGGGCAAAAGGCAGAATGTGCAGCTTCGCTGTGCTCTGGGTGGGTGTTGGGGAGAACTTGTTCCCCAGGAGGGTGGTGCAGCCCTGGGAGATGCCCTGGGGGGCAGATGGGATTAGTGGCTGGGAGAGGGTGGTGGCACAGGCACCTCCAGGGGCCCTTTCCATGCAGCACTTTACCCATCTACGGTATCTTTCTACTGTGAGGAAAATAAAAAAAAAAATCGAAAAGAAACCCTGTGTAGCTGCAATTTATGCAGATTTCTCTTACTGGAAAATAACAGTCACTTAGCGAGATCTTTCTTTCTTTGCTGCTAAAGCTGGTGCCTTGGGAAGGTGGGACGCATCAGCCTGCCAGCAGGAATGTTTGCTTCAGTTTGTGCTGTGCGTTTGAGCTCTCCTGCTCTGAAGGTGTTCAGAGCTTTATGGATGCCCTAACAGCATTAAAATCGTGAGTTGCAGTTGTGCCTTCACAAGTTTGCTCTTAGGTTCTCTGGGTTACAGCCGCCAGAAATATTTTGTGCGCGATACACAATTCTAAAACGATGACAGCTTTTGTTGTAGCTTGGGCAGGACCTGAACTTCGGCCTCCTGCGCTGGAGCTGAGTGACCGTCGTTTTGTCCTGCCGTGCCTCTGCTCTGCCCCTGGCTCGCTGGCTGTGCCCTGGGGTGCCTCTTCTGGTCTTTGTACCAATGTTCTTGTAGGGATAAAAGAGACCCTTTCTCTCCCCAGGTGTCTGTGAGGATGGTGCAGGCAAGGCTGTGAGCTGTAGTTCTCTTGACCCCGTTATTTCTGCTGCCTGTGCCTGTTCTCTCCCCTGGCAGGAGATGGGAAGAGCCGCTGGCGCAGCGCTCTCGAAGCAGTGTGGGTGGCGGGCTGAGCTGCGGGACCCCGATCTGGGGGTCGTGGTGGACGGCCTGTGGCTGCTTCCAGGGTTGCCCCTGACATCTTTTGCTGTGTGTTCTGCTCCCTTTGCACGTGGGGCCGTGGCCTCTCCCTGTTTGTCTTTGTGCCGCTGAGTTGAGCTAGAAATGATCTGGTAGCGCTGAGCAGAGCTTTTTGGTAGGCGCTGTGTGTGTGCCGTGCAGAGCCCTCAAACACCAGCCCGGCCAGCGTGGGCCTGTACGAGAGGGGCAGGATCCACACAGGCGCTGTCTTGGGATGCTTACGGACTGCTGGGCTCCGCTGGAAACGGAGATGGCCCGAGCCACTGGGCAGCTGGTTCAGCCTCTGTAGGGGAAGAGAGCGGGCAGCAAGGCCATGTTCTCGAGGAGCTGGACTTGAGAATGCCCATGGTGGGAGAGCCTCCTCCTAGACCCTCTCCCCGACAAGGAGCTTGCTTAAGGAACCCTCCCTTGTGCCAAGCTGCCTGGAGACCTCGGAGAGGACTGGCTGCTCGTGACAAGCTGTTTCTCCATGCCTGTGCTTGGCGTGTGGAAGCTGCTCTCAGCACTGATGCTGAGGCCGCCTGTGAAAGCTCCGAGTTCATCCACTGGCTCCGGTTTTCCCAGGCTCTGCATCAAAGATGGCTTTGTTGAGCCTCAGGTGGGGCTCTTGGTCTTGTCCACGTTTCTGCTCTGAAACCGTTCAGGTGCTGAGGACTGGGACATTTCAAAAGCGTCGTGTTTCTCTGTGGGCTTCCTGGGGAGGGATTGTGGTCATGCAAGACCTGTTGGGGAGCTCAGTCTGCTTTTGGGATGCTCTGAACAGCACAGGAGGACAATTTCTTTGAGGTGCCTGTACTTCTGGAAGGATGACCTACACCTGCCTTCCATCTGAAATATGGCTTGGTGGCACTCACTTTTTGATGGGGGTTTGTTTTGGGGTTTTGTGTGTTTTTTTGAAAAGGGGGTGTATGTGTGAACAGCTCAGTGCTAGTAGCTAGCATACTGTGAAGAATCCTCTCCTGCTTAGAGTGAGTGGTTTTATAACTAAAAATATCCATTCAGCGTTACAAACTCGGCTCCCTTAGATTCAAGTGCTTGCTGATGGATTCCTGGCTGACAAAATTCCCCTCCCTGCTTGCTTGGATATTAAATCCTCTTTAAAGTGGCCTTCAGGTTACCTAGTGTGATTTCTTCCAGCGAATCACAATTGTCGAAAGTGTGCGTTTTTGTTCATAAAAAGTAGGATCAGAAGTTTGTAGAAACATCTTCTGAGTCTGGTTTAAATGAGGTAAAGCTATTGCTGTTTCAGGTTGAGGGTTTCTAATGTAATTTTTTTCCTCTTTCCGATCTTTGTACATCTTGATGACATTCACACTGTGGTGGGGATTCCTCTTTTCAGGTAGGCATTCTCCTCACCGGATTTGTCTAGGCAGTGTCAGAACGGGCATAATTTCTAAATGCTCTTGCTGTGAGTGTTTGCCTTCTGGTTTAATATTCACTGGACTGTCACACTGGTCTTGTGGTCTGTCTGGAGCTGAGCTGAGCATGTAGGCCAGACTTTGCAGGGAGTTATGGATAAAAGCAGAGTGTTGACGTGCGGAAAGCAGACTCCACAATCTGTCAGACTGTAAAGTAGGGATGTTTATTCGGCGCCGGGCAGCACAGGGGGGGCAGTCCCACCAAAGTCGTGCGCGCCAAGCAGCAACGTGTCTCTTCAATTTATACAATCAAGTATTACATATACATTAGATTTCCCAATAAACCTATACATATGCATCTATCCTTATTGCATATCAAAATCAGTTCCGAGAAATAATTTCCATATTATAATTAGTTCCAAGAAGTAATTTCCATAGACTCCTCCCAGCTGCGCTTGCGCAGTGCCTCCTGGTGGTGGTCGTCGGGGGTCCCAAGATGAAGGCCCATCCTCTTCATCACGGTGTTCGCTGATGGCCCTTTGTTTCTGCGCAAACTCAGTTCTCCCCTGGCTCCCATCCACACAGCGGGGTCGGTCTTGACCGGTTCTAGGCGACTCCCAGCCCCTATCAGGAACTGACCTCTTTGGATGGAGATGCCAGACTCTCTGCTTCAGTTAATTTAGACAATAGATAGGCACTATCAACTCTCTTTAAATGGACTGCAACTATTAGGTAATGCCACTTCTGTTAAAATCCCTTTTAACCCCTTCCTTCAGTCCCCCCTTTTCAAAGAAGTTATTAAATTCTTTTACTACTCTTAATTCAATTATAGTACATGATTATTCAGCATCTTCTCAAAATACTTCTTGGACTCCAGCTTTCATCGTAATTGGTTCCTTTTCCATTCACTATAAGAATCTCCCGTACTCCTGCAACACCAAAGGCTACACCTAATCAAAATACACAAAATGATACCTAGCATTATGATCCAAACCATTGTAACAAATAATTGCCTCAGCCATCCTAAATTAGTTAACCAAGAGGTGAGTTTTTCCCGTATTTCTGAGAAACCCCAGGATGTATCATCTTGGGCAACGAAGTAACACCTTGGTCTTTTCCCAGATTTTATTCAAATCTGTTTCTATTCTTTTATTCTGGTTTACATAGGTGCAACAGGTTTGATTAATAACCATGCACAATCCTCCTTCCTTAGCTAAAATCCCATTCAATTTTGCTTTACCACCTTGCTTAAAGATTCTACTTCTAATTGTATTCCTGGTATGGCATCCAATGTTAAATTTTCCAGAGTTTTGACAGTAGCCGATATATTAACTATAGCTTTCTCTAACTCGCTTACTCCCAAAGAGGGGATTAACCATCGCACAAAGCTATGAAAGCCAGTGCCTCGAATTACCAACGGATTCTCCGCTCTCTTAAAACGAATCCAGGGGGTTCTTAAAAGTCCCGTAAGAGGGGAGGTACCTTTGTGAATGCTTGCTCCAGGCGCAAGGTACCCTCTAGTACAATGTCCTTTCCAGCTTAAAGGTAAGCTCTTTCTAGCCCTTCCGTCACCGCAAAGTCGCCAATATCCAGGTCCCATGTTGCACCTTGGACCCTTGTTCTGTTCTCTACCATCTTCCCTACCTTTTTCCTTTCTTGGTGTTTGAATGAGGTATAAACTTGAAGTCAAGTTTAATCTGTTTCAGTCTTTCCGCATCAAAAGTCCCTAAATCTTTGGCAGCAGGACAGTCTTTCATGTCTATCCATGTTTTGTCTTCGAATCCTAAACAACGACCCAAAATCACTACCTTTTCTGAGAGCGGGAGGTCTAGGTCAAAACTTGGTCCTTCTCTTGTATTCCCCTTCCCATATACACGTGATCCATTCCTGTTCATTCCATTAGTGTAAATGGCCCAATTTCTAGTCGATATTCCTATTAAAGGGAGTTGTAGCCCACCCCGAGGGAGAGTATTGCATATCCAACAATCGGATAAGTTCAGTATTCTCGACATATTTTCAGTTATTTGTAAATAGGTGTTTTGGCTCCAGGCTTCCCCTCTAGGTAATGTCCATCCTAAAAATACAATTTTTATCAATGCCTTGATACTTTGAGCTTCAAGGGTCCAATTTCTCGCGATGCCCGTGGCTGTTTAGGTGCCCTTTTGACTCTGGTGTGATGAATCCAGGCGTTCTGTTCCTTGATCCTGATGGCCGTGAAGGAGGTGAGCAGTACTTGGTATGGTCCTTCCCACTGTGGCTCTGAAGTTTTTTCTGCAAGAGACTTTATATATACATAATCTCCAGGGTGTATATGAAGTACAGGTCCATCTAGACCCCTCCCCTGGGTTCCAACCACATGTTTCCTGATTTTGTTTAATTGTTTGCTCAATGCCACCAAATAAGAAGTCATAATTTCATCCCCAATTTGCGTGGATATCCCCTTCTGTATCCCGTAGGGTCGTCCATACAGGATCTCAAAGGGGCTCAGTCCCTCCCTTGCCCTTGGCCTTGTCCGTATACACAGGAGGGCTAGAGGGAGGGACTGAGGCCATGCCAAATTTGCTTCTTGCCCTAATTTCACAATTTGTTGCTTGATTAAGTGGTTCATTTTCTCCACTTGGCCGCTCAACTGAGGGCGGTATGGGGTGTGGAGTTGCCAATCTATACCCAGGTGACGGCTAGTTTGTTGTAGTATTTTTGAAACAAAATGTGGTCCCCTATCAGAAGACATAGTTGCTGGAACCCCAAAATGTGATATTATCTCTTGTATTAATACTTTAGTTACTTGCCGAGCTTTAGCTGTCCTGGTTGGGAATGCCTCCGTCCAACCTGAAAAGGTATCGGTTAATACCAGTAGATATCGGTACCCCGCTTTTCTTGGGAGTTCCGTGAAATCAATTTGCCATTGTTGTCCAGGCCCATTACCTTTTCCAGTCTGACCCATTTCTGGTTTAGGGTTATTGTTTGGATTAGTCTGGAGGCAAAGATCGCACTGCTGAGTCAGCTGTCTCACCGTGGTGTATAGGTTTCTGGCCACAATCTCTCTAATTAGATGTTTATACAAAGCCTCTGCCCCCCAGCGCCTTTTCCTATGTTCTTCCCTTACCAGATGCCATATCAGACAGGAGGGAATGATTAGTTTTCCCTATGGGGTTTGAGCCCACCCCTCCTCATTCTATGACCCTTCTAAATCTGTAATAAGTTTCTGATCTTCCTTAGTATATTCTGGCTTACCTTCTAGGGAGATTTGTCCGTCAGGGATTAAAGCCCCTTCAGTTCTTCCCTCCGTTTTAGCCACCTGTTTTGCCTCTCTGTCCGCCAGCTCGTTTCCTTTTTCCAATTCTGAGCTCACTTTCTGGTGCGCCTTAATATGCATGATTGCCACTTTCTCGGGGAGTTGAACTGCCTCCAGTAGTTTCAGAATTTCTTCTGCATGTTTGATGTTTTTCCCTTGAGAGTTCAATAGTCCTCTTTCCTTCCAGATCGCTCCGTGCGCATGCACAGCTCCGAAGGCACACTTCGAGTCTGTGTAGATATTCACCACTTTGCCTTGGGCCAATTCCAAGGCACGGGTTAAAGCAATTATCTCTGCCTTTTGCGCGGAGGTGTTTATGGGCAAAGGTCTTGACTCTATGATTTCTTGACTGGTGGTACTAGCGTGCCCCGCGTGTCTCCTGCCACTCAGAACATAGCTGCTTCCATCTGTGAACCAGTTTACTCCGTTTTCCATAGGGCTGTCTCTCAAATCCGGGCGACTTGCATAGGTTGTTTCAGTGGTCTCCAAGCAGTCATGATGCACAGACCCGCCTGGCCGCGGTGCTGTGCAGCCTGCTCTGGGTGACCCTGCTTCGGCAGGGGGCTGGGCTGGGTGACCCACAGAAGTCCCTTCCAACCCCCACCATTCCGTGATCCTGTGATCCCCAGCTGAATGAGGGAAGGGAACCAAGACCACAAGTAGCTTGAAGTCTGAATTTTCTACTGAAATCTGTTATCTCTCTCTGTCTCTGGATTTCGAGCGCTTCTTGGAGACCAGCATGGTCTGGAGCACAGAGGCTTTTCTCAAGTCAAAGGACCGCTTCAGTTTTTTAATTAATCCAGAGGTGCATGAGCTGTGGCAGGTGAGATAGAATTTCTCTTTTCCTGCGGTGGGAGCATTTCCTTTTGGGCCCACGTAAGGACTGGACTACCCGTGACTCGTGACACCTGTGTGACTGCACATTCTGGCTCTGTGCCCTGTGACTGAGTGGGAAGGAGGATGAGAACATTGCCCCATGGAACAGAGCAGTCTGGGGAAGAAAAGTTCCTGAAGATGAGTGCTTGGATAACGAGATATTGAATTGCTGTGGCAGAGCTCTGGTGAAGTTCAGGTGGAGCTGGGTGCCGGGAAGGCAGTGAAATTTGTGCACTGAGGACAGGAGAGGAGGAGCGAGCCAGCGCGCAGCCTCCCCCCATCTCCCCCGCTGGCCGAGGGAGCGGAGTTTGTTCCTCGGCCGCTCTGCCGCAGCAGCCGGAGGGGGTTTGGCCCCAGGGATGGGGGCTTCCCCCCCCCCCCCCCGTACAGGAGGCTGCTCCTGCTGCCGCTCGCGGGGCTCAGCTGCTGCTGCCGGCTGTGCCGGTGCTCGCCCCGCCGGCCCGTCCCCCCCTTCTCTGTCCCAGCGGCTGTCCCGTCGGGTTTCCAGCCCCCGCCTGCCCCCGGTCAAACCCCCGCAGGTGCCTGCGGGGCCGCAGAAGGTCGCCCGTGGGGGGCAGCTGACGGCCCCCCCGCCCTCCCGGCGCTTCCCCCGGGCCGCGGCTGCTGACCCGCTCCCGGGGGGGGGTGGGGGTGGGGGTGCCTGCGGATCGCCCTCCCCCGCCGCCTGGGTGCGGGCACCGCCTCCGCGCCCCGGGGCCGCTGCCGCCCGTCAAGGCCCGGTCCCGGCGGGGGGGCCGAGATGGCGGCGGGGGGGCCGGAGCCTCTCCCGGCGCGGGACTGCCCAGGGCGCGGCTGGTGCAAACCTCGGCTGCGCGGGTCGCCTGCTTGGTCGGTGCTGGAATAAGAATTTCCGGTCAGACGGATTGATGTCTGCGTGCTGGTGGGATTTTATCTGGGAGATCACGGACGGCCTTCAGCTTTGAGGATCAGATTGAACTAGGAGTCTACAGGAGAACTGGAAATACCTTTTTTTTTACTTCCCCCTTAACCAGCTCCCAGGTTTTTAAGTGCATTGGCCTGTGCGCTCCCCGTGCCTCTCCCGCGCGCTCCCCGTGCCTCTCCCGCGTGCTCCCCATGCCTCTCCCGCGCGCTCCCCGTGCCTCTCCTGTCACAGCTGGGTCAAGAGGACTACTCACGGGTGTAAGTTCAGGCACGTGTTGCAGACCTTGCGAGGCTGAAGGCAGGCTGATGAAGAGCAAGGAGAGATTTCCTTTCTAAACTTGTGGCCTTTGTTCTGGGCTGGATCAGTGTGATTCCCGTTCGTGTCTGTGTTTCAGCCCTGGAAAGTGCCCCACATCTCTCATCCTGGACCAAGGGCTTTCGGGGAGGATGGTGCGTTAGGCTGGTCCTCCGTCCCTGGGAGTGACTCTCAGGGCTGGGCTGGTTTCTAGGGCTGCTGAATTCTTGTGCAGAATTCGACCCCTGCAGGATTTACTCTTGGTTCCGCAGAGCTCGTAACCAGAGGGAGGCCTGGGTCTCTGCTGGGGGGTAGATGGGCGCTGAGAGCTCAGCTGTGCCTGTGATGGCTGCTGCTGCGGTTCCTGGGCTCACACATCAATGAAATCTGAACACGGTCTCTGCTAACAGCTGTTCTCGGTCTGCAGGAAAACCAAATGCTGAGCCTGAACTACTGAACCTGAAGCTGCTTTTTCTTCCAGGGAAAATGCTGCATGAGGTTCAAAGCCTTGTCACTGAGGAGCCAGGGTATTGGCTGGATGTTCTCTCCACCTGGAGAAACCTTCACGGGTGTGAGGGGAAGAAAGACAGCGTCTCTCCAGAAGACCGCTTGCCTCTGCAGAGGAAATCGGCAGAAGAGACAAATCCTGCAGCGAAAAGGCAGCAAACGGAACAGGTGAGAGAGCCCGTGCCTGAGGAGGGTCGAGTGGAAGCTGGAGAGAGGTGTGTGGGACCGGAGAGAAAGAGCCCTCAGGGCTGCCGGGCTGCAAGCCAGGCTTCCTTAGGAGACCCTTCCAGAAGCAGGGGGGAGAAACCTGCTGCGAATGAGCAGCTTGGCTGCAGAGTTTCTCGTGGCTGTCGCGGGGCGATTGCCAGAATACTTCCTTCACAGGTACGCTCTATGCTAAAGTGTCTGCGTGTTAGAAGGAGGTAGCGAAGGGGAAGAGAGATGTGTAGTTCATTTGTCATTTCAGCTGTGTGTTGTCTGTTTTAGAACAGCAAGCGGATTGAAGCTTTTTCTGCATTTTCTCAGAAAAGCCCTTAACCTGCATTTACCTTAAACAAGTAGAAATCCAAGGGCGGTTGTTAATTTGTGGGCACTGTTACCCTGAATTTGTTTCCAATCAATGCCTGTTATTGTGGACAAGTAAAGGCAAGAGGTTGGGGTGGCCGGGCTCGTGGAGCCTGAGGAGTGATCTGATGGTGGTTTGCAGGTGCTTAAAGGGCCATTGCGAGGACAATGGAGCCGGATTCCTCTCAGTTGTGGCAGACAGTGGAGAAGATGGGGCAAAAGGCAGAATGTGCAGCTTCGCTGTGCTCTGGGTGGGTGTTGGGGAGAACTTGTTCCCCAGGAGGGTGGTGCAGCCCTGGGAGGTGCCCTGGGGGGCAGATGGCATTAGTGCCTGGGAGAGGGTGGTGGCACAGACACCTCAAGGGGCCCTTTCCATGCAGCACTTTACCCATCTACGGTATCTTTCTACTGTGAGGAAAATAAAAAAAAATCGAAAAGAAACCCTGTGTAGCTGCAATTTATGCAGATTTCTCTTACTGGAAGATAACAGTCACTTAGCGAGATCTTTCTTTCTTTGCTGCCAAAGCTGGTGCCTTGGGAAGGTGGGACGCATCAGCCTGCCAGCAGGAATGTTTGCTTCAGTTTGTGCTGTGCATTTGAGCTCTCCTGCTCTGAAGGTGTTCAGAGCTTTCTGGATGCCCTAACAGCATTAAAATTGTGAGTTGCGGTTGTGCCTTCACAAGTTTGCTCTTAGGGTCTCTGGTTTACAGCCGCCAGAAATATTTTGTGCGCGATGCACAATTCTAAAATGATGACAGCTTTTGTTGTAGCTTGGGCAGGACTTGAACTTCGGCCTCCTGGGCTAGAGCTGAGTGACCGTCGTTTTGTCCTGCCGTGCCTCTGCTCTGCCCCTGGCTCGCTGGCTGTGCCCTGGGGTGCCTCTTCTGGTCTTTGTACCAATGTTCTTGTAGGGATGAAAGAGACCCTTTCTCTCCCCAGGTGTTTGTGAGGATGGTGCAGGCAAGGCTGTGAGCTGTAGTTTTCTTGACCCCGTTATTTCTGCTGCCTGTGCCTGTTCTCTCCCCTGGCAGGAGATGGGAAGAGCCGCTGGCGCAGCGCTCTCGAAGCAGTGTGGGTGGCGGGCCGAGCTGCGGGACCCCGATCTGGGGGTCGTGGTGGACGGCCTGTGGCTGCTTCCAGGGTTGCCCCTGACATCTTTTGCTGTGTGTTCTGCTCCCTTTGCACGTGGGGCCGTGGCCTCTCCCTGTTTGTCTTTGTGCCGCTGAGTTGAGCTAGAAATGATCTGGTAGCGCTGAGCAGAGCTTTTTGGTAGGCGCTGTGTGCGTGCCGTGCAGAGCCCTCAAACACCAGCCCGGCCAGCGTGGGCCTGTACGAGAGGGGCAGGATCCACACAGGCGCTGTCTTGGGATGCTTACGGACTGCTGGGCTCCGCTGGAAACGGAGATGGCCCGAGCCACTGGGCAGCTGGTTCAGCCTCTGTAGGGGAAGAGAGCGGGCAGCAAGGCCATGTTCTCGAGGAGCTGGACTTGAGAATGCCCATGGTGGGAGAGCCTCCTCCTAGACCCTCTCCCCGACAAGGAGCTTGCTTAAGGAACCCTCCCTTGTGCCAAGCTGCCTGGAGACCTCGGAGAGGACTGGCTGCTCGTGACAAGCTGTTTCTCCATGCCTGTGCTTGGCGTGTGGAAGCTGCTCTCAGCACTGATGCTGAGGCCGCCTGTGAAAGCTCCGAGTTCATCCACTGGCTCCGGTTTTCCCAGGCTCTGCATCAAAGATGGCTTTGTTGAGCCTCAGGTGGGGCTCTTGGTCTTGTCCACGTTTCTGCTCTGAAACCGTTCAGGTGCTGAGGACTGGGACATTTCAAAAGCGTCGTGTTTCTCTGTGGGCTTCCTGGGGAGGGACTGCGGTCATGCAAGACCTGTTGGGGAGCTCAGTCTGCTTTTGGGATGCTCTGAACGGCACAGGAGGACAATTTCTTTGAGGTGCCTGTACTTCTGGAAGGATGACCCACACCTGCCTTCCATCTGAAATATGGCTTGGTGGCACTCACTTTTTGATGGGGGTTTGTTTTGGGGTTTTGTGTGGTTTTTTGAAAAGGGGGTGTATGTGTGAACAGCTCAGTGCTAGTAGCTAGCATACTGTGAAGAATCCTCTCCTGCTTAGAGTGAGTGGTTTTATAACTAAAAATAACCATTCAGCGTTACAAACTCGGCTCCCTTAGATTCAAGTGCTTGCTGATGGATTCCTGGCTGACAAAATTCCCCTCCCTGCTTGCTTGGATATTAAATCCTCTTTAAAGTGGCCTTCAGGTTACCTAGTGTGATTTCTTCCAGCTAATCACAGTTGTCGAAAGTGTGCGTTTTTGTTCATAAAAAGTAGGATCAGAAGTTTGTAGAAACATCTTCTGAGTCTGGTTTAAATGAGTTAAAGCTATTGCTGTTTCAGGTTGAGGGTTTCTAATGTAATTTTTTTCCTCTTTCCGATCTTTGTACATCTTGATGACATTCACACTGTGGTGGGGATTCCTCTTTTCAGGTGGGCATTCTCCTCACCGGATTTGTCTAGGCAGTGTCAGAACGGGCATAATTTCTAAATGCTCTTGCTGTGAGTGTTTGTCTTCTGGTTTAATATTCACTGGACTGTCACACTGGTCTTGTGGTCTGTCTGGAGCTGAGCTGAGCACGCAGGCCAGACTTTGCAGGGGGTTATGGATGAAAGCAGAGTGTGGTTTCTATCTGTCTGTCTGCAGATCTGTCCAGTTCATTTGGTCGTTCTTATTACAGGGGCTTTTCTGGGTGGTTGTACCGTTATCTTCCCTTGATTTTTTGCTGTCTGCAGGCTTCCTCTGGCAAACAGAAAGTATATCAAACCGGCAGGGCTGCGGTCCGCAGTTGCGTGGGCCATGGCATCTCCGGCTGAAATCGGCGTCAGTGGGTGCTCGTGGCAAAGATGTGGAGTCCTGAATGAAGGAGGGGGTTGCTGCTTGTCAGGGCTGGTGCTGGAAGCTTGGGAGAAGTGTGGTGATTTTAATGCCCCGCGCTCTGATGGCTGTGGGCAGGGTTTGCCTTACCTGTGGTCAGAGCGCGCTGTCACCTGCTGTTCAGCCAGATATCTGCTGTATTCCCGGGTCCTCCTCAGGATCCATATATCCTTGTATGGGTGTGTATGTCTCAATGGCAAGAGTTTTTCACTGTGCGGGCTTCAAACCTTGTTTGGGGTTGTTCTCCCAAAAGAGAACAGAAGCAAGTGTGATGTTTTCCACAGATGAATTTGGTGCCAATACCTGTCTGCAGTCCGCTCGTAATTTGTTTCCCTAAACGTCACCTCCAGGCTAGAGGCACTGATGCACCGGCTTTAGCGAAACTGTCGATGCTTTCTGCTCTGCTCTCTTATGGGCAGGTTTGGCCCGGTAAACCAGTGGTGGTTGTTACCTAGGCTGGATTCAGTGGGAGTTTGTAGGTGACCTGTGTGTCCCTGAGGAGGCTGTGTCCCGGGAGAGGATCTGTCTTGCGTGGGACGCCGTAACCCCTTTGTTTGTGCAGGTGGGTGCCTTTGTGCTGGATCCCGTGTGCGGGCTGGGGACCGTACTGCTGGAAGCTGCCAAAGAGTGGCCCGTGAGCAGAAGTGTCCTAGTGCAAATGTTCCTCCGTAGGAACATAAACCAAGGTCCTGCGTAGCTGTGCAGGCAGGTGCTGGCAGCCCTGGATTTATACCGCAGGGTCTGCGTGAGGCAGCCGTGGCCTTTGAAAACTGCCTGGGCTCGTCCTGGGAGCGGAGGTGCCAGCGGGACAGCGCGCTCGGTTGTCGGTGTTAGAGGCAGCGTGGCTGTCTGTAGCTAGCTGGGGTCTTGCTCTTAGGACATAGCCTCAATGTTTCTGTAAGTTCCAAGTGTCTTGAGCAGACCAGAGCATGGAAGGAGTGAAGACAGCAGAGGCTTCAGCCATTCTTCTGTCCGCTGGGTCTGTGTATTGCTCTGTGTAATGGTACTGGATCTCCCAGCAAGGATTTTGTGGTGGAAGGGCTGTGCAGCAGGGCAGTTCTGAGAAGGCTTTATAAAATAAATACACCTGCTTGGCAACTAGATGACTTTTGTGTTTTTTCTCTGACCAGGAAGCCTGTTACTGGGGTGCTGATATGAGCGATTCACAGTTAGAGGGCGCAGATGTGAATGGAAGGACTGCAGGCCTGATGGAGAAGATGGAGTTACTGAAAGCTTCTGTGAAAGGTACGCCTGTAGGCTTTCCAAGCAAGACAGGCTGGAAGTGTTTTGTAGTTTGGGGATTATACAGGTGATGTGGGTTCTCTTGAGGCGATGTGTGGTAGAGCTGGCTCTCAGCCAGTAGCTGAGCAGGGACGCTGTAGCGCTAGCAAACAGGTAGTTATTTGTTCTCTCCCCCTCTGAACTTTGGCAAGAATAAACTCAGCAGAAGACAATGAAAATAATTGTGGGACGTGGGCAGTAGTTGTCTGTCTTGACGGTAAATGTGGGAATACCACTACGAGTACCTACCACGTGAGAGTTTTTTGTGTCTTAGGGGAACACAGCAAGGACAAATCCAGATCAAATGTGGCTTGTAACTTAAATTTACCAGAGCAGAATAGCAGGGACTCCTTAAGCTCAGTGTTAAATTGTGAATGTTTTGCAGTAGGAGTATTTTAAATGACGATGCCTTTTTCCTGGATGTGAGGGAGTGTGCTTACTCTCAGTTCCTGAGCTAGTCTGGGGAGAAGGTACTTATTTTATGACCTTACTTGGGACCTCAAAGCCTGAGTGTAAATTAGTCCTGTATGAAATTTCGGACAGACAAAAGCTGGGTGTTTTTCCCTGTGCGTGAGTCATGGAAGTATACATTTTTTTCCACCTTGCAATATTTGTTCTTACCAGAATGGTAAGAAATATTATTTCTTATTGATAAGAAAACATATAGTGCTTTCTCTCTGTACTGAAAAGCTGCAGTTGGCCTAGGCTTCTAGGATAACGGAAGGTACTTTGATGTCAGGCTTTTCTAATACTGAACAAGTAATTGGTGTCTTTGTCACTGGTCAGAAGCTGTTATTATTTCTGCTTATTTTGAGAAGGACTGTAGGTAACTTGCCCTTCCATTTGTAGACAAAATTGTTACAGAATTGTTATGCTGCAAGTGGTGCTGCAAGGATGGTCCAAGAAGCATCTCCATCCAGACCTAGAAAGGCTGGCGCAGAATCACAGCAGGGTTTAGGTGGGAAGGGACCACCGAAGGTCTTTAGTCCTGTCAGCTGCTCGAAGCAGGACTAACCCCAAAGCTGGGTCAGGTTGCTCAGGGCCTTGTCCTGTCGAGTTTGGAGCATGCTGAGGGATGGAGAACCCATAGTCTCGTCCTTTCACATGCTGGCTACGCTCTGGCCAGCACAGCGTGGTGTGTGGCCGGCCTTCATCACCGCAGGGATGCAGTGCTGCCTCACGGTCAAGAGAACTGACTGTTCCCAGGGTGCACAGACTCTGGGGAGATGCTTCAGAGACGCAAGCTCGGAGAGAATGCAAGGGATTCTGGCTGTAACCAGATTCTTGGGGGGAAAAAAGGGGGGCAGAGTGGGATTTAACATGTGTTTCCTTGCCATTCGTACGGGTGCACGTGAACATCTGGAGTAAGTTGCTTGCAAGCTTAGCTCCTCTTTTGCCTTTTGCTTGTAAAGATGTACTGCATGTTGAGAAGAGGCAGTTAGCTTGGACCCATGCAGTCCCTGTTCGGAGAATTGCGCTGTTGGGGCAAACAGATCACCAGTAACAGGGAACCTGCAAGCTAAGCCGTGCTCTCATGCATTTGTTTCTTCCCAGTCTGCATCGGGTTGGTGGCTTCCTCGTGCTTTTGGTGAGGATAGGTGCAGAAGGAGCCGCGAATCTGGGTGCATAACCTGTGAAAGAGCTGGCAGGCAGTTTTGTAAGGTGAGTGGAAGCGTAGCTGCTGTTGGTTTTTCCCCACAGTCGGCTGTGAAGACCTGCCTTTATTCTGCAGCGTTGCCAGTGCCTTCAGAAAGCTTTGACGCTGTGTTTTCGGATATTCCGTTTGGGAAGAAGTTCAAGATCACAAAAGACATACAGCTCCTGCCGGATATTCTCCAGGGAATGGAGAGGTCCGTGTGGCCTTTGACAGGCTTGGGGTTTGGTTTGCGATCCTAACCGGTCAGTCAGCTTTATGTTTGCTTTATTCCCAGCGCTCTCCAGCTCTGTAATCCGATCCTGTGCAGGCTGTGGGAGTCCGAGTCCTCTGCTTGTCCCTCACAGGCTGTTGTGGCTTGTCGTGCAAGCCGTGGCAGTGCTGATGGCAGCGCCAGTTGGCAAGGAACGAGCTGCTTGTGTGAGCCACACGCACAAAGACTCTCTACAAGGCCTGACAGGGAAATGTGTGAGCCACACACGCAAATACTCTCTACAAGGCAGGATGGGGAAAGAGGAGAGAATGACCTAGACAAACTGAAAGCGTGGCCAGGCGAATAAAGCAGCAGTCCTTTCTCAGCTGAGGTCTGATTGTATAAAATCCTCGGCTTTCCTTTTGGGTTCACAACCCAGCTTTTACCAAGCTTCCTGCCTTGGCAGGAAGGATCTCAGACCAGAAAGTGGCGGTATGCATTTTCCTTTCTGTTAGCGTATCCTGGAACGTCCAGCTACCCACCTGGTCTGCTTTTAGATGCCTCCTTGCATCTCTCACCCTGTCATTTTGTGGCAGGGTTGAGCCAAGCTAATAGCGGGCTGCTTGTAACGGGCAGTTCAAACCATCTGCCCCTGTATTTCTTTTCTTGGCTGAAAAGGAGCCCTTTCTGTAGGACTGGTCTTGAGTGGGTGTTGGTCTCGCTCACGCAGTGCAGGAATGGGGTGGGAAGATGGTGAGGAAGGTGAGGTAGCTCCAGAGAGTGGCAGGGCAATCTTATGTCGGCTTGTGCTGACCATCCCTCCCTTTGGCCGTGCTTGTCTTCTGGTGTCACTTGCTCTATTGGGCCATCGCAAGCAGAATATTTCCTTGGGGAGGTGGAGGTGAGAAAGGGACCATGACCACGAGAGCCCCACCGGTAAGACTGTTCAGTCCCCTTGCTGTGAACAGAGCCAGGGTAGTCCTTTTTTCCCCCTCTTTCAAAGCCAAGTGTAATGTTTGCTCATGTACTAAGAGAAATGGATGACAAACAGTGGTTACTTTTCCTCTGTTTCCTGGGTTTGAAAGCCATTAAGGCCCAGTGGCACACAGAAAGGACAGACCTTTTGCAGGTTCCAAAGGGAAAGGCCAGCCATTAAGCACTGGAAAATGCAGAGCCGCTCCCCTGCTAGCCTCTTCCCATCCCTCTGTTGCCATGGGTGGCTTCTTGGCCCACGAAGGAGAAGTTCTCTTGGGCTCTAACTCCAGCACGCTGCACTGCCCCGTAGGGATGCTTGGTGCAAGCACTATCCAGGCTATGACCATCCTGGTTGATGAACTTTCTCTGCCTTGCAGAAGACACCATTTCCAAGCTGTGAAATTGCAGTTGCCATAAATGCTTTTGACAGAGGCAAGTATTTTACTACAGATCCTGTAGCTTGACAAATGCCTCATACCCAAGAGACCATCCAGGATGACCATGCAGGAATGAAAATCACCCAGTAGTTCAGCTCGTTTCAGTCGTTTAAGACAAGGCTTTTGGCTAGCACACAGTCAAGAAAATTTAAAACCAGAACTAACCTGCGCTGAAACCTTGATTGGCACCGTGTTCTTCATCAGTTCTTTGCATTTCTTGCTTTCCTCGGGAGCTTTTCCTTATGAAAAGAAACAAGAAAGATCGGTCACAAGCAGGCAGAAAACCTGGCCTCCACATACTCGGTGCCTACACAGCAACATTAGCAAGGACCTGCCTATACACAGAAGATTAAATTAAGGTACCATTTTCCTACACAGCAAGCAACTAAATGCGTTTTGAGCTTCTTTGGACCAGATCAATTGGGTGGGGTTGTTTTTCAACAGTTCATATAAAGGTCTCACTATTATTCCATCATTATAAATCCATAACCGGCACCAACCTGTCATTCCCAGAAAGGTCCTGAGCTCTTTTACCATCTGAGGGAGGGGAGTCCTGCAGGTGGCTGCTTTCTGCTCTGTTCCTGGTTCTCTCTGTCCTCCAGACAGCTCGTGTCCAAGGTAGGTTACCCGCTGGCGCACCATCTGAGCTTTCTGTTGAGAGACTCGATACCCATTTAGTCCCAAAATGTTTCACAAACTGATAGTCCACTGTATACAGTCAGGTTTTGTTTCGGTTGCTATTAATAAATCGTCTACATACTGTAAAAGAGTTCCACCTCTGGATGAGGGGGTTCCATGCTTCAAGTTCTCGTGCTAGTTGATTTCCAAAGGTCGTTGGGCTGTTCTTAAAACCTTGGGGTAACACTGTCCAGGCAAGCTGGGTTTTTCTACCCGTGGTAGGATTTTCCCATTCAAATGCAAATAATTTCTGACTCTCTTTGGCTAAAGGCAGACAGAAGAATGCATCCTTTAAATCCAATACTGTAAACCATACTTGATTATCTCGTAATTTAGTAAGTAAAATCTAGGGATTAGCCACCGCAGGGTGTATGTCTGTAACAATTTTATTCACTTCTCTTAAATCCTGTACTGCCTGATAAGTTCCATCTGCTTTTTTTTCACCTGTAATATAGGTGTATTGTATTCTGGCTCACATTCCACTAGTAGTCCATGCTGTAAAAAGTTATTGATTGGTCCTTTTATTCCTTTTGGGTCCTGTAGTTTCAAGGGCCCTGTTTCAGCCCCCCTCCTTTTTCATTCCATATTTCTGTCTCTCGACTTTAAAGTTCTCCTCTGCTCTATTTTTTTTTTTTTCTATTCAGAGCAGCAGCTAAAGAACCTTGTACCCTGATACCGTTTTGTCTTAAATCACTTTACACAACCCTTCGTAAAATCCAGAGGGATTTTACTTTATTTTTTTTTCCAATACCACATTAAACTTTTTGTCTTCTGTACCTCTTAATTGTCTATAAAGTTGTCACAGCGTATTATAATTCAATTAATTGTTTCTTTGTGAGGGGATCACCTCCTCCTGAAGCTCATGTTACAAAATAAGAACTTCTTAATTTCTTCACCGATCGGTTAACACAACACATGCACACCCCCCTCTCCCCCCCGCCCCAAAAGGGATCTTGTAAAATCCTTCTGTTTACCAATTGTGTATCGCCAAGTACAACAATATATACAGGTAAATTACTTCAGCTAATATGTTTATATGTATATACACATAGAGCTCCTTTAAAACGATATATACAGTATATTCCATACATACCCCAAAACCAGAGTCCCAAAGTGATCGATCAATGCAAATCACTAGAGATCTTGTAACCCCACAATATACACCAACTTGGAAGTATTTTCAAATCAATTCCCCAGTTCCCAATTCGATTCCTAAATCGTGCCAATTTCTCTTTAAACAAACTAAACCCTGTTGGCGTGGGTTACGGATCCGTTGTAACGATGTGACCCCAATATGAGTATGATCGTTCACCCTTTATTAGTCAGCAAAAACAACGTTTATAAAGCAAAACTATTACAGCATCTGAATGGTTAAACCCCTAATCCATATATAGGCAAAACTACTGCAACTCGTTGTGATTGGTGCAGAGCTGCATCTCGAAGTGAAAACAGTGCTGTGGCAGGAAACAACAACGTGGCAGGAAGGAAGTGACAGTGTGGCAGGAAACGGTGACGTTCCCCCTGCTCCAGTGTCCCGAGCTCGTCGCGCTGCCTTCCCAGCAGGGTTCCGTGTCCGCCGCTCCCAGGGCTCACTTCCGGATCGGACCCTGGGTTGCTCAACGCACCAAGCTATGTCCCCTCTCGTCCAGCCAGGACTCCACAATTCCCCCTTCTTGATTTTGAGCAAGCCAGGTTTGCTTTGTCATCTTGGAGAGAGCCCTTTTAAGACAGCTAAAGCAAATACATATTATAATTCCAACAGCAAGTAACACGATACATATGCACAGAATTTCTACAATTAAACGGTTAAGCCAAGCGGGCAGATTACCAAAGAGCGAGGTGAGCAATCCATCAAAAAATCCCTGGTTTTGTTGTATTTGATTGGCGTGCTGTTCCAGCCATTGTAATTGCTTGTGGATGGACTTACTATGATCGGACAAGTTCATACAGCACATGCCTTCGGAATCCTCACAGCCATGTCCCTGGGCCAGCAGTAAAAAATCATTTGCGGCTCTGTTTTGCAATACCGCATGTCGTACACTACTCTGATCTTCTAGCAGGGATTGCAAGACTTTTGTGGTAACACTGGCTTGCTTCTCTGCCCAGCGTTCCGTGTTCGCCACTCTACTTCTGTAGCAGTGTTCCGTGTTGGCTACTTTCAAGGTCTATCTCCATTACCAAGCCTGGGTTGCTCAACAGCACCAAACTATGTCCCCTCTCGTCCAGCCACGACTCCACAATTCCCCCTTTTTGTTTTTTGAGCAAGCCAGGTATAGTTGATGAGGTTGCTGATGATGAGAGCTGACATAATTTTGGTCTTCAGGTTGCTACCACTCTTTCAGAGGCCCACACAAACTACAATGCTAACAGATATAAGAACACAAATGCTAATTGAGGACATAGAGATGTGAAGTGCATACCACAACCTGCTGGATATAAAGAAAGATTAAATTAACTTGAGAATGATACATACTGATGGTAAATCTGTTACCTAGCATATGGGTGTAGATTGATTTACTTGTATTCAATTTTCTTGCTGGATTTACTTGTATCCAGTTTTCTTCCTGTGTGGATGGTGGGACTAAAGTACCGCTTGACCACACCGTATCGTTATTGTCAATGGGAGGGGATGCATCTCATCTCGTTAGGCGTTGAAATAGCGGTGTATCAATAATACGAGCTCAGTAAATTTGCACTTGGGTTATAGGTATACTTATCACATATACAAACATCCATAACATTCAGTATTGGCTATCCATGTTAATCACCTAGGTTAAGATCAATGTATCTAGAACTATGACTCACTAACTATATAGGCTAAAATTAATGTACATAAAAGCGTAAAGCTGCAAACATCAGCACATCTATTCCCTGCTGCATCAAATGCTTCCGAAGTTTTGATAAATCAGAGTCCAAATACAACAATCTAAAGTCAAAAATCAGAAATAGTCAATGCCTGCAGAACTTACCAAACCGGAGACACAAAACAGTTACTTAGTCCAGACAAATCCACTAGATCACAGAAACCAAATAAATCCATCAGAACACAGAAATACAAGCACGGTAACAAAACCACACGTTCATGGTCGCGACCGCACACACACACAGGCACCCAAGTTTTCAGCATAAATCCAAACATTGCAGACAGGACTTACCATAATATTCAACATTTACCAGACAAATTCCCAAGCCTCAGTCCCAGGAAGAGCACTCTCTTTTCAATTCTGGATTAGAAAGGACGCTTTCCCTTCCCGTCAGGGATGTGGCTCAGTGCTGTGAAGCTTTTACTATGACTAACAAATGGGCAGCAGAAACACCACTGGAAGAATGCCTGGGCCTTATGAATGGTTCGTGCTCAGAACTGTTTGGTCCAGGGATCAGAGGTTCTCCCCGAGAATCCCTTGGTGCCGGCTGGAGGTCCTGCGATCCCTCGGACCATTGATGTTCAAGAGCAGGGTCCTACCTGGGTACCCAAAATCTATCACTAGAAAGCAGCAAAATAGTTAACTTTCTAAAACTTACTGTTGGAGTTGTAGAAAGCAGGCATTCTTTACTGCAGTGCTGAACGCCCAGGGAATAGTTCTACCCAAATGTGTGTACCGAAAAGACACTCTTACTAGATATTTACGCCATGCTAACATACATAATCATTACATTCCCGAGAAGCGGTTAATATTTTCTTGGCCACATGATATCAAAAGTTCCATTCCAGAGTCTTCAACTCCTGCGCATCAGCACACAACCGACCTAAAAGAGGATAAGGCTGGAAAACAAAAAACCTCATAAATGATATACAAATTTGTTGGTAAATTGACATTAATTCTGGAGGTAAAGGCAATTGCAATTCTATCTGAAACCTTTTGTAAAACAGTTTTTGCTTTTGGCATTGATCTTTGGGAAAATAATAAATCCGAGTCCTTTTTGACAAAGTAAATCGAGGGGACAACTCTTCAGCCATAATGTCAATATTTCCACCTTTCAGCAGAGTGAATAACGCCATCTCGACAGACCCCCTGAACCGTGGGGAGATGATAAAGTCCAGCTGTTTGCTCACAAGGAATTCTACTGCAGTAACTGAATTGCGTACATTTTTTGTACCCAAGTCCTTGAATGTCAGAAAGACGGTTCTCGCCGCGCCGCTTCTGGGCTGGCCGGGCCGGGCCGGCGCGCTGGGATCGAGGGGAGGGGGGGGAAACAGGGGGGGGAACCGTGCCGCCGGTTGCCCGGGGGGAGCCATGTGCCCCACCAGGTGTAAGGTTTGCTGACCCGTTCGATGCGGTGACTGCTGGCGCGGCGGCGGGACAGCGTCTGAGGGACTGCGCAGTTTGATGTTGGAATTCACCTCGCTTTGATCTCAGGTCGGCCTGGGGCTGCCAGGCGGCCATGTTGGTACCCGGGGCATGGCGGGAGCTGTGGGCCCGGGGATGGCGCCGGCCATGTTGGTTCCCGGGGCATGGCGGGAGCAGTGGGCCCAGGGCTGCCGCCGGCCATGTTGGCCCCCGCGGCATGGCGACAGCTATGAGCCCGGAGCTGCCGGGTGGCCATGTTGGTTTCTGGGGCATGGCGTTAGCTGTGGGCCCAGAGCTGCCGATCAGCCATGTTACTTCGTGGTGCATGGCGGGAGCTGTGGGCCCGGGGATCCTTGGCGGCCATGTTGGTTCTCAGGGCAAGGCTGTAGCCGTGGGCCCGGGGTTTCCGCTGGCCATGTTGGTTCCTGGGGAATGGCCAGAGTTGTGGGCCCGGGGCTGTTGCCGGCCATGTTGGTTCCCGGGACATGGCGGGAGCTGTGGGCCCGGGGCTGCCGGGCAGCCATGTTGGTTCGCAGGGCTTGGCGGGAGCTGTGGGCCTGGGTCTGCCAGGCAGCCATGTTGGTTCCCGGGACAAGATAAGAGCTGTAGGCCTGGGGCTACCGGGCGGCCATGTTGGTTCCCAAGGCACGGCGGGAGCTCTGTGTACGGGGCTGCTGCCGGGCATGTTAGTTCCCGGGGCATGGCGGGAGCTGTGGGCCCGGGGCTGTTACCGGCCATGTTGGTTCTCGGGGCATTGTGGGAGTTGTCGGCCCGGGGCTGCCGCTGGCCATGCTGGTTCCCAGGGCATGGCGGCAGCTGTAAGCCTGGGGCTGCCGTGCGGCCATGTTGGTTCCCGGGACATGGCGGGAGCTGTAGGCCTGGGACTGCCGGCCGGCCATGTTGGCTCCCGCGGCATGGCGGCACCTATGAGCCCGGCGCTGCCGGGCGGCCATGTTTGTTCGTGGGGCATGGTGGGAGCTGTGGGCCTGGGGCAGACTGAGGATGAGAACTTTTGTACGAGGACGTTGTTGCTAACAAAAGAATACAATTTAACTCAGTCATATTGCAGTGATTTGTTCTTGTTTGCATTTTTAGGTTGTCATAAATCAGTCAACAGAATGGTTTAATTTTTATTCTGTATGTTTGTCTGAATGGCACATGATACAGGAGAACTTCAACAACTAGCTACAGACAACAGCAAGTGTAGATTTAGCTATAAAAGGTGCTGTACTGTTAACTGCTAAATGCACAGCAGGCTTTTAAACTTCAATTTCAGAGATTTATACAGGTCTTCAGAGTTTCTCATTTGGTTTAATCTTTCGCACATCAGTAGAAAATAATAATCAGTGCATTTTAATTGAAAGAAATTTTTAAAATGCATGCTTTAGAAAAAAAAACTGGTTCAAGGAGCCACTGAAACACATTTAAATGTATGGACTCTGTCATTTTAGCACAGTTTTATCTCCCACAGAATGAACTACTCATTATGGAAGTTCCATGGTCAGTTTTACTCAAGAAATTATGCTGACAATAAGTGTATCTTTTTTTTCCCCTCCTCTCAGGCTTTGTGAGCCAAAGAAAGATTTAATTGCCCGAGTAGTGAAAATAATTGGGAAGAGAAAAGCTATTGAACTGCTTATGGAAACAGCTGAAGTGGAACAAAATGGTGGACTGCTCATAGTGGTAAGAAAAATGTGATATTGTGGGTTTGCGGGGACACCGCCCCCCCCGACTTTTTACTTGTAGAATATTTACGTAGTATGATTGCGCGGCTTTCACATTGTACAGGGTTCTCCCAGAGCCTCGTGGCCTCCCCTCCCCATGAAACTTGCTTAATAAATGCTAATGTAACCTTCCAGCGGGATTTGAGTGAGCAATGAGGTGAATGTGCCTGGAAATTGCCGCACTTTTGTATTGAGATTGGTGTCTGTTCCGCAGTGCTAACGCTGTATCTGTTACTCTGCCCCCCCTCGGGGTCTCTTGCTGGCAGACTGAAGAGTGGAGGGTTCTGAAGCTTGAATCAAAGCTTGTGGTGTTCGGATGGAGGTGAAGCCTCTGGCCCAGTGCTGCCGTGAGTCCGGTGGGTGTTTGGCAGCACGGACAAGCCTGCTGGGTTAATCAGCGTGCCGTCAGAGGCCCGCGGGCCCAGGGAGCATTTCTGATGTCGCATTTGAGGAGTGACTTTCAGAAGGGAATCTGTTAGCTTGATTAGAGAACCATTGGCTTGTGTTATCAGTAGATCAAAGCTCAGTACTGACTTCTGTTACAAATCATGGTAAAAATCCTGTACTTAATGGTTAGGTTTTCAATTTCTCGGTATGTTTTGTGGCTATTAAATAATGAGCCTCAGTGCAAAAGTTCAGAAACAAAAAAAGTGGGAGGAAACTAAGAAATACCTTCGGGCGTTTGTTCAGAATTTACATCTGTTAAGTTCTGTCACTGGAAGTAGAGAGGAGGAAAAAAGGGGGGGGGGGGGGGGGAAAGGCTGTCAACAAAAAAAACGCAGCAAAAAAAAATTACCACCTCCCGCCTCAAAAACGAGATATTGAATTGCTGTGACAGAGCTCTGGTGAAGTTCAGGCGGAGCTGGGTGCAGGGAAGGCAGTGAAATTTGTGCACTGAGGACAGGAGAGGAGGAGCGAGCCAGCGCGCACCCTCCCCCCATCTCCCCCGCTGGCCGAGGGAGCTGAGTTTGTTCCTCGGCCGCTCTGCCGCAGCAGCCGGAGGGGGTTTGGCCCCAGGGATGGGGGCTTCCCCCCCCCCCCCCCCGTACAGGAGGCTGCTCCTGCTGCCGCTCGCGGGGCTCAGCTGCTGCTGCCGGCGGTGCCGGTGCTCGCCCCGCCGGCCCGTCCCCCCCTTCTCTGTCCCAGCGGCTGTCCCGTCGGGTTTCCAGCCCCCGCCTGCCCCCGGTCAAACCCCCGCAGGTGCCTGCGGGGCCGCAGAAGGTCGCCCGTGGGGGGCAGCTGACGGCCCCCCCGCCCTCCCGGCGCTTCCCCCGGGCCGCGGCTGCTGACCCGCTCCCGGGGGGGGGTGGGGGTGGGGGTGCCTGCGGATCGCCCTCCCCCGCCGCCTGGGTGCGGGCACCGCCTCCGCGCCCCGGGGCCGCTGCCGCCCGTCAAGGCCCGGTCCCGGCGGGGGGGCCGAGATGGCGTCGGGGGGGGCCGGAGCCTCTCCCGGCGCGGGACTGCCCAGGGCACGGCTGGTGCAAACCTCGGCTGCGCGGGTCGCCTGCTTGGTCGGTGCTGGAATAAGAATTTCCGGTCAGACGGATTGATGTCTGCGAGCTGGTGGGATTTTATCTGGGAGATCACGGACGGCCTTCAGCTTTGAGGATCAGATTGAACTAGGAGTCTACAGGAGAACTGGAAATACCTTTTTTTTTACTTCCCCCTTAACCAGCTCCCAGGTTTTTAAGTGCATTGGCCTGTGCGCTCCCCGTGCCTCTCCCGTGCGCTCCCCGTGCCTCTCCCGCGCGCTCCCCGTGCCTCTCCTGTCACAGCTGGGTCAAGAGGACTACTCACGGGTGTAAGTTCAGGCACGTGTTGCAGACCTTGCGAGGCTGAAGGCAGGCTGATGAAGAGCAAGGAGAGATTTCCTTTCTAAACTTGTGGCCTTTGTTCTGGGCTGGATCAGTGTGATTCCCGTTCGTGTCTGTGTTTCAGCCCTGGAAAGTGCCCCACATCTCTCATCCTGGACCAAGGGCTTTCGGGGAGGATGGTGCGTTAGGCTGGTCCTCCGTCCCTGGGAGTGACTCTCAGGGCTGGGCTGGTTTCTAGGGCTGCTGAATTCTTGTGCGGAGTTCGACCCCTGCACGATTTACTCTTGGTTCCGCAGAGCTCGTAACCAGAGGGAGGCCTGGGTCTCTGCTGGGGGGTAGATGGGCGCTGAGAGCTCAGCTGTGCCTGTGATGGCTGCTGCTGCGGTTCCTGGGCTCACACATCAATGAAATCTGAACACGGTCTCTGCTAACAGCTGTTCTCGGTCTGCAGGAAAATCAAATGCTGAGCCTGAACTACTGAACCTGAAGCTGCTTTTTCTTCCAGGGAAAATGCTGCATGAGGTTCAAAGCCTTGTCACTGAGGAGCCAGGGTATTGGCTGGATGTTCTCTCCACCTGGAGAAACCTTCACGGGTGTGAGGGGAAGAAAGGCAGCGTCTCTCCAGAAGACCGCTTGCCTCTGAAGAGGAAATCGGCAGAAGAGACAAATCCTGCAGCGAAAAGGCAGCAAACGGAACAGGTGAGAGAGCCCGTGCCTGAGGAGGGTCGAGTGGAAGCTGGAGAGAGGTGTGTGGGACCGGAGAGAAAGAGCCCTCAGGGCTGCCGGGCTGCAAGCCAGGCTTCCTTAGGAGACCCTCCCAGAAGCAGGGGGAGAAACCTGCTGCGAATGAGCAGCTTGGCTGCAGAGTTTCTCGTGGCTGTCGCGGGGCGATTGCCAGAATACTTCCTTCACAGGTACGCTCTATGCTAAAGTGTCTGCGTGTTAGAAGGAGGTAGCGAAGGGGAAGAGAGATGTGTAGTTCATTTGTCATTTCAGCTGTGTGTTGTCTGTTTTAGAACAGCAAGCGGATTGAAGCTTTTTCTGCATTTTCTCAGAAAAGCCCTTAACCTGCATTTACCTTAAACAAGTAGAAATCCAAGGGCGGTTGTTAATTTGTGGGCACTGTTACCCTGAATTTGTTTCCAATCGATGCCTGTTATTGTGGACAAGTAAAGGCAAGAGGTTGGGGTGGCCGGGCTCGTGGAGCCTGAGGAGTGATCTGATGGTGGTTTGCAGGTGCTTAAAGGGCCATTGCGAGGACAATGGAGCCGGATTCCTCTCAGTTGTGGCAGACAGTGGAGAAGATGGGGCAAAAGGCAGAATGTGCAGCTTCGCTGTGCTCTGGGTGGGTGTTGGGGAGAACTTGTTCCCCAGGAGGGTGGTGCAGCCCTGGGAGATGCCCTGGGGGGCAGATGGGATTAGTGGCTGGGAGAGGGTGGTGGCACAGGCACCTCCAGGGGCCCTTTCCATGCAGCACTTTACCCATCTACGGTATCTTTCTACTGTGAGGAAAATAAAAAAAAAAATCGAAAAGAAACCCTGTGTAGCTGCAATTTATGCAGATTTCTCTTACTGGAAAATAACAGTCACTTAGCGAGATCTTTCTTTCTTTGCTGCTAAAGCTGGTGCCTTGGGAAGGTGGGACGCATCAGCCTGCCAGCAGGAATGTTTGCTTCAGTTTGTGCTGTGCGTTTGAGCTCTCCTGCTCTGAAGGTGTTCAGAGCTTTATGGATGCCCTAACAGCATTAAAATCGTGAGTTGCAGTTGTGCCTTCACAAGTTTGCTCTTAGGTTCTCTGGGTTACAGCCGCCAGAAATATTTTGTGCGCGATACACAATTCTAAAACGATGACAGCTTTTGTTGTAGCTTGGGCAGGACCTGAACTTCGGCCTCCTGCGCTGGAGCTGAGTGACCGTCGTTTTGTCCTGCCGTGCCTCTGCTCTGCCCCTGGCTCGCTGGCTGTGCCCTGGGGTGCCTCTTCTGGTCTTTGTACCAATGTTCTTGTAGGGATGAAAGAGACCCTTTCTCTCCCCAGGTGTTTGTGAGGATGGTGCAGGCAAGGCTGTGAGCTGTAGTTCTCTTGACCCCGTTATTTCTGCTGCCTGTGCCTGTTCTCTCCCCTCGCAGGAGATGGGAAGAGCCGCTGGCGCAGCGCTCTCGAAGCAGTGTGGGTGGCGGGCTGAGCTGCGGGACCCCGATCTGGGGGTCGTGGTGGACGGCCTGTGGCTGCTTCCAGGGTTGCCCCTGACATCTTTTGCTGTGTGTTCTGCTCCCTTTGCACGTGGGGCCGTGGCCTCTCCCTGTTTGTCTTTGTGCCGCTGAGTTGAGCTAGAAATGATCTGGTAGCGCTGAGCAGAGCTTTTTGGTAGGCGCTGTGTGTGTGCCGTGCAGAGCCCTCAAACACCAGCCCGGCCAGCGTGGGCCTGTACGAGAGGGGCAGGATCCACACAGGCGCTGTCTTGGGATGCTTACGGACTGCTGGGCTCCGCTGGAAACGGAGATGGCCCGAGCCACTGGGCAGCTGGTTCAGCCTCTGTAGGGGAAGAGAGCGGGCAGCAAGGCCATGTTCTCGAGGAGCTGGACTTGAGAATGCCCATGGTGGGAGAGCCTCCTCCTAGACCCTCTCCCCGACAAGGAGCTTGCTTAAGGAACCCTCCCTTGTGCCAAGCTGCCTGGAGACCTCGGAGAGGACTGGCTGCTCGTGACAAGCTGTTTCTCCATGCCTGTGCTTGGCGTGTGGAAGCTGCTCTCAGCACTGATGCTGAGGCCGCCTGTGAAAGCTCCGAGTTCATCCACTGGCTCCGGTTTTCCCAGGCTCTGCATCAAAGATGGCTTTGTTGAGCCTCAGGTGGGGCTCTTGGTCTTGTCCACGTTTCTGCTCTGAAACCGTTCAGGTGCTGAGGACTGGGACATTTCAAAAGCGTCGTGTTTCTCTGTGGGCTTCCTGGGGAGGGATTGTGGTCATGCAAGACCTGTTGGGGAGCTCAGTCTGCTTTTGGGATGCTCTGAACAGCACAGGAGGACAATTTCTTTGAGGTGCCTGTACTTCTGGAAGGATGACCTACACCTGCCTTCCATCTGAAATATGGCTTGGTGGCACTCACTTTTTGATGGGGGTTTGTTTTGGGGTTTTGTGTGTTTTTTTGAAAAGGGGGTGTATGTGTGAACAGCTCAGTGCTAGTAGCTAGCATACTGTGAAGAATCCTCTCCTGCTTAGAGTGAGTGGTTTTATAACTAAAAATATCCATTCAGCGTTACAAACTCGGCTCCCTTAGATTCAAGTGCTTGCTGATGGATTCCTGGCTGACAAAATTCCCCTCCCTGCTTGCTTGGATATTAAATCCTCTTTAAAGTGGCCTTCAGGTTACCTAGTGTGATTTCTTCCAGCGAATCACAATTGTCGAAAGTGTGCGTTTTTGTTCATAAAAAGTAGGATCAGAAGTTTGTAGAAACATCTTCTGAGTCTGGTTTAAATGAGGTAAAGCTATTGCTGTTTCAGGTTGAGGGTTTCTAATGTAATTTTTTTCCTCTTTCCGATCTTTGTACATCTTGATGACATTCACACTGTGGTGGGGATTCCTCTTTTCAGGTAGGCATTCTCCTCACCGGATTTGTCTAGGCAGTGTCAGAACGGGCATAATTTCTAAATGCTCTTGCTGTGAGTGTTTGCCTTCTGGTTTAATATTCACTGGACTGTCACACTGGTCTTGTGGTCTGTCTGGAGCTGAGCTGAGCATGTAGGCCAGACTTTGCAGGGAGTTATGGATAAAAGCAGAGTGTTGACGTGCGGAAAGCAGACTCCACAATCTGTCAGACTGTAAAGTAGGGATGTTTATTCGGCGCCGGGCAGCACAGGGGGGGCAGTCCCACCAAAGTCGTGCGCGCCAAGCAGCAACGTGTCTCTTCAATTTATACAATCAAGTATTACATATACATTAGATTTCCCAATAAACCTATACATATGCATCTATCCTTATTGCATATCAAAATCAGTTCCGAGAAATAATTTCCATATTATAATTAGTTCCAAGAAGTAATTTCCATAGACTCCTCCCAGCTGCGCTTGCGCAGTGCCTCCTGGTGGTGGTCGTCGGGGGTCCCAAGATGAAGGCCCATCCTCTTCATCACGGTGTTCGCTGATGGCCCTTTGTTTCTGCGCAAACTCAGTTCTCCCCTGGCTCCCATCCACACAGCGGGGTCGGTCTTGACCGGTTCTAGGCGACTCCCAGCCCCTATCAGGAACTGACCTCTTTGGATGGAGATGCCAGACTCTCTGCTTCAGTTAATTTAGACAATAGATAGGCACTATCAACTCTCTTTAAATGGACTGCAACTATTAGGTAATGCCACTTCTGTTAAAATCCCTTTTAACCCCTTCCTTCAGTCCCCCCTTTTCAAAGAAGTTATTAAATTCTTTTACTACTCTTAATTCAATTATAGTACATGATTATTCAGCATCTTCTCAAAATACTTCTTGGACTCCAGCTTTCATCGTAATTGGTTCCTTTTCCATTCACTATAAGAATCTCCCGTACTCCTGCAACACCAAAGGCTACACCTAATCAAAATACACAAAATGATACCTAGCATTATGATCCAAACCATTGTAACAAATAATTGCCTCAGCCATCCTAAATTAGTTAACCAAGAGGTGAGTTTTTCCCGTATTTCTGAGAAACCCCAGGATGTATCATCTTGGGCAACGAAGTAACACCTTGGTCTTTTCCCAGATTTTATTCAAATCTGTTTCTATTCTTTTATTCTGGTTTACATAGGTGCAACAGGTTTGATTAATAACCATGCACAATCCTCCTTCCTTAGCTAAAATCCCATTCAATTTTGCTTTACCACCTTGCTTAAAGATTCTACTTCTAATTGTATTCCTGGTATGGCATCCAATGTTAAATTTTCCAGAGTTTTGACAGTAGCCGATATATTAACTATAGCTTTCTCTAACTCGCTTACTCCCAAAGAGGGGATTAACCATCGCACAAAGCTATGAAAGCCAGTGCCTCGAATTACCAACGGATTCTCCGCTCTCTTAAAACGAATCCAGGGGGTTCTTAAAAGTCCCGTAAGAGGGGAGGTACCTTTGTGAATGCTTGCTCCAGGCGCAAGGTACCCTCTAGTACAATGTCCTTTCCAGCTTAAAGGTAAGCTCTTTCTAGCCCTTCCGTCACCGCAAAGCCACCAATATCCAGGTCCCATGTTGCACCTTGGACCCTTGTTCTGTTCTCTACCATCTTCCCTACCTTTTTCCTTTCTTGGTGTTTGAATGAGGTATAAACTTGAAGTCAAGTTTAATCTGTTTCAGTCTTTCCGCATCAAAAGTCCCTAAATCTTTGGCAGCAGGACAGTCTTTCATGTCTATCCATGTTTTGTCTTCGAATCCTAAACAACGACCCAAAATCACTACCTTTTCTGAGAGCGGGAGGTCTAGGTCAAAACTTGGTCCTTCTCTTGTATTCCCCTTCCCATATACACGTGATCCATTCCTGTTCATTCCATTAGTGTAAATGGCCCAATTTCTAGTCGATATTCCTATTAAAGGGAGTTGTAGCCCACCCCGAGGGAGAGTATTGCATATCCAACAATCGGATAAGTTCAGTATTCTCGACATATTTTCAGTTATTTGTAAATAGGTGTTTTGGCTCCAGGCTTCCCCTCTAGGTAATGTCCATCCTAAAAATACAATTTTTATCAATGCCTTGATACTTTGAGCTTCAAGGGTCCAATTTCTCGCGATGCCCGTGGCTGTTTAGGTGCCCTTTTGACTCTGGTGTGATGAATCCAGGCGTTCTGTTCCTTGATCCTGATGGCCGTGAAGGAGGTGAGCAGTACTTGGTATGGTCCTTCCCACTGTGGCTCTGAAGTTTTTTCTGCAAGAGACTTTATATATACATAATCTCCAGGGTGTATATGAAGTACAGGTCCATCTAGACCCCTCCCCTGGGTTCCAACCACATGTTTCCTGATTTTGTTTAATTGTTTGCTCAATGCCACCAAATAAGAAGTCATAATTTCATCCCCAATTTGCGTGGATATCCCCTTCTGTATCCCGTAGGGTCGTCCATACAGGATCTCAAAGGGGCTCAGTCCCTCCCTTGCCCTTGGCCTTGTCCGTATACACAGGAGGGCTAGAGGGAGGGACTGAGGCCATGCCAAATTTGCTTCTTGCCCTAATTTCACAATTTGTTGCTTGATTAAGTGGTTCATTTTCTCCACTTGGCCGCTCAACTGAGGGCGGTATGGGGTGTGGAGTTGCCAATCTATACCCAGGTGACGGCTAGTTTGTTGTAGTATTTTTGAAACAAAATGTGGTCCCCTATCAGAAGACGTAGTTGCTGGAACCCCAAAATGTGATATTATCTCTTGTATTAATACTTTAGTTACTTGCCGAGCTTTAGCTGTCCTGGTTGGGAATGCCTCCGTCCAACCTGAAAAGGTATCGGTTAATACCAGTAGATATCGGTACCCCGCTTTTCTTGGGAGTTCCGTGAAATCAATTTGCCATTGTTGTCCAGGCCCATTACCTTTTCCAGTCTGACCCATTTCTGGTTTAGGGTTATTGTTTGGATTAGTCTGGAGGCAAAGATCGCACTGCTGAGTCAGCTGTCTCACCGTGGTGTATAGGTTTCTGGCCACAATCTCTCTAATTAGATGTTTATACAAAGCCTCTGCCCCCCAGCGCCTTTTCCTATGTTCTTCCCTTACCAGATGCCATATCAGACAGGAGGGAATGATTAGTTTTCCCTATGGGGTTTGAGCCCACCCCTCCTCATTCTATGACCCTTCTAAATCTGTAATAAGTTTCTGATCTTCCTTAGTATATTCTGGCTTACCTTCTAGGGAGATTTGTCCGTCAGGGATTAAAGCCCCTTCAGTTCTTCCCTCCGTTTTAGCCACCTGTTTTGCCTCTCTGTCCGCCAGCTCGTTTCCTTTTTCCAATTCTGAGCTCACTTTCTGGTGCGCCTTAATATGCATGATTGCCACTTTCTCGGGGAGTTGAACTGCCTCCAGTAGTTTCAGAATTTCTTCTGCATGTTTGATGTTTTTCCCTTGAGAGTTCAATAGTCCTCTTTCCTTCCAGATCGCTCCGTGCGCATGCACAGCTCCGAAGGCACACTTCGAGTCTGTGTAGATATTCACCACTTTGCCTTGGGCCAATTCCAAGGCACGGGTTAAAGCAATTATCTCTGCCTTTTGCGCGGAGGTGTTTATGGGCAAAGGTCTTGACTCTATGATTTCTTGACTGGTGGTACTAGCGTGCCCCGCGTGTCTCCTGCCACTCAGAACATAGCTGCTTCCATCTGTGAACCAGTTTACTCCGTTTTCCATAGGGCTGTCTCTCAAATCCGGGCGACTTGCATAGGTTGTTTCAGTGGTCTCCAAGCAGTCATGATGCACAGACCCGCCTGGCCGCGGTGCTGTGCAGCCTGCTCTGGGTGACCCTGCTTCGGCAGGGGGCTGGGCTGGGTGACCCACAGAAGTCCCTTCCAACCCCCACCATTCCGTGATCCTGTGATCCCCAGCTGAATGAGGGAAGGGAACCAAGACCACAAGTAGCTTGAAGTCTGAATTTTCTACTGAAATCTGTTATCTCTCTCTGTCTCTGGATTTCGAGCGCTTCTTGGAGACCAGCATGGTCTGGAGCACAGAGGCTTTTCTCAAGTCAAAGGACCGCTTCAGTTTTTTAATTAATCCAGAGGTGCATGAGCTGTGGCAGGTGAGATAGAATTTCTCTTTTCCTGCGGTGGGAGCATTTCCTTTTGGGCCCACGTAAGGACTGGACTACCCGTGACTCGTGACACCTGTGTGACTGCACATTCTGGCTCTGTGCCCTGTGACTGAGTGGGAAGGAGGATGAGAACATTGCCCCATGGAACAGAGCAGTCTGGGGAAGAAAAGTTCCTGAAGATGAGTGCTTGGATAACGAGATATTGAATTGCTGTGGCAGAGCTCTGGTGAAGTTCAGGCGGAGCTGGGTGCCGGGAAGGCAGTGAAATTTGTGCACTGAGGACAGGAGAGGAGGAGCGAGCCAGCGCGCAGCCTCCCCCCATCTCCCCCGCTGGCCGAGGGAGCGGAGTTTGTTCCTCGGCCGCTCTGCCGCAGCAGCCGGAGGGGGTTTGGCCCCAGGGATGGGGGCTTCCCCCCCCCCCCCCCGTACAGGAGGCTGCTCCTGCTGCCGCTCGCGGGGCTCAGCTGCTGCTGCCGGCTGTGCCGGTGCTCGCCCCGCCGGCCCGTCCCCCCCTTCTCTGTCCCAGCGGCTGTCCCGTCGGGTTTCCAGCCCCCGCCTGCCCCCGGTCAAACCCCCGCAGGTGCCTGCGGGGCCGCAGAAGGTCGCCCGTGGGGGGCAGCTGACGGCCCCCCCGCCCTCCCGGCGCTTCCCCCGGGCCGCGGCTGCTGACCCGCTCCCGGGGGGGGGTGGGGGTGGGGGTGCCTGCGGATCGCCCTCCCCCGCCGCCTGGGTGCGGGCACCGCCTCCGCGCCCCGGGGCCGCTGCCGCCCGTCAAGGCCCGGTCCCGGCGGGGGGGCCGAGATGGCGGCGGGGGGGCCGGAGCCTCTCCCGGCGCGGGACTGCCCAGGGCGCGGCTGGTGCAAACCTCGGCTGCGCGGGTCGCCTGCTTGGTCGGTGCTGGAATAAGAATTTCCGGTCAGACGGATTGATGTCTGCGTGCTGGTGGGATTTTATCTGGGAGATCACGGACGGCCTTCAGCTTTGAGGATCAGATTGAACTAGGAGTCTACAGGAGAACTGGAAATACCTTTTTTTTTACTTCCCCCTTAACCAGCTCCCAGGTTTTTAAGTGCATTGGCCTGTGCGCTCCCCGTGCCTCTCCCGCGCGCTCCCCGTGCCTCTCCCGCGTGCTCCCCATGCCTCTCCCGTGCGCTCCCCGTGCCTCTCCTGTCACAGCTGGGTCAAGAGGACTACTCACGGGTGTAAGTTCAGGCACGTGTTGCAGACCTTGCGAGGCTGAAGGCAGGCTGATGAAGAGCAAGGAGAGATTTCCTTTCTAAACTTGTGGCCTTTGTTCTGGGCTGGATCAGTGTGATTCCCGTTCGTGTCTGTGTTTCAGCCCTGGAAAGTGCCCCACATCTCTCATCCTGGACCAAGGGCTTTCGGGGAGGATGGTGCGTTAGGCTGGTCCTCCGTCCCTGGGAGTGACTCTCAGGGCTGGGCTGGTTTCTAGGGCTGCTGAATTCTTGTGCAGAATTCGACCCCTGCAGGATTTACTCTTGGTTCCGCAGAGCTCGTAACCAGAGGGAGGCCTGGGTCTCTGCTGGGGGGTAGATGGGCGCTGAGAGCTCAGCTGTGCCTGTGATGGCTGCTGCTGCGGTTCCTGGGCTCACACATCAATGAAATCTGAACACGGTCTCTGCTAACAGCTGTTCTCGGTCTGCAGGAAAACCAAATGCTGAGCCTGAACTACTGAACCTGAAGCTGCTTTTTCTTCCAGGGAAAATGCTGCATGAGGTTCAAAGCCTTGTCACTGAGGAGCCAGGGTATTGGCTGGATGTTCTCTCCACCTGGAGAAACCTTCACGGGTGTGAGGGGAAGAAAGACAGCGTCTCTCCAGAAGACCGCTTGCCTCTGCAGAGGAAATCGGCAGAAGAGACAAATCCTGCAGCGAAAAGGCAGCAAACGGAACAGGTGAGAGAGCCCGTGCCTGAGGAGGGTCGAGTGGAAGCTGGAGAGAGGTGTGTGGGACCGGAGAGAAAGAGCCCTCAGGGCTGCCGGGCTGCAAGCCAGGCTTCCTTAGGAGACCCTTCCAGAAGCAGGGGGGAGAAACCTGCTGCGAATGAGCAGCTTGGCTGCAGAGTTTCTCGTGGCTGTCGCGGGGCGATTGCCAGAATACTTCCTTCACAGGTACGCTCTATGCTAAAGTGTCTGCGTGTTAGAAGGAGGTAGCGAAGGGGAAGAGAGATGTGTAGTTCATTTGTCATTTCAGCTGTGTGTTGTCTGTTTTAGAACAGCAAGCGGATTGAAGCTTTTTCTGCATTTTCTCAGAAAAGCCCTTAACCTGCATTTACCTTAAACAAGTAGAAATCCAAGGGCGGTTGTTAATTTGTGGGCACTGTTACCCTGAATTTGTTTCCAATCGATGCCTGTTATTGTGGACAAGTAAAGGCAAGAGGTTGGGGTGGCCGGGCTCGTGGAGCCTGAGGAGTGATCTGATGGTGGTTTGCAGGTGCTTAAAGGGCCATTGCGAGGACAATGGAGCCGGATTCCTCTCAGTTGTGGCAGACAGTGGAGAAGATGGGGCAAAAGGCAGAATGTGCAGCTTCGCTGTGCTCTGGGTGGGTGTTGGGGAGAACTTGTTCCCCAGGAGGGTGGTGCAGCCCTGGGAGGTGCCCTGGGGGGCAGATGGCATTAGTGCCTGGGAGAGGGTGGTGGCACAGACACCTCAAGGGGCCCTTTCCATGCAGCACTTTACCCATCTACGGTATCTTTCTACTGTGAGGAAAATAAAAAAAAATCGAAAAGAAACCCTGTGTAGCTGCAATTTATGCAGATTTCTCTTACTGGAAGATAACAGTCACTTAGCGAGATCTTTCTTTCTTTGCTGCCAAAGCTGGTGCCTTGGGAAGGTGGGACGCATCAGCCTGCCAGCAGGAATGTTTGCTTCAGTTTGTGCTGTGCATTTGAGCTCTCCTGCTCTGAAGGTGTTCAGAGCTTTCTGGATGCCCTAACAGCATTAAAATTGTGAGTTGCGGTTGTGCCTTCACAAGTTTGCTCTTAGGGTCTCTGGTTTACAGCCGCCAGAAATATTTTGTGCGCGATGCACAATTCTAAAATGATGACAGCTTTTGTTGTGGCTTGGGCAGGACTTGAACTTCGGCCTCCTGCGCTGGAGCTGAGTGACCGTCGTTTTGTCCTGCCGTGCCTCTGCTCTGCCCCTGGCTCGCTGGCTGTGCCCTGGGGTGCCTCTTCTGGTCTTTGTACCAATGTTCTTGTAGGGATGAAAGAGACCCTTTCTCTCCCCAGGTGTTTGTGAGGATGGTGCAGGCAAGGCTGTGAGCTGTAGTTTTCTTGACCCCGTTATTTCTGCTGCCTGTGCCTGTTCTCTCCCCTGGCAGGAGATGGGAAGAGCCGCTGGCGCAGCGCTCTCGAAGCAGTGTGGGTGGCGGGCCGAGCTGCGGGACCCCGATCTGGGGGTCGTGGTGGACGGCCTGTGGCTGCTTCCAGGGTTGCCCCTGACATCTTTTGCTGTGTGTTCTGCTCCCTTTGCACGTGGGGCCGTGGCCTCTCCCTGTTTGTCTTTGTGCCGCTGAGTTGAGCTAGAAATGATCTGGTAGCGCTGAGCAGAGCTTTTTGGTAGGCGCTGTGTGCGTGCCGTGCAGAGCCCTCAAACACCAGCCCGGCCAGCGTGGGCCTGTACGAGAGGGGCAGGATCCACACAGGCGCTGTCTTGGGATGCTTACGGACTGCTGGGCTCCGCTGGAAACGGAGATGGCCCGAGCCACTGGGCAGCTGGTTCAGCCTCTGTAGGGGAAGAGAGCGGGCAGCAAGGCCATGTTCTCGAGGAGCTGGACTTGAGAATGCCCATGGTGGGAGAGCCTCCTCCTAGACCCTCTCCCCGACAAGGAGCTTGCTTAAGGAACCCTCCCTTGTGCCAAGCTGTCTGGAGACCTCGGAGAGGACTGGCTGCTCGTGACAAGCTGTTTCTCCATGCCTGTGCTTGGCGTGTGGAAGCTGCTCTCAGCACTGATGCTGAGGCCGCCTGTGAAAGCTCCGAGTTCATCCACTGGCTCCGGTTTTCCCAGGCTCTGCATCAAAGATGGCTTTGTTGAGCCTCAGGTGGGGCTCTTGGTCTTGTCCACGTTTCTGCTCTGAAACCGTTCAGGTGCTGAGGACTGGGACATTTCAAAAGCGTCGTGTTTCTCTGTGGGCTTCCTGGGGAGGGACTGCGGTCATGCAAGACCTGTTGGGGAGCTCAGTCTGCTTTTGGGATGCTCTGAACGGCACAGGAGGACAATTTCTTTGAGGTGCCTGTACTTCTGGAAGGATGACCCACACCTGCCTTCCATCTGAAATATGGCTTGGTGGCACTCACTTTTTGATGGGGGTTTGTTTTGGGGTTTTGTGTGGTTTTTTGAAAAGGGGGTGTATGTGTGAACAGCTCAGTGCTAGTAGCTAGCATACTGTGAAGAATCCTCTCCTGCTTAGAGTGAGTGGTTTTATAACTAAAAATAACCATTCAGCGTTACAAACTCGGCTCCCTTAGATTCAAGTGCTTGCTGATGGATTCCTGGCTGACAAAATTCCCCTCCCTGCTTGCTTGGATATTAAATCCTCTTTAAAGTGGCCTTCAGGTTACCTAGTGTGATTTCTTCCAGCTAATCACAGTTGTCGAAAGTGTGCGTTTTTGTTCATAAAAAGTAGGATCAGAAGTTTGTAGAAACATCTTCTGAGTCTGGTTTAAATGAGTTAAAGCTATTGCTGTTTCAGGTTGAGGGTTTCTAATGTAATTTTTTTCCTCTTTCCGATCTTTGTACATCTTGATGACATTCACACTGTGGTGGGGATTCCTCTTTTCAGGTGGGCATTCTCCTCACCGGATTTGTCTAGGCAGTGTCAGAACGGGCATAATTTCTAAATGCTCTTGCTGTGAGTGTTTGTCTTCTGGTTTAATATTCACTGGACTGTCACACTGGTCTTGTGGTCTGTCTGGAGCTGAGCTGAGCACGCAGGCCAGACTTTGCAGGGGGTTATGGATGAAAGCAGAGTGTGGTTTCTATCTGTCTGTCTGCAGATCTGTCCAGTTCATTTGGTCGTTCTTATTACAGGGGCTTTTCTGGGTGGTTGTACCGTTATCTTCCCTTGATTTTTTGCTGTCTGCAGGCTTCCTCTGGCAAACAGAAAGTATATCAAACCGGCAGGGCTGCGGTCCGCAGTTGCGTGGGCCATGGCATCTCCGGCTGAAATCGGCGTCAGTGGGTGCTCGTGGCAAAGATGTGGAGTCCTGAATGAAGGAGGGGGTTGCTGCTTGTCAGGGCTGGTGCTGGAAGCTTGGGAGAAGTGTGGTGATTTTAATGCCCCGCGCTCTGATGGCTGTGGGCAGGGTTTGCCTTACCTGTGGTCAGAGCGCGCTGTCACCTGCTGTTCAGCCAGATATCTGCTGTATTCCCGGGTCCTCCTCAGGATCCATATATCCTTGTATGGGTGTGTATGTCTCAATGGCAAGAGTTTTTCACTGTGCGGGCTTCAAACCTTGTTTGGGGTTGTTCTCCCAAAAGAGAACAGAAGCAAGTGTGATGTTTTCCACAGATGAATTTGGTGCCAATACCTGTCTGCAGTCCGCTCGTAATTTGTTTCCCTAAACGTCACCTCCAGGCTAGAGGCACTGATGCACCGGCTTTAGCGAAACTGTCGATGCTTTCTGCTCTGCTCTCTTATGGGCAGGTTTGGCCCGGTAAACCAGTGGTGGTTGTTACCTAGGCTGGATTCAGTGGGAGTTTGTAGGTGACCTGTGTGTCCCTGAGGAGGCTGTGTCCCGGGAGAGGATCTGTCTTGCGTGGGACGCCGTAACCCCTTTGTTTGTGCAGGTGGGTGCCTTTGTGCTGGATCCCGTGTGCGGGCTGGGGACCGTACTGCTGGAAGCTGCCAAAGAGTGGCCCGTGAGCAGAAGTGTCCTAGTGCAAATGTTCCTCCGTAGGAACATAAACCAAGGTCCTGCGTAGCTGTGCAGGCAGGTGCTGGCAGCCCTGGATTTATACCGCAGGGTCTGCGTGAGGCAGCCGTGGCCTTTGAAAACTGCCTGGGCTCGTCCTGGGAGCGGAGGTGCCAGCGGGACAGCGCGCTCGGTTGTCGGTGTTAGAGGCAGCGTGGCTGTCTGTAGCTAGCTGGGGTCTTGCTCTTAGGACATAGCCTCAATGTTTCTGTAAGTTCCAAGTGTCTTGAGCAGACCAGAGCATGGAAGGAGTGAAGACAGCAGAGGCTTCAGCCATTCTTCTGTCCGCTGGGTCTGTGTATTGCTCTGTGTAATGGTACTGGATCTCCCAGCAAGGATTTTGTGGTGGAAGGGCTGTGCAGCAGGGCAGTTCTGAGAAGGCTTTATAAAATAAATACACCTGCTTGGCAACTAGATGACTTTTGTGTTTTTTCTCTGACCAGGAAGCCTGTTACTGGGGTGCTGATATGAGCGATTCACAGTTAGAGGGCGCAGATGTGAATGGAAGGACTGCAGGCCTGATGGAGAAGATGGAGTTACTGAAAGCTTCTGTGAAAGGTACGCCTGTAGGCTTTCCAAGCAAGACAGGCTGGAAGTGTTTTGTAGTTTGGGGATTATACAGGTGATGTGGGTTCTCTTGAGGCGATGTGTGGTAGAGCTGGCTCTCAGCCAGTAGCTGAGCAGGGACGCTGTAGCGCTAGCAAACAGGTAGTTATTTGTTCTCTCCCCCTCTGAACTTTGGCAAGAATAAACTCAGCAGAAGACAATGAAAATAATTGTGGGACGTGGGCAGTAGTTGTCTGTCTTGACGGTAAATGTGGGAATACCACTACGAGTACCTACCACGTGAGAGTTTTTTGTGTCTTAGGGGAACACAGCAAGGACAAATCCAGATCAAATGTGGCTTGTAACTTAAATTTACCAGAGCAGAATAGCAGGGACTCCTTAAGCTCAGTGTTAAATTGTGAATGTTTTGCAGTAGGAGTATTTTAAATGACGATGCCTTTTTCCTGGATGTGAGGGAGTGTGCTTACTCTCAGTTCCTGAGCTAGTCTGGGGAGAAGGTACTTATTTTATGACCTTACTTGGGACCTCAAAGCCTGAGTGTAAATTAGTCCTGTATGAAATTTCGGACAGACAAAAGCTGGGTGTTTTTCCCTGTGCGTGAGTCATGGAAGTATACATTTTTTTCCACCTTGCAATATTTGTTCTTACCAGAATGGTAAGAAATATTATTTCTTATTGATAAGAAAACATATAGTGCTTTCTCTCTGTACTGAAAAGCTGCAGTTGGCCTAGGCTTCTAGGATAACGGAAGGTACTTTGATGTCAGGCTTTTCTAATACTGAACAAGTAATTGGTGTCTTTGTCACTGGTCAGAAGCTGTTATTATTTCTGCTTATTTTGAGAAGGACTGTAGGTAACTTGCCCTTCCATTTGTAGACAAAATTGTTACAGAATTGTTATGCTGCAAGTGGTGCTGCAAGGATGGTCCAAGAAGCATCTCCATCCAGACCTAGAAAGGCTGGCGCAGAATCACAGCAGGGTTTAGGTGGGAAGGGACCACCGAAGGTCTTTAGTCCTGTCAGCTGCTCGAAGCAGGACTAACCCCAAAGCTGGGTCAGGTTGCTCAGGGCCTTGTCCTGTCGAGTTTGGAGCATGCTGAGGGATGGAGAACCCATAGTCTCGTCCTTTCACATGCTGGCTACGCTCTGGCCAGCACAGCATGGTGTGTGGCCGGCCTTCATCACCGCAGGGATGCAGTGCTGCCTCACGGTCAAGAGAACTGACTGTTCCCAGGGTGCACAGACTCTGGGGAGATGCTTCAGAGACGCAAGCTCGGAGAGAATGCAAGGGATTCTGGCTGTAACCAGATTCTTGGGGGGAAAAAAGGGGGGCAGAGTGGGATTTAACATGTGTTTCCTTGCCATTCGTACGGGTGCACGTGAACATCTGGAGTAAGTTGCTTGCAAGCTTAGCTCCTCTTTTGCCTTTTGCTTGTAAAGATGTACTGCATGTTGAGAAGAGGCAGTTAGCTTGGACCCATGCAGTCCCTGTTCGGAGAATTGCGCTGTTGGGGCAAACAGATCACCAGTAACAGGGAACCTGCAAGCTAAGCCGTGCTCTCATGCATTTGTTTCTTCCCAGTCTGCATCGGGTTGGTGGCTTCCTCGTGCTTTTGGTGAGGATAGGTGCAGAAGGAGCCGCGAATCTGGGTGCATAACCTGTGAAAGAGCTGGCAGGCAGTTTTGTAAGGTGAGTGGAAGCGTAGCTGCTGTTGGTTTTTCCCCACAGTCGGCTGTGAAGACCTGCCTTTATTCTGCAGCGTTGCCAGTGCCTTCAGAAAGCTTTGACGCTGTGTTTTCGGATATTCCGTTTGGGAAGAAGTTCAAGATCACAAAAGACATACAGCTCCTGCCGGATATTCTCCAGGGAATGGAGAGGTCCGTGTGGCCTTTGACAGGCTTGGGGTTTGGTTTGCGATCCTAACCGGTCAGTCAGCTTTATGTTTGCTTTATTCCCAGCGCTCTCCAGCTCTGTAATCCGATCCTGTGCAGGCTGTGGGAGTCCGAGTCCTCTGCTTGTCCCTCACAGGCTGTTGTGGCTTGTCGTGCAAGCCGTGGCAGTGCTGATGGCAGCGCCAGCTGGCAAGGAACGAGCTGCTTGTGTGAGCCACACGCACAAAGACTCTCTACAAGGCCTGACAGGGAAATGTGTGAGCCACACACGCAAATACTCTCTACAAGGCAGGATGGGGAAAGAGGAGAGAATGACCTAGACAAACTGAAAGCGTGGCCAGGCGAATAAAGCAGCAGTCCTTTCTCAGCTGAGGTCTGATTGTATAAAATCCTCGGCTTTCCTTTTGGGTTCACAACCCAGCTTTTACCAAGCTTCCTGCCTTGGCAGGAAGGATCTCAGACCAGAAAGTGGCGGTATGCATTTTCCTTTCTGTTAGCGTATCCTGGAACGTCCAGCTACCCACCTGGTCTGCTTTTAGATGCCTCCTTGCATCTCTCACCCTGTCATTTTGTGGCAGGGTTGAGCCAAGCTAATAGCGGGCTGCTTGTAACGGGCAGTTCAAACCATCTGCCCCTGTATTTCTTTTCTTGGCTGAAAAGGAGCCCTTTCTGTAGGACTGGTCTTGAGTGGGTGTTGGTCTCGCTCACGCAGTGCAGGAATGGGGTGGGAAGATGGTGAGGAAGGTGAGGTAGCTCCAGAGAGTGGCAGGGCAATCTTATGTCGGCTTGTGCTGACCATCCCTCCCTTTGGCCGTGCTTGTCTTCTGGTGTCACTTGCTCTATTGGGCCATCGCAAGCAGAATATTTCCTTGGGGAGGTGGAGGTGAGAAAGGGACCATGACCACGAGAGCCCCACCGGTAAGACTGTTCAGTCCCCTTGCTGTGAACAGAGCCAGGGTAGTCCTTTTTTCCCCCTCTTTCAAAGCCAAGTGTAATGTTTGCTCATGTACTAAGAGAAATGGATGACAAACAGTGGTTACTTTTCCTCTGTTTCCTGGGTTTGAAAGCCATTAAGGCCCAGTGGCACACAGAAAGGACAGACCTTTTGCAGGTTCCAAAGGGAAAGGCCAGCCATTAAGCACTGGAAAATGCAGAGCCGCTCCCCTGCTAGCCTCTTCCCATCCCTCTGTTGCCATGGGTGGCTTCTTGGCCCACGAAGGAGAAGTTCTCTTGGGCTCTAACTCCAGCACGCTGCACTGCCCCGTAGGGATGCTTGGTGCAAGCACTATCCAGGCTATGACCATCCTGGTTGATGAACTTTCTCTGCCTTGCAGAAGACACCATTTCCAAGCTGTGAAATTGCAGTTGCCATAAATGCTTTTGACAGAGGCAAGTATTTTACTACAGATCCTGTAGCTTGACAAATGCCTCATACCCAAGAGACCATCCAGGATGACCATGCAGGAATGAAAATCACCCAGTAGTTCAGCTCGTTTCAGTCGTTTAAGACAAGGCTTTTGGCTAGCACACAGTCAAGAAAATTTAAAACCAGAACTAACCTGCGCTGAAACCTTGATTGGCACCGTGTTCTTCATCAGTTCTTTGCATTTCTTGCTTTCCTCGGGAGCTTTTCCTTATGAAAAGAAACAAGAAAGATCGGTCACAAGCAGGCAGAAAACCTGGCCTCCACATACTCGGTGCCTACACAGCAACATTAGCAAGGACCTGCCTATACACAGAAGATTAAATTAAGGTACCATTTTCCTACACAGCAAGCAACTAAATGCGTTTTGAGCTTCTTTGGACCAGATCAATTGGGTGGGGTTGTTTTTCAACAGTTCATATAAAGGTCTCACTATTATTCCATCATTATAAATCCATAACCGGCACCAACCTGTCATTCCCAGAAAGGTCCTGAGCTCTTTTACCATCTGAGGGAGGGGAGTCCTGCAGGTGGCTGCTTTCTGCTCTGTTCCTGGTTCTCTCTGTCCTCCAGACAGCTCGTGTCCAAGGTAGGTTACCCGCTGGCGCACCATCTGAGCTTTCTGTTGAGAGACTCGATACCCATTTAGTCCCAAAATGTTTCACAAACTGATAGTCCACTGTATACAGTCAGGTTTTGTTTCGGTTGCTATTAATAAATCGTCTACATACTGTAAAAGGGTTCCACCTCTGGATGAGGGGGTTCCATGCTTCAAGTTCTCGTGCTAGTTGATTTCCAAAGGTCGTTGGGCTGTTCTTAAAACCTTGGGGTAACACTGTCCAGGCAAGCTGGGTTTTTCTACCCGTGGTAGGATTTTCCCATTCAAATGCAAATAATTTCTGACTCTCTTTGGCTAAAGGCAGACAGAAGAATGCATCCTTTAAATCCAATACTGTAAACCATACTTGATTATCTCGTAATTTAGTAAGTAAAATCTAGGGATTAGCCACCGCAGGGTGTATGTCTGTAACAATTTTATTCACTTCTCTTAAATCCTGTACTGCCTGATAAGTTCCATCTGCTTTTTTTTCACCTGTAATATAGGTGTATTGTATTCTGGCTCACATTCCACTAGTAGTCCATGCTGTAAAAAGTTATTGATTGGTCCTTTTATTCCTTTTGGGTCCTGTAGTTTCAAGGGCCCTGTTTCAGCCCCCCTCCTTTTTCATTCCATATTTCTGTCTCTCGACTTTAAAGTTCTCCTCTGCTCTATTTTTTTTTTTTTCTATTCAGAGCAGCAGCTAAAGAACCTTGTACCCTGATACCGTTTTGTCTTAAATCACTTTACACAACCCTTCGTAAAATCCAGAGGGATTTTACTTTATTTTTTTTTCCAATACCACATTAAACTTTTTGTCTTCTGTACCTCTTAATTGTCTATAAAGTTGTCACAGCGTATTATAATTCAATTAATTGTTTCTTTGTGAGGGGATCACCTCCTCCTGAAGCTCATGTTACAAAATAAGAACTTCTTAATTTCTTCACCGATCGGTTAACACAACACATGCACACCCCCCTCTCCCCCCCGCCCCAAAAGGGATCTTGTAAAATCCTTCTGTTTACCAATTGTGTATCGCCAAGTACAACAATATATACAGGTAAATTACTTCAGCTAATATGTTTATATGTATATACACATAGAGCTCCTTTAAAACGATATATACAGTATATTCCATACATACCCCAAAACCAGAGTCCCAAAGTGATCGATCAATGCAAATCACTAGAGATCTTGTAACCCCACAATATACACCAACTTGGAAGTATTTTCAAATCAATTCCCCAGTTCCCAATTCGATTCCTAAATCGTGCCAATTTCTCTTTAAACAAACTAAACCCTGTTGGCGTGGGTTACGGATCCGTTGTAACGATGTGACCCCAATATGAGTATGATCGTTCACCCTTTATTAGTCAGCAAAAACAACGTTTATAAAGCAAAACTATTACAGCATCTGAATGGTTAAACCCCTAATCCATATATAGGCAAAACTACTGCAACTCGTTGTGATTGGTGCAGAGCTGCATCTCGAAGTGAAAACAGTGCTGTGGCAGGAAACAACAACGTGGCAGGAAGGAAGTGACAGTGTGGCAGGAAACGGTGACGTTCCCCCTGCTCCAGTGTCCCGAGCTCGTCGCGCTGCCTTCCCAGCAGGGTTCCGTGTCCGCCGCTCCCAGGGCTCACTTCCGGATCGGACCCTGGGTTGCTCAACGCACCAAGCTATGTCCCCTCTCGTCCAGCCAGGACTCCACAATTCCCCCTTCTTGATTTTGAGCAAGCCAGGTTTGCTTTGTCATCTTGGAGAGAGCCCTTTTAAGACAGCTAAAGCAAATACATATTATAATTCCAACAGCAAGTAACACGATACATATGCACAGAATTTCTACAATTAAACGGTTAAGCCAAGCGGGCAGATTACCAAAGAGCGAGGTGAGCAATCCATCAAAAAATCCCTGGTTTTGTTGTATTTGATTGGCGTGCTGTTCCAGTCATTGTAATTGCTTGTGGATGGACTTACTATGATCGGACAAGTTCATACAGCACATGCCTTCGGAATCCTCACAGCCATGTCCCTGGGCCAGCAGTAAAAAATCATTTGCGGCTCTGTTTTGCAATACCGCATGTCGTAGACTACTCTGATCTTCTAGCAGGGATTGCAAGACTTTTGTGGTAACACTGGCTTGCTTCTCTGCCCAGCGTTCCGTGTTCGCCACTCTACTTCTGTAGCAGTGTTCCGTGTTGGCTACTTTCAAGGTCTATCTCCATTACCAAGCCTGGGTTGCTCAACAGCACCAAACTATGTCCCCTCTCGTCCAGCCACGACTCCACAATTCCCCCTTTTTGTTTTTTGAGCAAGCCAGGTATAGTTGATGAGGTTGCTGATGATGAGAGCTGACATAATTTTGGTCTTCAGGTTGCTACCACTCTTTCAGAGGCCCACACAAACTACAATGCTAACAGATATAAGAACACAAATGCTAATTGAGGACATAGAGATGTGAAGTGCATACCACAACCTGCTGGATATAAAGAAAGATTAAATTAACTTGAGAATGATACATACTGATGGTAAATCTGTTACCTAGCATATGGGTGTAGATTGATTTACTTGTATTCAATTTTCTTGCTGGATTTACTTGTATCCAGTTTTCTTCCTGTGTGGATGGTGGGACTAAAGTACCGCTTGACCACACCGTATCGTTATTGTCAATGGGAGGGGATGCATCTCATCTCGTTAGGCGTCGAAATAGCGGTGTATCAATAATACGAGCTCAGTAAATTTGCACTTGGGTTATAGGTATACTTATCACATATACAAACATCCATAACATTCAGTATTGGCTATCCATGTTAATCACCTAGGTTAAGATCAATGTATCTAGAACTATGACTCACTAACTATATAGGCTAAAATTAATGTACATAAAAGCGTAAAGCTGCAAACATCAGCACATCTATTCCCTGCTGCATCAAATGCTTCCGAAGTTTTGATAAATCAGAGTCCAAATACAACAATCTAAAGTCAAAAATCAGAAATGCCTGCAGAACTTACCAAACCGGAGACACAAAACAGTTACTTAGTCCAGACAAATCCACTAGATCACAGAAACCAAATAAATCCATCAGAACACAGAAATACAAGCACGGTAACAAAACCACACGTTCATGGTCGCGACCACACACACACACAGGCACCCAAGTTTTCAGCATAAATCCAAACATTGCAGACAGGACTTACCATAATATTCAACATTTACCAGACAAATTCCCAAGCCTCAGTCCCAGGAAGAGCACTCTCTTTTCAATTCTGGATTAGAAAGGACGCTTTCCCTTCCCGTCAGGGATGTGGCTCAGTGCTGTGAAGCTTTTACTGTGACTAACAAATGGGCAGCAGAAACACCACTGGAAGAATGCCTGGGCCTTATGAATGGTTCGTGCTCAGAACTGTTTGGTCCAGGGATCAGAGGTTCTCCCCGAGAATCCCTCGGTGCCGGCTGGAGGTCCTGCGATCCCTCGGACCATTGATGTTCAAGAGCAGGGTCCTACCTGGGTACCCAAAATCTATCACTAGAAAGCAGCAAAATAGTTAACTTTCTAAAACTTACTGTTGGGGTTGTAGAAAGCAGGCATTCTTTACTGCAGTGCTGAACGCCCAGGGAATAGTTCTACCCAAATGTGTGTACCGAAAAGACACTCTTACTAGATATTTACGCCATGCTAACATACATAATCATTACATTCCCGAGAAGCGGTTAATATTTTCTTGGCCACATGATATCAAAAGTTCCATTCCAGAGTCTTCAACTCCTGCGCATCAGCACACAACCGACCTAAAAGAGGATAAGGCTGGAAAACAAAAAACCTCATAAATGATATACAAATTTGTTGGTAAATTGACATTAATTCTGGAGGTAAAGGCAATTGCAATTCTATCTGAAACCTTTTGTAAAACAGTTTTTGCTTTTGGCATTGATCTTTGGGAAAATAATAAATCCGAGTCCTTTTTGACAAAGTAAATCGAGGGGACAACTCTTCAGCCATAATGTCAATATTTCCACCTTTCAGCAGAGTGAATAACGCCATCTCGACAGACCCCCTGAACCGTGGGGAGATGATAAAGTCCAGCTGTTTGCTCACAAGGAATTCTACTGCAGTAATTGAATTGCGTACATTTTTTGTACCCAAGTCCTTGAATGTCAGAAAGACGGTTCTCGCCGCGCCGCTTCTGGGCTGGCCGGGCCGGGCCGGCGCGCTGGGATCGAGGGGAGGGGGGGGAAACAGGGGGGGGAACCGTGCCGCCGGTTGCCCGGGGGGAGCCATGTGCCCCACCAGGTGTAAGGTTTGCTGACCCGTTCGATGCGGTGACTGCTGGCGCGGCGGCGGGACAGCGTCTGAGGGACTGCGCAGTTTGATGTTGGAATTCACCTCGCTTTGATCTCAGGTCGGCCTGGGGCTGCCAGGCGGCCATGTTGGTACCCAGGGCATGGAGGGAGCTGTGGGACTGAGACTGCTGGGCGGCCATGTTGGTTCCCGGGGCATGGCGGGAGCTGTGGGCCCGGGGATGGCGCCGGCCATGTTGGTTCCCGGGGCATGGCGGGAGCAGTGGGCCCAGGGCTGCCGCCGGCCATGTTGGCCCCCGCGGCATGGCGACAGCTATGAGCCCGGAGCTGCCGGGTGGCCATGTTGGTTTCTGGGGCATGGCGTTAGCTGTGGGCCCAGAGCTGCCGATCAGCCATGTTACTTCGTGGTGCATGGCGGGAGCTGTGGGCCCGGGGATCCTTGGCGGCCATGTTGGTTCTCAGGGCAAGGCTGTAGCCGTGGGCCCGGGGTTTCCGCTGGCCATGTTGGTTCCTGGGGCATGGCCAGAGTTGTGGGCCCGGGGCTGTTGCCGGCCATGTTGGTTCCCGGGACATGGCGGGAGCTGTGGGCCCGGGGCTGCCGGGCAGCCATGTTGGTTCGCAGGGCTTGGCGGGAGCTGTGGGCCTGGGTCTGCCAGGCAGCCATGTTGGTTCCCGGGACAAGATAAGAGCTGTAGGCCTGGGGCTACCGGGCGGCCATGTTGGTTCCCAAGGCACGGCGGGAGCTCTGTGTACGGGGCTGCTGCCGGGCATGTTAGTTCCCGGGGCATGGCGGGAGCTGTGGGCCCGGGGCTGTTGCCGGCCATGTTGGTTCTCGGGGCATTGTGGGAGTTGTCGGCCCGGGGCTGCCGCTGGCCATGCTGGTTCCCAGGGCATGGCGGCAGCTGTAAGCCTGGGGCTGCCGTGCAGCCATGTTGGTTCCCGGGACATGGCGGGAGCTGTAGGCCTGGGACTGCCGGCCGGCCATGTTGGCTCCCGCGGCATGGCGGCACCTATGAGCCCGGCGCTGCCGGGCGGCCATGTTTGTTCGTGGGGCATGGTGGGAGCTGTGGGCCTGGGGCAGACTGAGGATGAGAACTTTTGTACGAGGACATTGTTGCTAACAAAAGAATACAATTTAACTCAGTCATATTGCAGTGATTTGTTCTTGTTTGCATTTTTAGGTTGTCATAAATCAGTCAACAGAATGGTTTAATTTTTATTCTGTATGTTTGTCTGAATGGCACATGATACAGGAGAACTTCAACAACTAGCTACAGACAACAGCAAGTGTAGATTTAGCTATAAAAGGTGCTGTACTGTTAACTGCTAAATGCACAGCAGGCTTTTAAACTTCAATTTCAGAGATTTATACAGGTCTTCAGAGTTTCTCATTTGGTTTAATCTTTCACACATCAGTAGAAAATAATAATCAGTGCATTTTAATTGAAAGAAATTTTTAAAATGCATGCTTTAGAAAAAAAAACTGGTTCAAGGAGCCACTGAAACGCATTTAAATGTATGGACTCTGTCATTTTAGCACAGTTTTATCTCCCACAGAATGAACTACTCATTATGGAAGTTCCATGGTCAGTTTTACTCAAGAAATTATGCTGACAATAAGTGTATCTTTTTTTTCCCCTCCTCTCAGGCTTTGTGAGCCAAAGAAAGATTTAATTGCCCGAGTAGTGAAAATAATTGGGAAGAGAAAAGCTATTGAACTGCTTATGGAAACAGCTGAAGTGGAACAAAATGGTGGACTGCTCATAGTGGTAAGAAAAATGTGATATTGTGGGTTTGCGGGGACACCGCCCCCCCCGACTTTTTACTTGTAGAATATTTACGTAGTATGATTGCGCGGCTTTCACATTGTACAGGGTTCTCCCAGAGCCTCGTGGCCTCCCCTCCCCATGAAACTTGCTTAATAAATGCTAATGTAACCTTCCAGCGGGATTTGAGTGAGCAATGAGGTGAATGTGCCTGGAAATTGCCGCACTTTTGTATTGAGATTGGTGTCTGTTCCGCAGTGCTAACGCTGTATCTGTTACTCTGCCCCCCCTCGGGGTCTCTTGCTGGCAGAGTGAAGAGTGGAGGGTTCTGAAGCTTGAATCAAAGCTTGTGGTGTTCGGATGGAGGTGAAGCCTCTGGCCCAGTGCTGCCGTGAGTCCGGTGGGTGTTTGGCAGCACGGACAAGCCTGCTGGGTTAATCAGCGTGCCGTCAGAGGCCCGCGGGCCCCGGGAGCATTTCTGATGTCGCATTTGAGGAGTGACTTTCAGAAGGGAATCTGTTAGCTTGATTAGAGAACCACTGGCTTGTGTTATCAGTAGATCAAAGCTCAGTACTGACTTCTGTTACAAATCATGGTAAAAATCCTGTACTTAATGGTTAGGTTTTCAATTTCTCGGTATGTTTTGTGGCTATTAAATAATGAGCCTCAGTGCAAAAGTTCAGCAACAAAAAAAGTGGGAGGAAACTAAGAAATACCTTCGGGCGTTTGTTCAGAATTTACATCTGTTAAGTTCTGTCACTGGAAGTAGAGAGGAGGAAAAAAGGGGGGGGGGGGGGGGGGGGGAAAGGCTGTCAACAAAAAAAACGCAGCACAAAAAAATTACCACCTCCCGCCTCAAAAACGAGATATTGAATTGCTGTGACAGAGCTCTGGTGAAGTTCAGGCGGAGCTGGGTGCCGGGAAGGCAGTGAAATTTGTGCACTGAGGACAGGAGAGGAGGAGCGAGCCAGCGCGCAGCCTCCCCCCATCTCCCCCGCTGGCCGAGGGAGCGGAGTTTGTTCCTCGGCCGCTCTGCCGCAGCAGCCGGAGGGGGTTTGGCCCCAGGGATGGGGGCTTCCCCCCCCCCCCCCCCCCCCCCGTACAGGAGGCTGCTCCTGCTGCCGCTCGCGGGCCTCAGCTGCTGCTGCCGGCTGTGCCGGTGCTCGCCCCGCCGGCCCGTCCCCCCCTTCTCTGTCCCAGCGGCTGTCCCGTCGGGTTTCCAGCCCCCGCCTGCCCCCGGTCAAACCCCCGCAGGTGCCTGCGGGGCCGCAGAAGGTCGCCCGTGGGGGGCAGCTGACGGCCCCCCCGCCCTCCCGGCGCTTCCCCCGGGCCGCGGCTGCTGACCCGCTCCCGGGGGGTGGGGGGGGTGGGGGTGCCTGCGGATCGCCCTCCCCCGCCGCCTGGGTGCGGACACCGCCTCCGCGCCCCGGGGCCGCTGCCGCCCGTCAAGGCCCGGTCCCGGCGCCGGGGCCGCGGGCGCCGGGGCCCGCCCGGCCCGTTGCGGTGCGGAGAGGCGGGGAGCGCGGCCCCGTTCGCCGGGCGCCCCGGAGCCGGGCGGGCGCGGCGCGGGCGGTGCCGCCGCCTGCGGGGTTCCCGCGGGTCGGGCCGGGGCCGGGGCCGGGGCGGGAAGGGCCCCCCAGGGCCGGGCCGTCTCCGCTCGGCCGAGCCGCGGGGCCGCGCCGCCCCCCTCCCCGCGGGCTGCGGGGCTGCGGGAGGGGCCCGCCCGAAACGCCTCGGCGGCGTGACTGGGTGTGCGGCTCTGCGGGGCGGGCTGCGGCCGGGAAAGGTCTTGTCCAGCGCGGGGCGGCGGGGGAGCGGCGGAGACGCGGCTGCGGGGAGCGGCTGCTCCGCTCTCCAGAAGACCGCTTGCCTCTGCAGAGGAAATCGGCAGAAGAGACAAATCCTGCAGCGAAAAGGCAGCAAACGGAACAGGTGAGAGAGCCCGTGCCTGAGGAGGGTCGAGTGGAAGCTGGAGAGAGGTGTGTGGGACCGGAGAGAAAGAGCCCTCAGGGCTGCCGGGCTGCAAGCCAGGCTTCCTTAGGAGACCCTCCCAGAAGCAGGGGGGAGAAACCTGCTGCGAATGAGCAGCTTGGCTGCAGAGTTTCTCGTGGCTGTCGCGGGGCGATTGCCAGAATACTTCCTTCACAGATACGCTCTATGCTGAAGTGTCTGCGTGTTAGAAGGAGGTAGCGAAGGGGAAGAGAGATGTGTAGTTCATTTGTCATTTCAGCTGTGTGTTGTCTGTTTTAGAACAGCAAGCGGATTGAAGCTTTTTCTGCATTTTCTCAGAAAAGCCCTTAACCTGCATTTACCTTAAACAAGTAGAAATCCAAGGGCGGTTGTTAATTTGTGGGCACTGTTACCCTGAATTTGTTTCCAATCAATGCCTGTTATTGTGGACAAGTAAAGGCAAGAGGTTGGGGTGGCCGGGCTCGTGGAGCCTGAGGAGTGATCTGATGGTGGTTTGCAGGTGCTTAAAGGGCCATTGCGAGGACAATGGAGCCGGATTCCTCTCAGTTGTGGCAGACAGTGGAGAAGATGGGGCAAAAGGCAGAATGTGCAGCTTCGCTGTGCTCTGGGTGGGTGTTGGGGAGAACTTGTTCCCCAGGAGGGTGGTGCAGCCCTGGGAGGTGCCCTGGGGGGCAGATGGGATTAGTGGCTGGGAGAGGGTGGTGGCACAGACACCTCGAGGGGCCCTTTCCATGCAGCACTTTACCCATCTACGGTATCTTTCTACTGTGAGGAAAAAAAAAAAAAAATCGAAAAAAACCCTGTGTAGCTGCAATTTATGCAGATTTCTCTTACTCGAAGATAACAGTCACTTAGCGAGATCTTTCTTTCTTTGCTGCTAAAGCTGGTGCCTTGGGAAGGTGGGACGCATCAGCCTGCCAGCAGGAATGTTTGCTTCGGTTTGTGCTGTGCGTTTGAGCTCTCCTGCTCTGAAGGTGTTCAGAGCTCTCTGGATGCCCTAACAGCATTAAAATTGTGAGTTGCAGTTGTGCCTTCACAAGTTTGCTCTTAGGTTCTCTGGGTTACAGCCGCCAGAAATATTTTGTGCGCGATACACAATTCTAAAACGATGACAGCTTTTGTTGTAGCTTGGGCAGGACTTGAACTTCGGCCTCCTGCGCTGGAGCTGAGTGACCGTCGTTTTGTCCTGCCGTGCCTCTGCTCTGCCCCTGGCTCGCTGGCTGTGACCTGGGGTGCCTCTTCTGGTCTTTGTACCAATGTTCTTGTAGGGATAAAAGAGACCCTTTCTCTCCCCAGGTGTCTGTGAGGATGGTGCAGGCAAGGCTGTGATCTGTAGTTTTCTTGACCCCGTTATTTCTGCTGCCTGTGCCTGTTCTCTCCCCTGGCAGGAGATGGGAAGAGCCGCTGGCGCAGCGCTCTCGAAGCAGTGTGGGTGGCGGGCTGAGCTGCGGGACCCCGATCTGGGGGTCGTGGTGGACGGCCTGTGGCTGCTTCCAGGGTTGCCCCTGACATCTCTTGCTGTGTGTTCTGCTCCCTTTGCACGTGGGGCCGTGGCCTCTCCCTGTTTGTCTTTGTGCCGCTGAGTTGAGCTAGAAATGATCTGGTAGCGCTGAGCAGAGCTTTTTGGTAGGCGCTGTGTGCGTGCCGTGCAGAGCCCTCAAACACCAGCCCGGCCAGCGTGGGCCTGTACGAGAGGGGCAGGATCCACACAGGCGCTGTCTTGGGATGCTTACGGACTGCTGGGCTCCGCTGGAAACGGAGATGGCCCGAGCCACTGGGCAGCTGGTTCAGCCTCTGTAGGGGAAGAGAGCGGGCAGCAAGGCCATGTTCTCGAGGAGCTGGACTTGAGAATGCCCATGGTGGGAGAGCCTCCTCCTAGACCCTCTCCCCGACAAGGAGCTTGCTTAAGGAACCCTCCCTGGTGCCAAGCTGTCTGGAGACCTCGGAGAGGACTGGCTGCTCGTGACAAGCTGTTTCTCCATGCCTGTGCTTGGCGTGTGGAGGCTGCTCTCAGCACTGATGCTGAGGCCGCCTGTGAAAGCTCCGAGTTCATCCACTGGCTCCGGTTTTCCCAGGCTCTGCATCAAAGATGGCTTTGTTGAGCCTCAGGTGGGGCTCTTGGTCTTGTCCACGTTTCTGCTCTGAAACCGTTCAGGTGCTGAGGACTGGGACATTTCAAAAGCGTCGTGTTTCTCTGTGGGCTTCCTGGGGAGGGATTGCGGTCATGCAAGACCTGTTGGGGAGCTCAGTCTGCTTTTGGGATGCTCTGAACGGCACAGGAGGACAATTTCTGTGAGGTGCCTGTACTTCTGGAAGGATGACCCACACCTGCCTTCCATCTGAAATATGGCTTGGTGGCACTCATTTTTTGATGGGGGTTTGTTTTGGGGTTTTGTGTGTTTTTTTTGAAAAGGGGGTGTATGTGTGAACAGCTCAGTGCTAGTAGCTAGCATACTGTGAAGAATCCTCTCCTGCTTAGAGAGGCCATCTTGGTGGTGCAGGAGCAGCAGGTAGGAAGGTAGGCCAAAGGGACTGGGGGAGCTGGGGCAAGTGGTGGTGCTGAGTGCTGCAGAGGAAGGCAAAACACCTTTGGGGAGCAGTGCCAGTGTGTGCTGGGGGAAAATTCCTTCCTGAGCCCAGAGCTGGCGCTGGGCTCTTCCCTGAGCACGGGAACAAGAGCTGGCTCCTGGTGCCACAGGCTGGTCACACCTGCCAGGAGATGCCCCAGGCCTCTTGTCCGTCGAGCTGGAGCCATCTGAGAGGCTTGTGAGAGTGGGCAGCTGCCCCTGGGCTGGTGGAGCTTGGGGGCAGGAATGCTTGCGGCGCCTGGCCGGACACCAGTGGGTGCTCCCAAGTGCGGGGATCATTTGCAAGATGTCTGCATGGGATTTCTTACGGCTGCTGGCCCTGGCTGTGCAGGGGTGGAGGCCGGAGAGCTCTGCAGTGCTCCTCAAGTGCTCCTGCAGAAGGCATTGCCTTGGTCAGAGAGCTTGTGGCCAGAGCCTGAGGGGAGATGCCGCTTCCCAACGCCGCCTTTGTCTTGGCTGGCCCCAGGGTTTGGAGGTTTGCCTGGGAAATGGGCAATAAGGAGAGATGAAGTTTCCCTGCACTTGGTGTCCCGGTGCGGTGATTTTGTTAATTATTTCTTTTCTTTCCCCCTTGCTGGTCTTGTGGCTGCCCAAGCTGCATCCAGACAAGGGGAGCAGGGTCCCTACCTGACCTGCAGGTGACTCCCTGGCCATTTTGGTGTGATTTGGGGTTATTTTGCTGCTGCAGTGAGGCAAAGCTGGGCTCTGTAGCTGAGCACAGTGTGACCCGAGGAAGGGCTTGATTGTCCTGCGACTTTGCAGGGCTTTGCAGCGAGCCCAGTCCTGGCTGGAGGGGACACTGGTTGTGGTCAAGACGAAGGTGTTGGAGCCCTTGTTGTCCTGTGTGTCTGTCCCCTCACTGGCCCCCAAGGTCTGTACTTTTGCCGGAGGCTCTGTGCTGCCTGGAATGTTTACCTGGGGTTTTTTTACCTGGTGTGCAGCACACCAATGTGTCACCAAAAATCCGGGAGTAAAACCTCGTACCACCAGCGCAGTGTTAAGAGGCAGGCGTTCTTTATTGCAGCGCTGGTGCACAGGGAATAGCTCCACCGAGTGTGCATACCTCATACCTTTTCCATGCGGTTTATATAGATCACAAATATACATGTTCATTTTATCCAGGCATGCTCATGATTATTCTCTTTGGTGACTGGTACAGATTTGCTCGCTTCACGTGTAAATGATTGGGCTCAGTCGTCCTCTTCTGTTGTTCTCTCCTGAGTAGGTGGTGTCGCTGGGGTCGGTGGTCAGGGGGTCGGTGGTTGCGATCTCCCGCTGTCGGCATTACCTTTTGGCTATGCGTGCTCTATCTCTGATAAAGATTAGAATCTACAATAATTTAATTATCCACTATTCAGTATATGATGGTGGGAGCGTTGTGACTGAATCACTTAAATTTTGTCTTTTAGCTGCTGCTTGAATGATCGTCCGATTGCAGGTGGTTTTGCTAGTGAATTCCTTTTTTAAACAGTAGTAAATGAGTAATATCACCAAGAATACTGTTAATAAAAGTAGCTCAGTACCAAGTAAGGACTTTATTTGGGAACTCAGATTTCATCCCAGTCCATTGAAAATTTTGTCAAGCTGTTTTATTTTCCAGAGCTCTTGTTGGGATGTATATCAATTGTTCTGCTTTTGTTGACAGCGGATTCTCACTCTCCGACTTCACTCCTAATACTCCACACAATGCTCCCATCATCATCAGTCTCCAGATTAGAATCCATTCCCCTCATATTTTACAATGATAGCCACCCCTTGTATACATATTTTAAAATTAATTTTGCAGTCTCTGGATCTCTAGTGATACTTTTCCACGAAGGGGCCGCCTTCTCTCAAGTGTGGTGTATCCACGGTTCCACGCCTTCCGCTGTGACTGCAGTGGACGTTGTTAATGGCACCTGGAAGGGTCTTTTCCACTTCTCCTGCAGTGGTTCAGAGTTCCAAGTTCTGACAGATACGAGATCACCTGGCTAGAACAGTTTGGGTTGGAAGGGACCTTTAGAGGCCATCTTATCCAAACCCCCTGCAATGAGCGGGGCCATCTTCAACTAGATCAGGTTGCTCAGAGCCCCATCCAACCTGACCTTGAATGTTTCCAGGGATGGGGCATCTACCACCTCTCTGGGCAACCTGTGCCAGTGTTTCACCACCCTCATTGCAAAAAATTGCTTCCTTATATCTAGCCTGTACTCCTCTCTTTTAGTATAAAACCACTGCCCTTTGCCCTGTCGCTACAGGCCCTACTAAAAAGTCCGTCCCAATCTTTCTTATAAGCCCCCTTTAAGTATCAAAAGGTGTGAGAGACTGAAAGGGTTAATGTGTCTTCTCTTTTCTTCTCTTGCCTTTCGCCTCCCTCTGATAGACATTTCTGATAAGAACCCACCTTGCCAACATTTTCTGTGTTTTCTAAGTTACCTCTGTTATAAATAAAACGCTTAACTGATCGTTCAGCATGGTTTCACCTTAATTTAGCCCAAGGGGATTCATAGAACCTGAGTCTCTTTTCCCTCCCCATAGGCAGGATGCAATATTTTAAATTGGCATCATGGACAGGATCCCCTTGTTGGTGCTAAAGCGATCATTTGAGATCGGCCTTTTGCTGCAGCCCCTCTCTGAGAGGAGTCATACGGGAGACAGGCCTCTGAGGACTGGTAGGGGAGCTGATCTCCACCATTGCAGGACTCAGCATGGCCTCCCTGGGAGGTCGCATTGTAGATTGTGTCCCTCTCCTGGAGAGGTTACAGGGCTGTAACGCCCGACCTGCTATAACTTGGGCCCATAATAATGGGTACGATCTGCAAGCTGTAGCGGACAGAATCTCCACCTTAGCTAAAGAATGGAGGTTGAAGCTTGGAAAAGGGAAAGCATTGGTTTGTGCAGGTTTGGGAGCTGCCTTGGTGACAGCACGAAGGGATAAGTACATGACCCAACAAACAGGAGGGGAAACAATAAAGTCCCTCCAAGGCTGGGTGGGGGCTTTGCAGAAGCACTTAGAGAATGGAGCAAAAAGCATCTCTGATCAGCTTGCTGCCGAGCGGACAACTAACCAAAGGCTAAAACCCAAACAAAGGCTAAACACTGCCTTAACGGAGGCTTTGGAGTGGGAAAAGATATTCAGGGAACAATTAGATGAAGCCCATCCTAAATCGGGGTAGACAATAGAGATATAAATTTTGACCGAGAAAAGGAGTCAGGACTGCAATACCCTCTTAAAGACATAGAACATGTAAAAGAAATGCATGCTCCTGGAAAGGAGGAAGCCAGCATGTGACCTCTAAGACCGAGACTGTAGATGGAGGTCTGGGAGGTCCTCCAGAGAGGACACGGGAGGAGGTGGCACATGAGAACCCCAACGGCATAGTTGCCGATGGGAACCAGGTTCAGGTCACAGATGTTTTTGGTAGCAAAGGCTATTATGATATTCTGGGGCTTGTTTTGCTTCAAGGGCATGCCTGGGTGGACTGGAGGGGGCGAGTGAGCATTCGGTTTCCCTTCAGATTACCCCTTCAGAAATTGTTATTATTAAACTTTACCCCCTTCCCTTCCCTTCCCATGCCTAACAGCCGTACCGATTGCGACCACACAGGAACAAGCCCTCCAGATTTTAGCAACTATTAACATGAAAGATAGGGGTTTTATGGTTCCCTTGCAGGAAGCAGAGACCACTTTGCTTTTACCTGGGAAGGCGTGCAGCTTATTTTACAGGTCTCCCCCAGGGACACTGCCATTCACCCACCATTGTAATTCAGTCAGATAACGGTAGCTGCTTTGCTGCCAGGGTGGTTCGGGAGTGGGTAAAAGGCGAGAGAGCACACAACAGATATTTCACACAATCAGGTTGCTGGAATGTGTTATCAAACCCCAAAATACTGAAAGGCCAGTGTGGCTCTTGGATGCTGTAATGAAAGTTAACAGCCGCTGGTGGGTAAATGGATGTCCTAGGCTCACTGCTTTTTACCCCAAACCCCCTTCCTTCTGCCAGGGAAAAGGGAAATAAAGGATCCTGTAAAACCCCCCCACTATCCAGGTCAACCTGTTCTAATGGACCTACCAACAGTGGGGAAGGGGGAAGGGGAAAGAGAAAGGGAAAGGGAAAGGGAAAGGGAAAGGGAAAGGGAAAGGGAAAGGGAAAGGGAAAAAAAACCGCTCCACTTAACCTATATACCTGGATAGCCACTGATGCTCACAGAAAAGATCACCGGATCAACACCAGATGGACTGTGCCATCCTTCTAAACTTGTTTTGTTTCTTGTTCTGTGTATTTGCAGGTCCTTGCAGAAACCTTTGTGAACCCTATGTTTGTATTACTACCCTTAGTAATTGTTTGCATCGTGTGTCCGGTTTTCGTTATTGTTTTTGTGTGTTACAGCAGAGCACAACGCTTTGGAAAACCCTTTGCTCTCCTTTGGGGGGAGAGGAAATGAATGCCCGAACTAATTCAAGGCTTGGTGCGCATCTGGAACCACACTGACCAAGGAGTTTGTGTTCAAATTCCCACATCTTCAGGAGAAGCTATCAGCTTTTCTATCATTAATCTGAATTTCACCAAGTTACAGTCACTAAAACTGTACTGCCGTCTGTACTTGGGGCAGAGTGAACGCTCCACTTGAGAGTCGATTTGGTGTCACGCTCGCGCAGGATTCATTTTACCACATTCGCCCAGCGGATTTGGCCAAGCTTTGGTGCAGATGGAACGTGAGTGACCTGGCAACTCCCCTCCTGGAAACTCCATTTGAATCACCAGTATCCCCCTGTCCAGAAGATTCACACTGTGATAATCCTAGCCCGTGATCATGCACCGAAATCCCCCTTTGGCCTCCGCCTCCTGTAACACCCCTGTACGGTTCAATGGTCTCCACTATGGTGCATACAAATTCCCGATCGCCCAGGCCAAAGACAGGATAAAAGCAAGAAAACCAGATACGAATGGGCCAGGTCTGTGACGGACATGTCAAACCTTCTTGTCCCATTGATGAGAAAAACGTTGATGTTATAAAAAATATTTACCCCATATGTAACCCTTAAAGGACGTCAGTTTGTCTTAGAAAATTTAACCTGGCAAGTACATGTCCTGAGCAACCTGACCCATTATGCTTTTGGGGAAGTGAATGTGCAAATTCAACAGGTCAGCTCTGCAAAACAGGCTGACTTTGGATATGTTGTTGTTGAGCGAGCCGGGTGTGTATGCAATGCTGAATCTTACAGATGGAGAATGATGTCTCACCATACACAACGCAGCTACCTCTCTGGAAGAAACACGGCAGAAGATGAAAGAAGTATCGGAGCAGGCTGAAGAACTTTCTCATGCGATGCAGCTGAAGGACTGGTTCAACAGTTGGAACCCTAAATCTTGGCTTGCCTCTCTCCTGAGCTCACTGGGATTTACAGGTTGGGGCGTATGGCTTTTGAATATGGTTATACCACTAGGATGTGGATTCTTATTTTTGATGATTGGCCCTACCACTGTAAAATGTACGATTTCACAAACATTGTCCTCTCTCTATCCTCTATCTGTTATGTGAAAATCACCACCCAGGATGAAGATTATATAGAGAATGTTTGTGTCATGCGGTGGTGTGAGAGACTGAAAGGGTTAATGTGTGTTAATGCCTCAAACATTGTGGTCAAACAGCCGCCTCAGCCCCGGGGCAGCCCTTCAAATGGCTGTCCTGAACGAGACAGGACAGAGCCCACCTGCAGTGGGGGTCTGCCCAGCGAAAGCGGGCTGTGAACAAGGAGCTGGGTAACACGGGACGGGGAGGGCGGGTCAGAGGATACACAGCTCCGCGTTCTGGTGTGCCGTACCCAAATATGGCCAGAGGTCACGTAAAGTTCATTTGCAGAAAGGGCTTGAGATGACCTGAGAGACCCTCGCGACCCCTTCTCCCCCACTGGCCTGCGCAGAAGATCACGAACTTTCTAGAACAAGTACCACGTAAGACCCCAAGAGACGTGACTGAAGGCGGAGGCTGAGTGACAAAAGACAAACCTGCAAACAGCCGGGCGCGGGCCTGAGAATTGCCACACCTGTCCTCATCATCATCCTGGGATCCTAGGGTGGTGAGACTTTTTTTTCCCCTCCCTCCCTCTTTCTTTCTTCTTTTTTTTTTCTTCTCCCTCTTAGGTATTTCTGATAAGAACCCACCTTGCCAATGTTTCCTGTGTTTACCTCTGTTATAAATAAAATGCTTAATCGATTGTTTGGTGTCATTGCACCTTAATTTAGCCCGAGGGGATTCACAGAACCTGAGCGGCTTCTCCCTCCCCATAGGCAGGACGCAAGAAAAGGTCAGTGAAGACCGAGGCAAAAAAGTTGTTGGGTACCTCAGCCTTCTCCTCATCTGCTGTTACCAGTTTGCCAGTTGTGTTCATCAGGCGGGGACGCTTTCTTTGGCCTTCCTTTTGTGGCTGACGTACCTGTAGAAGCCCTTCTTATTATCTGTTGCGTCCCTTGCCAAGTTCAGCTCCAGCTGCGCCTTGGGCCTCCTGACTCCGTACCTACACAACCGGGCAGCATCTCCATACTCTTCCCAGGATATGTGTCCCTGCTTCCACTGCCAGGGCAGTTCCCTTTAGTCTGACCAGATGGTCTCGGCTCAGCCATGACGGTCTCTTCCCTTCCTTGCCTGACTTCTTACACCTGGGGACTGAGAGCTCCTGCACTCTAAGGAAAGCATCCTTAAAGATCTGCCAGCTCTGTTCTGCCCCCGTGTCCCTGAGGGCAGTCTCCCAGGGGGTCCTACTGACTCAGAATCACAGAATCACAGAATCACAGAATGTTCGGGGTTGGAAGGGACCTTTGTGGGTCATCTAGTCCAACCCTCCTGCCGAAGCAGGGTCACCTACAGTAGGCTGCAGAGGACCCTGTCCAGGCGGGTCTTGAATATCTCCAGAGAAGGAGACTCCACAGCCTCCCTGGGCAGCCTGTTCCAGTGCTCCGTCACCCTCAGAGTGAAGAAGTTCTTCCTCATATTCAGACGGAACTTCCTGTGCTTCAGTTTGTGCCCATTGCCCCTTGTCCTGACTCACTCCTTGAGCAGCTGGAAGTTGGCTTTCCTAAAATTCAGGGCCCTGACTTTACTCTTCGCCCGACCCTTACTCCTCAGGACTGCAAACTCCACCATTGCAAGGTCACTGCAGCCCAGGCTACCTCCAATCTTGACATCACCAATAAGCTCAGTTGCATTGGTGACCGTCAGGTCTGGTACCACATCCCCTCTGGTAGGGCTGCCTATTACCTGGCTGAAGAAGTTCTCCTCATGGATCTCCATCAGTCTCCTGGGTTGCCCACAGCTCGCCATGCTGCTTTTCCAGCAGATCTTGGGGTGGTTGAAGTCCCCCAGAGAGCCTGTGAGCGCGAAGCCTCCTGGAGCTGGAAGAAGAAGGCTTTGTCAGTAGGCTCCCCTTGACCGGGCGGCCTGTAGTAGACACCACCCACAAGGTTACCTTTGTTGCCTTTGGTCTCTAATTCTTACGCTTAAGCTTGCAACCTGCTCGTGGCCATTCTCCAGAGACACCTCTTCACACTCTATCCATGTCTCGACATAGAGGGCAACCCCTCCCCCCCTCCTTCCTCGCCTGTCCCTTCTGAACAGCCTGCAGCCATCGACAGCCACACGCCAGTCATGGGATTCATCCCACCGAGTTTCAGTACTGGTGCACGGTGGCTTCCAACTCCTCCTGTTTGTCGCCCACGCTGTGTGCATTGGTGTAGAGGCGCTTCAGCTGAGCTGTTGGCTGTGTGACCTTCTCAGAAGAACAGCCCTTAATTCCTCTGAGGCATTTCACTGGAGTTTCCCTGGTGGCCCCTGTTACCTCAGGAGCCTCTGGCTCATCTCCGCAACATCTCAGGTGTGCTGCAGTGTACCCAGCACGTCTCAGAGCAACAGGCTGAGGGCCCTCGCTAGCACCCCGTCCCTCCGACCCTGGCGTGTCATCCCACAGCCTGTCACGGGCAAGCCTGGTACCAGGCTCCTGGTGCCTGAGGGTGTACGTTTTGGTGCATTGGTGCAAGCACGAGTTAAGCTTTGCAATTCTGCCATAACGTACATTCGGTGTTGGTACACTTAGGGAACCCGCGGGAGTTGTACTGCTGGCGATGCGGATTTGTTGGCACTGAACTCGGATATCGGAGATCTCGGACACGGCTCGTGAACATCCCGTTCGGCAGCGTCAAACCGGCAACTGAGTGTGAATGAGTGTGAATGCGAGTTAGCTGGTGAGCGAATGCGTGACCGAAAGGCCTTACGGCTGGAAAGTGGGGGTGGGAAAAACAAACAAAGAAAACAACACCAAACTCGAAAAGCTGTGCATTTCGCCGTGAACCTCGTTTTCTTATAAATTGTTTTTTTTCTGCAACTAGAATATTAATTGTGACATTTGTGGAAGGTGGTCAGAGCGGCACAGAAGGGGATGACAGGTTAAAGTTGTTAAAATAATCTGTGGAAAGACAACAGAAGTACAGAATCAGTAAAGTGGGTGGACAGCAAGGCAGCGGTATTTTAAAGAAAACCCCTTAGGGTGTATCCTAGCACATTGGAAAGATCGTAGGACTGTGTGTGAAACCTCTGTGTGAATGACAAATAAATAAGTACGAAGCAAGTGTGGAGTTCTGCTCTCCCATGAGAGAAGCAGCTGGAGACGAATGAAGCAGGACAAAAAAAAGGAAAAAAAAAAAACCACAGAAAAAAAAATAAAAGCAGGGGGAAAAAAAAACAGAACAAGAAAACCCACGTACGTTTGATATGTTCTGCATTCATTATTTACGGGTTTTGACTTAGGACTGTTGTATTTAGACTCTGATTTATTGGGGCTGCAGTTTATAATTTCTTCAGTATCAGTGGAGGGTCTTCCCATGGGGAGGGAATTTTGAGAAAGTCTCTCCTAGGATGTTCATTGAAACACTAGGAAAAAGAGGGAGACACCCCCCCCCACTTGAATACAGCTTAATAATGTATGGGGTTTAGTTTGTTTAAAGAGAAATTGGCACGATTTAGGAATTGAATTAGGAACTGGGGAATTGGTTTGAAAATACTTCCAAGTTGGTGTATATTGTGGGGTTACAAGATCTCTAGTGATTTGGCATTAATCGATCACTTTGGGACTCTGGTTTTGGGGTATGTATGAAATATACTGTATATATTGTTTTAAATGAGCTCTATGTGTATATATATATATATAAACATACTAGCTGAAGTAATTTACCTGTATATATTGTTGTACTTAAGAGATACCCAATTTGTAAACTGAAGGATTTTACAAGATCCCTTCTGGGATGTGTGTGTGTGTGCATGTGTTGTGTTAACCGATCGGTGAAGAAATTGAGAAGTTATTTTATTGCAACACGAGCTTCGGGAGGAGGTGATCCCCTCACAAAGAAACAATTAATTGAATTATGATATGCTGTTACAATTTTATAGACAATTAAAAGGTATAGGAGATGAAAAGTTTAACGTGGTATTGGAAAAAAAACTAAACAAAGTAAAATCCCTCTGGATTTTACAAATGGTTGTGTAAAGTGATTTAAGACAAAATGGTATCAAATTACCAGCTTCTTTAGCTGCTGCTCTGAATGGAAAAAAAAAACCAAACCAAAAGCAAAGGAGTACTTTAAAATCAAGAGACAGAAAGACGAATAAAAAAGGGGGGGGCTGAAACAGGGCAGTCTTCCCCAGCAAAAAGGGGCAAAACCTTTATGACAAAAGCAACAGCCCTTAACATTGGAGGACTGAAAAGGAATAAAAAGACCAATTAATAACTTTTTACAGTATGGACTACTAGTGGAATGTGAGTCAGAATACAATACTCCTATATTACCAGTGGAAAAAAACAAAACAAAACCAAAACAAAGCAGATAGGATTTATCAGGCAGCACAGAGTTTAAGAGAAGTGAATAAAATTGTTACAGACATACACCCTGTGGTGGCTAATCCCTAGATTTCACTTACTAAATTACGAGATAATCAAGTATGGTTTACAGTATTGGATTTAAAGGATGCATTCTTCTGTCTGCCTTTAGCCAAAGAGAGTCAGAATTTATATGCATTTGAATAAGAAAATCCTATCACGGGTAGAAAAACCCAGCTTGCCTGGACAGTGTTACCCCAAGGTTTTAAGAGCAGCCTAATGATCTTTGGAAATCATGTAACACAAGAACTTAAGCATGGAACTCCCCCTCCGGAGATGGAACCCTTTTACATTATGTAAATAATTTATTAATAGCAACCGAAACAAAACCTGACTGTATACAGTGGACTATCAGTTTGTGAAACATTTTGGGGCTAAATGGGTATCGAGTCTCTCAACAGAAAACTCAGATGGTGCGCCAGCGGGTAACCTACCTTGGACACGAGCTGTCTGGAGGACAGAGAGAACCAGGAACAGAGCAGAAAGCAGCCACCTGCAGGACTCGCCTCCCTCAGACGGTAAAAGAGCTCAGGACCTTTCTGGGAATGACAGGTTGGTGCCGGTTATGGATTTATAATTACAGAATAATAGTGAAGCCCTTGTATGAACTTTTGAAAAATAAGCCCACCCAATTGATCTAGTCCAAAGAAACTCAAAATGCATTTAAGAAAAAGCTAATGAGCCCTGGGCCTGCCTGATGTTACTGAACCCTTCTGGCTGTTTTCTTATGAGAGACAAGGCATAGCTCTGGGGGTCCTAGCTCAACAGCTGGGACCGTACAAAAGAGCTGTGGCTGATTTTTCTAAACAGCCAGATGGAGTAAGCAAAGGGTGGGCAGGATGTCTGCGAGCTGTGGCAGCAGTGGTGTTGAATATTCAAGAAGCCTGAAAATTTACCTTGGGCCAAAAGATCACAGTACTGGTCTCACACACAGTATCAGCTGTACTGGAACAAAAAGGGAACCACTGGCTTTCCCTATCCTGATTCCTACAATACCAGGCCATTTTGATTGAATCAGATGATATTAATATCGAAGTAACTAATATTACACACCCAGCTTCTTTTCTCGGTGGGTCAATCTCTGAACAATCAGTACATGATTGCTTAGAAACTATAGAGACTGTGTACTCCAGCAGACCGGATTTGAAAGAGGAACCCCTGGAAGATGCCCAGGACTCCCGGTTCACAGATGGAAGCAGCTTTGTCCGACAAGGTATTCGAAAGGCTGGGTACGCAGTGACAACAACAGAAAAAGTAGTTGAGTCTCAGTCACTGCCTGATGGAACATTAGCTCAAAAGGCTGAAATTATTGCCATAACAGGGGCTCTGGAGTTAGCAAAGGGAAAAAGATAAATATATGGACAGATTCCAAATATGCTTTTGGAGTTGTCCACGCTCATGGGGCAATTTGGAAGGACCAAGCACTACTAACTGCACAAGGGAAGCAGATTAAATATGCTGAGAAAATCCTTCGCCTATTAGAAGCTGTTCAACTACCAACAAGAGTTGCCATCATGCACCGAAGGGTGACACTGACCAGGAGAGAGGTAACAGGTTGGCTGACTCTGAAGCTAAACAAGCGGCAGAGAGAATGCAAGGGATTTTGGCCTTAATCCCAGATAATAGAAGTAGAAACCTAATTGACCAAGAAAATACTGAGCATTCTAAAGATGATGAAGAATTAATAGAGGGATTAGGAGGACAGATTCCATCCCAGGGATGGGCCTACTCAAGTGATGGCAGAATCATAATCCCTGCTAAACAGATATGGGCGGTGGTTAAAGAAGAACACAATAGAACACACTGGGGAGCAAACTCCCAGTATAAATTTTTAAATCAGAAATTAATAGAGAAAAATTTATATACTACAGTCCAACAAGTAATCCAACAGTGTGAAATATGTTTAAAAAATAACCCCAACACAGGTAACCGGGTACAATTAGGAAGTATTGGAAATGGAAGTGTACCGGGAGACCAATGGCAAATTGATTTCTCTGAACTTCCAAGAAAAGGAGGGTACAGGTACTTATCAGCACTTATGGATACCTTTTCAGGTTGGCCAGAAACATTCCCTTGTAAAAGAAACGAAGCAAGAGGAGTAAATAAAGTATTATTAAACGAAATAATACCTCGGTTTAGAGTACCAACAGTTATCTCCTCAGATAAGGGGGAACATTTTTATGCAGAAGCAGTGCAACAGGTCAGCAGACTATTAGGAATCGATGGGCAGTTACATACGCCCTACAGACCACAAGCCAGTGGGCAAGCAGAAAAGATGAACCACATGATAAAATAACAGATAGCAAAAATATGCCAAAAAGCGAATCTATATTGGTACCAAGCATTGCCTATTGCACTACTTCGGATACGTGTCAAACCTAGGACCAAAGAAAATCTGAGCCCTTTTGAGATACTGTATGGGAGACCATATCAGGCTAAATATCAAGGGAAAAATTTGAACCAGTTGGGAAATCAGTATCTACAGAATTATGTTATATCATTAGAAAAATAATTAGAAAAGATTAGTAAAAATGTTTAAAGTATCAGGGCTAAAGGGTTAGATCACTCGATCCATCCATTTAGCCCTGGAGATTAAGTTTAGGACAAATTATTTTTTTCAGGTGACCCACTGAGGGAGGAATGGAATAGACCTTGCCAGGTACTGCTGACCACTTTCACTGCAACCAAGATTCAAAAACAACCGGCCTGGATCCATTATTCCCGAGTGAAGAAGGCTCCTAAACCAGGATGGATGGTCGAAAAGGCTGGCGGTTTGAAACTACGATTACGGCGGTAACTTTGTTAAACCTAGGCTTATTAGTGAACACTTGGAGCGAGAACTTCTATTACAACGCAACTCAGATGATAGCGAACGCCACAGGAGCTAAGGATTGTTGGATTTGTACTGCCTTACCAAAAGGTGACAGGAGACTCCCTTTATACAGGGTAGGGTCTACTCCTTGGAACTGTGACAATAATACTTGGCCCAAGTTTCGGAGAAGACATGATGCAGGATACTGCGATTACGACAACCCAACCTACATGACTGGGCCAAGGTTTGACCTACAGATATTAGATAACAACACCCAGATATTGGTCAGCAATAATAGTTGCCTATGGAAAGCAAGATCCAACACTTGTTCGTGCTGAAGCCCCTTCCATACACACAAAAATTGTACTTGCAGGGATGGGTGGAATGATTATTGGATCAACAAAACTACAGTAGAAGTGGGGACTTGAGATTTGAAAGGGACAGGTGTGGTATATATTGATTTTTGTAACAGAACCCAATTAGAAACCTATAGCCCCTTGAACTGGGATTATTTTAGGAATGTATCAGTCAGCTGGGTAAACCGCGGAACATTTTATGGAGCTGATCTCAGAGCCACTGACGGGCCCTGTAAATTACCCGACGGGTACTGGTGGCGATGCGGCGATGGCATTAGCAGAAAGCGACTCCCTGCGGGTTGGAAGGGAATGTGTACCACAGGTCACCTAGTCAGCCAGGACCAAATATAGAACCAGTCCAAATACCTAAAGGCATATCAAGAACATCATGGAGATGAACCAAACGGGAAGAAAACCCACTTGTAAGTAGGGGGACAAAATTTCATAGCTTCATCAAATGATTTTTGCCGTGGCTAGGAGTAAGCAAACTAGAGAAAGCCATAGTAAACATTTCCACAGTTTAAAAAAAAATAAAAGGAAAATTTACAGACAGAAGTATCATCCCTTAGTAAAGTTGTGCTACAGAACCGAATGGCATTAGATTTACTGACCGCCAAAGAAGGGGGAGTGTGTATGATCATTAATACCAGTTGCTGTGCAGATATCAATACAGACAGAGAGAAGCAGATCTGAATATGCTCTGGCAGAAAACACGAGTGTTCCATAAAGTACCTTTGGATGATACTTCCTTGGGGTTTCGAGATTTATGGGATAAAGTAACCTCTTGGCTCCCTAATTTAGCATGGTTAAAACAATTATTGATGGGATTAATCACCCTGATGGCTTTAGGAATACTTGTTTGCATATCTCTCAAATGTTTTCTTTGGTCTTGTCAGGATTCAGTTGCGACACAGAGTGACTGGAAAAGGAACAAGATTAGGCACAAAATAGAAACCGGAAAATACTTTTCCCAGACCCTTGGAATAAGAGACTGAAGAAATTTGGAAATACACCTGTAAAATACAATAGTGAAGATTCATAGCTTTCTAGCTACAAATCCTCAAAAGAAAAGGAGGGATCTGGTACCTGTAAATGTAAAATTTCCACTTCCCAGAGTGATTGACATTAAACTAAACTAGATCCTTGCTGTTTTGAGAAGACAGGAAAGCTCTAAGACAGAGAGGCTCCTCAATAATTCTACCCCAGACCGCTCAGCCTTGGGAGGGCAGATGCACCAAGCTACAGAGAGAAAGAGGCACCAAGAGGGCAACAAGACCGGAGCAAAACAACCTGGAAGGACACGGGATACCTGATCTTAGAACGGAGTCTGCGCAGAAACAAAGGTCGGCCAGCGGACACTGTGATGAGGAGTATGAGCCTTCATCTTGAGACCCCCAAAGACCACCCGAGGACGCTAACAGATATGCGTGAAAGATATTAACATATGCTAATTAGTTCTTGGACAAGTCATGAATATGCTAAGCATTTCTCAGAAATACAATGAAGATGTGTATTGTGATTGTATTTAACCTGAAATGACGGGGTGTTTGGGGTGCCCATTTGGAGGAGAGATCCCCGGTGTGCCCGACGCCGCAATAAAGAATCCCTGCTTCATAGCCCTCTGACTATGGAGTCTGCAGCTCCGGCTTTTCACGGCATCAATGTGTCTGCCGAACAAGGCATCCACGAGACACTGTCCTTGTGGATCCCGCAACGGGTGTTTTGCCTGTGCTGCACCAAAGCTGTGTGTGGACAGCAAGGGAAGAGGAGATGTGGGCACACGCCAGCAGGGAGTTCTACCAAGTTTGTTCCCAGTTTATTCCTTGGTGGTTTTGCTCCAGGGAGCCAACACGGACGTTGTTGAGACCGATGTGGAAGAGCGTCACAGGGCCTGGCCGAGTCCCCGGTCAGGGGCGAGGAGGTCTTTGTGGACGTGGTGCCCTCTGCCAGGCCCCGGCCGTGTGTTCTGACGGGCTCATGTGCCCGTCCGGTTGCTGGGAAGAGGCTCCTCCGGGGAGAAAAGCCAAGGGGGAACCGAACCTGGCACCGGCCGGGCCTGGCCACTCCCGCGCCGAGCTGTGCGGGGGCTGAGCCGTCCCCGCAGCCCCGAGCCCTTTCTCTCCCCCCGCATCGGGGCTGTGTCGGGCCGGGCAGCGCCGGGCGGCTGGGCCGGGCCTGGCCCGGGGCTGGCGGAGGGGCCGGGCCGGGCAGGAGGGCCAGGGCTCAGCTGGGCCTGTGGGCCCTGTCGCCTAGCAGGGCGCTCGCCATTGGCTGCGCCCAGAGGCATCGAGGCTGCCGGCCAATGGGGCGGCGCGGTGCCGCAGGAGAGAGAGGCTGGGGCGGTCGCCAAGGCGACGGGGACGCGGCGGAGCCGCTCGGGGGAAGCTGCCCGCGCAGCGGCGAGGCAGGGCCCGGGCAGGCTCGGCCCGGCCCGGCCCGTCTCGGCCCGTCCCGTCCCGGGAGAGCCGGCCTGGAGGCCGTGCCCGGGGCTGCGGGAGTGCGGAGCCGCCTCGGCGAGCCCTCCCCGGGAGCGGCCGGAGCAGGTCAGCAGCGCGGGGCTGGGGCTTGGCCCCGGCGGGGCTTCGGGTGGAGCCGGGGCCGGGCCGAAGGGCCGCCGGGGCCGCGCCGAGGGGCCGCCGGGGCCGGGCGGGGCTCGCCTGTGCTTTCCTGCGCGGCCCGGCTTTGCCCCCGGGCCGGTCCCGGGGCCGGGCTCTTCCCCGGGCGCCGCTCTCTGCCCGCGGTGCCCGCTCCTGCCGGAGCTGCGGGCGGGCGCTGCCTGGCGGGAAGCTCTGCCGGGCCGCTCTCGCCTCTGGCCGGGGCTGTCGGCGGCCCCTTCCCCCGGGGCTCCCCCCGCTCCCCCCCCCGCTCTCCCCGGGGCGGGCGCGCGCGCGGCTTCGGGAAGCTGCGGGCAGCAACGGCCGGCGCGGAGCGCTGGGGGCGGACCTGGGGGCGGAGCTGGGGGCGGAGCTGGGGGCGGAGCTGGGGGCGGAGCTGGGGGCGGAGCTGGGGGCGGAGCGGGGCGGAGCGGGGCGGAGCGGCGGTGCCCGGCGGAGAAGCGGGCGGTGTCGGGGGGGGGCGGCGGGGGCCGAGGCGCCGGCGAAGGGGGGGCGGAAGCCGCTTCCGTGCGAGGAGCGGGCGGTGGCGGGCAGCTCGGCCCTGCCCCGGCTGCGGGCGCGCTGCGGGCCGGGGAGCCGGGGCGTCTGGCCGGGCGCTCGGAGCCCGGGGTGCCCGCGGTTCCGCGGCTGAGCGCGGGAGCCGGAGTCTGGGGCCCGAGGTGCCGCCTGTTTGCACCCGGCAGCGATCGTGACAGTTGTGTGGTGGCCGTCCGTGTCTGCCCCAGGCCCTCGGGTGAGGAAACGCAGAGAGCTGGGCATGGCCTTGGTGCTGACACAGGGGCAGGTCAGAAGGTTCCTAACCGAGAGCTGAGGGGTCTGGGGGGCAGAACCCAGCCGAGGGCTCTGTGGTTGGGGAGCTGCAGCCGAGCGGTGGTGGGCGTGGGGAGCAGGGTCCTGGCTTGGGCAATAGCCGTGGCCGTGGCCATCGCAGCCGGGCCAAGCAGCGGCTGCCCGAGCAGACTTCGTTCTGGCACTGCCCCGCTGTGCAGAGCTGGACTGGAAAGGCGGTGTGGAGTGTTCTTCTGGCAGCAGCGTCACAAATGCGCCTGTGCTGGTGGTGTGGGTGCCTGTTGCTGTTGCACACCTGCTGCTGGTGGGAGGAGGAGGGGACTGGCTTTCGGAGAGGCCGCCCTGGCCTGATGCTCGTGAAAGTCTGTTAGGGTCTTGTCTAAAGCGCGTTGGCTTGCGCACTGCTGAGTACCCGTTCGCAGAACTCGCTGCGCTCTGGTGTCTGGCAGCCGGGCAATGAGTCTCGCTGCTTGGGTTTTCTTCTGTATCGCAACGTCATGGTGCTGCTTGTCTCTTGCAGCATCTTCTGACGAGCTTGCAGCTGAGATGAGGAGACTCGAGCAGAGCGGTCACCACGTCAGCTTCTCAGCGATACGCCGCAGGGTCCCGTTCTTGGATGACTTTCAGGCTTGATGGTAAGAGACTCGAGTTGCAAAGAAAGAGTATTCTGAAGGCAAAAATTCATCTCTGTTGTTAGATCATCCTGTTCCGACCAAGGCTTATTGCGTTCCTGAAGGGCAGTCTCCTTGGTTCCTTGCTCTCTGCCTTCCCAAGGTGAATTCACTTGCCAGGGTGGAGGCTTTCCCCTTGCTGTCGTGGTAAAGGCAGTGTCCTGTCTGGTGCTTGTGGTGGCATCTTGCACTCGGGGAAAGCAAGCGAGGAACATTTGTTCCTGTGAGGGGTCCAGTAGCAAGGTTTGCAGGTGTGGACCTGCTGTCCCCAAGCCTGGGGTTTGTTTACGCGGTGTGCAGTATGGCAGCATACAGACAGAGTGTGTATAGCAATGGTCTGGTTCATTTCAATGATCGTTTCCCATTTGAATTCCTCTGCTCGTTCCTCAGTGTGACGTTTCGCCCCTCTGAGCCTTATTGAAATCCTGTGTTTCCACAGGACTGACCTTGATTTTGTGCAACCTATACGTAAGACTGAGCTATTTGTGTAGTGATCAAACTCTTCAGACATGCAAACAGGATGGAAACAATGATTATAGCTATCAATGAAAGTGTGTAATGGATCCAGGAGTGCACTCTGTCCGCTTTTACTGCGGTGTAACTTTCTTTCCAAGGTCAAATGTAGACGAGAAAAGACTGGACAGGGGTATTCAAGGGCAGCGGTGTCCTCTGATTGAAGGACCTATGTAGCCGAAGCTAAAATCTGCGCAAGAGAGATGATATACTGTTTAACTGTTTCCTCTCCTCTTTTGTTGTGAGTGCATGAGTAGGATATGGTTTTCCGTCCCTTGTAAGGTATTGCTTCTGGAGTACCAAATGTGGGGACTGTTGCTTTTAACGTTACTTTAATTACCTCTCTTCCGTGTTGGTGCAACAGGGGAAAGGTTCAGGCCAGCCATAAAAAGTATTTACGAGGACTAACAAATATTTCTGCTGGTTACATCTGGGTAAGCGTGAAGAATCTATTTGCCGGTAGTGCCTGGGCGTTATTGCTCGTTTTACACTTTCTCCTATTGTTTTCTTTTCGACTTGTGGATTGTTGTGCTTAGAAGTCCTCTTTTTTCCAAATTGCCCCATGAGCGTGGGCAACTCCAAAAGCGTATCTGGAGTGTGTGAAAAATACTTGCTCTTTTTGCAGTAAGCAATCAATTCTGCTTTTTGGGCTGAGGTGTTGTAACGTGGTCTCTGGTTACTACTGCGTATGCAGCACATCACTTTCCTCCAGATATGCAACTACTTCCCTCTGTGTATAACTCTAAAGGAAAATCAGAAAGAGGAGTAAAAAGAGAAAAAAGAGGAGTAAAGAAGGAGAAAGAGTCTCCTTCTCTGGAGATATTCAAGTCCCGCCTGGACAAGGTCCTGTGCAGCCTGCTGTAGGTGACCCTGCTTCGGCAGGGGGGTTGGACTAGATGACCCACAGAGGTCCCTTCCAACCCCGAACATTCTGTGATTCTGTGAGTATCCTGGCAATTTGGTCGTCTGGAGTAGACTTGCTGGATTGTTGTCGGTAGCTCATTTCATTGTGAGATCACCAGCAAAGTCTCAGGATTTCAGGTGGCAGGCACGAAAGGGTGACATCATCCTGCTCCAGCAGAACAGCCTGGTGTTTGGGCAGTCTGCTGGGAGAAATCCAGCGGTGTCCTTTGTTTCGTAGGAGAGAGATCAGAGCGTGGGCTACAAACACGGTGGTAAATACCCCACAGGTCTCTTCCAGCTTCCTAACGTTTGACTTGGGACTCCTAAAGCCAGTTGTTGCCTCTCCTGTGGTCCCTCCGGCCCCTTGATGGCAGCGTGCAGTGGTTTAGCGATCAGTCCAAAAGTAGGAATCCCCAGCCGACACCATCCAGCCATACCCAGGAATCCTCTCGGCTGGTTCTTTGTTGTGGGCACAGCCATTCTCCAAATCATCTCCTTCCGCTCTGCGCTCCATTTCTTTGTTTTCGGAGACGCCGTGTCCTGCAAGCCACCCCAAATTCAACAGACTAATTGTAGCTTCTAAACGTTCACTGCGATTCCTTAAACCAATTAACAGATCATCCACATATTGCAGCAACGTCACGTGTCCGTTATTACCTTGCCATGGCGCTAATTCTTCTACCAGTACGTTACCAAATAAGGTTGGGCTTTCTTTGAATCCTTGCGGCAATACGGTCCAACACAGTTGAGTCTTTCATCCGGCGGTCGGGCTTTCCTGTCCGAAAGCAGAGATGAGCCGACTCTGTTCATCCACTGGAACGCAAAAGAAAGGCGCTTTTAAGTCTAGAACTGTGAAATAAGCATTAGTGTCAGGGACTGACACAAGGAGGGTGTATGGATTTGGAAGCACAGGGTGCACGTCTGCAGTTCTCACATGAACTTCTCTTAAATCTCGTACCAACCAGTGTTCACGGTAGTGAGGTTTCTTTGCAGGTAAAAGTGGAGTGTTAAATTCTGACTGACAGTCTCTTAATTGTCCGTGCTCCAAGAGGGAGTTTATTACGGGTTCTAACCCTTTTCGGGCTTCCAATTTGACGAGACGCTGTTTTTTTTCCTTACCGGCTGAGCTCCTGATTTCCATTTGATTTATTTTTTTTGCGGGTTGTACGCTTTTTGTTTGCGCTGGTGTTCCTGCAGCCCATGCTAAAGGAATGACAGCATCCGATAGTTCTTCTGGAATATCTTCTTCTCCGTTACTCTTCTTAGTCAACAAGCGTGTCTGAGCTTTCCGTGCCTTTTCTGGAGGAATATGGAGCTGAGCAGCGCTCAGTTTACATAACCAATCTCACCCCAGCAGTGGCAAGGGACACTCTGGCGTATTGAGAAGTGAATGAGTTACCGTAGTATTTCTAGTAGTACAGCCCATCGGTTCTAAAAATGACCGTAGAGTCCTTTTCCCGGTGACACCAATTCCACAAGTTTTAATTTTACTTGTAGGTCCCTTACAATCAGTAAGTACTGTGGGAGTTGCTGCGCTGTCTATTGAAAAGAAAGAAAAAAACCAAAAGAAATCTGTTGTTTTGTTGCCCAGCTTTATTGGAACCAGAGGATGGGCTGGGGAGACTTTGACAGCATCCTCCGGTCCCCTTCAGTCTAAGCCTATCTCTGCCAATACCTCGGCAGCTGCCTCCGTTCCTTTTCCTTGATCCAATAAATGTGGGCAGTTTTTCTTCCAGTGCCTGTCGTGTGTACGAGCGGCACACTGGTTTACTCCTAAAGGAGTATTGGTATGACTTAGCGTGCCCTTGGCCTTTGCATCCTTGCTCAGTTTTTCCCTGTGTGTGGGTAAGAACGCAGCACCTGGCGGAGGGGGGTGCCCGGTCATTCTGGTTTCAGACGTGGTGTGTGAGGTGCTGTGGCTCTGTGCTGCTGTCTCCTGGACGCCTCCTCGCTGCCCCCCGCAGCCTGCCTGCAGAGTCTGAGCAGCCTGTGCTGGTGCGTGTGGCTGCAGGCCTTCCTCACGCGTTTAGCCAGCCTGCGAGCAGAGGCTCTCTTGCCCGCTCAGTCAAGGAGGCCCTGTCCCTGGGCCAGCAGTCCTTGTTGCTTGTGCTCCTCAAGGCAGGGTCCTATGGTCCTAGGAGCCAAAGCCCTGACTGTGCCACCAGCCCGACGGTGCTAAGCAGCAGGATGCGTTTGGTCCTAGATGAGCCTTGATTCCTGTGGAGAATCCTGCCAGGGCCCCAGGCTCTGCTTTTCCCCTGGATGGTGCTTGATGTCGTGGGGACGAGGGCCTGATCATCAGTGCCTGATCATCTGCCCGATGAATGCAGCTGAGACTGCAGGTCAGACTGGCCGCAGGGTGCCTCTACCAAGCTGCGAGAGGGGGGCTCTGGTACCTGGCAGCCTCCTGGCAGCCTTGCCTTGTCTCGCCCTTCTGCCTGTGCTCTGCAAAGAGGGCCTCGCCTGCGTGCGGGCAGGAGCCCCGCACCTTGCCCTGCCTCTGTGGGTCTGTTGTACAGACGAGCAGCGTGTGCTCTACGTACAGAGACATCTCTCTGCTCTGTAGACAGCCTATATTCTGCATAGAGGCAGAAGAGCCCTGTACTTACATGGACATCTGACAGATTTCTCGATGGCGTTTCGTGAGTCCGGAGTTTGTGTTGTTGCTAGAGGTTTGAAATCGGTCTGATTGTAGGTGGACAACAGCCACCTTGAGAATGGCTGGCGAGCACTGACTTTCACCTCAAAACTATGAGTGTAAGAAAAAGTCTGTAGGGTTTATGCTCCTTCGTCTTTGTGTTTGTTTTATTTTTTTCCTTTTCTTTCTTCTTTGCTCTTTGCATGGGTCTGTGACGCGTGTTGTCAGTCACCCTTTGGGGTTAGGTATTCGGTCTTCGTGGTATTTCGGTTTCGATCTTTTTTTTTGCTCTGTTGCTAGTTTACCCACAGCCCCCTGAGAGCAGCCTCTTGCATTTCTGTTGCGAGAGAACCCCCCGGGCCTTGGCCAAGGGCTTCTGCTCTGTCCTCCCTCCAGCAAAAGGCTTCGCTTTGTTCCTGTTAGTCCCCAAAAAGGACCGGCTGCCTTGCCCGCTTGTTTCATCCAGCTGACCATAACACCCCTCTTTTAACTGCTCTGTCCCCTGCTAGAAGAGCTGCTTGCGCTCTCTTTCTCTCTCTCTCTCCCTCTCTTTCTCGGGGTTCACAGCAAAGCCAGTTGATACCCTACCCGTATGTCTTGCTCAGCTCCTCACAGCTATGGACTGTGGAGTTATTGCCCTATTCTGCGAGCACAGAAATAATACAGCTCTTTATTTACCGCTTGCGATGTGTATAAACCTCTCCCTTCCGGCCTCCCTGTGACCTCTAGTGAATTTATGGATTCACTGTGTCTTTCTCCAAGATGAAGCCAAACCGGTCTCTCCATTGGGACAGAACTTGTAAGGCCAAGGATTCCTGGCCTGACGTTGGCCGGTTGCTGGCTTGTGGAGTTGTACACGGGAGGAGACAGAGCTGTAGCAGTTCACACTGCTGAGACAAAGTACTTGGCTAAGATCCCTTCAAATTAGGTGCTTACAAAGGCTCAGAATAACGCTCTGTTGTAGCCATCGGCCTCCCCTGTAGCTTGTAAACGTGCTTACTGACAGTGGAAACTGAAAGGCAACAATCCTGAAGAAGCAGTGGAGAAAATGTTAATCTGTTCTTGAACAAGGTCTTTGGTTTGTTTTCGTAAAGAAGGCCAAGCGCTTTCTCCAGTGAGAAACTCAGGGAAGCCCGAGAGAAGCGATATCCACTGTGTGTGAAAGGTATTGCCTGTTCTTGCGTGAGAACTGTCAGCCTGACCCGTGCAGGCACACCAGATTGTCCTTTTCCAGAGATGACAGTTTTCTTGTCCTGTGTCACGATTCCGTAAGAGGTGCACTGACACGACGTGCTTACTCCTCCACGCCATCCCGAGGTCACCACCGTCTCCTTTCTATCTTCTGCCAGCTTCCATTGCGCACTGGTGTATTTGCTCCGAATGGCACCCTCTCCCGCTTGGGAAAGCTTCTCCTGAAAATCCAATATGAAATGGCGGAGGCGTCTCGGGGGCTTTGTTTCCAAGCGGCTTGTGCTTCTGAATTTGTCTGAAAATGTCGGGGAGCCCCTGGGGTCCCCCAGCAGAGCAGCAGGGCTCAGTTCAGGGTAAGCTCAGCCTCAGGGTGCTGCCCACAAGTCTTCCAGAGAAGAACCTCTTGTGTCACAAGACCATTTCTGGGCAACTTTCAGAGAGGTTTTCACATGTGCCGGGCAGGCAAGCCAGATTTAATTAGCGTGGAAAGTGAAGGGCTCGGCAGCTCGTGACTTCAGTGATTCTGTAACTCACGCTAGGCGGGATTCAGTCCAGCCTTTGGAACGGACAGGATGTCCGCCTGCCGTTGGCCCCTACAACACCTGCAGTCCGTTCCGCAGCTCAGCTGCATGAGGTGTGAAGAAGCACATCCCTTGGTTTCTTTTCGCTCTGCCAACCAATAATGTCATTTAGAGCTCTCTGTTCCTTGCACGATGAGGTACAAACCGTAGTTCCCTCTTCTCTCCTTCGAACTCATGATAGCGTAGATGTCTTTCCAACTGCCTCTGCATTCTCCTTCCGTAATACCTCAGCTGCATTTCCTTTGGTTCGTTTCAAGCTCACTCCTCCGTGTCCACAATACGGTGCACAGGGAGGAACTGATTCGCTGTTTCTTGGCAGCATCTTTCAGATGGCTAAAGGCCCTTTCACAGCTCCCTTCTGCCTTCTCTTCCTGACCTTGAACAGTGGTCTAGGTTTTGTTGGCGCTGCGTCGTTGCGCCACAGAGGGTGTCTTTGTGTCCTTGCACCACGGGGGATCTCTTTGCGTCCTTGCACCGCAGGAGATGACTTTGCCTCGCGTCGTTGCATCGCAGAGGATGTCTTTCAAAGGTGATGGAGAGTTGCTCAGCAATGACGTCTACCACTCCTCCCAGTTTTGTGTCGTCAGCAAACTTGCTGAGGGTACATTCTAACTCTTCATGCAGGTCATTGATGAAGAAGTTAAACAAGACTGGGCTGAGTACTGACCCCTGGGGAACACCACTGGTTACCGGCCTCCAACTAGACCCAGCGCCGCTGATGACAATGCGCTGAGCTCTGCCATTCAGCCAGTTCTCAGTCCGCCTCACTGACCACTGATCTAGCCCACCCTTCCTTCCCCTGTGAGGATGTTATGGGAGACAAGGGCAAGTCCTGTCTGGCCAACAGAGTGGCTTTCTATGATGGTGTGGCTAGATCAGCGGACAAGGGAAGAGCTATGGATGTCATCTGTCTGGACTTCTGTAAAGTCTTTGACACATTCCCTCACAACGTCCTTCTCTCTAAATTGGAGGAACGTGGATTGGATGGGTGGACTATGCGGTGGCTTGGAAGGTGGCGGCCAGAGGGTAGTGGTCAATGGCTCAATGTCCAGGTGGACGCTGGTGACAAGTGATGTCCCTCAGGGGTCTGTACTGGGGCAGGTGCTGTTTAATCTTTTCATCAATGACTTGGACAGCGAGATCAAGCGCACCCTCAGCAAGCTTGCAGACAACACCAAGCTGAGTGGTGCAGATGACACGCCAGAAGGGTGGGATGCCATCCAGAGGGACCTGGACAAGCTCGAGAAATGGGCCTTTGTAAACCTCATGAGGTTCAACAAGGTGAAGTGCAATGTCCTGCATCTGGGTCGGGGCAACCCCTGCTATCAATACCGGCTGGGGGGATGAGGGGACTGAGAGCAGCCCTGCCGAGAAGGGCTTGGGGGTACTGGTGGATGCTTTGCCTGTGCTGCACCAAAGCTGTGTGTGGACAGCAAGGGAAGAGGAGATGTGGGCACACGCCAGCAGGGAGTTTTACCCAGTTTGTTCCCAGTTTATTCCTTGGTGGTTTTGCTCCAGGGAGCCAACACGGACGTTGTTGAGACCGATGTGGAAGAGCGTCACAGGGCCTGGCCGAGTCCCCGGTCAGGGGCGAGGAGGTCTTTGTGGACGTGGTGCCCTCTGCCAGGCCCCGGCCGTGTGTTCTGACGGGCTCATGTGCCCGTCCGGTTGCTGGGAAGAGGCTCCTCTGGGGGGAAAAGCCAAGGGGGAACCGAACCTGGCACCGGCCGGGCCTGGCCACTCCTGCGCTGAGCTGTGCGGGGGCTGAGCCGTCCCCGCAGCCCCGAGCCCTTTCTCTCCCCCCGCGTCGGGGCTGTGTCGGGCCGGGCAGCGCCGGGCGGCTGGGCCGGGCCTGGCCCGGGGCTGGCGGAGGGGCCGGGCCGGGCAGGAGGGCCAGGGCTCAGCTGGGCCTGTGGGCCCTGTCGCCTAGCAGGGCGCTCGCCATTGGCTGCGCCCAGAGGCATCGAGGCTGCCGGCCAATGGGGCGGCGCGGTGCCGCAGGAGAGAGAGGCTGGGGCGGTCGCCAAGGCGACGGGGACGCGGCGGAGCCGCTCGGGGGAAGCTGCCCGCGCAGCGGCGAGGCAGGGCCCGGGCAGGCTCGGCCCGGCCCGTCCCGTCCCGGGAGAGCCGGCCTGGAGGCCGTGCCCGGGGCTGCGGGAGTGCGGAGCCGCCTCGGCGAGCCCTCCCCGGGAGCGGCCGGAGCAGGTCAGCAGCGCGGGGCTGGGGCTTGGCCCCGGCGGGGCTTCGGGTGGAGCCGGGGCCGGGCCGAAGGGCCGCCGGGGCCGCGCCGAGGGGCCGCCGGGGCCGGGCGGGGCTCGCCTGTGCTTTCCTGCGCGGCCCGGCTTTGCCCCCGGGCCGGTCCCGGGGCCGGGCTCTTCCCCGGGCGCCGCTCTCTGCCCGCGGTGCCCGCTCCTGCCGGAGCTGCGGGCGGGCGCTGCCTGGCGGGAAGCTCTGCCGGGCCGCTCTCGCCTCTGGCCGGGGCTGTCGGCGGCCCCTTCCCCCGGGGCTCCCCCCGCTCCCCCCCCCGCTCTCCCCGGGGCGGGCGCGCGCGCGGCTTCGGGAAGCTGCGGGCAGCAACGGCCGGCGCGGGGCCTGCGGGCGCGTGGGAGGCAACGACCGGCACGGGGCGCTGGGGGCGGAGCTGGGGGCGGAGCTGGGGGCGGAGCTGGGGGCGGAGCTGGGGGCGGAGCTGGGGGCGGAGCTGGGGGCGGAGCTGGGGGCGGAGCTGGGGGCGGAGCTGGGGGCGGAGCTGGGGGCGGAGCGGGGCGGAGCGGGGCGGAGCAGGGCGGAGCGGCGGTGCCCGGCGGAGAAGCGGGCGGTGTCGGGGGGGGGTGGCGGGGGCCGAGGCGCCGGCGAAGGGGGGGCGGAAGCCGCTTCCGTGCGAGGAGCGGGCGGTGGCGGGCAGCTCGGCCCTGCCCCGGCTGCGGGCGCGCTGCGGGCCGGGGAGCCGGGGCGTCTGGCCGGGCGCTCGGAGCCCGGGGTGCCCGCGGTTCCGCGGCTGAGCGCGGGAGCCGGAGTCTGGGGCCCGAGGTGCCGCCTGTTTGCACCCGGCAGCGATCGTGACAGTTGTGTGGTGGCCGTCCGTGTCTGCCCCAGGCCCTCGGGTGAGGAAACGCAGAGAGCTGGGCACGGCCTTGGTGCTGACACAGGGGCAGGTCAGAAGGTTCCTAACCGAGAGCTGAGGGGTCTGGGGGGCAGAACCCAGCCGAGGGCTCTGTGGTTGGGGAGCTGCAGCCGAGCGGTGGTGGGCGTGGGGAGCAGGGTCCTGGCTTGGGCAATAGCCGTGGCCGTGGCCATCGCAGCCGGGCCAAGCAGCGGCTGCCCGAGCAGACTTCGTTCTGGCACTGCCCCGCTGTGCAGAGCTGGACTGGAAAGGCGGTGTGGAGTGTTCTTCTGGCAGCAGCGTCACAAATGCGCCTGTGCTGGTGGTGTGGGTGCCTGTTGCTGTTGCACACCGGCTGCTGGTGGGAGGAGGAGGGGACTGGCTTTCGGAGAGGCCGCCCTGGCCTGATGCTCGTGAAAGTCTGTTAGGGTCTTGTCTAAAGCGCGTTGGCTTGCGCACTGCTGAGTACCCGTTCGCAGAACTCGCTGCGCTCTGGTGTCTGGCAGCCGGGCAATGAGTCTCGCTGCTTGGGTTTTCTTCTGTATCGCAACGTCATGGTGCTGCTTGTCTCTTGCAGCATCTTCTGACGAGCTTGCAGCTGAGATGAGGAGACTCGAGCAGAGCGGTCACCACGTCAGCTTCTCAGCGATACGCCGCAGGGTCCCGTTCTTGGATGACTTTCAGGCTTGATGGTAAGAGACTCGAGTTGCAAAGAAAGAGTATTCTGAAGGCAAAAATTCATCTCTGTTGTTAGATCATCCTGTTCCGACCAAGGCTTATTGCGTTCCTGAAGGGCAGTCTCCTTGGTTCCTTGCTCTCTGCCTTCCCAAGGTGAATTCACTTGCCAGGGTGGAGGCTTTCCCCTTGCTGTCGTGGTAAAGGCAGTGTCCTGTCTGGTGCTTGTGGTGGCATCTTGCACTCGGGGAAAGCAAGCGAGGAACATTTGTTCCTGTGAGGGGTCCAGTAGCAAGGTTTGCAGGTGTGGACCTGCTGTCCCCAAGCCTGGGGTTTGTTTACGCGGTGTGCAGTATGGCAGCATACAGACAGAGTGTGTATAGCAATGGTCTGGTTCATTTCAATGATCGTTTCCCATTTGAATTCCTCTGCTCGTTCCTCAGTGTGACGTTTCGCCCCTCTGAGCCTTATTGAAATCCTGTGTTTCCACAGGACTGACCTTGATTTTGTGCAACCTATACGTAAGACTGAGCTATTTGTGTAGTGATCAAACTCTTCAGACATGCAAACAGGATGGAAACAATGATTATAGCTATCAATGAAAGTGTGTAATGGATCCAGGAGTGCACTCTGTCCGCTTTTACTGCGGTGTAACTTTCTTTCCAAGGTCAAATGTAGACGAGAAAAGACTGGACAGGGGTATTCAAGGGCAGCGGTGTCCTCTGATTGAAGGACCTATGTAGCCGAAGCTAAAATCTGCGCAAGAGAGATGATATACTGTTTAACTGTTTCCTCTCCTCTTTTGTTGTGAGTGCATGAGTAGGATATGGTTTTCCGTCCCTTGTAAGGTATTGCTTCTGGAGTACCAAATGTGGGGACTGTTGCTTTTAACGTTACTTTAATTACCTCTCTTCCGTGTTGGTGCAACAGGGGAAAGGTTCAGGCCAGCCACAAAAAGTATTTACGAGGACTAACAAATATTTCTGCTGGTTACATCTGGGTAAGTGTGAAGAATCTATTTGCCGGTAGTGCCTGGGCGTTATTGCTCGTTTTACACTTTCTCCTGTTGTTTTCTTTTCGACTTGTGGATTGTTGTGCTTAGAAGTCCTCTTTTTTCCAAATTGCCCCATGAGCATGGGCAACTCCAAAAGCGTATCTGGAATGTGTGAAAAATACTTGCTCTTTTTGCAGTAAGCAATCAATTCTGCTTTTTGGGCTGAGGTGTTGTAACGTGGTCTCTGGTTACTACTGCGTATGCAGCACATCACTTTCCTCCAGATATGCAACTACTTCCCTCTGTGTATAACTCTAAAGGAAAATCAGAAAGAGGAGTAAAAAGAGAAAAAAGAGGAGTAAAGAAGGAGAAAGAGTCTCCTTCTCTGGAGATATTCAAGACCCGCCTGGACAAGGTCCTGTGCAGCCTGCTGTAGGTGACCCTGCTTCGGCAGGGGGATTGGACTAGATGACCCACAGAGGTCCCTTCCAACCCCGAACATTCTGTGATTCTGTGAGTATCCTGGCAATTTGGCCGTCTGGAGTAGACTTGCTGGACTGTTGTCGGTAGCTCCTTTCATTGTGAGATCACCAGCAAAGTCTCAGGATTTCAGGTGGCAGGCACGAAAGGGTGACAGCATCCTGCTCCAGCAGAACAGCCTGGTGTTTGGGCAGTCTGCTGGGAGAAATCCAGCGGTGTCCTTTGTTTCGTAGGAGAGAGATCAGAGCGTGGGCTACAAACACGGTGGTAAATACCCCACAGGTCTCTTCCAGCTTCCTAACGTTTGACTTGGGACTCCTAAAGCCAGTTGTTGCCTCTCCTGTGGTCCCTCCGGCCCCTTGATGGCAGCGTGCAGTGGTTTAGCGATCAGTCCAAAAGTAGGAATCCCCAGCCGACACCATCCAGCCATACCCAGGAATCCTCTCGGCTGGTTCTTTGTTGTGGGCACAGCCATTCTCCAAATCATCTCCTTCCGCTCTGCGCTCCATTTCTTTGTTTTCGGAGACGCCGTGTCCTGCAAGCCACCCCAAATTCAACAGACTAATTGTAGCTTCTAAACGTTCACTGCGATTCCTTAAACCAATTAACAGATCATCCACATATTGCAGCAACGTCACGTGTCCGTTATTACCTTGCCATGGCGCTAATTCTTCTACCAGTACGTTACCAAATAAGGTTGGGCTTTCTTTGAATCCTTGCGGCAATACGGTCCAACACAGTTGAGTCTTTCATCCGGCGGTCGGGCTTTCCTGTCCGAAAGCAGAGATGAGCCGACTCTGTTCATCCACTGGAACGCAAAAGAAAGGCGCTTTTAAGTCTAGAACTGTGAAATAAGCATTAGTGTCAGGGACTGACACAAGGAGGGTGTATGGATTTGGAAGCACAGGGTGCACGTCTGCAGTTCTCACATGAACTTCTCTTAAATCTCGTACCAACCAGTGTTCACGGTAGTGAGGTTTCTTTGCAGGTAAAAGTGGAGTGTTAAATTCTGACTGACAGTCTCTTAATTGTCCGTGCTCCAAGAGGGAGTTTATTACGGGTTCTAACCCTTTTCGGGCTTCCAATTTGACGAGACGCTGTTTTTTTTCCTTACCGGCTGAGCTCCTGATTTCCATTTGATTTATTTTTTTTGCGGGTTGTACGCTTTTTGTTTGCGCTGGTGTTCCTGCAGCCCATGCTAAAGGAATGACAGCATCCAATAGTTCTTCTGGAATATCTTCTTCTCCGTTACTCTTCTTAGTCAACAAGCGTGTCTGAGCTTTCCGTGCCTTTTCTGGAGGAATATGGAGCTGAGCAGCGCTCAGTTTACATAACCAATCTCACCCCAGCAGTGGCAAGGGACACTCTGGCGTATTGAGAAGTGAATGAGTTACCGTAGTATTTCTAGTAGTACAGCCCATCGGTTCTAAAAATGACCGTAGAGTCCAGACCTCTGGGCCCGGGGCTGCCACCGGCCATATTGGTTCCCGGGGCAAGTCGGAAGCTGTGGGCCTGGTGCTGCCGGGCAGCCATGTTGGTTCCCGGGGTATGGCGGGAGCTGTGTGACCCGGGGCAGCCGCTTGGCCATGTTAGTTCCCAGGGCATGGCGGGAGCTATAGGCCCGGGGATGCCATGTGGTCATGTTGATTCCCAGGCTATGGCGGGAGCTGTCAGCCTGGGACTGCCGTCGGCCATGTCGGTTCCTTTTGCATGGCGGGATCTGTGGTCCCGTAGCTGCCATGTGGCCATGTCGTTTCCCAGGGCATTGCGGGATCTGTGGGCCCGGGGCTGCTGGGCGGCCATATTGGTTTCCAAGGCATAGTAAGAGCCGTCACCCCAGGGCTGCCGGAGGTCCATGTTGGTTCCCGGGCAATGGCAAGAGCTGTGGTCCCGGGTCTGCTTCCGGCCATGTTGGTTCCCAGGGCATAGTGGGAGCTGTGGGCCCAAGGCTCCCCCCAGAAATGTTGGTTCCCGCGTCATGGCGGGGAGCTGTGGTCTCAGGGCTCCCGTCGGCCATGTTGGTTCCCGGGGCACGGCGGGAGCTGTGGGCTATGGGCTGCCGCCGGCCATGTTGGTTCCCGGGGCACGGCGGGAGCTATGGGCCTTTGTCTGCCGTCGGCCATGTAGGTTCCCCGGGGCATGTTGGGATCACTTGGCCCAGGGCTGCAGGGCGGCCATGTTGGTTCTCGAGTCATGGCGGGAGCTGTGGACCTGGGCCTACTGGACCACCATGTTGGTTCCCGGGGCATGGGAGGAGCCGTGAGCTTACTGCTGCCGCCAGCTGTGTTTTTTCCCGGGGCATGGTGGGATCTGTGGGTCTGGGGCTGCCGCCGGCCATGTTGATTCTCGGGCCATGGCGGAAGCTGTGAGTTTGGGGCTGCTAGGTGGCCATGTTGGTTCCCAGGCCACAGCGGATGCTGTGGGCCCGGGGCTACTGCCGGCCATGATGTTTTCCGGGGCATGGCGGTAGCTTTTGGCCCGGGGCTGCCGGGCGGCCATGTTAGTTCCCGGGGCATGGCGAAACCTGTGGACTTGAGGCTGCCTCCGGCCATGTTGGTTCCCAGTTCATGGCGGGAGCTGTGGGCCCGGGGCTGTCTGGCAGCCATGTTGGTTCCCGGGACATGGCGGGAACTGTGGGCCCGGGGCTGTTGGGTAGCCCTGTTGGTTCCTGGGGCATGGCGAAATCTTTGGGTCTGGAGTTGCCGCCGGCCATGTTGGTTCTCGGGGCATGGCGGGAGCTGTGGTCCCACTGCTGCTGCCTGCCATGTTGTTTCCTGGGGCATTGTGGGATCTTTAGTCCCACGGCTGATGGGCGGCCATGCTGGTTCCTAGGGCATGGCGGGAGCTGTGGGCCTGGGGCTGCCGCCAGCCGTGTTGGTTCCCAGGGCATGGCGGGAGCTGTGGGACCGGGGCTGCCAGGCATCCATGTTGGTTTCCAGGGCACGCCCGGATCCTTGATCCCGGGGCTGCCACCGGCCATGTTAGTTCCCGTAGCATGGTGGGAGCATTGGGCCCTGGGACTGCTGTTGGCCATGTTGGTTCCCGGGGAATGGCGGAAACTGTGGGCCTGGTGGTTCCGGGTTCCCGGGGCATGGCGAGAGCTGTGAGCCCAGGGCTGCCTGGCGGACATGTTGGATCGCAGGGCATGGCGGGAGCTGTAGGCCTGGGTTTGCTGGGCGGCCATGTTGATTCTCGGGGCATACCGCGAGCTGTGGATCAGGGGCTGCCGGGCGGCCATGTTGGTTCCCGGTTCATGGCGGAATTTGTGGGCTTGGGGCTGCCGGCGGCCATGGTGGTTCCCGGGGCATGGCGGAAGCTGTGGGCCCGGGACTGCCAGGCGGCCATGTTGGTTCCCGGGGCATGCCCAGATCCTTGATCCCGGGGCTGCCGCCAACCATGTTAGTTCGCGTACTATGGTAAGAGCATTGGGCATCGGGACTGCTGTTGGCCATGTTGATTCCCGGTTCATGGCGGAAGTTGTGGGCTTCGGGCTGCCGGCGGCCATGTTGGTTTCCGGGGCTTGGCGGCAGCTGTGGGCCCAGGGCTGCTATGCGGTCATGTTGGTTTCCAAGGCGTAGTGGGAACTGTGAGCCCAGGGCTGCTGGATGGGCATGGTGGTTCCTGGGCTATGCCAAGAGCTGTGGACCCGGGGCTGCCAGGCAGCCATGTCTTTTCCCGGGGCATTGTGGGATCATTGGGCCCGGGGCTGCCAGGTGGACATGTTGGTTCCCAGGGCATGGCGGGAGCTGTGGGAACAGGGCTGTCAGGCGCCATGTCTCTTTCCGGGGCATGGCGAGAACTGTGGTTTAGTTGGTGCCGGGCGGCCATTTTGGTTCCCGAGGCATGGCGGGATCTTTGTTTCCATGGCTGCTGGGCGGCCATGTTGGTTCCCGGAGCATGGCGGGAGGTGTGGGCCCGAGGCTACCAGGCAGCCATGTTGGTTCCCAGGGCATGGCGGTAGCTGTGGGCCCTGGACTGCCGCCGGCAATGTTGGTTCCCTGGGCTTGGCGGAAGCTGTGGGCTTGGGGCTGCCGCTGGCCATGTTGGTTCCCGGGGCATGGCAGGATCTGTGAGCCAGGGGCTGCCGGGCGGCCATGTTGGTTCCCAGGCTATTTCGGCAGATGTGGCCCCGGGGCTGCCTGGTGGCCATGTTGGTTCCAAGGGCATGGCGGGCGCTGTAGTCCCGGGGCTTCCGGGCTGCCATGTTGTTTCCCAGGCTATGGCAGGAGCTGTGGTCCCGAAGCTGCTGCCGGCCATGTTGATTCCGGGGGCATGTCGGGAGCTGTGGGTTTGGGGATACTTGGCCGCCATGTTGGTTTCCGGGGCATGGTGGGATCAGTGCGTCTGGGGCTGCCGCCGACCATGTGGGTTTCCGGGGCATGGCTGTTGCTGTGGGCCCGGGGCTGCCGGCAGCCATGTTGGTTACCGGGGCATGGCGGGAGCTTTGGTCCCACGGCTGCAGTGCGGCCATGTTGGTTCCCAGGACGTGGCGGGAGCTGTGGGCCCAAGGCTCTCGCGGGCCATGTTGGTTCCCAGGGCATGGTGGGAGCTGTGGGCCCGGGGCTGCGGTCAACCATGTTGGTTCCCGGGGTACGACAGGAGCTATTGGTCTGGGGCTGGTAGCAACCATTTTGGATCTTGGCGCATGGCAGCAGCTGTGGGCCCAGGGCTTTTGCTGGCCATGTTGGTTCCCAGGGCATTTCTGCAGATGTGGTCTTGGGGCTGCCGTCGGCCATCTTGGTTCCCAGGGAATGGCTAGATCTGTGGTCCCAGGGCTGCCGGGCGGCCATGTTGGTTCCCAGCGCATGGCAGGAGCTGTGGTCCGCGGCTTCCAAGCGGCCATGTTGGTTCCAGGGCCATGGCAAGAGCTGTGGTCCCGGGACTGCTGCCGGCCATGTTGGTTCCGAAAGCATTTCGGCAGCTGTGGGCCCGGGGCCACCAGGCGGCCATGTTTCATCCCGGGGCATGGCGGGAGCTATGGGCTTGGGGCTGCCAGGCGGCCCTGTTGGTTCTCGGGTCATGGCGGGAGATATTGTCCCGTTCCTGACGCCAGCCATGTTGGTTCCCAGGGCATGGCGGGATCTGTGGGTCTGGGGCTGCCGCCGGCCATGTTGATTCCCGGGGCATGGCGGAAGCTGTGGTCCCAGGTCTGCCGCCGGCCATGTTGGTTCCTGGGGCATGGTGGGAGCTGTGGTCCCGGGGCTGCCGCCGGCCATGTTGGTTCCTAGGGCATTTCGGCAGCTGTGGGCCCAGGGCTGCCAGGAGGCCATGTGTGTTCCCAGGTCATGGCGGGAGCTGTGGGCTTGGGGCTGCTGTGCGGCCATGTTGGTTCCCAGGGCATGGCGGGATCTGTGGTCCCGGGGCTGACATGCGGCCATGTTTTTTCCCAGGGCATTGTGGGATCTGTGGGCCCGGGGCTGCTTCTCGGCCATGTTGGTTCCCAAGGCGTAGAAAGAAACATCAGCCCAGGGCTGCCGGACGGCCATGTTGGTTCTCGGGCCGTGGTAAGATCTGTGGTGCTGGGTCTGCTTCCAGCCATGTTGGTTTCCAGGGCATGGCGTGAGCTCTGGGCACAAGTCTCCCGTAGGCCATGTTGGTTCCCAGGGCATTTCGGCAGCTGTGGACCATGGCTTCCTGGCAACCACACTGGTTCCCAGGTCATGGCGGGAGCTGTGCGCCCGGGGCGGCCTGGCGGCCATGTAGGTTCCCAGGGCATGGTGGGAGCTGTGGGCCCGGGTCTGCTGCTGGCCATGTTGGTTTCTGGGACATGGAGGGAGCTGTGGTCCTGTGGCTGATGGGCGGCCATATTGGTTCCCGGGGCATGGCGGGAGCTGTGGGCCTGGGGCTTCAGGGTGGCCATGTTGGTTCCCGGGGCATGGCGGGAGCTGTGGTTCCGAAGCTGCTGCCGGCCATGATGTATTTAGGGTCATGACGGAATCTGTGGGCTCAGGGATCCCGCCGGCCATGTTGGTTCCCGGGGCATTGCGGGAGCCGTGGGCCCGGGTCTGCTGCCGGCCATGTTGGTTCCCGGGGCACGGGAGGAGCTGTGGGCTCGGGGGTGCCGTCGGCCATGTTAGTTCCCAGGGCATGGCGGGAGCTGTGGGCCCAGGGCTGCCAGGCGGACATGTTTGTTCCCAGAGCATGTTCAGAGCTATGGGCCTGGGGCTACCAGGCGGCCATGTTGGTTCCAAGGTCATGACGGGAACTGTGGGCCCTGGGCTTCCGGATCCCATGTTGGTTCACGGGGCACGCCAGAAGCTGTGGGGCCAAGGCTGCTGGGCGGCCATGTTGGTTCCGGGTCATGGTGGGAGCTCTTGGCCGGGGCTCCCACCGGCCATGTTGGTTCCCGGGGCTTGGCAGGATCTGTGGGACTAGTTCTGTTGCCGGCCATGTTGTTTTATGGGGCGTGGCAGCAGCTGATGACCCGGGGCTGCTGACGTACATGCTGGTTCCCGCGGCATGGCGGGAGCTGTTGTCCCGGGGGTGCCGGGCGCGATCTTGGTTCCAGGGGCATGGGAAGAGCTCTGGGCACGGGGCTGCCTGGCGGCCATGTTGGTTCCCAGGGCATTTCGGCAGCTGTGGGCCTGGAGTTACCTGGCGGCCATTTTGGTTCCCGGGGCATGGCGGGAGCTGTGGTCCTCGGGGTTGCCTGAGGGCCATGTTGGATTTTAGGGCATGGCGGGAGCTGTGGGCCCGGGGCTCCCGGTCAGCCATGTTGGTTCCCAGGGCATGGCGGGATCTGTGGGCCTGAGTCTGCTGCCGGCCATGTTGTTTCCCAGGGCATGGCAGGAGCTGTGGGCCCGGGGCTATCGCCGGCCATGTTGGGTCCCAAGGTATGGTGGGAGTTTTGCTCCCACGGCTGCTGGACCGCCATGTTGCTTCCCAGGGCATGGCGGCAGATGATGACCCGGGGCTGCTGACGTCCATGTTGATTCCCGAGGCATGGCGGGAACTGTGGGCCCGGGGCTGCTGGGTGGCCATGCTGCTTACCGGGACATCGCGGGAGCTGTGGGCCATGGGCTGCTGGGTGGCCATATTGGTTCCCAGAGCATGGCGGGAGCTGTGGGCCCAGGGCTGCCGCCAGCCATTTTGGTTCCTGGGGCATGGCGGGAGCTGTTGTCCTCGGGGCTGCCTGAGGGCCATGTTGGATCCTAGGCCATGGCGGGAGCTGTGGACCCGGAGCTGCCAGTTGGCCATGTTGTTTCCCGAGGCATGGCGGGAGCTGTGGGCCCTGGGCTATCGCCGGCCATGTTGGGTCCGAAGGCATGGCGGGAGTTTTGCTCCCACGGCTGCTGGGCCGCCACGTTGTTTCCCAGGGCATGGCGGCAGATGATGATCCGGGGCTGCTGACGTCCATGTTGGTTCCCGGGGCATTGCGTGAACTGTGGGCCCGGGGCTGCTGGGCGGCCATGTTGGTTCCCAGAGCATGGAAGGAGCTGTGGGCCAGGGGGTGCCGGGTGGCCATATATGTTCCCAGGGCATGGCGGGAAATGTGGGCACGGGGCTGCCTGGTGGCCATGTTGGTTCCCAGAGCATGGAAGGAGCTGTGGGCCAGGGGGTGCCGGGTGGCCATATATGTTCCCAGGGCATGGCGGGAAATGTGGGCACGGGGCTGCCTGGTGGCCATGTTGGTTCCTAGGGCATTTCGGCATCTGTGGACCTGGGGCTACTTGACGGCCATGTTGGTTTCCGGGGCATAGTAAGAACTGTCAGCCCAAGGCTCCCACCGGCCATTTTGGTTCCTGGGGCATGGCAAGAGCTGCTGTTCTGGGGCTGCTGCCGGCCATGTTGGTTCACAAGGTGTGGGGGATCTGTGGGCCCCTGGCTGCCCCCAGCCATGTTGGTTCCCGGGTCATGGCGGGAGCTTTGGGAATGGGGCTCCCGCCGTCCATGTTGGTGCCCGGGGCATGGCAGGATCTGTGGGCACAGGGGTGCCAACGGCCATTTTGGTTCCCAGGGCATGGCGGGAGCTGTGGGCCCGGAGCTGCCAGGTGTCCATGTTGATTCGCAGGGTTTGGAGGGATCTGTGGTCCCGGGGCTGCCGCTGGCCGTGTTGGTTCCCGAGGCATGGCGGGAACTGTCGGCCCGGGGCTTCTGCCAGCCATGTTCGATCTCGGGGCCTGGCGGGAGCTTTTATCCGCGGGCTGCTGTGTGGCCTTTTGGTACCCGAGGCATGGGAGTAGCTGTGGGCCCAGGGCTCCCGCCGGCCATGTTGGTTCCCAGGGCATGGCAGGATCTGTGGTCCTAGAGCTGCCGGGCGGCCATGTTGGTTGCCGGGGCATGGCAGGAGCTAAGGGCCTGGGGCTGCCGTCCACCATGTTGGTTCCCGGCGCCTAATGGCAGCTGGGGGCCCAGGGCTTCCCAGGCGGCCATGTTGATTGCCAGGGCATGGCGGGAGCTGTGGGCCTGGGGCTACTGGGCCGCCATGTTGGTTCCCGTGGCATGGGAGGAGCCTTGAGCCCAGGGCTGCTGCCAGCCATGTTTTTTCCGAGGGCATGGTGGGATCTGTGGGTCCAGGGCTGCCGGGCGGCCATGTTTGTTCTCGGGGCATGGCGGGAGCTCTGGGCCCAAGGCTCCGGCCGGCCATGTTGATTCCCAGGGCATGGCAGGAGCTGTGTGCCCGGGGTTGCTATGCGGCCATGTTTGTTTCCGGGGCATAGTGGGAACTGTGAGCCCAGGGCTGATGGACGGCCATGTTGATTCGCGGGGCATGGAGGGAGCTGTGGGCCCAGGGCTGCCAGGTGTCCATGTTGGTTCCTGATTCATGGTGGAAGTTGTGGGCCCGGGGCTGCCGGCAGCCATTTTGGTTCCCGGGGCATGGCGGGAGCTGTGGGTGTGGGGCTGCGGCCGGCCATGTTGGTTCCCACGGCATGATGGGAGCTGTGGTTTGTGGGCTTACGGGCGGCCATTTTCGTTCCTGGGGTATGGCGGGAGCTGTGGGTCCGGAGCTGCCAGGCGGCCATGTTGGTTCCCGGGGCATGGAGGTAGCTGTGGGTCCAGGGCTGCCAGGCTGCCATGTCTGTTCACAGGGCATGACGACAGCTTTGGTCCCACGGCTGCTGGGCGACCATGTTGGTTCACAGGGCATGGAGGGAGCTGTGATCCCAGGGCTGCCACCAGCCGTGTTGGTTCCCAGGGCATGGCAAGAGCTGTGGGACCGGGGTGGCCGGGCGGCCATGTTGGTTCCCGGGGAATGGCGGCAGCTGTTGGCCCAGGGCTGCCGCCGGCCATGTTGGCTCCTGGGGCATTGCAGGAGCTGTTGGCCAGGTTCTGCTGCTCGCCATGTTGGTTCTCAGAGCTTGGGGGGAGCTGTGGGCCCGGGGCTGCCAGGCGGCCATGTTGGTTTCCAGGGCATGCCCGGATCCTTGATCCTGAGGCTGCCGCCGGCCATGTTAGTTCCCGTAGCATGGTGGGAGCATTGGGCCCTGGGACTGCTGTCGGCCATGTTGGTTCCCGGGGCATGGCAGAATCTGTGGGCCTGGTGCTGCCGGGCGGCCATGTTGGTTCCTGGAGCATGGCGGGACCTGTGGGCTTAAGGCTCTCGCCGGCCATGTTGGTTTCCGTGTCATGGCGGGAGTTGTGGTTCTGGGGCTCCACCGGACATTAACGTACCCGGGCCATGGCGGGATCTGTTGGCCCAGGGCTGCCGGTGGCCATGTTGGCTCCCAGGCCATGGCGGGAGCTGTAAGCCCAGGGCTGCCGAGCGGCCATGTTTGTTCCCAAGTCAAGGCAAGAGCTGTGGTCCCAAGGCTGCCGGGCTTCCATGTTGGTTCCCAAGTCATGGCGGGAGCTGTGGACCTGGGGCTTCCAGAAGCCATTTTGGATCTCGGGGCATGGCGGCAGCTGTGGGCCCAGAGCTTTAGCAGGCCTTGTTAGATCCCGGGATAATTCTGCAGCTGTGGGCCCGGGGCTGCCAGGCGGCTATGTTTGTTCCCGGGGCATGGCGGGAGCTGTGGACTTGGGTCTACCGGTCGACCATGTTGGTTCCCGGGACATGGTGTGAGCTGAAGGCCCGGGACTGCCGGCAGCCATGTGGGTTCCCGGGGCATGGCGGGAGATGTGGATCTGGGGCTGCCAGGCGGCCATGCTAGTTCCCAGGGCATGGCGGGAGCTGAGGGCCCGGGGCTGCCAGGAGGCCATGTCTGTTCACAGGGCATGACGGCAGCTTTGGTCCCACGGCTGCTGGGCGACCATGTTGGTTCACAGGGCATGGAGGGAGCTGTGATCCCAGGGCTGCCACCAGCCGTGTTGGTTCCCAGGGCATGGCAAGAGCTGTGGGACCGGGGTGGCCGGGCGGCCATGTTGATTCCCAGGGAACGGCGGCAGCTGTTGGCCCAGGGCTGCCGCCGGCCATGTTGGCTCCCGGGGCATTGCAGGAGCTGTTGGCCAGGGTCTGCTGCTCGCCATGTTGGTTCTCAGAGCCTGGGGGGAGCTGTGGGACCGGGGTTGCCGGGCGGCCATGTTGTTTTCCAGGGCATGCCAGGATCCTTGATCCCAGGGCTGCCACCGGCCATGTTAGTTCCCGTAGCATGGTGGGAGCATTGGGCCTGGGACTGCTGTCGGCCATGTTGGTTCCCGGGGCATGGCGGAATCTGTGGGCCTGGTGCTGCCGGGCGGCCATGTTGGTTCCTGGAGCATGGCGGGAGCTGTGGGCTCGGGGCTGCCAGGCGGCCATGTTAGTTCCCAAGGGCATGGCGGGAGCTGTGGTTCTGGGGCTGCCACCGGACATTAAGGTTCCCGGGGCATGGCGGGATCTGTTGCCCGGGGCTGCCGGCGGCCATGTTGATTCCCAGGGCATGGCGGGAGCTGTGGGCCTGGAGCTGATGAGCAGCCCTGTTGGTTTCCGGGGCATGGCGGAAGCTCTTTGCCCGGGGCTCCTGGCGGCCATGTTAGTTCCCGGGCCTTGGCGGGAGCTGTGGGTCAGGAGCTCCCGGGTGGCCATGTTACTTCCCGGGTCATGGCTGGAGCTGTGGGCCCGGGGCTGCCAGGCGGCCATGTCGGTTCTCGGGGCATGGTTGGATCTTTGGGCCTGGGGCTGCCAGGTGGCCATGTTGGTTCTTTGAGCATGCGGAGATCTGTGGGCCCAGGGCTGCCAAGCCACCATGTTGGTTCTCAGGTCATGGCAGGAGTTCTCAGCGTGAAGCTGCCGGGCAGCCATGTTGGTTTCCATGGCATGGCGGAAGCTGTGGTCTTGGGGCTGCCGTGCGGCCATGTTGGTTCCTGGGGCATGGCGTGAGCTGTGGGCCCGGGGCTGCCGTTGGCCATGTTGGTTCCCGGGGTATGACCGGAGCTGTGGGCTCAGAGGTCTCCACGGCCATGTTGGTTCCTGGGGCATGGCGGGAACTGTGGGTCAGGGGCTGACGCTGGCCATGTTTGTTCCCGGGGCATGGCGGGAGCTGTGGGCCCGGGGCTGCGGGGCGTCCATGTTGGTTCCCAGGGCATGGCGGGAGCTTTGGACCCAGGGCTGCGGACGGCCATGTTGGTTTCCAGGGCATTGGAGGAGCTGTGGACCCGGGTCTGCCGCAAGCCATTTTGGTTCCCAGGGCATGGTGGCAGTTGTGGGCCTGGCTCTGCTGACCGCCATGTTGGTTTTTGGGGCATGGAGGCAGGTGTGGGCCCGGGGCTGCTGTCGGCCATGTTGGTTCCCTGGGCATGGCGGGAGCTGTGGTCCCGGGGCTACCTCCGGCCATGTTGGTTCCCGGGGCATGGCGGGAACTGTGGACCTGGGACTGCCGGTCGACCATGTTGGTTCCCGGGGCATGGCCGGAGCTGTGGTCCCGGGGCTGCTTCCGGCCATGTTGGTTTCCGGAGCATGCCTGGAGCTGTGGGCCCGGAGCTGACCCCAGCCATGTTGGTTCCCAGGGCATGCCACAGCGGGAGCTGTGGGCCTGGGGTTGCCACCGGCCATGGTGGTTCCCGGGGCATGGTGGGAGCTGTTGGCCCGGGGCTTCCGGCGGCCATGTTGGTTCCCAGGTCATGGCGGGAGCTGTGGGCCTGGGGCTGCCGTTGGCCATTTTGGTTCCCAGGTCATGGCGGGAGCTGTTGGCCTGGGGCTGGCAGGCGGACATGTTCATTCCCAGAGCATGGCGGGAGCTGTGGGCCCGGGGCTGCCGGGCGGCCTTGTTGGTTCCCGCGCCATGGCAAGAGCTGTGGTCCCAGGGCTTCTGCCGGCAATGTTGTTTCCCAGGGCATGGCGGGAGCTGTGGGCCCAGGGCTTCCGCTGGCCATGTTGGTTCCTATGGCACAGCGGGAGCTGTGGGTCTGGGGCTGCCGCCGGCCATGTCAGTTCTCGGGGCATAGCGGGAGCTGTGGTACAGAAGGTGCTGCCGGCCATGTTGGTTCCCGGGGCATGGAGGGAGCTGTGGGCCCGGGGCTGCCGCCGGCCATGTTGGTTCCCAGGGCATGGCGGGAGCTTTGGACCCAGGGCTGCGGACGGCCATGTTGCTTTCCAGGGCATTGGAGGAGCTGTGGACCCGGGTCTGCCGCAAGCCATTTTGGTTCCCAGGGCATGGTGGGAGTTGTGGGCCTGGCTCTGCTGACCGCCATGTTGGTTTTCGGGGCATGGAGGCAGGTGTGGGCCCGGGGCTGCTGTCGGCCATGTTGCTTCCCGGGGCATGGCGGGAGCTGTGGTCCCGGGGCTACCTCCGGCCATGTTGGTTCCCAGGGCATGGCAGGAGCTGTGGGCCCGGAGCTGACCCCAGCCATGTTGGTTCCCAGGGCATGGCGGGAGCTGTGGGCCTGGGGCTGCCGTTGGCCATTTTGGTTCTCGGGGCATGGCGGGAGCTCTGGGCCCAGGGCTGCTATGCGGCCATGTTGGTTTTTGGGGCATAGTGGGAACTGTGAGCCCAAGGCTGCCGGACGGCCACATTGGTTCCCAGGCCATGGCAGGAGCTGTGGTCCCGGGGCTCCTGCCAACCATATTGGTTCCTGGGGCATGGCAGGATCAGTGGTCCTGAAGATGCTGCCGGCCATGTTGGTTCCCAGGGCATGGCGGGAGCTGTGGGCCTTGGGCTGCCGCCAGCCATGTTGGTTCCCGGGGCATGGCGGGAACTGTGGGTCAGGGGCTGCCGGTCGGCCATGTTTGTTCCCGGGGCATGGCGGAAGTTGTGGGCTTGGGACTGCCGGCGGCCATGTTTGTTTCCGAGGCATGGCGGGAGCTGTGGTCCTGATAATGCTGCCGGCCATGTTGGTTCCTGGGGCATGGCGGATTCTGTGGGCCCAGGGCTGCCAGGCGGCCGTGTCTGTTCCTGGGGCATGACGGGAGCTTTGGTCCCACGGCTGCTGGGCGGCCATGTTGGTTCCCAGGGCTTTGCAGGAGCTGTTGGCCAGGGTCTGCTGCTGGCCATGCTAGTTCCAAGCACATGGCGGGAGCTGTGGGCCTGGGGCTGCCGGGCGGCCATGTTGGTTCCCAGGAAATGATGGCAGCTGTGCTCTTGGGACTGCCAGGCGGCCATGTTTGTTTCCAGGCCATGCCCGGATCCTTGATCCCGAGACTGGCGCCAGTCATGTTAGTTCCCGTAGCATGGTGGAAGCATTGGGCCCCGGGACTGCTGTCAACCATGTTGGTTCTAAGGGCATGGCGGAATCTGTGGGCCTGTTGCTGCCGGGCGACCATGTTGGTTCCCGGGGCATGGCGGGAGCTGTGGGCCCGGGGCTGCCACGCGGCCATGTTAGTTCTTAGGGCATGGCGGGAGCTGTGGTTCAGGGGCTGCTATGCGGCCATGTTGGTTCCCGGATGATATCGGAAATTGTGGGCTTGGGGCTGCCGGCGGCCATGTTGGTTTCCGGGGCATGGCGGAAGCAGTAGTCCCGGGGCAGCCGGTTGGCCATGTTGGTTCCCGGGTCATGGCAGCAGCTGTGGGCCTGGGGTTGCCACCGGCCATGATGGTTCCCGGGGCATGGTGGGAGCTGTTGGCCCGGGTCTGCCGGTGGCCATGTTGGTTCCCAGGCCATGGCGGGAGCTGTGGGCCTGGGGCTGCCGGTGGCCATTTTGGTTCTCGGGGCATGGCAGGAGCTGTGGGCCCAGGGCTGCTGCCGGGCATGTTGGTTCCGATGTCATGGCAGGAGCTGTGGGCCCGTGGCTGCTATGCGGCCATGTTGATTTCCGGGGCATAGTGGGAACTGTGAGCCCAAGGCTGCCGCACAGCCACGTTGGTTCCCGGGCCATGGCAAGAGCTGTGGTCCCGGGGCTCCTGCCAACCATGTTGGTTCCCAGGGCATGGCGGGAGCTTTGGACCCAGGGCTGCCGACGGCCATGTTGGTTTCCAGGGCATTGGAGGAGCTGTGGACCTGGCTCTGCCGCAAGCCATTTTGTTTCCCAGGGCATGGCGGGAGTTGTGAGCCTGGCTCTGCTGACCGCCATGTTGGTTTTCGGGTCATGGCGGCAGGTGTGGGCCCGGGGCTGCTGCCGGCCATGTTGGTTTTCAATGCATGGAAGGAGCTGTTGGCCCGCGTCTTCCGCCCCTCCATGTTTCTTCTCATAGCATGGCGGGAGCATTGGGTGCCGGGATTGCTGTCGGCCATGTTAGTCCCCGGGGCATGGCTGACGCTGTGTGACTTTGGCTGCCGCCGGCCACGTTAGTTCCCGGGGCATGGCGGGAGCTGTGGTCCCAGGGATGATATGCAGCCATGTTGGTTTCTGGTGCATAGTGTGAACTGTGAGCCCAGGGCTGCCAGATGGCCATGTTGGTTCCCAGGCCATGGCAAGAGCTGTAGTCACGGGTCTGCCTTGCGGCCATGTTGGTTCCCGGGGCATGGCGGGAGCTGTGATCCAGGGGCTGCCAGGCGGCCGTGTTGGTTCCCGGGGCATGGCGGGAGCTGTGGGCCCGGGGCTGCTGTACGGCCATGTTGGCTCCTGGGACCTGGCAAGACCTGTGGACACGGGTCTGCCAGGCGGCCATGTCTGTTCCAGGGGCGTGGTGGGATCATTGAGCTCGGGGCTGCCAGGCGGACATGTTGGTTCCCAGAGCATGGCGGCAGCTGTGGGCCTGGGGCTACTGGGCCGCAATGTTGGTTCCCGAGGCATGACCGGATCTGTGGCCTGGGGCTGCCGGTCGACCATGTTGGTTCTCGGGGCATGGCGGGAGCTGTGGGTCAAAGGCTCCCCGCTGGCCATGTTTGTTTTCGAGGCATAGGTGGAGCTGTGGGCTGGGGCTGCCGGGCGGCCATGTTGGTTCGCTGGGCATGGCGGGATCTGTGGTCCCGGGGCTGCTGCCGGCTGTGTTGGTTCCCGGGTGATGTCCGGAGCTGTGGGCTCGGAGGTGCTGCCTGCTATGTTGATTCCTGGGGCATGGCGGGAGCTGTGTGCCCAGGGCTGCTAGACGGCCATGTTGGTTCCCAGGGCATGGTTGCAGCTGTAAGCCTGAGGCTGCCGGGCGGCCATGTTTGTTCTCGGGCCATGCCAGGAGCTGTGGGCCCGAGGCTGCCGCCCGCCATGTTTTTTCCCGGGACATGGTGGCAGCTGTGGGCCTCGGGCTGCCCAGCAGCCATGTTTGTTGTTCAGGGCATGCCCGGATCCTTGGTCCCGGGGCTGCCAGGTGGCCATGTTGGTTCCCAGGGCATGGCGGGAGCTGTGGGCCCAGGGCTGCCATGCGGCCATGTTGGTTCTCGGGGCATGGCGGGAGCTGTGGGCTTGCGACAGCTGGCAGCCATGTTGGTTCCCGGGGCATGGCAGGAGCTGTGGCCCTGGGGCTTCCGTTTGCCCATGTGTGTTCAAGGGGCATGGTGAGAGCTGTGGGCTCGGGGCTCCCAGGCGGCCATGTTAGTTCCCAGGGCATGGCAGAAGCTGAACACCCGGGTGTGCCGCTGGCCATGTTGGTTCCCGGCTCATGGCGGCATCTGTCGGCCCGAGGCTGCCGCCCGCCATGTTGGTTCCCGCGTCATGGTGGCAGCTGTGGGCCTGGGTCTGCCGCCAGCCATGTTGGTTCCCGGGGCATGGCGGGATCTGTGTGACCCGGGGCAGCCGGGTGGCCATGTTAGTTCCCAGGTCATGGCGGGAGCTGTGGGCTGGGGCTGTCTTCGGCCATGTTTGTTCACCGGGCATGGCGGGAGCCATGGGCCTATGGCTTCCTGAGGGCCATGTCGGTTCCCAGAGCATGGCGGGAGCTATAGGCCCGGGTCTGCCAGGCGGTCATTTTGATTCCCAGGCTATGGTGGGAGCTGTCGTCCTGGGACTGCCGTCGGCCATGTTGGTTCCCAGGGCATGGCGGAATCTGTGGTCCCGGGGCTGCTAGATGGCCATGTTGGTTCCCAGGGCATGCGTGGAGCTGTAAGCCAGGGTCAGCCTGGCGGCCATGTTGGTTCCCAGGTCATGGCGGGAGCTGTGAGCATGGGGCTGCCAGGAAGCCATGTTGGTTCCTGGGTCATGATGGGAGCTGTGGGCCCCGAGCAGCCGATTGGCCATGTTAGTTCACAGGTTACGCGGGAGCTGTGGGCCCAGTGCGGCTGGGCAGCGATGTTGGTTCAAGGGCACGGCGGGAGCCGTGGGCCCAGGGGTGCCCCCGGCCATGTACTTTCCCAGGGCATTGCGGGATCTGTGGTCCCGGGGATGTCGCTGGCCATGTTGGTTCCCGGGTTATGGCGGGAGCTGTAGGCTTGGGGGTGCCATTGGCCATGTTATTTTCCGGGGCATGGTGGGAGCTGTGGGCCCGGGGCTGCCGGGCGGCCATGTTGGTTCCCGGGCACGGATGGAGATGTGAGCTTGGGGCTGCCGTCGGCCATGTTGTATCCCAGGGCATGGCGGGAGCCGTGAACCTGGGGCTGCCACCGGCCATGTTTGTTCCCCGGGGCATGGCGGGATCTGTGGGTCCGGGGATGCTGGGCGGCCATGTCGGTTCTCGGGCCATGGCGGAAGCTGTGGGTCTGGGACTACTTGGCCGCTATGTTGGTTCCGGGGGCATGGCAGGATCCGTGAGCCCAGGGCTACCGCCAGCCATGTTGGTTTCCGGGGCATGGCGGGAGCTGTGGTCTCGAACCTGCTGACGGCCATGTTGGTTCCCATGGCATGGCTGGAGCTATGGGACTAGGGCTGCCAGGCGGTGATATTTGCTCCCGGGGCATGGCCGAAGCTGTGGGCCATGGGCTGCCAAGCGGCCATGTTGGTTCCCAGGGCATGGCGGGATCTTTGGTCCCTTGGCTGCCGCCAGCCATTTTGGTTCCCGGGGCATGGCGGGAGCTGTGGGCCTGAGGCTGCCAGGTGGCCATGTTGGTTCCTGGGGCATGACGGGAGCTTCCGTCCCACCGCTGCTGGCTGATCATGTTGGTTCCCAGGGCATGGCGGGAGCTGTGTGTCTGAGGCTGCAACCGGACATGATGGTTCCCGAGGCATGGCGGGATCTGTGGGCCCGGGGCTACCACCGGCCGTGTTGGTTCCCGGGGCATTTCGGCAGCTGTGGCCCGGGGCTGCCTGGCGGCCATGTTAGTTCCCAGGGCATGGCATGATCTGTGCTCCCGGGGCTGCTGTGCGGCCATGTTGGTTCCCAGGGCATGGCGGGATTTGTGGGCCCGGGGCTGCTGGGCGGACAAGTTGGTTTCCATGGCATAGTAAGAACCGTCAGCCCAGGGCTGCCGAACATCCATGTTGGTTCCCGGGCCATTGCAAGAGCTGTGGGCTTGGGGCTGCTTCCGGCCATGTTGGATTCCAGGGCATGGCGGGATCTGTGCTCCCGGGGCTGCTGTGCAGCCATGTTGGTTCCCAGGGCATGGCGGGAGACGTGGGCCTAAGGCTCCCGCCGGAAATGTTTGTTCCCGGGTCATGGCGGGAGCGGTGGACCTGGGGCTACTGGGCCGCCATTTTGTGTCCCAGGGCATGGGAGGAGCTTAGGGCTGCCGCCAGCCATGTGGTTTCCTGGGTCATGGCAGGTTCTGTGGGTCTGGGGCTGCCGCCGACCATGTTGATTCCCGGGGCATGGTAAAAGCTGTAAGCCTGGGGCTGCCGGGCGGCCATGTTGATTCCCGGCTCATGGCGGAAGCTGTGAACTTGGGGCTGCTAGGTGGCCGTGTTGGTTCCTGGGGCATGGCAGAAGTTGTGGTCCCAGGGCTGCCGGTCGGCCATGTTGATTCCCGGGGCATGGCAGGAACTGTGAGACTGGGGCCGCCGGCAGCCATGTTGCTTCCCAGGGCATGGCGGGAGCTGTGCGCTTGGGGCGGCGTGGCGGCCATGTTGGTTCCAGGGCATGGCGGGATCTGTGGTCCCGGGGCTGACATGCGGCCATGTTTTTTCCCAGGGCATTGTGGGATCTGTGAACCTGGGGCTGCTTCTCGGCCATGTTGGTTCCCAAGGCATAGAAAGAACTGTCAGCTGACAGAACTGGGCTGCCGGACGTCCATGTTGGTTCTCGGGCCATGGTGAGATCTGAGGTCCCGTTTCTGCTTCCAGCCATGTTGGTTTCCAGGGCATGGCGGGAGCTGTGGGCGCGGGTCTGCTGCCGGCCATGTTGGTTTCCGGGACATGGCTGGAGCTGTGGTCCTGTGGCTGATGGGCGGCCATATTGGTTCCAGGGGCATGGCGGGAGCTGTGGGCCTGGGGCTTCAGGGCGGCCATGTTGGTTCCCAGGGCATGGCGGGAGCTCTTGGCCCGGGGCTATCGCCGGCCATGTTGGTTCCCAAGGCATGGCGGGAGTTTTGCTTCCACGGCTGCTGGGCCACCATGTTGGATCCCAGGGCATTGTGGGATCTGTGGGCTCGAGGCTGCCGGACTGCCATGTTGGTTCACAGGGCACGCCAGAAGCTGTGGGGTCAAGGCTGCCGGGCGGCCATGTTGGTTCCTGGGGCATGGCAGGAGCCGTGGGCACAAGGCTCCCGCAGGTCATGTTGTTTCCCGGGTCATGGCAGGAGCTTTGGGCCTGGGGCTCCCTCCGGCCATGTTGGTTCCCGGGGCATGGCGGGAGCTGTGGGCCCAGGACTACGAGGCGGCCATGTTTGTTCCCGGGGCATGTTCGGAGCTGTAGGCCAGGGGCTGCCGGGCAGCCATGTTGGTTCCCGGCGCATCGTGGGAGCTTTTTTCCCATGGCTGCTTGGCGGCCATGTTGGTTCCCAGGGCACGGCCTGAGCTGTGGGCTCGGGGGTGCTGTCTGCCATGTTGTTTCCCGGGGCATGGTGGGAGCTGTGGGCCCGAGGCTGCCAGGCGGCCATGTTGGTTCCCAGGGCATGGCGGGAGCTGTTGGCGCGAGGCTGCTGAGCGACCATGTTGGTTTCCAAAGCATGGTAACAACTGTCAGCCCAGGGCTGCCGGACAGCCATGTTGCTTCCCAGGCCATGGCAGGATCCGTGAACCCGGGGCTACCACCTGCCATGTTGGTTCCCAGGGCATGGCGGGAACTGTGAGGCTGGGGCCGCCTGGCGGCCATGTTGGTTCTCGGGGCATCCAGAGAGGTGTGGGCCAGGGGCTTCCGGGCGGCCATGTTGGTTCCCGGGTCATGGCGGGAGCTTTTTTCCCACGGCTGCTTGGCGGCCATGTTGGTTCCCTGGACATGGCCGGAGCTGTGGTGTCAAGGGTGCCGTCGGCCATGTTGGTTTCCGGGTCATGGCGGGAGCTGTGGGCTCGGGGGTGTCGTTGGCCATGTTGGTTCATGGGGCATGGCAGGAGCTGCAAGTCTTGTGCTGCCGCCAGCCATGTTGGTTCCCAGGGCATGGCGGAAGCTGTGGGCCCAGGACTGCCGGGCGGCCATGTTGGTTTCCGAGGCATGGTGGGATCTGTGGGCCCGGGGCCGCTGGGCGGCCATATTGGTTCCTGGGGCATGGAGAGAGCTCTGGGCCTGGGGTGCCGCTGGCCATGTTGGTTCCAAGGGCATTTCGGCAGCTGTGGCCCAGGGTTTCCTGGTGACCATTTTGGTTCCCAGGGCATGGCGGGAGCTGTGGGCCTGGTGCTGTTGCCGGCCATGTTGTTTCCTGGAGCATGTCAGGTCCTTTGTCTCCGGGCTACCGGTCAGCCATGTTGGTTCCCTCGGCATGGCGGGAGCTGTGGTCCTGGGGCTCCCGCCAGCCATGTTGGTTCCCAAGGCATGGCAGGATCTGTGGGCCACTGGTGCCAATGGCCATGTTGGTTCCCAGGGCATGGCGGGAGCTGTGGGCCCAGGGCTGCCAGGCGTCCATGTTGATTCCCAGGCTATGGAGGGATCTGTGGTCCCGGGGATGCCATGTGGCCATGTTGGTTCTCGGGGCATGGCGGGAGCTGTGGGCCTGGGGCTGCCAGCAGCCATTTAGGTTCCTGGGCCATGGCGGGAGCTGTGGTCTCCGGGTGTGCCTGAGGGCCATGTTGGTTCCCAGGGCATGGCGGGAGCTGTGGGCCCAAGGCTCCTGCCCACCACATTGGTTCTTGGGTCATGGCGGGAGCTGTGGGCCTGGGGCTCCCCGTCGGCCATGTTGGTTCCCGGGGCATGGCGGGAGCTGTGGGCCCGGGTCTGCCAAGTGGCCATGTTGGTTCTAAGGGCTTGGTGGGAGCTCTGGGCCTGGTGATGCCGCCTGTCATGTTGATTCCCTGTGCAAGGCGGAAGCTGTGGGCTTGGGACTGCACCGGCCATGTTGGTACCAGTGTCATGGCAGGATCTGTGGGCCCAAGGCTCCCGGTCGGCCATGTTGGTTCCCGTGGCAAGGTGGGAGGTGTGGGCCCGGGGCTACTGGGCGGCCATGTTGGTACCAAGGCATTGCGGGAGCTGTGGTCCCGAGGCTCCCGCCGGCCATGTTGATTTCCTGGTCATGGCGGGAGCTGTGGGTCCTGGCTCCTGGTCGGTTATGTTGGTTCCCAAGGCATGGCGGGAGCTGTAGGCCCGGGGGTGCCGTCTGCCATGTTGATTCCTGGGGCATGGCAGCACCTGTGGACCTGGGTCTGCCGCCAGCCATGTTGGTTCTTGGCTCATGGCGGGAGCTGTGGGCTCAGTGCTGCCGCCCGCCATGTTGATTCCCGGGGCATGGCGGCAGCTGTGGGCCCCGGGCTGCCCGGCGGAGACGTTGGTTGCCAGGGCATCGCGGGAGCTGTTGTCCCGGGGCTGCCGCCGGCCATTTTGATTGTCGGGGCATAGCGGGAGCTGTGGGCCCGGGGCTGCCGGCAGCCATTTTGGTTCTCGTGGCAGTGCGGGAGCTGTGGGTCTGGGGCTGCCGCCGGCCATGTTTGTTCCCAGGGCATGGCAGGAGCCGTGGGCCTGGGGCTGCCACCAGCCATGTTGGTTCCCGTGGCATGGAAGGAGCTTTGGCCCAGGGCTGCTGTTTGGCCATGTTGATTCCCGGGGCATGGCGGGAGCTCTTAGCCGGGGCTGCCACCTGCCACGATGGTTCCCGGGGCATGGCAGGAGCTGTGGGCCCAGGGCTCCCTCCAGCCATGTTGGTTCCCAGGGCATGGCAGGACCTTTGGTCCCACGGCTTCTGCGCCGCAATTTTGGTTCCCGGGGCATGGCAGGAGCTGTGTGCCCGGGACTGCTGGGTGGCCATGTTGGTTTCCAGGGCATGGTAGGAACTGTGAGCCCAGGGCTGCTGGACGGCCATGTCGGTTCCCGGGACATTACAAGAGCTGTTTTTGCAGGGCTGCTGCCGGCCATGTTGGTTCCCAGGGCATGACAGGAGCTGTGGGCCCACGGCTGCCGCCGACTATGTTGGTTCCCGGGGCATGGCAGGAGCCATGAGCCCAAGGCTGCCGCCAGCCATGTTGGTTCCTGGATCATGGCAGGAGCTGTGGGCCCGGGTCTGCACCGGCCATGATGGTTCTCAAGACATGGTGGGAGCTGTGAGCCCGAAACTGCCGTCAGCCATGTTGGTTCCCGGGGAATGGCGGAAGCTGTGGTCCCCGGTGCTGCCTGAGAACCATGTTGGTTCCTGGGGCATGGCGGCAGCTATGGGCCCGGGGCTGCCAGGCGGTCATGTTGTTTCCCAGGCTATGTCGGGAGTTGTCGGCCTGGGGCTGCCGGGCGGACATTTTGGTTCAGGGGTGTATTAGGAGCTGTGGGTCTGGGGCTGCTGGGCGGCCATTTTTGTTCCCAGGGCATGGCGGGAGCTTTGGGCCTAAAACTGCTGCCAGGCGGCCATGTTGGTACCAGGGGCATGACGGGAGCTGTGGGCACAGGGCTGCCAGGCAGCCTTGTTGGTTCACGGGGTATGGCGGGAGTTGTGGGCCTGGGACTGCCGCCAGCCATGTTGGTTCCCAGGGCATGGCGGCAGCTGTGGGCTAGGGGCTGCCCGGCGGCCATGTTCGTTGCCAGGGCATGACGTTAGATGTGGGCCCAAGGCTGCCGCCAGCCATTTTGGTTCTCTGGGCATGGCAGGAGCTGTGGGCCCAGGACTGCTGCGGCCATGATGGTTCCTGGGGCCTGGCGGGAGCTGTGGGCCTGGGTCTGCTGCCAGCCATGTGGGTTCTCGGGGCATGGCGGGACATGTGTGCCTGTGGCTGCTGCCGGCCATGTTGGTTCCCGGGGCATGGCGGGAGCTGTGGGCCCGGGGCTGCGCCGGCCATGATGGTTCCCGGGGCATGGCGGGAACTGTGGACCCGGGGCTGACACCAGCCATGTTGGCTCCCGGGGCATGGCGGGATCTGTGGACTCTGGGCTGCTAGGCGGCCATGTTGGATCCCAGGGCATGGCGGGATTCCTGTGCCCTGTTCTGCCAGGAAGCCATGTTTGTACTCGGGGCATGGCGGGAGCTGTGGGCCAGGGGCTGAGGGACGGCAATGTTGGTTCCCAGGGCATGGCGGGATCTGTGGTCCCAGTATTGCTGCCAGCCATGTTGGTTCCCGGGGCACGGGTGGATCTGTGGGTCTGGGGCTACCGCCGGCCATGTTTGTTCACGGAACATGGCGGGAGATGTGGTCCCGAATCTGCTACCGGCCATGTTGGTTCCCAGGCCATGGCGGGAGCTATGGGTCCAGAGCTGCCAGGCGGCCATGTTTTTTCCAGGGTTTTGGCGGGAGCTGTGGGCCCGGGTCTGCTGCTTGCCATGTTGGTTCCCGTGGCATGGCGGGAGCTGTGGTCCTGGGGCTGCCGGGCAGCCATGTTGGTTCCTGCGGCATGGCGCGAGCAGTGGCCCCGGGGCAGCCGGGTGGCCATGTTGGTTCCCGGGTCATGGCGGGAGCTGTGGACCCGGGGCTGCCAGGCGGCCATGTTGTTTCCCAGGCTATGGCGGGAGCTGTCTGCTGGGGCTGCCGGGCGGATATGTTGGTTCAGGGGTGTAATAGGAGCTGTGGGTCTGGGGATGCCGGGCGGACATGTTGGTTCCCAGGGCATGGCGGGAGCTTTGGGCCTAAAACTGCTGCCAGGTGGCCATGTTGGTTCCCGGGGAATGGTGGGAGCTGTGGGCCCGGGGTGCCACTGGCCATGTTGGATCTCGGGGCATGGCGGGAGCTTTTATCCACGGGCTGCCGGGCAGCCTGTTGGTACCCGGGGCATGGGAGAAGCTGTGGGCCCAGGGCTCCCGCCGGCCATGTTGGTTCCCAGGGCATGGCGGAAGCTTTGGTCCCAAGGCTGCTCGGCCACCATTTTGGCTACCGGGGCATGGCGAAAGCTGTGGGCCTTGGGCTGCCGCCAGCAATGTTGGTTTTCGGGGCATGGCGGGAGCTGTGGGCCCGGGGCTGTTGCCTGCCATGTTGGTTCCTACGGCATGGTGGGAGCTGTGGGACTGGGACTGTCGGGCGGTCATGTTGGTTCCCGGGGCATGGCGGGACCTGTGGGCCCGAGGCTGCTGAGCGGCCATGTTGGTTCGCGGGGCACGGTGGCAGATTTTGTCCTGGACCTGCTACCGGCCATGTTGGTTCCCGGGGCATGGCGGGAGCTGTGGGCCCGGGGCTGCCGTCGGCCGTGTTGCTTCTCGGGGCATGGTGGGAGCTGTGGGCCCGGAGCTGCTGAGCGGTCATGTTGGTTCCCGGGGCATGGTAGGAGATTTGGTACTGGGGCTGCCGTTGGCCATGTTGTTTCCCTGAGCATGGCGGGATCTGTGGGCCCGGGGCTGCTGGGCGGCCATGTTGGATCCCGGGGCATGGTGGGAGATTTGGTCCTGGGGCTGCCGCCCGCGATGTTGGTTCCCGGGGCATGGCAGGAGCTCTGGGCCCGGGAATGCTGGGTGGCCATGTTGGTTCCCGGGGCATGGCAGGAGTTGTGCGCCCGTGTCTGCCGCCATCCATGTTGTTTCCTGGGACATGGCGGGAGCCGTGGGCCCAGGGCTGCCGGGCGGCCACGTTGGTTCCCGGGTCATGGGGGGAGCTGTCCGCCCGGGGCTGCAGGGCGGCCATGTTGGTTCCCGCGGCATGGAGGGACCTGTGGGCCTGGGGCTGCCGTGCGGCCATGTTGGTTCTCAGGGCATGGCAGGAGCTGTGGGCCCAGGGCTGCTGGGCGGCCATGTTTGTTCCCGGGTCATGGCAGGAGCTGTGCGCCCGGGGCTGCCGGGTAGCCATGTTGGTTCCCGGGGAACGGTGGGAACTGTGGCCCCGGGCTGCTTGGTGGCCATGTTGGTTCCCGGGTCATGGTGGGAGCTGTGGGTATGGGTCTGCTGCCGACCATATTGATTCTTGGGACACGGCGGGATCTGTGGGCCCAGGGCTGCTGGGCGGCCATGTTGGTTGCCAGGCCATGGCGGGAGCTGTGGGACGGGGGATGCTGGGCGGCCATTTTGGTTCCCGGTGCACTGCGGGAGCTGTGGGACTGGGACTGCCAGGCGGCCATGTTGGGATAGGGGGCATGGCGGGAGCTGTGGGCCAGGTGCTGCCAACGGCCATGTTTGTTCCCGGGGTATGGCGGGAGTTTTGGGCCCAGGGCTACCGGGCAGCCATGTTAGTTCCCGGGGCATGGCTGGAGTTGTAGGCCGGAGGCTGCTAAGCGGCCATGTCTATTCCCGGGGCACGGTGGGAGATTTGGTCCTGGTGCTGCCTCTGGCCATGTTGGTTGCCCGGGCATGGCTGGACCTGTGGGCCCGGAGCTGCTGAGAGGCCATGTTGGTTCCTGGGGCATGGTGGGAGCTGTGGGCCCGGGGCTGCCGGGCGGCCATGTTGGTTCCCGGGGCACGCAGGTTCTGTGGGACCAAGGCTGCCGGGCGGCCATGTTGGATCCTTGGGCATGGCGGAAGCTGTGGGCCAGGGGCTGCCGGGCTGCCATGTTGGTTTCTTGTGCATGGCGAGAGCTGCAAGCCTAGGGCTGCAGGACGACCATGTTGGTTCCCGGGGTATGGCGGGAGATGTGGGCCCGGCCTGACGCCAGCCATGTTGGTTCCCGGGGCATGGCGGGACCTGTGGGCCCGGGTCTGCCGGCCGGCCATGTTGGTTCCCCGGGCAAGGCGGGAGCTGTGGACCCGGGGCTTCCCCCGGCCATCATTGTTTCCAGGGCGTGGTGGGACCTGTGGGCCTGGGTCTGCCAGGCAGCCATGTTGGTTCCTTGGGCATGGCGAGAGCTGCAGGCCTAGGGCTGCAGGGCGACCATGTTGGTTCCCGGGGCATAGTGGGAGCTGTGGGCCCGGGGCTGCTTGGCGACCATGTTGGTTCCCAGGGCATGGTGGGAGATATGGGCCTGGGGCTGCCGGGCGGCCATGTTGGTTCTCGGTGCATGGCGGGAGCTGTGGGTACGGGGCTGCTTGTTGGCCATGTTGGTTACTGGGGCATGGCAGGAGCTGTGGGCCCGAAGCTGCCAGGCGCACATGTTTGTTCCCAGGGCATTGCAAGAACACTGGGCCCGGGGCTTTCGCCGGCCATATTGGTTCCCCGGGCATGGCAGGAGATGTGGGCCCGGGGCTGCTGGGCGGCCATGTTGGTTCCCAGGGCATGGCGGGAGCTCTGGGCCCGGGGATGCTGGGCGGACATGTTGGTTCCCGGGGCATGACAGGACCTGTGGGCCCTGGTCTGCCGCCGGTCATGTTCGTTCCCCGAGCATGGTGGGAGCTGTGGCCCCGGGGCTGTCGGGCGGCCATCTTGATTCCCGGGCCATGGCGAGAGGTGTGGGGCCGGGGCTGCTGGGTGGCCATGTTGGTTCCTAAGGCATGGTGGGAGCTGTGGGCCTGGGACTGCCAGGCGGCCATGTTGGTTCCCGTGTCTTGGCGGCACATTTGGGCCCGGAGCTGCTCAGACGCCACTTTTGTTCCGGGGCATGGTGGGAGATTTGGTCCTGGGGCTGCCGCCGACCATGTTGGTTCCCGGGGCATGGCGGGAGCTGTGGGCCCGTGGCTGCCGGGCGGCCATGTTGGTTCCTGGGTCATGGCGGGAGCTGTGGGCGCGATTCTGCCGGGTGGCCACGTTGGTTCCTGGCGCATGGCAGGATCTTTGGGCTCAAGGCTGTCGGCGGCCATGTTGGTTCCCGGGTCATGGCGGGAGCTGTTGGTCCGGGGCTGCTGAGCGGCCATGTTGATTCCCGGGCCATGGCGGGACATGTGGGCCCGGTGCTCCTGGACGGCCATGTTAGTTCCCAGGTCATGGCGTGATCTGTGGGCCCGGGACTGCTGGGCGGCCATGTTGGTTCCCGGGGCATGGCGGGAGCTTTTGGCCCGGGCCTGCCGTCAGCCATGTTGGTTCCCGGGGCATGGTGGGAGCTGTGGGCCCAGGTCTGCTGCCGATCATGTTGGTTCCCCAGGCATGGCGAGATCTGTAGGCCTAGGGCTGCCAGTCGGCCATGTTGGTTCCCGGGGCATGGCGTGACCTGTGGGCCCAGGGCTGCCGGATGGCCAAGTTGGTTCCCCGGGCATGGCGGGACCTGTAGGCCTGGGTCTGCCAGGTAGCCATGGTTTTCCCGGGACATGGTAAGAGCTGTAGGCCTGAGGCTGTTGCCGGCCATGCTGGTTCTCGGGGCATGGCAGGAGCTGTGGCACTGGGACTGCCGGCCGGCCATGTTGGGACATGGGGCATGGCGGGAGCTGTGGGCCAGGTGCTCCCAACGGCCATGTTTGTTCCCAGGATATGGTGGGAGTTTTGGGCTCAGGGCTGCCGGGCAGCCATGTTGGTTCTCAGGGCACGCGGGTGCTGTGGGCCTGGGGCTGCCGGGCGGCCATGTTGCTTCCCGGGGCATGGCGGAAGCTGTGGGACAGGGGCTGCCGGGGGGCCATGTTCGTTTCCAGGGCATTGCAAGCACCCTGGGCCCGGGGCTGCTCGGTGGCCATGTTGGTTCTCGGGGCATGGCAGGAGCTGTGGGCCAGAGGCTGCAAGGCGGACATGTTGATTCCCCGGGCATGGCAGGAACTTTGAGCCCAGGGCTACTAGGCAACCATGTTGGTTCCCAGGGCATGGCGGGATCTATGGGCGGGAGGCTGCTGGGTGGCCATGTTGGTTCCTGCTACATGGTGGTAGCTGTGGGCCTGGGGCTTCTGGGCGGCCATGTTGGTTCCCAGGGCATGACGGGACCTGGGGGCCCAGAGCTGACAGGCGGCCATATTGGTTCCTGGGGCATCGCGGGAGCTTTGGGCCCCAGGCTCGCTGGCAGTCATATTGGTTCACGGGGCATAACGGGAGCTGTGGGCCCGGGGCAGCCGGGCGGCCATGTTGCTTCCTGGGGCATGTTGTGAGTTGTTGGCCCGAAGCTGCCGCCAGCCATGTAGGTTCTCAGGGCATGGCGGGAGTTTTGGGCCCGGGGCTGCCGGGCGGCCATGTTTGTTCCCGGGGCATGGCGGGAGCTGTGGGCCCGGAGCTGCCGAGCGGCCATGTTGGTTCGCAGGGCATTGCAAAAACCCTGAACCCGGGGCTGCTCGGTGTCGATGTTGGTTCCCGGGGAATGGTGGGATCTGTGGTCCCCGGGCTGCTGAGAGGCCATGTTGGTTTCTTGGCGCATGGCGGGAGCGTTAGGCCTCGGGCTGCCTGGCGGCTATGTTGGTTAACAAGGCATGGCGGGAGCTGTTGGAGTGGGGTTGCTGCCGGCCATGTTGCTTCTCGAGGCATGGCGGGAACTGTGGGCCTGGAGCTGCAGGGCGTCCATGTTGGTTCCCGGGGCATGGCATGAGCTGTGGTCCAGGGGCTGCCACCGGCTCTGTTGGTTCCCGGGGCATGGAGTGAGGTGTGGGCCAGGGTCTGCCTCCAGTCATGTTAGTTTCCAGGACATGGCGGGATCTGTGGTCCCGGGGCTGCTGAGCGGCCGTATTGGTTCCCAGGTCATGGTTGGAGCTGTGGGCCCGAGGCTGCCGTGCAGCTATGTAGGTTCCCGAGGCATGACGGGCGCTGTGAGACTGGGACTGGTGGGCGGCCATGTTGGGACAGGGGGCATGGCGAGAGCTGTGGGCCAGGTGCTGGCAACGGCCATGTTTGTTCCCAGGATATGGCTAGAGTTTTGGGCCCAGGGCAGCCGGCTAGCCATGTTGGTTCCCAGGGCACGCGGGTGCTGTGGTCCCGGGGCTGCTGGGCGGCCATGTTGGTTCCCGGGGCATGGTGGAAGCTTTGGGCCAGGGGTTACCGGGCGGCCATGTTGTTTCCTGGGGCATGGCGAGAGCTGTAGGCCTAGGGCTGCTGGGCGGCCATGTTGGTTCATGGGGCATGGTGGGACCTGTAGGCCTGGGGCTGCCAGGCGGCCATGTTGGTTCCCAGGGCATGGCGGGAGCTGTGGGCCCGAGTCTGTGGGGCATGAATGTTGGTTTCCGGGGCATAGCAGGAGTTGTGGGCCCAGGGCTGCTTGGTGACCATGTTGGCGCCCGGGGCATGGCGGGAACTTTGAGACCACAGCTACCAGGCGGCCATGTTGCTTCCCGGGGCATGGTGGGAGCTGTGGGCCCGGGCTGTTGCAGGCCATATTGGTTCTCGGGATAAGGTGGGAGTTGTTGGCCCGGGGCTGCCGCCGGCCATGTTGGTTTCCGAGGCATGGAGGGAGCTCTGGGCGCGAGGCTGCCGGGCGGCCATGTTGGTTCCTGGCGCTTGGCGGGATCTGTGGGCCTGGGTCTGCCGGGTGGCCATGTTGGTTTCCAGGGCATGGCGGGACCTGTAGGCCTGGGGCTTTCAAGCGGCCATGTGTGTTCCCGGGGCATGGAGGGAGCTGTGGGCCAGGTGCTGCCAACGGCCATGTTTGTTTCCAGGGTAAGGCGGGAGATTTTGGCTCAGGCTGCCGGGCGGCCATGTTGTTTCCCGGGGCATGGCGAAATCTGTGGGCCCGGGGCTGCTGGGCGACCATGTTTGTTTCCAGGGCATGGTGGGAGCTGTGGGCCCGGGGCTGCCGGCTGGCCATGTTGATTCCCGGGCCATGGCGGGAGCTCTTGGACCGGGTCTACCGTCGGCCATGTTGGTTCCTGGGGCATGGCAGGAGCTGTGGTCCCGGGGCTGCCGTGCGGCCATGTTGGTTCTCAGGGCATGGCGGGAGCTGTGGGCCCGGGGCTGCTGGGCAGCCATGTTGGTTCCCCGGGCATGGCGCGAGCTGTGGGCCCAGGGCTGCCGTCGGCCATGTTGGTTCCCAAGGCACGGTGGGAGCTGTGGGCCCGGGGCTGCCGGGCGGCCATGTTGGTTCCCGGGGCATGGCTGGAGCTGTTGGCCTGTGGCTGCTGGGTGGCCATGTTTATTCCCAGTGCATGGAGGGAAGTTTGGGCCCAGGGTTGCCGGGCGGCCAAGTTGGTTCCCAGGGCACACGGGAGCTGTGGGCCTGGGTCTGCCAAGCAGCCATGGTTTTCCCGGGACATGGTAAGAGCTGTAGGCGTGGGGCTGCCCGGCGGCCATGTTGGTTCCCTGGTCATGGCGGGAGCTGTTGGTCCGGGGCTGCTGAGCGGCCATGTTGATTCCCTGGCACTGGCGGGATCTGTGGCCCGGGGCTGCTGGGCGGTTATGTTGGTTCCTGGGGCATGGCGGGAGCCGTGGGCCAGGTGCTGCCAACGGCCATGTTTGTTCCCAGGGTATCGTGGGAGTTTTGGGCCCAGGGCTGCCGGGCGGCCATGTTGGTTCCCAGGGCACGCGGGTGCTGTGGGCCAGGGGTTGCCTGGCGGCCATGTTGGTTCCTGGGGCGTGGTGTGAGTTCTTGGCTCGAAGCTGCCGCCGGCCATGTTGGTTCTCAGGGCATGGCGGTACCTGTGGGCCCGGATCTGCTGAGCGGCCATGATGGTTCCCAGGGCATGGCGGGAGCTGTTTGCCCGGGGCTGCCGTGCGGCCATGTTGGATCTCGGGGCATGGCAGGAGCTCTTGGCCCGGGGCTGCTGGGCGGCCATGTTGGTTCCCGGGGCATGGCGGGATCTGTGGGCCCGGGGCTGTTGCCGGCCATGTTGGCTCCCGGGGCATGGCAGGAGCTGTGGGACTGGGAATGCCGGTCGGCCATTTTGGGTCAGGGGGCATGGTGGGATCTGTGTGGCAGATGCTGCCAACGGCCATGTTGTTTCCCAGGGCATGGCGGAAGCTGTGGGCCCAGGGCTGCCGGGCGGCCATGTTGGTTGCCAGGGCACGCAGGTGCTGTGGGCCCGGGACTGCCGGGCGGCCACGTTTGTTCCCGGGGCATGGCGGAAGCTGTGGGCCTGGGGCTGCCAGGCGGCCATGTTGGTTCCTGGGGCATGGTGGGATCTGTGGGCCTGGGGCTGCCTGGCGGCCATGTTAGTTCCCGGGGCATGGCCGGAGTTGCGGGCCTGGGGCTGCTGGCTGTTTCCCGAGGTATGGCGGGATATTTTTTCCCGGGTCTGACGCCAGCCATGTTGGTTTCTGGGGCATGGCAGGAGCTGTGGGCCCGGGGATGCTGGGCGGTCATGTTTGTTCCCGGGGCATGGCGGGAGCTGTGGTCCCGGAGCTTCCACCGGCCATGTTGGTTTCCAGGGCATGGTGGGACCTGTGGCCTGGGTCTGCCAGGCAGACACTATTTTCCTGAGACACGATAAGAGCTGTAGGCCTGGGGTGCCAGGCGGCCATGTTGGTTCCGGGGCATGGCGGGTACTCCGGGCATGGGGCTGCCGCCGGGCATGTTGGTTCCCAGGGCATTTCGACAGCTGGGGGCCCGGGGCTGTCACCGGCCATGTTGCTTCCCGGAGCATGGCGGGAGCTGTGATCCCAGGGCTGCCGGGCGTCCATGTAGGTTCCCAGGGCATGGCGGGAGCTGTAAGCTTGGTTCTGCCGGGCGGCCATGTTGGCTCCCAGGCCACGGCGGGAGCTGTGCATCTGGGTCTGCTGGGCGGCCATGTTGGTTCCCAGGGCATGGCGGGAGCTGTAAGCCCAGGGCTGCCGAGCGGCCATGTTGATTCATAAGTTAATTCAAGAGCTGTGGTCCCAGGGCTGCCGGGCGGCCGTGTTGGTTCCCAAGTCATGGCGGGAGCTGTGGACCTGGGGCTTCCAGAGGCCATTTTGGATCTCGGGGCATGGCGGCAGCTGTGGGCCCAGAGCTTCCTCCAGCCATGTTAGTTCCCGGGGTATTTCTGCAGCTGTTGGCCCGGGGCTGCCTGGCAACCATGTTGGTTCCCGGGGCATAATGGGAGCTGTGGGCCCGGGGATGCCGGGCGGCCATGTTTGTTCCCGGGTCATGGCGGGAGCTGTGGACTTGGGTCTGCCGGGCGGCCATGTTGGTTCCCGGTGCATGGTGGGGGCTGTGGGCCTGGTGCTGCCGCTGGCCACATTGATTCCCAAAGCACGGCAGGAGCTGTGGGCTCGGGTCTACCGGTCGACCTTGTTGGTTCCCGGGACATGGTGCGAGCTTTGGGCCCGGGGCTGCCGGCAGCCATGTTGTTTCCTGGGGCATAGCGGGAAATATGGATCTGGGGCTGCCAGCAGCCATGTTGCTTCCCGGGGCATGGCGGGTGTTGTGGGCCCAGGGTTGCAGAGCGGCCATGTTTGTTCCCAGGGCATGGCAGGAGCTGTGGGGCCGGGGCTGCCTGGCGGCCATGTTTGTTCCCGGGGCATGGCGGGAGCTGTGGACGTGGGTCTGCCGCAGGCCATGTTGGTTCCGGGGGCAGGGCGGGAGCTGTGTGCTGGGGCTGTCGGTCGGCCATGTTGGTTTCCAGGGCATGCCAGGATCCTTGATCTCGTGGCTGCTGCCGGCCGTGTTGGATCCCGGTGCACGGCGGGAGCTGTGGGTCCAGGGATTTCCGTCGGCCATGTTGGTTTCCATGGCATGCGCGTATCCTTGATCCCATGGCTGCCGCCGGCCATGTAGGTTGCGGGGCATGGTGAAAGCTGTGGGCCCGAGGCTGCCGGGTGGCCATGTTGGTTCCCGGGGCATGGCGGGAGCTGTGTGTCTCGGGCTGCCAGCAGCCATGTTTTTTCCCAAGGCATGGCGGGAACTGTGGGCTTGGGGCTGCCAGGTGGCCATGTTGTTTCCCAGGCTATTGCGGGACTTGTCGGAGTGCGGCTGCTGTCGGCCATGTTGGTTCACAGGCCATTGCAAGCGCTGTGCACCCGGGGCTGCCGGCGGCCATTTTGGTTCCCGGGGCATGGCAGGAGCTGTGGGCTAGTGTGCCGGTCGGCCATGTTTGTTCGTGGGGCATGGCAGGAGCTGTGGGCCCAGGGCTGCTATGCGGCCATGTTGGTTTCCGGGGCATAGTGGGAACTGTGAGCCCAGGGCTGCCGGACGGCCACATTGGTTCAGGGGCCATGGGAAGAGCTGTGGACCCGGGGCTGCCAGGCGGCCTTGTTTTTTTTTAGGGCATGCCCGGATTCTTTTTCCTGGGGCTGCCATCGGCTGTGGTACAGAAGCTGCTGCCGGTCATGTTGGTTCCCGGGGTATGACCGGAGCTGTGGGCTCAGAGGTCTCCCCGGCCATGTTTGTTCCCGGGGCATGGCGGGAGCTGTGCTCCTGATAATGCTGCCGACCCTGTTGGTTCCCAGGGCATGGCGGGAGCTGTGGGCCCAGGGCTGCGGGGCGGCCATGTTGGTTTCCAGGGCATTGGAGGAGCTGTGGACCCGGGTCTGCCGCAAGCCATTTTGGTTCCCAGGGCATGGTGGGAGTTGTGGGCCTCGCTCTGCTGAACGCCATGTTGGTTTTCGGGGCATGGAGGCAGGTGTGGGCCCGGGGCTGCTGTCGGCCATGTTGGTTCCCTGGGCATGGTGGGAGCTGTGGTCCCGGGGCTACCTCCGGCCATGTTGGCTCCCGGGGCATGGTGGGAACTGTGGGCCTGGGACTGCCGGTCGACCATGTTGGTTCCCGGGGCATGGCCGGAGCTGTGGTCCCGGGGCTGCTTCCGGCCATGTTGGTTTCCGGAGCATGGCTGGAGCTGTGGGCCCGGAGCTGACCCCAGCCATGTTGGTTCCCAGGGCATGGCGGGAGCTGTGGGCCTGGGGCTGCTGTTGGCCATTTTGGTTCTCGGGGCATGGCGGGAGCTCTGGGCCCAGGGCTGCTATGCGGCCATGTTGGTTTTTGGGGCATAGTGGGAACTGTGAGTCCAAGGCTGCCGGACGGCCACATTGGTTCCCAGGCCATGGCAAGAGCTGTGGTCCCGGGGCTCCTGCCAACCATATTGGTTCCTGGGGCATGGAAGGAGCAGTGGTCCTGAAGATGCTGCCGGCCATGTTGGTTCCCAGGGCATGGCGGGAGCTGTGGGTCAGGGGCTGCCGGTTGGCCATGTTGGTTCCCGGATCATGGCGGAAGTTGTGGGCTTGGGACTGCCGGCGGCCATGTCTGTTCCTGGGGCATGACGGGAGCTTTGGTCCGATGGCTGCTGGGCGGCCATGTTGGTTCCCAGGGCATGGCGGGAGCTGTGGGCCTTGGGCTGCCGCCAGCCATGTTGGTTCCCGGGGCATGGCAGGAGCTGTGGGTCAGGGGCTGCCGGTCGGCCATGTTGGTTCCCGGATCATGGCGGAAGTTGTGGGCTTGGGACTGCCAGCGGCCATGTTTGTTTCGGAGGCATGGCGGGAGCTGTGGTCCTGATAATGCTGCCGGCCATGTTGGTTCCTGGGGCATGGTGGATTCTGTGGGCCCAGGGCTGCCAGGCGGCCATGTCTGTTCCTGGGGCATGACGGGAGCTTTGGTCCCACGGCTGCTGGGCGGCCATGTTGGTTCCCAGGGCTTTGCAGGAGCTGTTGGCCAGGGTCTGCTGCTGGCCATGCTAGTTCCAAGCACATGGCGGGAGCTGTGGGCCTGGGGCTGCCGGGTGACCATGTTGGTTCCCGGGGCATGGCGAGAGCTGTGGGCCCGGGGCTGCCACGCGGCCATGTTAGTTCTTAGGGCATGGCGGGAGCTGTGGGCCTGGTTCTGATGGGCAGCCATGTTGGTTCCCGGGGCATGGCGCAAGCTGTGGGCCCGCGGCTGCCGGTCAGCCATGTTGGTTCCTGGGCCATGTCAAGAGCCGTGGACCTGGGGCTGTCAGACGGCCATGTCTGTTCCCGGGACGTGGTGGGAGCATTGAGCTCGGGGCTGGCAGGCGGACATGTTGGTTCCCAGAGCATGGCGGGAGCTGTTGGTGTGGGGCTGCCAGGCGGTCATGTTGGTTCCCTGTTCATGGAAAATGTTGTGGGCTTGGGGCTGCCGGCGGCCATGTTGGTTCCCGCGCCATGGCAAGAGCTGTGGTCCCAGGGCTTCTGCCGGCAATGTTGTTTCCCAGGGCATGGCGGGAGCTGTGGGCCCAGGGCTTCCGCTGGCCATGTTGGTTCCTATGCCACAGCAGGAGCTGTGGGTCTGGGGCTGCCGCCGGCCATGTCGGTTCTCGGGGCATAGCGGGAGCTGTGGTACAGAAGGTGCTGCCGGCCATGTTGGTTCCCGGGGCATGGAGGGAGCTGTGGGCCCGGGGCTGCTGCCGGCCATGTTGGTTCCCAGGGCATGGCGGGAGCTGTGGGCCCGGGGCTGCCGGGCGGCCATGTTGGTTCCCAGGGCATGGCGGGAGCTTTGAATCCAGGGCTGCGGACGGCCATGTTGGTTTCCAGGGCATTGGAGGAGCTGTGGACCCGGGTCTGCCGCAAGCCATTTTGGTTCCCAGGGCATGGTGGGAGTTGTGGGCCTGGCTCTGCTGACCGCCATGTTGGTTTTCGGGGCATGGAGGCAGGTGTGGGCCCGGGGCTGCTGTCGGCCATGTTGGTTCCCGGGGCATGGCGGGAACTGTGGGCCTGGGACTGCCGTTGGCCATGTTGGTTCCCGGGGCATGGCGGGAACTGTGGGCCTGGGACTGCCGGTCGACCATGTTGGTTCCCAGGGCATGGCTGGAGCTGTGGGCCTGGGGCTGCCGTTGGCCATTTTGGTTCTTGGGGCATGGCGGGAGCTCTGGGCCCAGGGCTGCTATGCGGCCATGTTGGTTTTTGGGGCATAGTGGGAACTGTGAGCCCAAGGCTGCCGGACGGCCACATTGGTTCCCAGGCCATGGCAGGAGCTGTGGTCCCGGGGCTCCTGCCAACCATATTGGTTCCTGTGGCATGGCAGGATCAGTGGTCCTGAAGATGCTGCCGGCCATGTTGGTTCCCAGGGAATGGCGGCAGCTGTGGGCCCAGGGCTGCCTGGCGGCCATGTCTGTTCCTGTGGCATGACGGGAGCTTTGGTCCGGTGGCTGCTGGGCGGCCATGTTGGTTCTCAGGGCATGGCGGCAGCTGTGGGCCTTGGGCTGCCAACGGCCATGTTGGTTCCCGGGGCATGGCGGGAACTGTGGGTCAGGGGCTGCCGGTCGGCCATGTTGTTTCCTGGATCATGGTGGAAGTTGTGGGCTTGGGACTGCCGGCGGCCATGTTTGTTTCCGAGGCATGGCGGGAGCTGTGGGCCCGTGGCTGCTATGCGGCCATGTTGATTTCCGGGGCATAGTGGGAACTGTGAGCCCAAGGCTGCCGCACAGCCACGTTGGTTCCCGGGCCATGGCAAGAGCTGTGGTCCCGGGGCTCCTGCCAACCATGTTGGTTCCCAGGGCATGGCGGGAGCTTTGGACCCAGGGCTGCCGACGGCCATGTTGGTTTCCAGGGCACTGGAGGAGCTGTGGACCTGGCTCTGCCGCAAGCCATTTTGGTTCCCAGGGCATGGCAGGAGCTGTGGGCCCGGGTCTGCTGCCGGCCATGGTGGTTTCCGGGACATGGCTGGAGCTGTGGTCCTGGGGCTGATGGGCGGGCATATTGGTTCCAGGGGCATGAAGGGAGATGTGGGCCTGGGGCTTCAGGGCGGCCATGTTGGTTCCGGGGCATGGCGGGATCTGTCGGCCCGGGGCTATTGCTGGCCATGTTGGTTCCCAAGGCATGGCGGGAGTTTTGCTTCCACGGCTGCTGGGCCACCATGTTGGATCCCAGGGCATGGCGGGAGCTGTGGGCCCGGGGCTGCTGGGCGGCCATGTTGGTTCCCGGGGAACGGTGGGAACTGTGGCCCCGGGCTGCTTGGTGGCCATGTTGGTTCCCGGGTCATGGTGGGAGCTGTGGGTATGGGTCTGCTGCCGACCATATTGATTCTTGGGACACGGCGGGATCTGTGGGCCCAGGGCTGCTGGGCGGCCATGTTGGTTGCCAGGCCATGGCGGGAGCTGTGGGACGGGGGATGCTGGGCGGCCATTTTGGTTCCCGGTGCACTGCGGGAGCTGTGGGACTGGGACTGCCAGGCGGCCATGTTGGGATAGGGGGCATGGCGGGAGCTGTGGGCCAGGTGCTGCCAACGGCCATGTTTGTTCCCGGGGTATGGCGGGAGTTTTGGGCCCAGGGCTACCGGGCAGCCATGTTAGTTCCCGGGGCATGGCTGGAGTTGTAGGCCGGAGGCTGCTAAGCGGCCATGTCTATTCCCGGGGCACGGTGGGAGATTTGGTCCTGGTGCTGCCTCTGGCCATGTTGGTTGCCCGGGCATGGCTGGACCTGTGGGCCCGGAGCTGCTGAGAGGCCATGTTGGTTCCTGGGGCATGGTGGGAGCTGTGGGCCCGGGGCTGCCGGGCGGCCATGTTGGTTCCCGGGGCACGCAGGTTCTGTGGGACCAAGGCTGCCGGGCGGCCATGTTGGATCCTTGGGCATGGCGGAAGCTGTGGGCCAGGGGCTGCCGGGCTGCCATGTTGGTTTCTTGTGCATGGCGAGAGCTGCAAGCCTAGGGCTGCAGGACGACCATGTTGGTTCCCGGGGTATGGCGGGAGATGTGGGCCCGGCCTGACGCCAGCCATGTTGGTTCCCGGGGCATGGCAGGACCTGTGGGCCCGGGTCTGCCGGCCGGCCATGTTGGTTCCCCGGGCAAGGCGGGAGCTGTGGGCCCGGGGCTTCCCCCGGCCATCATTGTTTCCAGGGCGTGGTGGGACCTGTGGGCCTGGGTCTGCCAGGCAGCCATGTTGGTTCCTTGGGCATGGCGAGAGCTGCAGGCCTAGGGCTGCAGGGCGACCATGTTGGTTCCCGGGGCATAGCGGGAGCTGTGGGCCCGGGGCTGCTTGGCGACCATGTTGGTTCCCAGGGCATGGTGGGAGATATGGGCCTGGGGCTGCCGGGCGGCCATGTTGGTTCTCGGTGCATGGCGGGAGCTGTGGGTACGGGGCTGCTTGTTGGCCATGTTGGTTCCTGGGGCATGGCAGGAGCTGTGGGCCCGAAGCTGCCAGGCGCACATGTTTGTTCCCAGGGCATTGCAAGAACACTGGGCCCGGGGCTTTCGCCGGCCATATTGGTTCCCCGGGCATGGCAGGAGATGTGGGCCCGGGGCTGCTGGGCGGCCATGTTGGTTCCCAGGGCATGGCGGGAGCTCTGGGCCCGGGGATGCTGGGCGGACATGTTGGTTCCCGGGGCATGACAGGACCTGTGGGCCCTGGTCTGCCGCCGGTCATGTTCGTTCCCCGAGCATGGTGGGAGCTGTGGCCCCGGGGCTGTCGGGCGGCCATCTTGATTCCCGGGCCATGGCGAGAGGTGTGGGGCCGGGGCTGCTGGGTGGCCATGTTGGTTCCTAAGGCATGGTGGGAGCTGTGGGCCTGGGACTGCCAGGCGGCCATGTTGGTTCCCGTGTCTTGGCGGCACATTTGGGCCCGGAGCTGCTCAGACGCCACTTTTGTTCCGGGGCATGGTGGGAGATTTGGTCCTGGGGCTGCCGCCGACCATGTTGGTTCCCGGGGCATGGCGGGAGCTGTGGGCCCGTGGCTGCCGGGCGGCCATGTTGGTTCCTGGGTCATGGCGGGAGCTGTGGGCGCGATTCTGCCGGGTGGCCACGTTGGTTCCTGGCGCATGGCAGGATCTTTGGGCTCAAGGCTGTCGGCGGCCATGTTGGTTCCCGGGTCATGGCGGGAGCTGTTGGTCCGGGGCTGCTGAGCGGCCATGTTGATTCCCGGGCCATGGCGGGACATGTGGGCCCGGTGCTCCTGGGCGGCCATGTTAGTTCCCAGGTCATGGCGTGATCTGTGGGCCCGGGACTGCTGGGCGGCCATGTTGGTTCCCGGGGCATGGCGGGTCATGTTGCCCCCGAGCCGCAGAGCGTCCATGTTGGTTCCCGGGGCATGGCGGGAGCTTTTGGCCCGGGCCTGCCGCCAGCCATGTTGGTTTTCGGGACATGGCGGGAGCTTTTGGCCCGGGCCTGCCGTCAGCCATGTTGGTTCCCGGGGCATGGTGGGAGCTGTGGGCCCAGGTCTGCTGCCGATCATGTTGGTTCCCCAGGCATGGCGAGATCTGTAGGCCTAGGGCTGCCAGTCGGCCATGTTGGTTCCCGGGGCATGGCGTGACCTGTGGGCCCAGGGCTGCCGGATGGCCAAGTTGGTTCCCCGGGCATGGCGGGACCTGTAGGCCTGGGTCTGCCAGGTAGCCATGGTTTTCCCGGGACATGGTAAGAGCTGTAGGCCTGAGGCTGTTGCCGGCCATGCTGGTTCTCGGGGCATGGCAGGAGCTGTGGCACTGGGACTGCCGGCCGGCCATGTTGGGACATGGGGCATGGCGGGAGCTGTGGGCCAGGTGCTCCCAACGGCCATGTTTGTTCCCAGGATATGGTGGGAGTTTTGGGCTCAGGGCTGCCGGGCAGCCATGTTGGTTCTCAGGGCACGCGGGTGCTGTGGGCCTGGGGCTGCCGGGCGGCCATGTTGCTTCCCGGGGCATGGCGGAAGCTGTGGGACAGGGGCTGCCGGGGGGCCATGTTCGTTTCCAGGGCATTGCAAGCACCCTGGGCCCGGGGCTGCTCGGTGGCCATGTTGGTTCTCGGGGCATGGCAGGAGCTGTGGGCCAGAGGCTGCAAGGCGGACATGTTGATTCCCCGGGCATGGCAGGAACTTTGAGCCCAGGGCTACTAGGCAACCATGTTGGTTCCCAGGGCATGGCGGGATCTATGGGCGGGAGGCTGCTGGGTGGCCATGTTGGTTCCTGCTACATGGTGGTAGCTGTGGGCCTGGGGCTTCTGGGCGGCCATGTTGGTTCCCAGGGCATGACGGGACCTGGGGGCCCAGAGCTGACAGGCGGCCATATTGGTTCCTGGGGCATCGCGGGAGCTTTGGGCCCCAGGCTCGCTGGCAGTCATATTGGTTCACGGGGCATAACGGGAGCTGTGGGCCCGGGGCAGCCGGGCGGCCATGTTGCTTCCTGGGGCATGTTGTGAGTTGTTGGCCCGAAGCTGCCGCCAGCCATGTAGGTTCTCAGGGCATGGCGGGAGTTTTGGGCCCGGGGCTGCCGGGCGGCCATGTTTGTTCCCGGGGCATGGCGGGAGCTGTGGGCCCGGAGCTGCCGAGCGGCCATGTTGGTTCGCAGGGCATTGCAAAAACCCTGAACCCGGGGCTGCTCGGTGTCGATGTTGGTTCCCGGGGAATGGTGGGATCTGTGGTCCCCGGGCTGCTGAGAGGCCATGTTGGTTTCTTGGCGCATGGCGGGAGCGTTAGGCCTCGGGCTGCCTGGCGGCTATGTTGGTTAACAAGGCATGGCGGGAGCTGTTGGAGTGGGGTTGCTGCCGGCCATGTTGCTTCTCGAGGCATGGCGGGAACTGTGGGCCTGGAGCTGCAGGGCGTCCATGTTGGTTCCCGGGGCATGGCATGAGCTGTGGTCCAGGGGCTGCCACCGGCTCTGTTGGTTCCCGGGGCATGGAGTGAGGTGTGGGCCAGGGTCTGCCTCCAGTCATGTTAGTTTCCAGGACATGGCGGGATCTGTGGTCCCGGGGCTGCTGAGCGGCCGTATTGGTTCCCAGGTCATGGTTGGAGCTGTGGGCCCGGGGCTGCCGTGCAGCTATGTAGGTTCCCGAGGCATGACGGGCGCTGTGAGACTGGGACTGGTGGGCGGCCATGTTGGGACAGGGGGCATGGCGAGAGCTGTGGGCCAGGTGCTGGCAACGGCCATGTTTGTTCCCAGGATATGGCTAGAGTTTTGGGCCCAGGGCAGCCGGCTAGCCATGTTGGTTCCCAGGGCACGCGGGTGCTGTGGTCCCGGGGCTGCTGGGCGGCCATGTTGGTTCCCGGGGCATGGTGGAAGCTTTGGGCCAGGGGTTACCGGGCGGCCATGTTGTTTCCTGGGGCATGGCGAGAGCTGTAGGCCTAGGGCTGCTGGGCGGCCATGTTGGTTCATGGGGCATGGTGGGACCTGTAGGCCTGGGGCTGCCAGGCGGCCATGTTGGTTCCCAGGGCATGGCGGGAGCTGTGGGCCCGAGTCTGTGGGGCATGAATGTTGGTTTCCGGGGCATAGCAGGAGTTGTGGGCCCAGGGCTGCTTGGTGACCATGTTGGCGCCCGGGGCATGGCGGGAACTTTGAGACCACAGCTACCAGGCGGCCATGTTGCTTCCCGGGGCATGGTGGGAGCTGTGGGCCCGGGCTGTTGCAGGCCATATTGGTTCTCGGGATAAGGTGGGAGTTGTTGGCCCGGGGCTGCCGCCGGCCATGTTGGTTTCCGAGGCATGGAGGGAGCTCTGGGCGCGAGGCTGCCGGGCGGCCATGTTGGTTCCTGGCGCTTGGCGGGATCTGTGGGCCTGGGTCTGCCGGGTGGCCATGTTGGTTTCCAGGGCATGGCGGGACCTGTAGGCCTGGGGCTTTCAAGCGGCCATGTGTGTTCCCGGGGCATGGAGGGAGCTGTGGGCCAGGTGCTGCCAACGGCCATGTTTGTTTCCAGGGTAAGGCGGGAGATTTTGGCTCAGGCTGCCGGGCGGCCATGTTGTTTCCCGGGGCATGGCGAAATCTGTGGGCCCGGGGCTGCTGGGCGACCATGTTTGTTTCCAGGGCATGGTGGGAGCTGTGGGCCCGGGGCTGCCGGCTGGCCATGTTGATTCCCGGGCCATGGCGGGAGCTCTTGGACCGGGTCTACCGTCGGCCATGTTGGTTCCTGGGGCATGGCAGGAGCTGTGGTCCCGGGGCTGCCGTGCGGCCATGTTGGTTCTCAGGGCATGGCGGGAGCTGTGGGCCCGGGGCTGCTGGGCAGCCATGTTGGTTCCCCGGGCATGGCGCGAGCTGTGGGCCCAGGGCTGCCGTCGGCCATGTTGGTTCCCAAGGCACGGTGGGAGCTGTGGGCCCGGGGCTGCCGGGCGGCCATGTTGGTTCCCGGGGCATGGCTGGAGCTGTTGGCCTGTGGCTGCTGGGCGGCCATGTTTATTCCCAGTGCATGGAGGGAAGTTTGGGCCCAGGGTTGCCGGGCGGCCAAGTTGGTTCCCAGGGCACACGGGAGCTGTGGGCCTGGGTCTGCCAAGCAGCCATGGTTTTCCTGGGACATGGTAAGAGCTGTAGGCGTGGGGCTGCCGGGCGGCCATGTTGGTTCCCTGGTCATGGCGGGAGCTGTTGGTCCGGGGCTGCTGAGCGGCCATGTTGATTCCCTGGCACTGGCGGGATCTGTGGCCCGGGGCTGCTGGGCGGTTATGTTGGTTCCTGGGGCATGGCGGGAGCCGTGGGCCAGGTGCTGCCAACGGCCATGTTTGTTCCCAGGGTATCGTGGGAGTTTTGGGCCCAGGGCTGCCGGGCGGCCATGTTGGTTCCCAGGGCACGCGGGTGCTGTGGGCCAGGGGTTGCCTGGCGGCCATGTTGGTTCCTGGGGCGTGGTGTGAGTTCTTGGCTCGAAGCTGCCGCCGGCCATGTTGGTTCTCAGGGCATGGCGGTACCTGTGGGCCCGGATCTGCTGAGCGGCCATGATGGTTCCCAGGGCATGGCGGGAGCTGTTTGCCCGGGGCTGCCGTGCGGCCATGTTGGATCTCGGGGCATGGCAGAAGCTCTTGGCCCGGGGCTGCTGGGCGGCCATGTTGGTTCCCGGGGCATGGCGGGATCTGTGGGCCCGGGGCTGTTGCCGGCCATGTTGGCTCCCGGGGCATGGCAGGAGCTGTGGGACTGGGAATGCCGGTCGGCCATTTTGGGTCAGGGGGCATGGTGGGATCTGTGTGGCAGATGCTGCCAACGGCCATGTTGTTTCCCAGGGCATGGCGGAAGCTGTGGGCCCAGGGCTGCCGGGCGGCCATGTTGGTTGCCAGGGCACGCAGGTGCTGTGGGCCCGGGACTGCCGGGCGGCCACGTTTGTTCCCGGGGCATGGCGGAAGCTGTGGGCCTGGGGCTGCCAGGCGGCCATGTTGGTTCCTGGGGCATGGTGGGATCTGTGGGCCTGGGGCTGCCTGGCGGCCATGTTAGTTCCCGGGGCATGGCCGGAGTTGCGGGCCTGGGGCTGCTGGCTGTTTCCCGAGGTATGGCGGGATATTTTTTCCCGGGTCTGACGCCAGCCATGTTGGTTTCTGGGGCATGGCAGGAGCTGTGGGCCCGGGGATGCTGGGCGGTCATGTTTGTTCCCGGGGCATGGCGGGAGCTGTGGTCCCGGAGCTTCCACCGGCCATGTTGGTTTCCAGGGCATGGTGGGACCTGTGGCCTGGGTCTGCCAGGCAGACACTATTTTCCTGAGACACGATAAGAGCTGTAGGCCTGGGGTGCCAGGCGGCCATGTTGGTTCCGGGGCATGGCGGGTACTCCGGGCATGGGGCTGCCGCCGGGCATGTTGGTTCCCAGGGCATTTCGACAGCTGGGGGCCCGGGGCTGTCACCGGCCATGTTGCTTCCCGGAGCATGGCGGGAGCTGTGATCCCAGGGCTGCCGGGCGTCCATGTAGGTTCCCAGGGCATGGCGGGAGCTGTAAGCTTGGTTCTGCCGGGCGGCCATGTTGGCTCCCAGGCCACGGCGGGAGCTGTGCATCTGGGTCTGCTGGGCGGCCATGTTGGTTCCCAGGGCATGGCGGGAGCTGTAAGCCCAGGGCTGCCGAGCGGCCATGTTGATTCATAAGTTAATTCAAGAGCTGTGGTCCCAGGGCTGCCGGGCGGCCGTGTTGGTTCCCAAGTCATGGCGGGAGCTGTGGACCTGGGGCTTCCAGAGGCCATTTTGGATCTCGGGGCATGGCGGCAGCTGTGGGCCCAGAGCTTCCTCCAGCCATGTTAGTTCCCGGGGTATTTCTGCAGCTGTTGGCCCGGGGCTGCCTGGCAACCATGTTGGTTCCCGGGGCATAATGGGAGCTGTGGGCCCGGGGATGCCGGGCGGCCATGTTTGTTCCCGGGTCATGGCGGGAGCTGTGGACTTGGGTCTGCCGGGCGGCCATGTTTGTTCCCGGGTCATGGCGGGAGCTGTGGACTTGGGTCTGCCGGGCGGCCATGTTGGTTCCCGGTGCATGGTGGGGGCTGTGGGCCTGGTGCTGCCGCTGGCCACATTGATTCCCAAAGCACGGCAGGAGCTGTGGGCTCGGGTCTACCGGTCGACCTTGTTGGTTCCCGGGACATGGTGCGAGCTTTGGGCCCGGGGCTGCCGGCAGCCATGTTGTTTCCTGGGGCATAGCGGGAAATATGGATCTGGGGCTGCCAGCAGCCATGTTGCTTCCCGGGGCATGGCGGGTGTTGTGGGCCCAGGGTTGCAGAGCGGCCATGTTTGTTCCCAGGGCATGGCAGGAGCTGTGGGGCCGGGGCTGCCTGGCGGCCATGTTTGTTCCCGGGGCATGGCGGGAGCTGTGGACGTGGGTCTGCCGCAGGCCATGTTGGTTCCGGGGGCAGGGCGGGAGCTGTGTGCTGGGGCTGTCGGTCGGCCATGTTGGTTTCCAGGGCATGCCAGGATCCTTGATCTCGTGGCTGCTGCCGGCCGTGTTGGATCCCGGTGCACGGCGGGAGCTGTGGGTCCAGGGATTTCCGTCGGCCATGTTGGTTTCCATGGCATGCGCGTATCCTTGATCCCATGGCTGCCGCCGGCCATGTAGGTTGCGGGGCATGGTGAAAGCTGTGGGCCCGAGGCTGCCGGGTGGCCATGTTGGTTCCCGGGGCATGGCGGGAGCTGTGTGTCTCGGGCTGCCAGCAGCCATGTTTTTTCCCAAGGCATGGCGGGAACTGTGGGCTTGGGGCTGCCAGGTGGCCATGTTGTTTCCCAGGCTATTGCGGGACTTGTCGGAGTGCGGCTGCTGTCGGCCATGTTGGTTCACAGGCCATTGCAAGCGCTGTGCACCCGGGGCTGCCGGCGGCCATTTTGGTTCCCGGGGCATGGCAGGAGCTGTGGGCTAGTGTGCCGGTCGGCCATGTTTGTTCGTGGGGCATGGCAGGAGCTGTGGGCCCAGGGCTGCTATGCGGCCATGTTGGTTTCCGGGGCATAGTGGGAACTGTGAGCCCAGGGCTGCCGGACGGCCACATTGGTTCAGGGGCCATGGGAAGAGCTGTGGACCCGGGGCTGCCAGGCGGCCTTGTTTTTTTTTAGGGCATGCCCGGATTCTTTTTCCTGGGGCTGCCATCGGCTGTGGTACAGAAGCTGCTGCCGGTCATGTTGGTTCCCGGGGTATGACCGGAGCTGTGGGCTCAGAGGTCTCCCCGGCCATGTTTGTTCCCGGGGCATGGCGGGAGCTGTGCTCCTGATAATGCTGCCGACCCTGTTGGTTCCCAGGGCATGGCGGGAGCTGTGGGCCCAGGGCTGCGGGGCGGCCATGTTGGTTTCCAGGGCATTGGAGGAGCTGTGGACCCGGGTCTGCCGCAAGCCATTTTGGTTCCCAGGGCATGGTGGGAGTTGTGGGCCTGGCTCTGCTGACCGCCATGTTGGTTTTCGGGGCATGGAGGCAGGTGTGGGCCCGGGGCTGCTGTCGGCCATGTTGGTTCCCTGGGCATGGCGGGAGCTGTGGTCCCGGGGCTACCTCCGGCCATGTTGGCTCCCGGGGCATGGTGGGAACTGTGGGCCTGGGACTGCCGGTCGACCATGTTGGTTCCCGGGGCATGGCCGGAGCTGTGGTCCCGGGGCTGCTTCCGGCCATGTTGGTTTCCGGAGCATGGCTGGAGCTGTGGGCCCGGAGCTGACCCCAGCCATGTTGGTTCCCAGGGCATGGCGGGAGCTGTGGGCCTGGGGCTGCTGTTGGCCATTTTGGTTCTCGGGGCATGGCGGGAGCTCTGGGCCCAGGGCTGCTATGCGGCCATGTTGGTTTTTGGGGCATAGTGGGAACTGTGAGTCCAAGGCTGCCGGACGGCCACATTGGTTCCCAGGCCATGGCAAGAGCTGTGGTCCCGGGGCTCCTGCCAACCATATTGGTTCCTGGGGCATGGAAGGAGCAGTGGTCCTGAAGATGCTGCCGGCCATGTTGGTTCCCAGGGCATGGCGGGAGCTGTGGGTCAGGGGCTGCCGGTTGGCCATGTTGGTTCCCGGATCATGGCGGAAGTTGTGGGCTTGGGACTGCCGGCGGCCATGTCTGTTCCTGGGGCATGACGGGAGCTTTGGTCCGATGGCTGCTGGGCGGCCATGTTGGTTCCCAGGGCATGGCGGGAGCTGTGGGCCTTGGGCTGCCGCCAGCCATGTTGGTTCCCGGGGCATGGCAGGAGCTGTGGGTCAGGGGCTGCCGGTCGGCCATGTTGGTTCCCGGATCATGGCGGAAGTTGTGGGCTTGGGACTGCCAGCGGCCATGTTTGTTTCGGAGGCATGGCGGGAGCTGTGGTCCTGATAATGCTGCCGGCCATGTTGGTTCCTGGGGCATGGTGGATTCTGTGGGCCCAGGGCTGCCAGGCGGCCATGTCTGTTCCTGGGGCATGACGGGAGCTTTGGTCCCACGGCTGCTGGGCGGCCATGTTGGTTCCCAGGGCTTTGCAGGAGCTGTTGGCCAGGGTCTGCTGCTGGCCATGCTAGTTCCAAGCACATGGCGGGAGCTGTGGGCCTGGGGCTGCCGGGTGACCATGTTGGTTCCCGGGGCATGGCGAGAGCTGTGGGCCCGGGGCTGCCACGCGGCCATGTTAGTTCTTAGGGCATGGCGGGAGCTGTGGGCCTGGTTCTGATGGGCAGCCATGTTGGTTCCCGGGGCATGGCGCAAGCTGTGGGCCCGCGGCTGCCGGTCAGCCATGTTGGTTCCTGGGCCATGTCAAGAGCCGTGGACCTGGGGCTGTCAGACGGCCATGTCTGTTCCCAGGACGTGGTGGGAGCATTGAGCTCGGGGCTGGCAGGCGGACATGTTGGTTCCCAGAGCATGGCGGGAGCTGTTGGTGTGGGGCTGCCAGGCGGTCATGTTGGTTCCCTGTTCATGGAAAATGTTGTGGGCTTGGGGCTGCCGGCGGCCATGTTGGTTCCCGCGCCATGGCAAGAGCTGTGGTCCCAGGGCTTCTGCCGGCAATGTTGTTTCCCAGGGCATGGCGGGAGCTGTGGGCCCAGGGCTTCCGCTGGCCATGTTGGTTCCTATGCCACAGCAGGAGCTGTGGGTCTGGGGCTGCCGGCGGCCATGTCGGTTCTCGGGGCATAGCGGGAGCTGTGGTACAGAAGGTGCTGCCGGCCATGTTGGTTCCCGGGGCATGGAGGGAGCTGTGGGCCCGGGGCTGCTGCCGGCCATGTTGGTTCCCAGGGCATGGCGGGAGCTGTGGGCCCGGGGCTGCCGGGCGGCCATGTTGGTTCCCAGGGCATGGCGGGAGCTTTGAATCCAGGGCTGCGGACGGCCATGTTGGTTTCCAGGGCATTGGAGGAGCTGTGGACCCGGGTCTGCCGCAAGCCATTTTGGTTCCCAGGGCATGGTGGGAGTTGTGGGCCTGGCTCTGCTGACCGCCATGTTGGTTTTCGGGGCATGGAGGCAGGTGTGGGCCCGGGGCTGCTGTCGGCCATGTTGGTTCCCAGGGCATGGCGGGAACTGTGGGCCTGGGACTGCCGTTGGCCATGTTGGTTCCCGGGGCATGGCGGGAACTGTGGGCCTGGGACTGCCGGTCGACCATGTTGGTTCCCAGGGCATGGCTGGAGCTGTGGGCCCGGGGCTGCCTCCGGCCATGTTGGTTTCCGGAGCATGGCTGGAGCTGTGGGCCTGGGGCTGCCGTTGGCCATTTTGGTTCTCGGGGCATGGCGGGAGCTCTGGGCCCAGGGCTGCTATGCGGCCATGTTGGTTTTTGGGGCATAGTGGGAACTGTGAGCCCAAGGCTGCCGGACGGCCACATTGGTTCCCAGGCCATGGCAGGAGCTGTGGTCCCGGGGCTCCTGCCAACCATATTGGTTCCTGTGGCATGGCAGGATCAGTGGTCCTGAAGATGCTGCCGGCCATGTTGGTTCCCAGGGCATGGCGGGAGCTGTGGGCCTTGGGCTGCCGCCAGCCATGGTGGTTCCCGGGGCATGGCGGGAGCTGTTGGTCCGGGGCTGCCGGCGGTCATGTTGGTTCCCAAAGCATGGCAGGAGCTGTGGGCCTGGGGCTGCCGGGCGGCCATGTTGTTTCCCGGGTCATGGCTGAACCTGTGGGCCTTGGGCTGCTCGGTGGCCATGATGGTTTCCGGGGTATAGCGGGAGCAGTGAGCCCGAGGCTGCCGGCGGCCATGTTGGTTCCCAGGGCATGGCTGGAGCTGTGGGCCTGGGGCTGCCGGTCGGCCATGTTGGTTCCCAGGGAATGGCGGCAGCTGTGGGCCCAGGGCTGCCTGGCGGCCATGTCTGTTCCTGGGGCATGACGGGAGCTTTGGTCCGGTGGCTGCTGGGCGGCCATGTTGGTTCTCAGGGCATGGCGGCAGCTGTGGGCCTTGGGCTGCCAACGGCCATGTTGGTTCCCGGGGCATGGCGGGAACTGTGGGTCAGGGGCTGCCGGGCGGCCATGTTGTTTCCTGGATCATGGTGGAAGTTGTGGGCTTGGGACTGCCGGCGGCCATGTTTGTTTCCGAGGCATGGCGGGAGCTGTGGTCCTGATAATGCTGCCGGCCATGTTGGTTCCTGGGGCATGGCGGATTCTGTGGGCCCAGGGCTGCCAGGCGGCCATGTCCGTTCCTGGGGCATGACGGTAGCTTTGGTCCCACGGCTGCTGGGCGGCCATGTTGGTTCCCAGGGCTTTGCAGGAGCTGTTGGCCAGGGTCTGCTGCTGGCCATGCTAGTTCCAAGCACATGGCGGAAGCTGTGGGCCTGGGGCTGCCGGGCGGCCATGTTTGTTTCCAGGCCATGCCCGGATCCTTGATCCCGAGACTGGCGCCGGTCATGTTAGTTCCCGTAGCATGGTGGAAGCATTGGGCCCCGGGACTGCTGTCAACCATGTTGGTTCTAAGGGCATGGCGGAATCTGTGGGCCTGTTGCTGCCGGGCGACCATGTGGGTTCCCGGGGCATGGCGAGAGCTGTGGGCCCGGGGCTGCCACGCGGCCATGTTAGTTCTTAGGGCATGGCGGGAGCTGTGGTTCAGGGGCTGCTATGCGGCCATGTTGGTTCCCGGATGATATCGGAAATTGTGGGCTTGGGGCTGCCGGCGGCCATGTTGGTTTCCGGGGCATGGCGGAAGCAGTAGTCCCGGGGCAGCCGGTTGGCCATGTTGGTTCCCGGGTCATGGCAGCAGCTGTGGGCCTGGGGTTGCCACCGGCCATGATGGTTCCTGGGGCATGGTGGGAGCTGTTGGCCCGGGTCTGCCGGTGGCCATGTTGGTTCCCAGGCCATGGCGGGAGCTGTGGGCCTGGGGCTGCCGGTGGCCATTTTGGTTCTCGGGGCATGGCAGGAGCTGTGGGCCCAGGGCTGCTGCCGGGCATGTTGGTTCCGATGTCATGGCAGGAGCTGTGGGCCCGTGGCTGCTATGCGGCCATGTTGGTTTCCGGGGCATAGTGGGAACTGTGAGCCCAAGGCTGCCGCACAGCCACGTTGGTTCCCGGGCCATGGCAAGAGCTGTGGTCCCGGGGCTCCTGCCAACCATGTTGGTTCCCAGGGCATGGCGGGAGCTTTGGACCCAGGGCTGCCGACGGCCATGTTGGTTTCCAGGGCACTGGAGGAGCTGTGGACCTGGCTCTGCCGCAAGCCATTTTGGTTCCCAGGGCATGGCAGGAGCTGTGGGCCCGGGTCTGCTGCCGGCCATGGTGGTTTCCGGGACATGGCTGGAGCTGTGGTCCTGGGGCTGATGGGCGGGCATATTGGTTCCAGGGGCATGACGGGAGATGTGGGCCTGGGGCTTCAGGGCGGCCATGTTGGTTCCGGGGCATGGCGGGATCTGTCGGCCCGGGGCTATTGCTGGCCATGTTGGTTCCCAAGGCATGGCGGGAGTTTTGCTTCCACGGCTGCTGGGCCACCATGTTGGATCCCAGGGCATGGCGGGAGCTGTGGGCCCGGGGCTGCTGGGCGGCCATGTAGGTTACCAGGGCATGGAGGGATCTGTGGGCCCAAGGCTCCCGCCGGCCATGTTGAGTCCCGGGACATGGCGGGAGCTGTGGGCCTGGGGCTGCCGGGTAGCCATGTTGTTTCTTGGGGCATGGCAGGAGCTGTGGGCCCGGGGCTTCCTGGCGGCCATGTTGGTTCCCAGGGCATGGTGGGAGCCGTTGGCCCGGGTCTGCTGCCGGCCATTTGGTTCCCAAGGCATGGTGGGAGTTTTGCTTCCACAGCTGCTGGGCCACCATGTTGGATCCCAGGGCATGGCAGGAGCTGTGGGCCCAGGGCTGCCGGGCGGCCATATTGGTTCCCAGAGCATGGCGGGAGCATTGGGCCCGGCGGGTGCCGGGCGGCCATCTTTGTTCCCGGGGCATGGCAGGAGCTGTGGGCTCAGGGCTGCCTGGCGGGCATGTTGGTTCCCAGGGCATTTCAGCAGCTGTGGACCCGGAGCTTCTACCAGCCATGTTGGTTCCCCGGGTCATGGCAGGATCTGTGGGCTCAGGGCTACTGGGCGGCCATGTTGGTTTTCAGGGCATGGCGGGAGCTGTGGGTCTGGCGCTGCCGCCGGCCATGATGCAGTTCGGGTCATGACGGAAGCTGTGGTCTCAGGGCTCCCACCGGCCATGTTGATTCCCGGGGCACGACCGAAGCTGTGGCTCGGGGGTGCCGACGTCCATGTTAGTTCCCGGGCCATGGCGGGAGCTGTGGGCCCAGGGCTGCCGGGCGGACATGTTGTTTCCCAGGGCATGGTGGGAGCTGTGGGCCTGGGGCTGCCAGGCGGCCATGTTGATTCCAAGGGCATGGCAGGAACTGTGGGCCCGGAGCTGCCGGACTGCCATGTTGGTTCACAGGGCACGCCGGAAGCTGTGGGGTCAAGGCTGACCGGTGGCCATGTTGGTTCCCGGGGCATGGCGGGAGCTCTGGGCCCGGGGCTCCCGCCGGCCATGCTGGTTCCCGGGGCATTGCAGGAGCTGATGACCCGGGGCTGCTGACGTCCATGTTGGTTCCCGGTGCATGGCGGCAGCTGTGGACCCGGGGCTGCCAGGCAGCCATGGTTTTTTTTAGGGCATGCCCGGATTCTTTTTCCTGGGGCTGCCATCGGCCATGTTAGTTCCCGTAGCATGGTGGGAGCATTGGGCCCCGGGACTACTGTCGGTCATGTTGGTTCCCGGGCCATGGTAAGAGCTGTGGAACCAGGGCTTCCAGGCGGCCATGTTTGTTCCCGGGGCATGGTGGGATAATTGGACCCGGGGCTGTGTGGCAGACATGTTGGTTCTCGTAGCATGCCGAGAGATGTGGTCTCGCATCTGCTGCCGGCCATGTTGGTTCCTGGGTCACATCGGTAGCTGTGGGCCCAGGGCTGCCAGGCGGCCCTGTCAGTTCCCGGGGCATGACGGGAGCTTTGGTTCCACGGCTGCCGTCGGCCATGTTGGTTCCCAGGGCATGGTGGGAGCTGTGGGCCCAGGGCTGCTGCCAGCTGTGTTGGTTCCCGGGGCATGGCGGAAGCTGTGGGCCTGGTGCTGCCAGGCGGCCATGTTGGTTCCCAGGGCATGGCGGGAGCTGTGGGCCTGGGGCTGCTATGCGGCCATGTTGGTTTCCGTGGCATAGTGGGAACGGTGAGCCCAGGGCTGCCACACGGCCATGTTGGTTCCCGAGCCATGGCAAGAGCTGTGGACCCGGGGCTGTCAGGCGGCCATGTCGTTTCTCGGGGCATGGTTGGATCTTTGGGCCTGGGGCTGCCAGGCGGCCATGTTGGTTCTTTGAGCATGCGGAGATCTGTGGGCCCAGGGCTGCCAAGCCACCATGTTGGTTCTCAGGTCATGGCAGGAGTTCTCGGCGTGAAGCTGCCGGTCGGCCATGTTTGTTCCCGGGGCATGGCGGGAGCTGTGGTCCTGATAATGCTGCCGGCCATGTTGGTTCCTGGGGCATGGTGGAATCTGTGGGCCCAGGGCTGCCAGGCGGCCATGTCCGTTCCTGGGGCATGACGGGAGCTTTGGTCCCACGGCTGCTGGGCAGCCATGTTGGTTCCCAGGGCTTTGCAGGAGCTGTTGGCCAGGGTCTGCTGCTGGCCATGCTAGTTCCAAGCACATGGCGGCAGCTGTGGGCCTGGGGCTGCCGGGCGGCCATGTTGGTTCCCAGGAAATGGCGGCAGCTGTGCTCTTGGGACTGCCAGGCGGCCATGTTTGTTTCCAGGCCATGCCCGGATCCTTGATCCCGAGACTGGCGCCGGTCGTGTTAGTTCCCGTAGCATGGTGGAAGCATTGGGCCCCGGGACTGCTGTCAACCATGTTGGTTCTAAGGGCATGGCGGAATCTGTGGGCCTGTTGCTGCCGGGCGACCATGTTGGTTCCCAGGGCATGGCGGGAGCTGTGGGCCCGGGGCTGGCAGGCGGCCATGTTAGTTCCCAAGGGCATGGCGGGAGCTGTGGGCCCGGGGCTGCCACGCGGCCATGTTAGTTCTTAGGGCATGGCGGGAGCTGTGGTTCAGGGGTTGCTATGCGGCCATGTTGGTTCCCGGATGATATCGGAAATTGTGGGCTTGGGGCTGCCGGCGGCCATGTTGGTTTCCGGGGCATGGCGGAAGCAGTAGGCCCGGGGAAGCCGGTTGGCCATGTTGGTTCCCGGGTCATGGCAGCAGCTGTGGGCCTGGGGTTGCCACCGGCCATGATGGTTCCCGGGGCATGGTGGGAGCTGTTGGCCTGGGTCTGCCGGTGGCCATGTTGGTTCCCAGGTCATGGCGGGAGCTGTGGGCCTTGGGCTGCCGCCAGCCATGTTGGTTCCCAGGACATGGCGGGAGCTGTGGGTCAGGGGCTGCCGGTCGGCCATGCTGGTTCCCGGATCATGGCGGAAGTTGTGGGCTTGGGACTGCCGGCGGCCATGTTTGTTTCTGAGGCATGGCGGGAGCTGTGGTCCTGATAATGCTGCCGGCCATGTCTGTTCCTGGGGCATGACGGGAGCTTTGGTCCCACGGCTGCTGGGCGGCCATGTTGGTTCCCAGGGCTTTGCAGGGGCTGTTGGCCAGGGTCTGCTGCTGGCCACGCTAGTTTCAAGCACATGGCGGGAGCTGTGGGCCTGTTGCTGCCGGGGGACCATGTTGGTTCCCAGGGCATGGCGAGAGCTGTGGGCCCGGGGCTGCCAGGCGGCCATGTTAGTTCTTAGGGCATGGCGGGAGCTGTGGTCCCAGGGCTGCCAGGCAGCCATGTCTGTTTCCTGAACATGACGGGAGCTTTGGTCCCACGGCTGCTGGGCGGCCATGTTGGTTTCCAGGGCACGCCCGGATCCTTGATCAAAGGGCTGCCGCCGGCCATGTTAGTTCCAGTAGCATGGTGGGAGCACTGGGCACTGGGACTGCTGTCGGCCATGTTAGTTCCCGGGTCATGGCGGAATCTGTGGGCCTGGTGCTGCCGGGCGACCATGTTGGTTCCCGGGGTATGGCGGGAGCTGTGGGCTTGGGGCTGCCGGCGGTCATGTAGGTTTTCTGGTCATGCCGGGAGCTGTGGGCCTGGGGCTGCCGGTCGGCCATGTTGGTTCCTGGGGCATGGTGCTATCTGTGGGCCCAAGGGTCTCGCCGGCCATGTTGTTTCCCGGGTCATGGCTGAACCTGTGGGCCTGGGGCTGCTCAGCGGCCATGTTGGTTCCCAGGTCATGGCGGGAGCTGTGGGCCTTGGGCTGCAGCCAGCCATGTTGGTTCCCTAGGCATGGCGGGAACTGTGGGTCACGGGCTGCCGGTCGGCCATGTTGTTTCCCGGATCATGGCGGAAGTTGTGGGCTTGGGACTGCCGGCGGCCATGTTTATTTCCGACGCATGGCGGGAGCTGTGGTCCTGATAATGCTGCCGGCCATGTTTGTTCCTGGGGCATGGCGGAATCTGTGGGCCCAGGGCTGCCAGGCGGCCATGTCTGTTCCTGGGGCATGACGGGAGCTTTGGTCCCACGGCTGCTGGGCGGCCATGTTGGTTCCCAGGGCTTTGCAGGAGCTGTTGGCCAGGGTCTGCTGCTGGCCATGCTAGTTCCAAGCACATGGCGGCAGCTGTGGGCCTGGGGCTGCCGGGCGGCCATGTTGGTTTCCTAGAAATGGTGGCAGCTGTGCTCTTGGGGCTGCCAGGCGGCCATGTTTGTTTCCAGGCCATGCCTGGATCCTTGATCCCGAGACTGGCACCGGTCATGTTAGTTCCCGTAGCATGGTGGAAGCATTGGGCCCCGGGACTGCTGTCATCCATGTTGGTTCTAAGGGCATGGCGGAATCTGTGGGCCTGTTGCTGCCGGGCGACCATGTTGGTTCCCGGGCCATGTCAAGAGCTGTGGACCCGGGGCTGCCAGGCGGCCATGTCTGTTCCCGGGACGTGGTGGGAGCACTGAGCTCGGGGCTGCCAGGCGGACATGTTGGTTCCCAGAGCATGGCGGGAGCTGTGGGCCCGGGGCTGCGGGGTGGCCATGTTGGTTCCCAGGGCATGGCGGGAGCTTTGGACCTAGGGCTGCGGACGGTCATGTTGTTTCCCAGGGCATTGGAGGAGCTGTGGACCCGGGTCTGCCGCAAGCCATTTTGGTTCCCAGGGCATGGTGGGAGTTGTGGGCCCGGGGCTGCTGTCGGCCATGTTGGTTCCCTGGGCATGGCGGGAGCTGTGGGCCTGGGACTGCCGGTCGACCATGTTGGTTCCCAGGGCATGGCAGGAGCTGTGGTCCCGGGGCTGCTTCCGGCCATGTTGGTTTTTGGGGCATAGTGGGAACTGTGAGTCCAAGGCTGCCGGACGGCCACATTGGTTCCCAGGCCATGGCAAGAGCTGTGGTCCCGGGGCTCCTGCCAACCATATTGGTTCCTGGGGCATGGCAGGAGCAGTGGTCCTGAAGATGCTGCCGGCCATGTTGGTTCCCAGGGCATGGCGGGAGCTGTGGGACAGGGGCTGCCGGTCGGCCATGTTGGTTCCCGGATCATGGCGGAAGTTGTGGGCTTGGGACTGTCGGCGGCCATATCTGTTCCTAGGGCATGACGGGAGCTTTGTTCCGATGGCTGCTGGGCGGCCATGTTTGTTCCCAGGGCATGGCGGGAGCTGTGGGGCCGGGGCTGCTGGGCAGCCGTGTTGATTCCAAATGCATGGCGGGATCTGTGGGCCCGGGGCTGCCGGTCGGCCATGTTTGTTGCCAGGACATGCCTGGATCATGCATACCGTGGCTGCCACTGGCCATATTGGTTCCGGGGCATGTCGAAAGCATTGGGCCCAGGACTGCTGTTGGCCATTTTTGTTCCTGGGGCATGCGGAAGGTGTGGGCCTGTGGGTTCCGCCTGCCATGTTGGTTCCCGGGGCATGGCGGGAGCTGTGGACGTGGGTCTGCCGTAGGCCATTTTAGTTCCCGGGGCATGGCGGGAGCTGTGGGTTTGGGTCTGCCTGTGGCCATTTTGGTTCTCGGGGCTTGGCGGCAGCTGTGGGCCCAGGGCTGCTATGCGGCCATGTTGGTTTCCGGGGCATAGTGGGAACTGTGAGCCCAGGGCTGCCGGACGGCCACATTGGTTCAGGGGCCATGGGAAGAGCTGTGGACCCGGGGCTGCCAGGCGGCCTTGTTTTTTTTTAGGGCATGCCCGGATTCTTTTTCCTGGGGCTGCCATCGGCTGTGGTACAGAAGCTGCTGCCGGTCATGTTGGTTCCCGGGGTATGACCGGAGCTGTGGGCTCAGAGGTCTCCCCGGCCATGTTTGTTCCCGGGGCATGGCGGGAGCTGTGCTCCTGATAATGCTGCCGACCCTGTTGGTTCCCAGGGCATGGCGGGAGCTGTGGGCCTTGGGCTGCCGCCAGCCATGTTGGTTCCCGGGGCATGGCAGGAGCTGTGGGTCAGGGGCTGCCGGTCGGCCATGTTGGTTCCCGGATCATGGCGGAAGTTGTGGGCTTGGGACTGCCAGCGGCCATGTTTGTTTCGGAGGCATGGCGGGAGCTGTGGTCCTGATAATGCTGCCGGCCATGTTGGTTCCTGGGGCATGGTGGATTCTGTGGGCCCAGGGCTGCCAGGCGGCCATGTCTGTTCCTGGGGCATGACGGGAGCTTTGGTCCCACGGCTGCTGGGCGGCCATGTTGGTTCCCAGGGCTTTGCAGGAGCTGTTGGCCAGGGTCTGCTGCTGGCCATGCTAGTTCCAAGCACATGGCGGGAGCTGTGGGCCTGTTGCTGCCGGGTGACCATGTTGGTTCCCGGGGCATGGCGAGAGCTGTGGGCCCGGGGCTGCCACGCGGCCATGTTAGTTCTTAGGGCATGGCGGGAGCTGTGGGCCTGGTTCTGATGGGCAGCCATGTTGGTTCCCGGGGCATGGCGCAAGCTGTGGGCCCGCGGCTGCCGGTCAGCCATGTTGGTTCCTGGGCCATGTCAAGAGCCGTGGACCCGGGGCTGTCAGGCGGCCATGTCTGTTCCCGGGACGTGGTGGGAGCATTGAGCTCGGGGCTGGCAGGCGGACATGTTGGTTCCCAGAGCATGGCGGGAGCTGTTGGTGTGGGGCTGCCAGGCGGTCATGTTGGTTCCCTGTTCATGGAAAATGTTGTGGGCTTGGGGCTGCCGGCGGCCATGTTGGTTCCCGCGCCATGGCAAGAGCTGTGGTCCCAGGGCTTCTGCCGGCAATGTTGTTTCCCAGGGCATGGCGGGAGCTGTGGGCCCAGGGCTTCCGCTGGCCATGTTGGTTCCTATGCCACAGCAGGAGCTGTGGGTCTGGGGCTGCCGCCGGCCATGTCGGTTCTCGGGGCATAGCGGGAGCTGTGGTACAGAAGGTGCTGCCGGCCATGTTGGTTTTCGGGGCATGGAGGCAGGTGTGGGCCCGGGGCTGCCGCCGGCCATGTTGGTTCCCGGGGCATGGCAGGAGCTGTGGTCCCGGGCCTGCTTCCGGCCATGTTGGTTTCCGGAGCATGGCTGGAGCTGTGGGCCCGGAGCTGACCCCAGCCATGTTGGTTCCCAGGGCATGGCGGGAGCTGTGGGCCTGGGGCTGCCGTTGGCCATTTTGGTTCTCGGGGCATGGCGGGAGCTCTGGGCCCAGGGCTGCTATGCGGCCATGTTGGTTTTTGGGGCATAGTGGGAACTGTGAGCCCAAGGCTGCCGGACGGCCACATTGGTTCCCAGGCCATGGCAGGAGCTGTGGTCCCGGGGCTCCTGCCAACCATATTGGTTCCTGGGGCATGGCAGGATCAGTGGTCCTGAAGATGCTGCCGGCCATGTTGGTTCCCGGGGCATGGCGGGAGCTGTTGGTCCGGGGCTGCCGGCGGTCATGTTGGTTCCCAAAGCATGGCAGGAGCTGTGGGCCTGGGGCTGCCGGGCGGCCATGATGGTTTCCGGGGTATAGCGGGAGCAGTGAGCCCGAGGCTGCCGGCGGCCATGTTGGTTCCCAGGGCATGGCTGGAGCTGTGGGCCTGGGGCTGCTGGGCAGCCATATTGGTTCCCAGGGAATGGCGGCAGCTGTGGGCCTTGGGCTGCCTGGCGGCCATGTCTGTTCCTGGGGCATGACGGGAGCTTTGGTCCGGTGGCTGCTGGGCGGCCATGTTGTTTCCCGGATCATGGTGGAAGTTGTGGGCTTGGGACTGCCGGCGGCCATGTTTGTTTCCGAGGCATGGCGGGAGCTGTGGTCCTGATAATGCTGCCGGCCATGTTGGTTCCTGGGGCATGGCGGATTCTGTGGGCCCAGGGCTGCCAGGCGGCCATGTCCGTTCCTGGGGCATGACGGTAGCTTTGGTCCCACGGCTGCTGGGCGGCCATGTTGGTTCCCAGGGCTTTGCAGGAGCTGTTGGCCAGGGTCTGCTGCTGGCCATGCTAGTTCCAAGCACATGGCGGCAGCTGTGGGCCTGGGGCTGCCGGGCGGCCATGTTGGTTCCCAGGAAATGACGGCAGCTGTGCTCTTGGGGCTGCCAGGCGGCCATGTTTGTTTCCAGGCCATGCCCGGATCCTTGATCCCGAGACTGGCGCCGGTCATGTTAGTTCCCGTAGCACGGTGGAAGCATTGGGCCCCGGGACTGCTGTCAACCATGTTGGTTCTAAGGGCATGGCGGAATCTGTGGGCCTGTTGCTGCCGGGGGACCATGTTGGTTCCCGGGGCATGGCGAGAGCTGTGGGCCCGGGGCTGCCACGCGGCCATGTTAGTTCTTAGGGCATGGCAGGAGCTGTGGTTCAGGGGCTGCTATGCGGCCATGTTGGTTCCCGGATGATATCGGAAATTGTGGGCTTGGGGCTGCCGGCGGCCATGTTGGTTTCCGGGGCATGGCGGAAGCAGTAGTCCCGGGGCAGCCGGTTGGCCATGTTGGTTCCCGGGTCATGGCAGCAGCTGTGGGCCTGGGGTTGCCACCGGCCATGATGGTTCCCGGGGCATGGTGGGAGCTGTTGGCCCGGGTCTGCCGGTGGCCATGTTGGTTCCCAGGCCATGGCGGGAGCTGTGGGCCTGGGGCTGCCGGTGGCCATTTTGGTTCTCGGGGCATGGCAGGAGCTGTGGGCCCAGGGCTGCTGCCGGGCATGTTGGTTCCGATGTCATGGCAGGAGCTGTGGGCCCGTGGCTGCTATGCGGCCATGTTGATTTCCGGGGCATAGTGGGAACTGTGAGCCCAAGGCTGCCGCACAGCCACGTTGGTTCCCGGGCCATGGCAAGAGCTGTGGTCCCGGGGCTCCTGCCAACCATGTTGGTTCCGGGGGCATGGCGGGAGCTTTGGACCCAGGGCTGCCGACGGCCATGTTGGTTTCCAGGGCATTGGAGGAGCTGTGGACCTGGCTCTGCCGCAAGCCATTTTGTTTCCCAGGGCATGGCGGGAGTTGTGAGCCTGGCTCTGCTGACCGCCATGTTGGTTTTCGGGTCATGGCGGCAGGTGTGGGCCCGGGGCTGCTGCCGGCCATGTTGGTTTTCAATGCATGGAAGGAGCTGTTGGCCCGCGTCTTCCGCCCCTCCATGTTTCTTCTCATAGCATGGCGGGAGCATTGGGTGCCGGGATTGCTGTCGGCCATGTTAGTCCCCGGGGCATGGCTGACGCTGTGTGACTTTGGCTGCCGCCGGCCACGTTAGTTCCCGGGGCATGGCGGGAGCTGTGGTCCCAGGGATGATATGCAGCCATGTTGGTTTCTGGTGCATAGTGTGAACTGTGAGCCCAGGGCTGCCAGATGGCCATGTTGGTTCCCAGGCCATGGCAAGAGCTGTAGTCACGGGTCTGCCTTGCGGCCATGTTGGTTCCCGGGGCATGGCGGGAGCTGTGATCCAGGGGCTGCCGGGCGGCCGTGTTGGTTCCCGGGGCATGGCGGGAGCTGTGGGGCTGGGGCTGTCTGTGGCCATTTTGGTTCTCTGGGCATGGCGGGAGCTATGAGCCCAGGGCTGCTGTACGGCCATGTTGGCTCCTGGGACCTGGCAAGACCTGTGGACACGGGTCTGCCAGGCGGCCATGTCTGTTCCAGGGGCGTGGTGGGATCATTGAGCTCGGGGCTGCCAGGCGGACATGTTGGTTCCCAGAGCATGGCGGCAGCTGTGGGCCTGGGGCTACTGGGCCGCAATGTTGGTTCCCGAGGCATGACCGGATCTGTGGCCTGGGGCTGCCGGTCGACCATGTTGGTTCTCGGGGCATGGCGGGAGCTGTGGGTCAAAGGCTCCCCGCTGGCCATGTTTGTTTTCGAGGCATAGGTGGAGCTGTGGGCTGGGGCTGCCGGGCGGCCATGTTGGTTCGCTGGGCATGGCGGGATCTGTGGTCCCGGGGCTGCTGCCGGCTGTGTTGGTTCCCGGGTGATGTCCGGAGCTGTGGGCTCGCAGGTGCTGCCGGCCATGTTCGTTCCCGGGGCATGGCGGGAACTGTGGGCCCAAGGCCTCCGCCTGCTATGTTGATTCCTGGGTCATGGCGGGAGCTGTGTGCCCAGGGCTGCTAGACGGCCATGTTGGTTCCCAGGGCATGGTTGCAGCTGTAAGCCTGAGGCTGCCGGGCGGCCATGTTTGTTCTCGGGCCATGCCAGGAGCTGTGGGCCCGAGGCTGCCGCCCGCCATGTTTTTTCCCGGGACATGGTGGCAGCTGTGGGCCTCGGGCTGCCCAGCAGCCATGTTTGTTGTTCAGGGCATGCCCGGATCCTTGGTCCCGGGGCTGCCAGGTGGCCATGTTGGTTCCCAGGGCATGGCGGGAGCTGTGGGCCCAGGGCTGCCATGCGGCCATGTTGGTTCTCGGGGCATGGCGGGAGCTGTGGGCCCAGGGCTGCCATGCGGCCATGATGGTTCCCGGGGCATGGCAGGAGCTGAACACCCGGGTGTGCCGCTGACCATGTTGGTTCCCGGCTCATGACGGCATCTGTCGGCCCGAGGCTGCCGCCCGCCATGTTGGTTCCCGCGTCATGGTGGCAGCTGTGGGCCTGGGTCTGCCGCCAGTCATGTTGGTTCCCGGGACATGGCGGGATCTGTGTGACCCGGGGCAGCCGGGTGGCCATGTTAGTTCCCAGGTCATGGCGGGAGCTGTGGGCTGGGGCTGTCTTCGGCCATGTTTGTTCACCGGGCATGGCGGGAGCCATGGGCCTATGGCTTCCTGAGGGCCATATCGGTTCCAAAGCATGGCGGGAGCTATAGGCCCGGGTCTGCCAGGCGGTCATTTTGATTCCCAGGCTATGGCGGGAGCTGTCGTCCTGGGACTGCCGTCGGCCATGTTGGTTCCCAGGGCATGGCGGGATCTGTGGTCCCGGGGCTGCTGCCGGCCATTTTGGTTCCCAGGGCATGGCGGGAGCTGTGGGGTCAGGGCTGCCGGCGACCATGTGGGTTTCCGGGGCATGGCGGGAGCTGTGGGCCTGGGTCTGCCGCCAGCCATGTTGGTTCCCTGGGCATGGCGGGAGCTGTGGGCTTCGGGCTGCCGGTCGGCCATGTTGGTTCCCGGGGCACGGCGAGAGCCGTGGGCCCAGGGCTGCCGGGCGGCCATTTTGTTTCCCATGGCATGGCGGCAGTTGTGGGCGTGGGGCTGCCAGCGGAAATTTTGGTTCCCAGAGCATGGCGGGAGCTGAGAGCCAGAAGCTGCCGCTGGCCATGTTGGTTCCCAGGGCATTTCGGCAGCTGTGGGCACCGGGCTGCTAAGCGGCCATGTTGGTTCCCAGGGCATGCGTGGAGCTGTAAGCCCGGGTCAGCCTGGCGGCCATGTTGGTTCCCAGGTCATGGCGGGAGCTGTGAGCATGGTGCTGCCAGGAAGCCATGTTGGTTCCTGGGTCATGATGGGAGCTGTGGGCCCCGAGCAGCCGATTGGCCATGTTAGTTCACAGGTTACGTGGGAGCTGTGGGCCCAGTGCGGCTGGGCAGCGATGTTGGTTCAAGGGCACGGCGGGAGCCGTGGGCCCAGGGGTGCCCCCGGCCATGTACTTTCCCAGGGCATTGCGGGATCTGTGGGCCCGGGGCTGCTGGGCAGCCATATTGGTTTCCAAGGCATAGTAAGAGCCGTCAGCCCAGGGCTGCCGGAGGTCCATGTTGGTTCCCGGGCAATGGCAAGAGCTGTGGTCCCGGGTCTGCTTCCGGCCATGTTGGTTCCAAGGGCTTAGTGAGAGCTGTGGGCCCCGGGATGCCGTCGGCCATCTTGGTTCTCAGGGCACGGCGGATGCTGTGTGCTCGGGGCTACTGCCGGCCATGTTATTTTCCGGGGCATGGCGTGAACTGTGGTCCCGAGGCGGCCTGGCGGCCATGTTGGTTCCAGTGCATGGCAGGAACCTTGGGCCCATGGGTGCCACCGGCCATGTTGGTTCCCAGGGCATGGCGGGAGCTGTCGGCCTGGGACTGCCGTCGTCCATGTTGGTTCCCAGAGCATGGCGGGATCTGTGGTCCCGGGGATGTCGCTGGCCATGTTGGTTCCCGCGTCATGGCGGGAGCTGTAGGCTTGGGGGTGCCATTGGCCATGTTGGCTTCCGGGGCATGGCGGGAGCTGTGGGCCCGGGGCTGCCGGGCGGCCATGTTGGTTCCCGGGCATGGATGGAGATGTGGGCTTGGGGCTGCCGTCGGCCATGTTGTATCCCAGGGCATGGCGGGAGCCGTGAACCCGGGGCTGCCACCGGCCATGTTTGTTCCCCGGGGCATGGCGGGATCTGTGGGTCCGGGGATGCTGGGCGGCCATGTCGGTTCTCGGGCCATGGCGGAAGCTGTGGGTCTGGGACTACTTGGCCGCTATGTTGGTTCCGGGGGCATGGCGGGAGCTTTGGACCCAGGGCTGCCGACGGCCATGTTGGTTTCCAGGGCACTGGAGGAGCTGTGGACCTGGCTCTGCCGCAAGCCATTTTGTTTCCCAGGGCATGGCGGGAGTTGTGAGCCTGGCTCTGCTGACCGCCATGTTGGTTTTCGGGTCATGGCGGCAGGTGTGGGCCCGGGGCTGCTGCCGGCCATGTTGGTTTTCAATGCATGGAAGGAGCTGTTGGCCCGCGTCTTCCGCCCCTCCATGTTTCTTCTCATAGCATGGCGGGAGCATTGGGTGCCGGGATTGCTGTCGGCCATGTTAGTCCCCGGGGCATGGCTGACGCTGTGTGACTTTGGCTGCCGCCGGCCACGTTAGTTCCCGGGGCATGGCGGGAGCTGTGGTCCCAGGGATGATATGCAGCCATGTTGGTTTCTGGTGCATAGTGTGAACTGTGAGCCCAGGGCTGCCAGATGGCCATGTTGGTTCCCAGGCCATGGCAAGAGCTGTAGTCACGGGTCTGCCTTGCGGCCATGTTGGTTCCCGGGGCATGGCGGGAGCTGTGATCCAGGGGCTGCCGGGCGGCCATGTTGGTTCCCGGGCATGGCGGGAGCTGTAGGCTTGGGGGTGCCATTGGCCATGTTGGCTTCCGGGGCATGGCGGGAGCTGTGGGCCCGGGGCTGCCGGGCGGCCATGTTGGTTCCCGGGCATGGATGGAGATGTGGGCTTGGGGCTGCCGTCGGCCATGTTGTATCCCAGGGCATGGCGGGAGCCGTGAACCCGGGGCTGCCACCGGCCATGTTTGTTCCCCGGGGCATGGCGGGATCTGTGGGTCCGGGGATGCTGGGCGGCCATGTCGGTTCTCGGGCCATGGCGGAAGCTGTGGGTCTGGGACTACTTGGCCGCTATGTTGGTTCCGGGGGCATGGCAGGATTCGTGAGCCCAGGGCTACCGCCAGCCATGTTGGTTTCCAGGGCATGGCGGGAGCTGTGGTCTCGAACCTGCTGACGGCCATGTTGGTTCCCATGGCATGGCTGGAGCTATGGGACTAGGGCTGCCAGGCGGTGATATTTGCTCCCGGGGCATGGCCGAAGCTGTGGGCCATGGGCTGCCAAGCGGCCATGTTGGTTCCCAGGGCATGGCGGGATCTTTGGTCCCTTGGCTGCCGCCAGCCATTTTGGTTCCCGGGGCATGGCGGGAGCTGTGGGCCCAGGGCTGCCATGCGGCCATGATGGTTCCCGGGGCATGGCAGGAGCTGAACACCCGGGTGTGCCGCTGACCATGTTGGTTCCCGGCTCATGACGGCATCTGTCGGCCCGAGGCTGCCGCCCGCCATGTTGGTTCCCGCGTCATGGTGGCAGCTGTGGGCCTGGGTCTGCCGCCAGTCATGTTGGTTCCCGGGACATGGCGGGATCTGTGTGACCCGGGGCAGCCGGGTGGCCATGTTAGTTCCCAGGTCATGGCGGGAGCTGTGGGCTGGGGCTGTCTTCGGCCATGTTTGTTCACCGGGCATGGCGGGAGCCATGGGCCTATGGCTTCCTGAGGGCCATATCGGTTCCAAAGCATGGCGGGAGCTATAGGCCCGGGTCTGCCAGGCGGTCATTTTGATTCCCAGGCTATGGCGGGAGCTGTCGTCCTGGGACTGCCGTCGGCCATGTTGGTTCCCAGGGCATGGCGGGATCTGTGGTCCCGGGGCTGCTGCCGGCCATTTTGGTTCCCAGGGCATGGCGGGAGCTGTGGGGTCAGGGCTGCCGGCGACCATGTGGGTTTCCGGGGCATGGCGGGAGCTGTGGGCCTGGGTCTGCCGCCAGCCATGTTGGTTCCCTGGGCATGGCGGGAGCTGTGGGCTTCGGGCTGCCGGTCGGCCATGTTGGTTCCCGGGGCACGGCGAGAGCCGTGGGCCCAGGGCTGCCGGGCGGCCATTTTGTTTCCCATGGCATGGCGGCAGTTGTGGGCGTGGGGCTGCCAGCGGAAATTTTGGTTCCCAGAGCATGGCGGGAGCTGAGAGCCAGAAGCTGCCGCTGGCCATGTTGGTTCCCAGGGCATTTCGGCAGCTGTGGGCACCGGGCTGCTAAGCGGCCATGTTGGTTCCCAGGGCATGCGTGGAGCTGTAAGCCCGGGTCAGCCTGGCGGCCATGTTGGTTCCCAGGTCATGGCGGGAGCTGTGAGCATGGTGCTGCCAGGAAGCCATGTTGGTTCCTGGGTCATGATGGGAGCTGTGGGCCCCGAGCAGCCGATTGGCCATGTTAGTTCACAGGTTACGTGGGAGCTGTGGGCCCAGTGCGGCTGGGCAGCGATGTTGGTTCAAGGGCACGGCGGGAGCCGTGGGCCCAGGGGTGCCCCCGGCCATGTACTTTCCCAGGGCATTGCGGGATCTGTGGGCCCGGGGCTGCTGGGCAGCCATATTGGTTTCCAAGGCATAGTAAGAGCCGTCAGCCCAGGGCTGCCGGAGGTCCATGTTGGTTCCCGGGCAATGGCAAGAGCTGTGGTCCCGGGTCTGCTTCCGGCCATGTTGGTTCCAAGGGCTTAGTGAGAGCTGTGGGCCCCGGGATGCCGTCGGCCATCTTGGTTCTCAGGGCACGGCGGATGCTGTGTGCTCGGGGCTACTGCCGGCCATGTTATTTTCCGGGGCATGGCGTGAACTGTGGTCCCGAGGTGGCCTGGCGGCCATGTTGGTTCCAGTGCATGGCAGGAACCTTGGGCCCATGGGTGCCACCGGCCATGTTGGTTCCCAGGGCATGGCGGGAGCTGTCGGCCTGGGACTGCCGTCGTCCATGTTGGTTCCCAGAGCATGGCGGGATCTGTGGTCCCGGGGATGTCGCTGGCCATGTTGGTTCCCGCGTCATGGCGGGAGCTGTAGGCTTGGGGGTGCCATTGGCCATGTTGGCTTCCGGGGCATGGCGGGAGCTGTGGGCCCGGGGCTGCCGGGCGGCCATGTTGGTTCCCGGGCATGGATGGAGATGTGGGCTTGGGGCTGCCGTCGGCCATGTTGTATCCCAGGGCATGGCGGGAGCCGTGAACCCGGGGCTGCCACCGGCCATGTTTGTTCCCCGGGGCATGGCGGGATCTGTGGGTCCGGGGATGCTGGGCGGCCATGTCGGTTCTCGGGCCATGGCGGAAGCTGTGGGTCTGGGACTACTTGGCCGCTATGTTGGTTCCGGGGGCATGGCGGGAGCTTTGGACCCAGGGCTGCCGACGGCCATGTTGGTTTCCAGGGCACTGGAGGAGCTGTGGACCTGGCTCTGCCGCAAGCCATTTTGTTTCCCAGGGCATGGCGGGAGTTGTGAGCCTGGCTCTGCTGACCGCCATGTTGGTTTTCGGGTCATGGCGGCAGGTGTGGGCCCGGGGCTGCTGCCGGCCATGTTGGTTTTCAATGCATGGAAGGAGCTGTTGGCCCGCGTCTTCCGCCCCTCCATGTTTCTTCTCATAGCATGGCGGGAGCATTGGGTGCCGGGATTGCTGTCGGCCATGTTAGTCCCCGGGGCATGGCTGACGCTGTGTGACTTTGGCTGCCGCCGGCCACGTTAGTTCCCGGGGCATGGCGGGAGCTGTGGTCCCAGGGATGATATGCAGCCATGTTGGTTTCTGGTGCATAGTGTGAACTGTGAGCCCAGGGCTGCCAGATGGCCATGTTGGTTCCCAGGCCATGGCAAGAGCTGTAGTCACGGGTCTGCCTTGCGGCCATGTTGGTTCCCGGGGCATGGCGGGAGCTGTGATCCAGGGGCTGCCGGGCGGCCATGTTGGTTCCCGGGCATGGCGGGAGCTGTAGGCTTGGGGGTGCCATTGGCCATGTTGGCTTCCGGGGCATGGCGGGAGCTGTGGGCCCGGGGCTGCCGGGCGGCCATGTTGGTTCCCGGGCATGGATGGAGATGTGGGCTTGGGGCTGCCGTCGGCCATGTTGTATCCCAGGGCATGGCGGGAGCCGTGAACCCGGGGCTGCCACCGGCCATGTTTGTTCCCCGGGGCATGGCGGGATCTGTGGGTCCGGGGATGCTGGGCGGCCATGTCGGTTCTCGGGCCATGGCGGAAGCTGTGGGTCTGGGACTACTTGGCCGCTATGTTGGTTCCGGGGGCATGGCAGGATTCGTGAGCCCAGGGCTACCGCCAGCCATGTTGGTTTCCAGGGCATGGCGGGAGCTGTGGTCTCGAACCTGCTGACGGCCATGTTGGTTCCCATGGCATGGCTGGAGCTATGGGACTAGGGCTGCCAGGCGGTGATATTTGCTCCCGGGGCATGGCCGAAGCTGTGGGCCATGGGCTGCCAAGCGGCCATGTTGGTTCCCAGGGCATGGCGGGATCTTTGGTCCCTTGGCTGCCGCCAGCCATTTTGGTTCCCGGGGCATGGCGGGAGCTGTGGGCCTGAGGCTGCCAGGTGGCCATGTTGGTTCCTGGGGCATGACGGGAGCTTCCGTCCCACCGCTGCTGGCTGATCATGTTGGTTCCCAGGGCATGGCGGGAGCTGTGTGTCTGGGGCTGTAACCGGCCATGATGGTTCCCGAGGCATGGCGGGATCTGTGGGCCCGGGGCTACCACCGGCCGTGTTGGTTCCCAGGGCATTTCGGTAGCTGTGGCCCGGGGCTGCCTGGCGGCCATGCTGGTTCCTGGGGCATGGCGGGAGCTGTGCGCCTGGGGCAGCGTGGCGGCCATGTTTGTTCCAGGGCATGGCGGGAGACGTGGGCCTAAGGCTCCCGCCGGAAATGTTTGTTCCCGGGTCATGGCGGGAGCTGTGGACCTGGGGCTACTGGGCCGCCATTTTGTGTCCCAGGGCATGGGAGGAGCCGTGAGCTTAGGGCTGCCGCCAGCCGTGTGGTTTCCTGGGTCATGGCGGGATCTGTGGGTCTGGGGCTGCCGCCGACCATGTTGATTCCCGGGGCATGGTAAAAGCTGTAAGCCTGGGGCTGCCGGGCGGCCATGTTGATTCCCGGCTCATGGCGGAAGCTGTGAACTTGGGGCTGCTAGGTGGCCGTGTTGGTTCCTGGGGCATGGCAGAAGTTGTGGTCCCAGGGCTGCCGGTCGGCCATGTTGATTCCCGGGGCATGGCAGGAAATGTGGGACTGGGGCTGCCGGCAGCCATGTTGCTTCCCAGGGCATGGCGGGAGCTGTGCGCTTGGGCCGGCGTGGCGGCCATGTTGGTTCCAGGGCATGGCGGGATCTGTGGTCCTGGGGCTGACATACGGCCATGTTTTTTCCCAGGGCATTGTGGGATCTGTGAGCTCGGGGCTGCTTCTCGGCCATGTTGGTTCCCAAGGCATAGAAAGAACTGTCAGCCCTGGGCTGCCGGACGTCCATGTTGGTTCTCGGGCCATGGTAAGATCTGAGGTCCCGTTTCTGCTTCCAGCCATGTTGGTTTCCAGGGCATGGCGGGAGCTGTGGGCACAAGGCTCCCGCCGGCCATGTTGATTCTCGGGGCATGGCGGGAGCTGTGGGCCCGGGTCTGCTGCCGGCCATGGTGGTTTCCGGGACATGGCTGGAGCTGTGGTCCTGGGGCTGATGGGCGGGCATATTGGTTCCAGGGGCATGACGGGAGATGTGGGCCTGGGGCTTCAGGGCGGCCATGTTGGTTCCCAGGGCATGGCGGGAGCTCTTGGCCCGGGGCTATCGCCGGCCATGTTGGTTCCCAAGGCATGGCGGGAGTTTTGCTTCCACGGCTGCTGGGCCACCATGTTGGATCCCAGGGCATGGCGGGAGCTGTGGGCCCGGGGCTGCTGGGCGGCCATGTAGGTTACCAGGGCATGGCGGGATCTGTGGGCCCAAGGCTCCCGCCGGCCATGTTGAGTCCCGGGACATGGCGGGAGCTGTGGGCCTGGGGCTGCCGGGTAGCCATGTTGTTTCTTGGGGCATGGCAGGAGTTGTGGGCCCGGGGCTTCCTGGCGGCCATGTTGGTTCCCAGGGCATGGTGGGAGCCGTTGGCCCGGGTCTGCTGCCGGCCATTTGGTTCCCAAGGCATGGTGGGAGTTTTGCTTCCACAGCTGCTGGGCCACCATGTTGGATCCCAGGGCATGGCAGGAGCTGTGGGCCCAGGGCTGCCGGGCGGCCATATTGGTTCCCAGAGCATGGCGGGAGCTCTGGGCCCGGCGGGTGCCGGGCGGCCATCTTTGTTCCCGGGGCATGGCAGGAGCTGTGGGCTCAGGGCTGCCTGGCGGGCATGTTGGTTCCCAGGGCATTTCAGCAGCTGTGGACCCGGAGCTTCTACCAGCCATGTTGGTTCCCCGGGTCATGGCAGGATCTGTGGGCTCAGGGCTACTGGGCGGCCATGTTGGTTTTCAGGGCATGGCGGGAGCTGTGGGTCTGGCGCTGCCGCCGGCCATGATGCAGTTCGGGTCATGACGGAAGCTGTGGTCTCAGGGCTCCCACCGGCCATGTTGATTCCCGGGGCATGGCGGGAGCTCTGGGCCCGGGGCTCCCGCCGGCCATGCTGGTTCCCGGGGCATTGCAGGAGCTGATGACCCGGGGCTGCTGACGTCCATGTTGGTTCCCGGTGCATGGCGGCAGCTGTGGACCCGGGGCTGCCAGGCAGCCATGGTTTTTTTTAGGGCATGCCCGGATTCTTTTTCCTGGGGCTGCCATCGGCCATGTTAGTTCCCGTAGCATGGTGGGAGCATTGGGCCCCGGGACTACTGTCGGTCATGTTGGTTCCCGGGCCATGGTAAGAGCTGTGGAACCAGGGCTTCCAGGCGGCCATGTTTGTTCCCGGGGCATGGTGGGATAATTGGACCCGGGTCTGTGTGGCAGACATGTTGGTTCTCGTAGCATGCCGAGAGATGTGGTCTCGCATCTGCTGCCGGCCATGTTGGTTCCTGGGTCACGTCGGTAGCTGTGGGCCCAGGGCTGCCAGGCGGCCCTGTCAGTTCCCGGGGCATGACGGGAGCTTTGGTTCCACGGCTGCCGTCGGCCATGTTGGTTCCCAGGGCATGGCGGGAGCTGTGGGCCCAGGGCTGCTGCCAGCTGTGTTGGTTCCCGGGGCATGGCGGAAGCTGTGGGCCTGGTGCTGCCAGGCGGCCATGTTGGTTCCCAGGGCATGGCGGGAGCTGTGGGCCTGGGGCTGCTATGCGGCCATGTTGGTTTTTGGGGCATAGTGGGAACGGTGAGCCCAGGGCTGCCACACGGCCATGTTGGTTCCCGAGCCATGGCAAGAGCTGTGGACCCAGGGCTGCCAGGCGGACATGTTGGTTCTTTGAGCATGCGGAGATCTGTGGGCCCAGGGCTGCCAAGCCACCATGTTGGTTCTCAGGTCATGGCAGGAGTTCTCGGCGTGAAGCTGCCGGTCGGCCATGTTGGTTCCCGGGGCATGGCGGAAGCTCTGGGCTCGGGGGTGTCGTTGGCCATGTTGGTTCATGGGGCATGGCAGGAGCTGTAAGTCTCGCGCTGTCGCCAGCCATGTTGGTTCCCAGGGCATGGCGGAAGCTGTGGGCCCAGGACTGCCGGGCGGCCATGTTGGTTTCCGAGGCATGGTGGGATCTGTGGATCCGGGGCCGCCGGGCGGCCATATTGGTTCATGGGGAATGGTGAGAGCTCTGGGCCTGGGGTGCCGCTGGCCATGTTGGTTCCAAGGGCATTTCGACAGCTGTGGCCCAGGGTTTCCTGGTGACCATCTTGGTTCCCAGGGCATGGCGGGAGCTGTGGGCCTGGTGCTGTTGCCGGCCATGTTGTTTCCTGGAGCATGTCGGGAGCTGTGGGCCCCAGGCTACCGGTCAGCCATGTTGGTTCCCAGGGCATGGCGGGAGCTGTGGGCCCGGGGCTGCCAGGCGTCCATGTTGATTCCCAGGCTATGGAGGGATCTGTGGTCCCGGAGATGCCATGCGGCCCTGTTGGTTCTCGGGGCATGGCGGGATCTGTGGTCCCAAGGCTGACGTGCGGCGTGTTTGTTCCCGGTTCATTGCAGGATCTGTGGGCCCAAGGCTGCTGGGCGGCCATGTTGGTTTCCAGGGCATGGCGGGAGCTGTGGGCCCGTGGTTGCCCCCAGCCATGTTGGTCCTTGGGGCATGTTGGGAGCTGTGGGCCTGAGGCTACTGGGCCGCCATTTTGGTTCCCGGGGCATGGGAGGAGCCGTGAGCCCAGAACTGCCGAAAGACTTGTTGGTTCCTGGGGCATGGCAGGAGCTGTATGCTCAGGGCTCCCGCCGGTCATGTTGGTTTCCAGGGCATGGTGGGAGCCGTGGGCTGGGGTTTCTTGCCAGCCACTTTGGTTCCCAGGGCATGGCGAACTCTGTGGTCCCGAGGCAGACGAACTGCCATGTAGTTTCCCAGGTAATGGCGGGAGCTGTGGGCCTGGTGCTGCCGTCGGCCATGTTGGTTCCCGGGGCATGGCGGGAGCTGTGGGCCCGGGGCTGCAAGCAGCCGCTCAGGTTCCTGGGCCATGGCGGGAGCTGTGGTCTCCGGGTGTGCCTGAGGGCCATGTTGGTTCCCAGGGCATGGCTGTAGCTGTGGGCCCGGGGCTGCCAGTTGGCCATGTTGGTTCCCGGGGCATGGCGGGAGCTCTGGGCCCAAGGCTCCTGCCCACCACGTTGGTTCTCAGGTCATGGCGGGAGCTGTGGGCCTGGGGCTCCCGGTCGGACACGTTGGTTCCCAGGGCATGGCGGGAGCTGTGGGCCCTGGGGCAGTCGGGTGTCCATGTTAATTCCCGGGGCGTGGCGGGAGGTGTGGGCTTGGGACTGCACCGGCCATGTTGGTTCCCGGGGCATGGCGGGAGCTGTGGGCCCGGGTCTGCTGCCATCCATGTTGGTTTCCGGGGATGGTTCAGCTGTGGGCCCGAGTCTGCCGCCCGCCATGTTGATTCCCTGTGCAAGGCGGGAGCTGTGGGCTTGGGACTGCACCGGCCATGTTGGTTCCCGGGGCATGGCACGACCTGTGCGCCCAAGTCTACTGCTGGACATGTTGGTTCCCGGGACAAGGCAGGAGCTGTGGGCCTGGGGCTGCCCCCGGCCATGTTGGTCCCTGGGGCATGGCGGGAGCAGTGGGCCTGGCTGTGCCGTCGGGCATATAGCTGTGAGTTTGTTGCTGCCGCTGACCATTTTGGTTCTTGGGACATGGAGGGAGCTGTGGGACTGGGACTGCCAGGCTTCCATGTTGGGACAGAAGGGCATGGCGGGAGCTGTGGGCCAGGTGCTGCCAACGGCCATGTTGGTTCCCAGGGTCATGGAGGAACCTGTGGGCCTGGGGCTGCTAAGCGGCCATGGTTGTTCCCTAGGCATGGTGGGAGATTTGATCCTGGGGCTGCCGCCGGCCATGTTTGTTCCCGGGGCATGGCGGAAGCTTTTGGCCCGGGTCTGACGCCATCCTTGTTGGTTCCCGGGGCATGGCCGAAGCTGTGGGCCCGGGGATGCTGGGCGGCCATGTTGGTTCCAGGGGCATGGCGGGAGCTGTTGATCCGGGGCTGCTGAACGGACATGTTGATTCCTGGGCCATGGCGGGACCTGTGAGCCCGAGGCTGCTGAGTGGCCATGTTGGTTCCCGGGGCATGTCGGGAGATTTGGTCATGGGGCTGCCTCCAGCCATGTTTGTTCCCAGGGGTATGGCGGGTGCTTTTGGCCCGGGCCTGACGTCAGCCATGTTGGTTCCCGGGGCATAGCGGTAGCTGTGGGCTCGGGGATGCTGGGCGGCCATGTTGGTTCCCGGGGCATGGCAGGAGCTGTGGGTATGGGTCTGCTGCCGACCATATTGATTCTCGGGACATGGCGGGATCTGTGTGCCCGGGGCTGCTGGGCGGCCATGTTGGTTGCCAGGCCATGGCGGGAGCAGTGGGACTGGGGATGCTGGGCGGCCATTTTTGTTCCCGGTGCATTGCGGGAGCTGTGGGACTGGGACTACCAGGCGGCCATGTTGGGACAGGGGGCATGGCGGGAGCTGTGGGCCAGGTGCTGCCAACGGCCATGTTTGTTCCAGGGGTATGGCGGGAGTTTTGGGCCAAGGACTACCGGGCGCACATGTTAGTTCCCGGGGCATGGCCGGAGTTGTGGGCCCGAGGCTGCTAAGCGACCATGTTGGTTCCCGAGGCACGGTGGGAGATTTGGTCCTGGGGCTGCCTGCGGCCATGTTGGTTCCCGGGCCATGGCGGGAGCTTTTGGCCGAGGCGTGCCACCAGCCATGTTGGTTCTTGGGGCATTGCAGGAGCTGTGGGCCCGAGGGTGCCGGGCGGCAATGTTGGTTCCCGGGTCATGGCGGTACATGTGGACCGAGAGCTGCTGAGAGGCCATGTTGGTTCCCAGGGTACGCAGGTGCTGTGGGCCTGGGTCTGCCGGGCGGCCATGTTGGTTCTCGGGGCATGGCGAGAGCTGCAGGCCTAGGGCTCCCGGGCGACCATGTTGGTTCCCGGGGCATGGTGGGACCTGTGGGCCTGGGTCTGCCGGGCGGCCATGTTGTTTCCTGGGGTATGGCAGGAGATTTTGGCCCCGGCCTGACGCCAGCCATGTTGGTTCCCGGGGCATGGCGGGAGCTGTGGGCCCGGGTCTGCCGCCGGCCATGTTGGTTCCCTGGGCATGGCGGGAGCTGTGGGCCCGGGGCTTCCCGCGGCCATGTTTGATTCCAGTGCGTGGTGGGACCTGTGGGCCTGGGTCTGCCAGGTTGCCGTGGTTTTCCCAGGACGTGGTAAGAGCTGTAGGCCTAGGGCTGCCGGGCGGCCATGTTGGTTCCCAGGCCATGGCGGGAGCTGTGGGCCCAGGGCTGCTTGGCGACCATGTTGGTTCCCGATGCATGGCGGGAGATATGGGCCTGGGGCTGCCGGGCGGCCATGTTGATTGTCGGTGCATGGCAGGAGCTGTGGGCCCGGAGGTGCCAGGCGGACATGATTGTTCCCAGGGCATTGCAAGAACCCTGGGCCCGGGGCTCCCGACAACCATGTTGGTTCCCCGGGCAAGGCGAGAGCTGTGGCCCCAGGGCTGTCTGTTGGCCATCTTGATTCCCGGGCCATGGCGAGAGCTGTGGGGCCGGGGCTGCTGGGCGGCCATGTGGGTTCCTGGGGCATGGCGGGTGCTGTGGGACTGGGATTACCAGGCGGCCATGTTGGAACAGGGGGCATGGCGGGAGCTGTGGGCCAGGTGCTGCCAACAGCCATGTTTGTTCCCAGGGTATGGCGGGAGTTTTGGGTCCATGGCTGCCGGGCGGCCATGTTGGTTCCCGGGGCATGGAGGATGCAGTGGTCCCTGGGCTGCCGGGTGGCCATGTTGGTTCCCAGGGCATGGCGGATGCAGTGGGCCCGGGGCTGCCGGGCGGCCATGTTGGTTCCCGGGGCATTGCAGGATCTGTGGGCCTGGGGCTGCCAGGCAGCCATGGTTTTCCCGGGACATGGTAAGAGCTGTAGGTCTGGGGCTGCAGGGCGGCCATTTTGATTCCCAGGGCATGGCGGGAGCTGTGGGGCCGGGGCTGCTGGGCGGCCATGTTGGTTCTCAGGGCATGGCGGAAGCTGTGGGCCCGGGGCTGCTGGGCGGCCATGTTGGTTTCCGGGGCATGGTAGGAGCTGCGGGCCTGGGGTTGCTGTCGGCCATGTTGGTTATCGGGGCATGGTGGGAGCTGTGGGCCCAGTGCTGCCGGGTGGCCGTATTGGTTCCAGGGGCATGGTGTGACCTGTGGGCCCGGGGCTGTCGGGCGACCATGTTGGTTCCTGGGTCATGGCGGGAGCTTTGGTCCCTGGTCTGCTGCCGGCCATGTTGGTTCCCCGGGCATGACGGGAGCTGTGGGACTGGGACTGCCGGACGGCCATGTTTGTTCTCAGGGTATGGTGGGAGTTTTGGGCCCAAAGCTGCTGGGCGGCCATGTTGGTTCCCAGGGCACGCGGGTGCTGTGGGCCCGGGGCTGCCAGGCGGCCATGTTGGTTCCCGGGGCATGGCGGGAGCTTTTGGGCCGGGCCTGCCGCCAGGCATGTTGTTTTGCGGATCATGGCAGGAGCTGTGGGCCCGTGGCTGCTGGGCGGCCATGTTGGTTCCCCGGGCATGGTGAGAACTGTGGGCCCCGGGGTGCTGGGCGGCCATGTTGGTTCATGGGTCATGGAGGGAGCTTTTGGCTCGGGCCTGCCGTCAGCCATGTTGCTTCCCGGGCCATGGCGGGAGGTTTGGGCCCGGGTCTGCAGCCGCCCATGATGGTTCCCCGGGCATGGCGGGATCTGTGGGCCCGGGGCTGCCGGGCGTCCATGTTGGTTTCCAGGGCATGGCGGGACCTGTGGGCCTGGGTCTGCCAGGCATCCCTGGTTTTCCGGGGACATGGTAAGAGCTGTGGTCCTGGGGCTGCCAGGAAGCCATGTTGGTTCCCGGGGCATGGCGGGAGCTGTGGGACTGGGACTACCGGGCGGCCAATTTGGGACAGGGGGATCGCAGGAGCTGTGGTCCCGGGGCTGCCGTGCAGCCATGTTGGTTCTCAGGGCATGGCAGGAGCTGTCTGTCCGGAGCTGCAGGGCGGCCATTTTGGTTCCCTGTGCATGGCGGGAGCTGTGGGCCCGGGCTGCAGGGCGGCCATGTTGGTTCCTGGGTCATGGCGGGATCTGTGGGCCCGGGCTGCAGGGCGGCCATGTTGGTTCCTGGGTCATGGCGGGATCTGTGGGCCCGGGCTGCTGGGCGGCCATGTTGGATTCTGGCGCATGGAGGGCGCTATGGGCCTTGGGCTGCCGGGCGGCCGTGTTGTTTCAGGGTGCATGGCGAGAGCTGTGGTATGGGGCTGCTGTCAGCCATATTGGTCCCCGAGGTATGGCGGGAGCTGTGAACCCGGGGCTGCCGGGCGGACATGTTTGTTTCCAGGGCATAGCAAGAACCCTGGGCCCGGGGCTCCCGACAACCATGTTGGTTCCCCGGGCAAGGCGAGAGCTGTGGGCCCGGGGCTGCTGGGCGGCCATGTTGGTTCCCGGGGCATGGTGGGAGATTTGGTCCTGGGGCTGTCGCCGGCCATGTTGGTTCCCGGGGACTGGCGGGAGCTTTTGGCCCAGGCCTGACGCCACCCATGTTGGTTCCCGGGGCATAGCGGGAGCTGTGGGCCCGGGTCTGCCGCCGGCCATGTTGGTTCCCTGGCATGGCGGGAGCTTTTGTCCCGGGGCTGCCGGGCGGCCATGTTGGTTCTAGGAGCATGGCGGGAGCTGTGGGCCTAGGGTTGCCAGGCGGCCATGATGGTTTCCTGTGCATGGCTGGAGCTGTTGGCCTGGGGTTGCCGTCAGCCATGTTGGTTATCGGGGCATGGTGGGAGCTGTGGGCCTGGGGCTGCCGGGCGGCCATGTTGATTACCCAGGCATGGTGGGAGCTGTGGGCCCGGGGCTGCCGGGCGGCCATGTTGGTTCCTGGGTCATGGCGGGACATGTGGTCCTGGGGCTCCTGGCCGGCCATGTTGGTTCCCGGGACACGGTGGGAGATTTTGTTCTGGACCTGCCTCCGGCCATGTTGGTTCCCAGGTCAAGGCGGTGGCTTTTGAACCGGGCCTGACGCCAGCCATGTTGCTTCCCTGGGCATGGCTGGAGATGTGGGCCCGGGGATGCTGTGCGGCCATGTAGGTTCCCGGGGCATGGCGGGAGCTGTGGGCCCGGGTCTGCCTCTGGCCATGTTGGTTCTCCTGGCATGGCGGGAGCTGTGGGCTCCGGGCTGAGGTGCGGCCATGTTGGTTTTCAGGGCATGGCGGGAGCTGTGGGGCCGGGGCTGCTGGGCGGCCATGTTGGTTCCCGGGTTATGGCGGAAGCTGTGGGTCAGTGGCTGCCGGGCGGCCATGTTGGTTCCCCGGGCATGGCTGGACCTGTGGACCCGGGGCTGCCGGGCGGCCATGTTAGTTCCCCGGGCATGGCGGGACCTATGGGCCTGGGTCTGCCAGGTAGCCATGGTTTTCCCAGGATATGGTAAGAGCTGTAGGCGGGCGCTGCTGGGCGGCTATGTTGGTTCCCTGGTCATGGCGGGACACGTGGGCCCGGAGCTGCTGAGCGGCCATGTTGGTTACTGGGGCATGGTGGGAGATTTGGTCGTGGGGCTGTCGCCGTCCATTTTGGTTCCCAAGGCATGGCGGGATCTTTTGGCGCGGGCCTGACGCCAGCCATGTTGGTTCCAGGAGCAAGGCAGGAGCTGTGGGGCCAGGGCTGCTGGGCGGCCATGTTGGTTACCAAGGCATGGCGTGAGTTGTGGACCCGTGGCTGCCGTGCGGCCATCTTGGTTCTCAGGGCATGGCGGGAGCTGTGGGCCCGGGGCTGCTGGGCGGCCATGTTGGTTTCCGGGGCATGGTGGGAGCTGCGGGCCTGGGGTTGCCGTCGGCCATGTTGGTTATCGGGGCATGGTGGGAGCTGTGGGCCCGGTGCTGCCGGGCAGCCGTATTGGTTCCAGGGGCATGGTGTGACCTGTGGGCCCGGGGCTGTCAGGCGACCATGTTGGTTTCTGGGTCATGGCGGGAGCTTTGGTCCCTGGTCTGCCGCCGGCCATGTTGGTTCCCCGGGCATGACGGGAGCTGTGGGACTGGGACTGCTGGACGGCCATGTTTGTTCTCAGGGTATGGTGGGAGTTTTGGGCCCAAAGCTGCCGGGCGGCCATGTTGGTTCCCAGGGCACGCGGGTGCTGTGGGCCCAGGGCTGCCAGGCGGCCATGTTGGTTTCCAGGGCATGGCGGGACCTGTGGGCCTGGGTCTGCCAGGCATCCCTGGTTTTCCGGGGACATGGTAAGAGCTGTGGTCCACGGGCTGCCAGGAAGCCATGTTGGTTCCCGGGGCATGGCTGGAGCTGTGGGACTGGGACTACCGGGCGGCCAATCTGGGACAGGAGGATCGCAGGAGCTGTGGTCCCGGGGCTGCCGTGCAGCCATGTTGGTTCTCAGGGCATGGCAGGAGCTGTCTGTCCGGAGCTGCAGGGCGGCCATTTTGGTTCCCTGTGCATGGCGGGAGCTGTGGGCCCGGGCTGCAGGGTGGCCATGTTGGTTCCTGGGTCATGGCGGGATCTGTGGGCCTGGGCTGCAGGGTGGCCATGTTGGATTCTGGCGCATGGAGGGAGCTATGGGCCTTGGGCTGCCGGGCGGCCGTGTTGTTTCAGGGTGCATGGCGAGAGCTGTGGTATGGGGCTGCTGTCAGCCATATTGGTCCCCGAGGTATGGCGGGAGCTGTGAACCCCGGGCTGCCGGGCGGACATGTTTGTTTCCAGGGCATAGCAAGAACCCTGGGCCCGGGGCTCCCGACAACCATGTTGGTTCCCCGGGCAAGGCGAGAGCTGTGGGCCCGGGGCTGCTGGGCGGCCATGTTGGTTCCCGGGGCATGGTGGGAGATTTGGTCCTGGGGCTGTCGCCGGCCATGTTGTTTCCCTGGGCATGGCGGGAGCTTTTGGCCCAGGCCTGACGCCACCCATGTTGGTTCCCGGGGCATAGCGGGAGCTGTGGGCCCGGGTCTGCCGCCGGCCATGTTGGTTCCCTGGCATGGCGGGAGCTTTTGTCCCGGGGCTGCCAGGCGACCATGTTGGTTCTAGGAGCATGGCGGGAGCTGTGGGACTGGGACTGCTGGGCGCCCATGTTGGGACAGGGGGCATCGTGGGTTCTGTGGTCCCGGGGCTGCTGGGCGGCCATGTTGGTTCCCCGGGCATGGCAGGAGCTGTGGGCCAGGGTCTGCCGCTGGCCATATTGGTTCCCCAGGCATGGCAGGATCTGTGGGCCCGGGGCCGCCGGGCGGCCATTTTGATTTCCAGGCCATGGCGGGATCTGTGTGCCCGGGGCTGCTGGGCGGCCATGTTGGTTGCCAGGCCATGGCGGGAGCAGTGGGACTGGGGATGCTGGGCGGCCATTTTTGTTCCCGGTGCATTGCGGGAGCTGTGGGACTGGGACTACCAGGCGGCCATGTTGGGACAGGGGGCATGGCGGGAGCTGTGGGCCAGGTGCTGCCAACGGCCATGTTTGTTCCAGGGGTATGGCGGGAGTTTTGGGCCAAGGACTACCGGGCGCACATGTTAGTTCCCGGGGCATGGCCGGAGTTGTGGGCCCGAGGCTGCTAAGCGACCATGTTGGTTCCCGAGGCACGGTGGGAGATTTGGTCCTGGGGCTGCCTGCGGCCATGTTGGTTCCCGGGCCATGGCGGGAGCTTTTGGCCGAGGCGTGCCACCAGCCATGTTGGTTCTTGGGGCATTGCAGGAGCTGTGGGCCCGAGGGTGCCGGGCGGCCATGTTGGTTGCCCGGGCATGGCGGGACCTGTGGCCCCGAAGCTGCTGAGAGGCCATGTTGGTTCCAGGGGAATGGTGGGAGCTGTGGGCCCGGGGCTGCCGGGCGGCAATGTTGGTTCCCGGGTCATGGCGGTACATGTGGACCGAGAGCTGCTGAGAGGCCATGTTGGTTCCCAGGGTACGCAGGTGCTGTGGGCCTGGGTCTGCCGGGCGGCCATGTTGGTTCTCGGGGCATGGCGAGAGCTGCAGGCCTAGGGCTCCCGGGCGACCATGTTGGTTCCCGGGGCATGGTGGGACCTGTGGGCCTGGGTCTGCCGGGCGGCCATGTTGTTTCCTGGGGTATGGCAGGAGATTTTGGCCCCGGCCTGACGCCAGCCATGTTGGTTCCCGGGGCATGGCGGGAGCTGTGGGCCCGGGTCTGCCGCCGGCCATGTTGGTTCCCTGGGCATGGCGGGAGCTGTGGGCCCGGGGCTTCCCGCGGCCATGTTTGATTCCAGTGCGTGGTGGGACCTGTGGGCCTGGGTCTGCCAGGTTGCCGTGGTTTTCCCAGGACGTGGTAAGAGCTGTAGGCCTAGGGCTGCCGGGCGGCCATGTTGGTTCCCAGGCCATGGCGGGAGCTGTGGGCCCAGGGCTGCTTGGCGACCATGTTGGTTCCCGATGCATGGCGGGAGATATGGGCCTGGGGCTGCCGGGCGGCCATGTTGATTGTCGGTGCATGGCAGGAGCTGTGGGCCCGGAGGTGCCAGGCGGACATGATTGTTCCCAGGGCATTGCAAGAACCCTGGGCCCGGGGCTCCCGACAACCATGTTGGTTCCCCGGGCAAGGCGAGAGCTGTGGCCCCAGGGCTGTCTGTTGGCCATCTTGATTCCCGGGCCATGGCGAGAGCTGTGGGGCCGGGGCTGCTGGGCGGCCATGTGGGTTCCTGGGGCATGGCGGGTGCTGTGGGACTGGGATTACCAGGCGGCCATGTTGGAACAGGGGGCATGGCGGGAGCTGTGGGCCAGGTGCTGCCAACAGCCATGTTTGTTCCCAGGGTATGGCGGGAGTTTTGGGTCCATGGCTGCCGGGCGGCCATGTTGGTTCCCGGGGCATGGAGGATGCAGTGGTCCCTGGGCTGCCGGGTGGCCATGTTGGTTCCCAGGGCATGGCGGATGCAGTGGGCCCGGGGCTGCCAGGCAGCCATGGTTTTCCCGGGACATGGTAAGAGCTGTAGGTCTGGGGCTGCAGGGCGGCCATTTTGATTCCCAGGGCATGGCGGGAGCTGTGGGGCCGGGGCTGCTGGGCGGCCATGTTGGTTTCCGGGGCATGGTAGGAGCTGCGGGCCTGGGGTTGCTGTCGGCCATGTTGGTTATCGGGGCATGGTGGGAGCTGTGGGCCAGGTGCTGCCGGGTGGCCGTATTTGTTCCAGGGGCATGGTGTGACCTGTGGGCCCGGGGCTGTCGGGCGACCATGTTGGTTCCTGGGTCATGGCGGGAGCTTTGGTCCCTGGTCTGCCGCCGGCCATGTTGGTTCCCCGGGCATGACGGGAGCTGTGGGACTGGGACTGCCGGACGGCCATGTTTGTTCTCAGGGTATGGTGGGAGTTTTGGGCCCAAAGCTGCTGGGCGGCCATGTTGGTTCCCAGGGCACGCGGGTGCTGTGGGCCCGGGGCTGCCAGGCGGCCATGTTGGTTCCCGGGGCATGGCGGGAGCTTTTGGGCCGTGCCTGCCGCCAGGCATGTTGTTTTGCGGATCATGGCAGGAGCTGTGGGCCCGTGGCTGCTGGGCGGCCATGTTGGTTCCCCGGGCATGGTGAGAACTGTGGGCCCCGGGGTGCTGGGCGGCCATGTTGGTTCATGGGTCATGGAGGGAGCTTTTGGCTCGGGCCTGCCGTCAGCCATGTTGCTTCCCGGGCCATGGCGGGAGGTTTGGGCCCGGGTCTGCAGCCGCCCATGATGGTTCCCCGGGCATGGCGGGATCTGTGGGCCCGGGGCTGCCGGGCGTCCATGTTGGTTTCCAGGGCATGGCGGGACCTGTGGGCCTGGGTCTGCCAGGCATCCCTGGTTTTCCGGGGACATGGTAAGAGCTGTGGTCCTGGGGCTGCCAGGAAGCCATGTTGGTTCCCGGGGCATGGCGGGAGCTGTGGGACTGGGACTACCGGGCGGCCAATTTGGGACAGGGGGATCGCAGGAGCTGTGGTCCCGGGGCTGCCGTGCAGCCATGTTGGTTCTCAGGGCATGGCAGGAGCTGTCTGTCCGGAGCTGCAGGGCGGCCATTTTGGTTCCCTGTGCATGGCGGGAGCTGTGGGCCCGGGCTGCAGGGCGGCCATGTTGGTTCCTGGGTCATGGCGGGATCTGTGGGCCCGGGCTGCAGGGCGGCCATGTTGGTTCCTGGGTCATGGCGGGATCTGTGGGCCTGGGCTGCTGGGCGGCCATGTTGGATTCTGGCGCATGGAGGGCGCTATGGGCCTTGGGCTGCCGGGCGGCCGTGTTGTTTCAGGGTGCATGGCGAGAGCTGTGGTATGGGGCTGCTGTCAGCCATATTGGTCCCCGAGGTATGGCGGGAGCTGTGAACCCGGGGCTGCCGGGCGGACATGTTTGTTTCCAGGGCATAGCAAGAACCCTGGGCCCGGGGCTCCCGACAACCATGTTGGTTCCCCGGGCAAGGCGAGAGCTGTGGGCCCGGGGCTGCTGGGCGGCCATGTTGGTTCCCGGGGCATGGTGGGAGATTTGGTCCTGGGGCTGTCGCCGGCCATGTTGGTTCCCGGGGACTGGCGGGAGCTTTTGGCCCAGGCCTGACGCCACCCATGTTGGTTCCCGGGGCATAGCGGGAGCTGTGGGCCCGGGTCTGCCGCCGGCCATGTTGGTTCCCTGGCATGGCGGGAGCTTTTGTCCCGGGGCTGCCGGGCGGCCATGTTGGTTCTAGGAGCATGGCGGGAGCTGTGGGCCTAGGGTTGCCAGGCGGCCATGATGGTTTCCTGTGCATGGCTGGAGCTGTTGGCCTGGGGTTGCCGTCAGCCATGTTGGTTATCGGGGCATGGTGGGAGCTGTGGGCCTGGGGCTGCCGGGCGGCCATGTTGATTACCCAGGCATGGTGGGAGCTGTGGGCCCGGGGCTGCCGGGCGGCCATGTTGGTTCCTGGGTCATGGCGGGACATGTGGTCCCGGGGCTCCTGGCCGGCCATGTTGGTTCCCGGGACACGGTGGGAGATTTTGTTCTGGACCTGCCTCCGGCCATGTTGGTTCCCAGGTCAAGGCGGTGGCTTTTGAACCGGGCCTGACGCCAGCCATGTTGCTTCCCTGGGCATGGCTGGAGATGTGGGCCCGGGGATGCTGTGCGGCCATGTAGGTTCCCGGGGCATGGCGGGAGCTGTGGGCCCGGGTCTGCCTCTGGCCATGTTGGTTCTCCTGGCATGGCGGGAGCTGTGGGCTCCGGGCTGAGGTGCGGCCATGTTGGTTTTCAGGGCATGGCGGGAGCAGTGGGGCCGGGGCTGCTGGGCGGCCATGTTGGTTCCCGGGGCATGGCGGGAGCTGTGGGCTCGGGGCTGCCGTCGGCCATGTTGGTTTCCCAGGGTATGGAGGGAGTTTTGGGCCCGGGGCTGCTGGGCGGCCATGTTGGTTCCCGGGTTATGGCAGAAGCTGTGGGTCAGTGGCTGCCGGGCGGCCATGTTGGTTCCCCGGGCATGGCTGGACCTGTGGACCCGGGGCTGTCGGGCGGCCATGTTAGTTCCCCGGGCATGGCGGGACCTATGGGCCTGGGTCTGCCAGGTAGCCATGGTTTTCCCAGGATATGGTAAGAGCTGTAGGCGGGCGCTGCTGGGCGGCTATGTTGGTTCCCTGGTCATGGCGGGACACGTGGGCCCGGAGCTGCTGAGCGGCCATGTTGGTTACTGGGGCATGGTGGGAGATTTGGTCGTGGGGCTGTCGCCGTCCATGTTGGTTCCCAAGGCATGGCGGGATCTTTTGGCGCGGGCCTGACGCCAGCCATGTTGGTTCCAGGAACAAGGCAGGAGCTGTGGGGCCAGGGCTGCTGGGCGGCCATGTTGGTTACCAAGGCATGGCGTGAGTTGTGGACCCGTGGCTGCCGTGCGGCCATCTTGGTTCTCAGGGCATGGCGGGAGCTGTGGGCCCGGGGCTGCTGGGCGGCCATGTTGGTTTCCGGGGCATGGTGGGAGCTGCGGGCCTGGGGTTGCCGTCGGCCATGTTGGTTATCGGGGCATGGTGGGAGCTGTGGGCCCGGTGCTGCCGGGCGGCCGTATTGGTTCCAGGGGCATGGTGTGACCTGTGGGCCCGGGGCTGTCGGGCGACCATGTTGGTTTCTGGGTCATGGCGGGAGCTTTGGTCCCTGGTCTGCCGCCGGCCATGTTGGTTCCCCGGGCATGACGGGAGCTGTGGGACTGGGACTGCCGGACGGCCATGTTTGTTCTCAGGGTATGGTGGGAGTTTTGGGCCCAAAGCTGCCGGGCGGCCATGTTGGTTCCCAGGGCACGCGGGTGCTGTGGGCCCGGGGCTGCCAGGCGGCCATGTTGGTTTCCAGGGCATGGCGGGACCTGTGGGCCTGGGTCTGCCAGGCATCCCTGGTTTTCCGGGGACATGGTAAGAGCTGTGGTCCAGGGGCTGCCAGGAAGCCATGTTGGTTCCCGGGGCATGGCGGGAGCTGTGGGACTGGGACTACCGGGCGGCCAATCTGGGACAGGGGGATCGCAGGAGCTGTGGTCCCGGGGCTGCCGTGCAGCCATGTTGGTTCTCAGGGCATGGCAGGAGCTGTCTGTCCGGAGCTGCAGGGCGGCCATTTTGGTTCCCTGTGCATGGCGGGAGCTGTGGGCCCGGGCTGCAGGGCGGCCATGTTGGTTCCTGGGTCATGGCGGGATCTGTGGGCCCGGGCTGCAGGGCGGCCATGTTGGTTCCTGGGTCATGGCGGGATCTGTGGGCCTGGGCTGCTGGGCGGCCATGTTGGATTCTGGCGCATGGAGGGAGCTATGGGCCTTGGGCTGCTGGGCGGCCATGTTGGTTCCCCGGGCATGGCAGGAGCTGTGGGCCAGGGTCTGCCGCTGGCCATATTGGTTCCCCAGGCATGGCAGGATCTGTGGGCCCGGGGCTGCCGGACGGCCATTTTGATTTCCAGGCCATGGCGGGAGCTGTGAGCCCGGGGCTGCTGGGCGGCCATGTTGGTTCCCGGGGCATGGTCGGAGTTGTGGGCCTGGGGCTGCCGGGCGGCCATGTTGGTTCCCGGGTCGTGGCGGGACCTGTGGGCCCGGGGCTGTTGAGCGGCCATGTTGGTTCCCGGGGCATGGCGGGAGCTGTGGGCTCGAGGCTGCCGACGGCCATGGTGGTTCCCGGGGCATCGTGGGTTCTGTGGGCCCGGGGCAGCCGTGCGGTCGTGTTAGTTCCCGGGGCATGGCCAGAGTTGTGGGCTTTGGGCTGCTGGGCGGCCATGTTGGTTCCCGGGTCATGGCGGGACATGTGGACGCGGGGCTGCTGAGCGGCCATGTTGTTTCCCGGGGCACGGTGGGAGATTTTGTCCTGGACCTGCCTCCGGAGATAGTGGTTCCCGGGGCATGGCGGGAGCTTTTGGCCCTGGGATGCTGTGCGGCCATGTTGTTTCCCTGGGCATGACGGGAGCTGTGGGACTGGGACCAGCCATGTTGGTTGCCCGGGCATGGCAGGAGCTGTGGGCCCGGGGCTGATGGGCGGCCATGTTGGTTCCCCGCACATGGCGGTAGCTCTGGGCTTGGGGCTGCCACTGGTCATGTTGGTTTCAAGGGCATGGCGGGACCTCTGGGCCTGGGTCTGCCAGGCAGCCATGGTTTTCCCGGTACATGGTAAGAGCTGTTGGTCCGGGAGTGCTGAGCGGCCGTGTTGATTCCCAAGCCATGGCGGTAGCTGTGGGCCCGGAACAGTTGCCGGCCATGTTGGTTCTCGGAGCATGGCAGGAGCTGTGGGGCCAGGGCTGCTGGGCGGCCATGTTGGGACAGGGGCATGGCGGGAGCTGTGGGCCAGGTGCTGCCAACAACCATGTTTGTTCTCAGCCTATGGCGGGAGTTTTGGGCCCGGGGCTGCCGGGCGGTCATGTTGGTTCCCAGGGCACGCGGGTGCTGTGGGCCCGGGGCTACCGGGCGGCCATGTTGGTTCCCGGGTCATGGCGGGAGCTGTGGGCCCGGGGCTGCCGTCGGCCATGTTGGTTCCCGGGGCATGGTGAGAGATTTTGGCTCGGGGTACCGGGCGGCCATGTTGGTTCCTGGGTTAGGGCGGGACAGGTGAGCCCAGATCTGCTGAGCGGCCATGTTGGTTCCCGGGGCATGGCGGGAGCTGTGGGCTCGGGGCTGCTGTCGGCCATGTTGGTTTCCCAGGGTATGGAGGGAGTTTTGGGCCCGGGGCTGCTGGGCGGCCATGTTGGTTCCCGGGTTATGGCAGAAGCTGTGGGTCAGTGGCTGCCGGGCGGCCATGTTGGTTCCCCGGGCATGGCTGGACCTGTGGACCCGGGGCTGCCGGGCGGCCATGTTAGTTCCCCGGGCATGGCGGGACCTATGGGCCTGGGTCTGCCAGGTAGCCATGGTTTTCCCAGGATATGGTAAGAGCTGTAGGCGGGCGCTGCTGGGCGGCTATGTTGGTTCCCTGGTCATGGCGGGACACGTGGGCCCGGAGCTGCTGAGCGGCCATGTTGGTTACTGGGGCATGGTGGGAGATTTGGTCGTGGGGCTGTCGCCGTCCATGTTGGTTCCCAAGGCATGGCGGGATCTTTTGGCGCGGGCCTGACGCCAGCCATGTTGGTTCCAGGAACAAGGCAGGAGCTGTGGGGCCAGGGCTGCTGGGCGGCCGTGTTGGTTACCAAGGCATGGCGTGAGTTGTGGACCCGTGGCTGCCGTGCGGCCATCTTGGTTCTCAGGGCATGGCGGGAGCTGTGGGCCCGGGGCTGCTGGGCGGCCATGTTGGTTTCCGGGGCATGGTGGGAGCTGCGGGCCTGGGGTTGCCGTCGGCCATGTTGGTTATCGGGGCATGGTGGGAGCTGTGGGCCCGGTGCTGCCGGGCGGCCGTATTGGTTCCAGGGGCATGGTGTGACCTGTGGGCCCGGGGCTGTCGGGCGACCATGTTGGTTTCTGGGTCATGGCGGGAGCTTTGGTCCCTGGTCTGCCGCCGGCCATGTTGGTTCCCCGGGCATGACGGGAGCTGTGGGACTGGGACTGCCGGACGGCCATGTTTGTTCTCAGGGTATGGTGGGAGTTTTGGGCCCAAAGCTGCCGGGCGGCCATGTTGGTTCCCAGGGCACGCGGGTGCTGTGGGCCCGGGGCTGCCAGGCGGCCATGTTGGTTTCCAGGGCATGGCGGGACCCGTGGGCCTGGGTCTGCCAGGCATCCCTGGTTTTCCGGGGACATGGTAAGAGCTGTTGTCCAGGGGCTGCCAGGAAGCCATGTTGGTTCCCGGGGCATGGCTGGAGCTGTGGGACTGGGACTACCGGGCGGCCAATCTGGGACAGGAGGATCGCAGGAGCTGTGGTCCCGGGGCTGCCGTGCAGCCATGTTGGTTCTCAGGGCATGGCAGGAGCTGTCTGTCCGGAGCTGCAGGGCGGCCATTTTGGTTCCCTGTGCATGGCGGGAGCTGTGGGCCCGGGCTGCAGGGCAGCCATGTTGGTTCCTGGGTCATGGCGGGATCTGTGGGCCTGGGCTGCAGGGCGGCCATGTTGGATTCTGGCGCATGGAGGGAGCTATGGGCCTTGGGCTGCCGGGCGGCCGTGTTGTTTCAGGGTGCATGGCGAGAGCTGTGGTATGGGGCTGCTGTCAGCCATATTGGTCCCCGAGGTATGGCGGGAGCTGTGAACCCCGGGCTGCCGGGCGGACATGTTTGTTTCCAGGGCATAGCAAGAACCCTGGGCCCGGGGCTCCCGACAACCATGTTGGTTCCCCGGGCAAGGCGAGAGCTGTGGGCCCGGGGCTGCTGGGCGGCCATGTTGGTTCCCGGGGCATGGTGGGAGATTTGGTCCTGGGGCTGTCGCCGGCCATGTTGGTTCCCGGGGACTGGCGGGAGCTTTTGGCCCAGGCCTGACGCCACCCATGTTGGTTCCCGGGGCATAGCGGGAGCTGTGGGCCCGGGTCTGCCGCCGGCCATGTTGGTTCCCTGGCATGGCGGGAGCTTTTGTCCCGGGGCTGCCGGGCGGCCATGTTGGTTCTAGGAACATGGCGGGAGCTGTGGGACTGGGACTGCTGGGCGCCCATGTTGGGACAGGGGGCATCGTGGGTTCTGTGGTCCCGGGGCTGCTGGGCGGCCATGTTGGTTCCCCGGGCATGGCAGGAGCTGTGGGCCAGGGTCTGCCGCTGGCCATATTGGTTCCCCAGGCATGGCAGGATCTGTGGGCCCGGGGCTGCCGGGCGGCCATTTTGATTTCCAGGCCATGGCGGGAGCTGTGGGCCCGGGGCTGCTGGGCGGCCATGTTGGTTCCCGGGGCATGGTCGGAGTTGTGGGCCTGGGGCTGCCGGGCGGCCATGTTGGTTCCCGGGTCGTGGCGGGACCTGTGGGCCCGGGGCTGCTGAGCGGCCATGTTGGTTCCCGGGGCATGGCGGGAGCTGTGGGCTCGAGGCTGCCGACGGCCATGGTGGTTCCCGGGGCATCGTGGGTTCTGTGGGCCCGGGGCAGCCGTGCGGTCGTGTTGGTTCCCGGGGCATGGTGAAAACTGTGGGCCCGGGGCTGCCGGGCGGCCATGTTGGTTCCCGGGGCATGGCCAGAGTTGTGGGCTTTGGGCTGCCGGGCGGCCATGTTTGTTCCCGGGTCATGGCGGGACATGTGGGCGCGGGGCTGCTGAGCGGCCATGTTGTTTCCCGGGGCACGGTGGGAGATTTTGTCCTGGACCTGCCTCCGGAGATAGTGGTTCCCGGGGCATGGCGGGAGCTTTTGGCCCGGGACTGCCGCCAGGCATGTTGGTTCCTGGGGCATGGTGGGAGATTTTGGCCCTGGGATTCTGTGCGGCCATGTTGTTTCCCTGGGCATGACGGGAGCTGTGGGCCCGGGTCTGTCACCAGCCATGTTGGTTGCCCGGGCATGGCAGGACCTCTGGGCCTGGGTCTGCCAGGCAGCCATGGTTTTCCCGGTACATGGTAAGAGCTGTTGGTCCGGGAGTGCTGAGCGGCCGTGTTGATTCCCAAGCCATGGCGGTAGCTGTGGGCCCGGAACAGTTGCCGGCCATGTTGGTTCTCGGAGCATGGCAGGAGCTGTGGGGCCAGGGCTGCTGAGCGGCCATGTTGGGACAGGGGCATGGCGGGAGCTGTGGGCTCGGGGCTGCCGTCGGCCATGTTGGTTTCCCAGGGTATGGAGGGAGTTTTGGGCCCGGGGCTGCCGGGCGGCCATGTTGGTTCCCCATCTATGGCGGGACCTGTGGGTCCGGGGCTGCCTCCGGCCATGTTGTTTTCCAGGGCATGGCGGGATCTGTGTTCCTGGGTCTGCCAGGCAGCCCTGGTTTTCCTGGGACATGGAAAGAGCTGTAGGCCTGGGGCTGCCTGGCGGCCATGTTGATTCCTGGACCATGGCGGGAGCTGTGGGCCCGAGGCTGCTGGGCGGCCATGTTGGTTCCCGGAGAATGGCAAGAGCTGTTGGCCCGTGGCTGCGTGCGGCCATGTTGGTTCCCGGGTCATGGCGGGAGCTGCGGGACTGGGATTGCCGGGCGGCCATGTTGGGACAGGGGGCATGGCGGGAGCTGTTGGCTAGGTGCTGCCAACGGTCATGTTTGTTCCCAGGGTATGGCGGGAGTTTTGGGCCCAGGGCTGCCGGGCGGCCACGATGGTTCCCAGGGCACGCGGGTGCTGTGGGCCTGGGGCTGCCGGGCGGCCATGTTGGTTCCCGGGGTATGGCGGGACTTGTGGGCCCGGGGCAGCTGGCGGTCATGTTGGTTCCCGGGGCATGGTGGGAGATATTGTCCTGGAGCTGCCTACAGCCGTGTTGGTTTCCGGGGCATGGCGGGAGCCGTGGGCCCGGGGATGCTGGTCGGCCATGTTGATTCTCGGTTCATGGCGTGTGTTGTCGGCCTGGGGCTGCCGCTGGCAATACTGGTTCGCAGGGCATGGCGGGAGCTGTGGGCCCCGGGCTGTTGGGCGGCCATGTTGGTTCCCAGGACATGGCAGGAGCTGTAGGCTTAGGGCTGCCGGGCGGCCATGTTGGTTCGTGGGGCATGGCGGGAGCTGTGGGCCCCGGGCTGTTGGGCGGCCATGTTGGTTCCCAGGACATGGCAGGAGCTGTAGGCCTGGGGCTGCCGGGCAGCCATGTTGGTTCCCGGGTCATGGCGGGAGCTGTTGGTCCGGGGCTGCTGGGTGGCCTTGTTGGTTCCTGGGGCATGGCGGGAGCTGTGCAACTGGGACTGCCGGGCGGCAATGTTGGGACAGGGGGCATGGCGGGAGCTGAGGGCCAGGTGCTGCCAACGGCCATTTTTCTTCCCAGGGTATGGAGGGAGTTTTGGGCCCAGGGCTGCCGGGCGGCCATGTTGGTTCCCGGGGCATGGCGGAAGCTGTGGGCCAGGGGCTGCCGGGCAGAAATGTTGGTTCCTGGGGCATGGCAAGATCTGTAGGCCTAGGGCTGCCGGGCGGCCATGTTTGTTTCCGGGGCATGGCGGGAGCTGTGGGCCTGGGGCTGCTGGGCGGCCATGTTTGTTCCCGGGTCATGGCGGGAGCTGTGGGCTCAAGGCTCCCGAGCGGCCATGTTGGTTCCCTGGGCATGGCGGGAGCTGTGGGCTTGGGTCTGCCGGGCAGCCATGGTTTTCCCGGGACATGGTAAGAGCTGTAGGTGTGGGGCTGCCGAGCAGCCATGGTGGTTCCCCGGGCATGGTGGGAGCTGTGGGCCCGGGACTGCCGGGCGGCCATGTTGGTTCCCCGGGCATGGCGGGACCTGTGGCTCTGGGACTGCCAGGCAGCCATGCTTTTCCCGGGACATGGTAAAAGCTGTGATCCTGGGGCTGCCGGGCGGCCGTGTTGATTCTCGGGGCATGGCGGGAGATGTGGGCCCGGGGCTGTCGGGCGACCGTGTTGGTTTCTGGGGCATGGAGGGACATGTGGGCCCGGAGTTGATCAGCAGCCATGTTGGTTCCCGGGGCATAGCGGGAGCTGTGGGTCGGGGATGCTGGGCGGCCATGTTGGTTCCCAAGGCATGGCGGGAGCTGTGGACCCGGGTCTTCCGCCGGCCATGTTGTTTCCCCGGGCATGGCAGGACCTGCGGGCCTGGGTCTGCCAGGCAGCCATGGGTTTCCAGGACATGGTAAGAGCTGTAGGCCTGGGGCTGCCGGGCGGCCATGTTGGTTCCCGGGGCATGGCGGAAGCTGTGGGCCAGGGGCTGACGGGCGGTCATGTTGGTTCCTGGGGCATGGCAAGATGTGTAGGCCTAGGGCTGCCGGGCGGCCATGTTGATTCCTGGGGCATGGCGAGATCTCTAGGCCTAGGGCTGCAGGGCGGCCATGTTTGTTCCGGGGTCATAGTGGGTGCTGTGGGCCTGGGGATGCCGGGCGGCCATGTTAGTTCCCGGAGCATGGCCGGAGTTGTGGGCCTGGAGCTGCCGGGCGGCCATTTTGGTTCCCGGGGCATGGTGGGAGCTGTGGGCCTGGGGCTGCCGGGCAGCCGTGGTTTTCCTGGGACATGGGAAGAGCTGTAGGCCTGGGGCTGCCGGGGGGCAATGTTGATTCCCGGGCCATGGCGGGATCTCTGGGGCTGTTGCTGCTGGGGGGCCATGTTGGTTCCCGGGGCAGGGCGGGAGCTCTGGTCCCGGTGTTCCCGTGCGGCCATGTTGGTTCTCAGGGCATGGCGGGAGCTGTGGGCCCGGGGTTGTCGGGCATCCGTGTTCGTTGCTATGGCATGTTGGGAGCTGTGGGCCAGGTGCTGCCAACGGCCATGATGGTTCCCAGGTTATGGCAGGAATTTTGGGCCCAGGGCTGCTGGGCGGCAATGTTGGTTCCCGGGGCATGGCGGGAGCTGTGGGTCAGGGGCTGCCGGGCGGCCATGGTTTTCCCAGGATATGGTAAGAGCTGTAGGCCCGGGGCTGCCCGGCGGCCATGTTGGTTCCCTGGTGATGGCGGGACATGTGGGCCTGGAGCTGCTGAGCGGCCATGTTGGTTCCCTGGGCATGGTGGGAAATTTGGTCGTGGGGCTGTCGCCGGCCATGTTGGTTCCCAAGGCATGGCGGGAGCTGTGGGGCCGGGACTGCTCGACGGCCATGTTGGTTACCAAGGCATGGTGGGAGCTGTGGGCCCGCGGCTGTCGTGCGGCCATGTTGGTTCTCAGGGCATGGTGGGAGCTGTGGGCCTAGGGTTGCCAGGCGGCCATGTTGGTTTCCTGGACATGGCAAGAGCTGTGGGCCTGGGGCTGCCGTCGGCCATGTTGGTTATCGGGGCATGGTGGGAGCTGTGGGCCTGGGGCTGCCGGGCGGCCATGTTGGTTACCCAGGCATGGTGGGAGCTGTGGGCCCGGGGCTGTCGGGCGGCCATGTTGGTTCCTGGGTCATGGCGGGACATGTGGTCCCGGGGCTCCTGGCCGGCCATGTTTCCCAGGACACGGTGGGAGATTTTGTCCTGGACCTGCCTCCGGCCATGTTGGTTCCCAGGTCAAGGCGGTGGCTTTTGAACCGGGCCTGACGCCAGGCATGTTGGTTCCCGGGGCATGGCGGGAGCTGTGGGGCCGGGGCTGCTGGGCGGCCATGTAGGTTCCCGGGGCATGGCGGGAGCTGTGGGCTCGGGGCTGCCGTCGGCCATGTTGGTTTCCCAGGGTATGGAGGGAGTTTTGGGCCCAGGGCTGCCGGGCGGCCATGTTGGTTTCCGGGGCATGGTGGGAGCTGCGGGCCTGGGGTTGCCGTCGGCCATGTTGGTTATCGGGGCATGTTGGGAGCTGTCGCCCGGTGCTGCCGGGTGGCCGTATTGGTTCCAGGGTCATGGTGTGACCTGTGGGCCCGGGGCTGTCGGGCGACCATGTTGGTTCCTGGGTCATGGCGGGAGCTTTGGTCCCTGGTCTGCCGCCGGACATGTTGGTTCCCCGGGCATGGCGGGAGCTGTGGGACTGGGACTGCCGGACGGCCATGTTTGTTCTCAGGGTATGGTGGGAGTTTTGGGCCCAAAGCTGCTGGGCGGCCATGTTGGTTCCCAGGGCACGCGGGTGCTATGGGCCCGGGGCTGCCAGGCGGCCATGTTGGTTCCCGGGGCATGGCGGGAGCTTTTGGGTCGGGCCTGCCGCCAGCCATGTTGTTTTGCGGATCATGGCAGGAGCTGTGGGCCCGTGGCTGCCGGACGGCCATTTTGATTTCCAGGCCATGGCGGGAGCTGTGAGCCCGGGGCTGCTGGGCGGCCATGTTGGTTCCCGGGGCATGGTCGGAGTTGTGGGCCTGGGGCTGCCGGGCGGCCATGTTGGTTCCCGGGTCGTGGCGGGACCTGTGGGCCCGGGGCTGTTGAGCGGCCATGTTGGTTCCCGGGGCATGGCGGGAGCTGTGGGCTCGAGGCTGCCGACGGCCATGGTGGTTCCCGGGGCATCGTGGGTTCTGTGGGCCCGGGGCAGCCGTGCGGTCGTGTTAGTTCCCGGGGCATGGCCAGAGTTGTGGGCTTTGGGCTGCTGGGCGGCCATGTTGGTTCCCGGGTCATGGCGGGACATGTGGACGCGGGGCTGCTGAGCGGCCATGTTGTTTCCCGGGGCACGGTGGGAGATTTTGTCCTGGACCTGCCTCCGGAGATAGTGGTTCCCGGGGCATGGCGGGAGCTTTTGGCCCTGGGATGCTGTGCGGCCATGTTGTTTCCCTGGGCATGACGGGAGCTGTGGGACTGGGACCAGCCATGTTGGTTGCCCGGGCATGGCAGGAGCTGTGGGCCCGGGGCTGATGGGCGGCCATGTTGGTTCCCCGCAGATGGCGGTAGCTCTGGGCTTGGGGCTGCCACTGGTCATGTTGGTTTCAAGGGCATGGCGGGACCTCTGGGCCTGGGTCTGCCAGGCAGCCATGGTTTTACCGGTACATGGTAAGAGCTTTTGGTCCGGGACTGCTGAGTGGCCATGTTGATTCCCAAGCCATGGCGGTAGCTGTGGGCCCGGAACAGTTGCCGGCTATGTTGGTTCTCGGAGCATGGCAGGAGCTGTGGGGCCAGGGCTGCTGGGCGGCCATGTTGGGACAGGGGCATGGCGGGAGCTGTGGGCCAGGTGCTGCCAACAACCATGTTTGTTCTCAGCCTATGGCGGGAGTTTTGGGCCCGGGGCTGCCGGGCGGTCATGTTGGTTCCCAGGGCACGCGGGTGCTGTGGGCCCGGGGCTACCGGGCGGCCATGTTGGTTCCCGGGTCATGGCGGGAGCTGTGGGCCCGGGGCTGCCGTCGGCCATGTTGGTTCCCGGGGCATGGTGAGAGATTTTGGCTCGGGGTACCGGGCGGCCATGTTGGTTCCTGGGTTAGGGCGGGACAGGTGAGCCCAGATCTGCTGAGCGGCCATGTTGGTTCCCGGGGCATGGCGGGAGCTGTGGGCTCGGGGCTGCTGTCGGCCATGTTGGTTTCCCAGGGTATGGAGGGAGTTTTGGGCCCGGGGCTGCTGGGCGGCCATGTTGGTTCCCGGGTTATGGCGGAAGCTGTGGGTCAGTGGCTGCCGGGCGGCCATGTTGGTTCCCCGGGCATGGCTGGACCTGTGGACCCGGGGCTGCCGGGCGGCCATGTTAGTTCCCCGGGCATGGCGGGACCTATGGGCCTGGGTCTGCCAGGTAGCCATGGTTTTCCCAGGATATGGTAAGAGCTGTAGGCGGGCGCTGCTGGGCGGCTATGTTGGTTCCCTGGTCATGGCGGGACACGTGGGCCCGGAGCTGCTGAGCGGCCATGTTGGTTACTGGGGCATGGTGGGAGATTTGGTCGTGGGGCTGTCGCCGTCCATGTTGGTTCCCAAGGCATGGCGGGATCTTTTGGCGCGGGCCTGACGCCAGCCATGTTGGTTCCAGGAGCAAGGCAGGAGCTGTGGGGCCAGGGCTGCTGGGCGGCCATGTTGGTTACCAAGGCATGGCGTGAGTTGTGGACCCGTGGCTGCCGTGCGGCCATCTTGGTTCTCAGGGCATGGCGGGAGCTGTGGGCCCGGGGCTGCTGGGCGGCCATGTTGGTTTCCGGGGCATGGTGGGAGCTGCGGGCCTGGGGTTGCCGTCGGCCATGTTGGTTATCGGGGCATGGTGGGAGCTGTGGGCCCGGTGCTGCCGGGTGGCCGTATTGGTTCCAGGGGCATGGTGTGACCTGTGGGCCCGGGGCTGTCGGGCGACCATGTTGGTTTCTGGGTCATGGCGGGAGCTTTGGTCCCTGGTCTGCCGCCGGCCATGTTGGTTCCCCGGGCATGACGGGAGCTGTGGGACTGGGACTGCCGGACGGCCATGTTTGTTCTCAGGGTATGGTGGGAGTTTTGGGCCCAAAGCTGCCGGGCGGCCATGTTGGTTCCCAGGGCACGCGGGTGCTGTGGGCCCGGGGCTGCCAGGCGGCCATGTTGGTTTCCAGGGCATGGCGGGACCTGTGGGCCTGGGTCTGCCAGGCATCCCTGGTTTTCCGGGGACATGGTAAGAGCTGTGGTCCAGGGGCTGCCAGGAAGCCATGTTGGTTCCCGGGGCATGGCTGGAGCTGTGGGACTGGGACTACCGGGCGGCCAATCTGGGACAGGAGGATCGCAGGAGCTGTGGTCCCGGGGCTGCCGTGCAGCCATGTTGGTTCTCAGGGCATGGCAGGAGCTGTCTGTCCGGAGCTGCAGGGCGGCCATTTTGGTTCCCTGTGCATGGCGGGAGCTGTGGGCCCGGGCTGCAGGGCAGCCATGTTGGTTCCTGGGTCATGGCGGGATCTGTGGGCCTGGGCTGCAGGGCGGCCATGTTGGATTCTGGCGCATGGAGGGAGCTATGGGCCTTGGGCTGCCGGGCGGCCGTGTTGTTTCAGGGTGCATGGCGAGAGCTGTGGTATGGGGCTGCTGTCAGCCATATTGGTCCCCGAGGTATGGCGGGAGCTGTGAACCCCGGGCTGCCGGGCGGACATGTTTGTTTCCAGGGCATAGCAAGAACCCTGGGCCCGGGGCTCCCGACAACCATGTTGGTTCCCCGGGCAAGACGAGAGCTGTGGGCCCGGGGCTGCTGGGCGGCCATGTTGGTTCCCGGGGCATGGTGGGAGATTTGGTCCTGGGGCTGTCGCCGGCCATGTTGGTTCCCGGGGACTGGCGGGAGCTTTTGGCCCAGGCCTGACGCCACCCATGTTGGTTCCCGGGGCATAGCGGGAGCTGTGGGCCCGGGTCTGCCGCCGGCCATGTTGGTTCCCTGGCATGGCGGGAGCTTTTGTCCCGGGGCTGCCAGGCGACCATGTTGGTTCTAGGAGCATGGCGGGAGCTGTGGGACTGGGACTGCTGGGCGCCCATGTTGGGACAGGGGGCATCGTGGGTTCTGTGGTCCCGGGGCTGCTGGGCGGCCATGTTGGTTCCCCGGGCATGGCAGGAGCTGTGGGCCAGGGTCTGCCGCTGGCCATATTGGTTCCCCAGGCATGGCAGGATCTGTGGGCCCGGGGCTGCCGGGCGGCCATTTTGATTTCCAGGCCATGGCGGGAGCTGTGGGCCCGGGAATGCTGGGCGGCCATGTTGGTTCCCGGGGCATGGCAGGAGCTGTGGGTATGGGTCTGCTGCCGACCATATTGATTCTCAGGACATGGCGGGATCTGTGTGCCCGGGGCTGCTGGGCGGCCATGTTGGTTGCCAGGCCATGGCGGGAGCAGTGGGACTGGGGATGCTGGGCGGCCATTTTTGTTCCCGGTGCATTGCGGGAGCTGTGGGACTGGGACTACCAGGCGGCCATGTTGGGACAGGGGGCATGGCGGGAGCTGTGGGCCAGGTGCTGCCAACGGCCATGTTTGTTCCAGGGGTATGGCGGGAGTTTTGGGCCAAGGACTACCGGGCGCACATGTTAGTTCCCGGGGCATGGCCGGAGTTGTGGGCCCGAGGCTGCTAAGCGACCATGTTGGTTCCCGAGGCACGGTGGGAGATTTGGTCCTGGGGCTGCCTGCGGCCATGTTGGTTCCCGGGCCATGGCGGGAGCTTTTGGCCGAGGCGTGCCACCAGCCATGTTGGTTCTTGGGGCATTGCAGGAGCTGTGGGCCCGAGGGTGCCGGGCGGCCATGTTGGTTGCCCGGGCATGGCGGGACCTGTGGCCCCGAAGCTGCTGAGAGGCCATGTTGGTTCCAGGGGAATGGTGGGAGCTGTGGGCCCGGGGCTGCCGGGCGGCAATGTTGGTTCCCGGGTCATGGCGGTACATGTGGACCGAGAGCTGCTGAGAGGCCATGTTGGTTCCCAGGGTACGCAGGTGCTGTGGGCCTGGGTCTGCCGGGCGGCCATGTTGGTTCTCGGGGCATGGCGAGAGCTGCAGGCCTAGGGCTCCCGGGCGACCATGTTGGTTCCCGGGGCATGGTGGGACCTGTGGGCCTGGGTCTGCCGGGCGGCCATGTTGTTTCCTGGGGTATGGCAGGAGATTTTGGCCCCGGCCTGACGCCAGCCATGTTGGTTCCCGGGGCATGGCGGGAGCTGTGGGCCCGGGTCTGCCGCCGGCCATGTTGGTTCCCTGGGCATGGCGGGAGCTGTGGGCCCGGGGCTTCCCGCGGCCATGTTTGATTCCAGTGCGTGGTGGGACCTGTGGGCCTGGGTCTGCCAGGTTGCCGTGGTTTTCCCAGGACGTGGTAAGAGCTGTAGGCCTAGGGCTGCCGGGCGGCCATGTTGGTTCCCAGGCCATGGCGGGAGCTGTGGGCCCAGGGCTGCTTGGCGACCATGTTGGTTCCCGATGCATGGCGGGAGATATGGGCCTGGGGCTGCCGGGCGGCCATGTTGATTGTCGGTGCATGGCAGGAGCTGTGGGCCCGGAGGTGCCAGGCGGACATGATTGTTCCCAGGGCATTGCAAGAACCCTGGGCCCGGGGCTCCCGACAACCATGTTGGTTCCCCGGGCAAGGCGAGAGCTGTGGCCCCAGGGCTGTCTGTTGGCCATCTTGATTCCCGGGCCATGGCGAGAGCTGTGGGGCCGGGGCTGCTGGGCGGCCATGTGGGTTCCTGGGGCATGGCGGGTGCTGTGGGACTGGGATTACCAGGCGGCCATGTTGGAACAGGGGGCATGGCGGGAGCTGTGGGCCAGGTGCTGCCAACAGCCATGTTTGTTCCCAGGGTATGGCGGGAGTTTTGGGTCCATGGCTACCGGGCGGCCATGTTGGTTCCCGGGGCATGGAGGATGCAGTGGTCCCTGGGCTGCCGGGTGGCCATGTTGGTTCCCAGGGCATGGCGGATGCAGTGGGCCCGGGGCTGCCGGGCGGCCATGTTGGTTCCCGGGGCATTGCAGGATCTGTGGGCCTGGGGCTGCCAGGCAGCCATGGTTTTCCCGGGACATGGTAAGAGCTGTAGGTCTGGGGCTGCAGGGCGGCCATTTTGATTCCCAGGGCATGGCGGGAGCTGTGGGGCCGGGGCTGCTGGGCGGCCATGTTGGTTCTCAGGGCATGGCGGAAGCTGTGGGCCCGGGGCTGCTGGGCGGCCATGTTGGTTTCCGGGGCATGGTAGGAGCTGCGGGCCTGGGGTTGCTGTCGGCCATGTTGGTTATCGGGGCATGGTGGGAGCTGTGGGCCAGGTGCTGCCGGGTGGCCGTATTGGTTCCAGGGGCATGGTGTGACCTGTGGGCCCGGGGCTGTCGGGCGACCATGTTGGTTCCTGGGTCATGGCGGGAGCTTTGGTCCCTGGTCTGCCGCCGGCCATGTTGGTTCCCCGGGCATGACGGGAGCTGTGGGACTGGGACTGCCGGACGGCCATGTTTGTTCTCAGGGTATGGTGGGAGTTTTGGGCCCAAAGCTGCTGGGCGGCCATGTTGGTTCCCAGGGCACGCGGGTGCTGTGGGCCCGGGGCTGCCAGGCGGCCATGTTGGTTCCCGGGGCATGGCGGGAGCTTTTGGGCCGGGCCTGCCGCCAGGCATGTTGTTTTGCGGATCATGGCAGGAGCTGTGGGCCCGTGGCTGCTGGGCGGCCATGTTGGTTCCCCGGGCATGGTGAGAACTGTGGGCCCCGGGGTGCTGGGCGGCCATGTTGGTTCATGGGTCATGGAGGGAGCTTTTGGCTCGGGCCTGCCGTCAGCCATGTTGCTTCCCGGGCCATGGCGGGAGGTTTGGGCCCGGGTCTGCAGCCGCCCATGATGGTTCCCCGGGCATGGCGGGATCTGTGGGCCCGGGGCTGCCGGGCGTCCATGTTGGTTTCCAGGGCATGGCGGGACCTGTGGGCCTGGGTCTGCCAGGCATCCCTGGTTTTCCGGGGACATGGTAAGAGCTGTGGTCCTGGGGCTGCCAGGAAGCCATGTTGGTTCCCGGGGCATGGCGGGAGCTGTGGGACTGGGACTACCGGGCGGCCAATTTGGGACAGGAGGATCGCAGGAGCTGTGGTCCCGGGGCTGCCGTGCAGCCATGTTGGTTCTCAGGGCATGGCAGGAGCTGTCTGTCCGGAGCTGCAGGGCGGCCATTTTGGTTCCCTGTGCATGGCGGGAGCTGTGGGCCCGGGCTGCAGGGCGGCCATGTTGGTTCCTGGGTCATGGCGGGATCTGTGGGCCCGGGCTGCAGGGCGGCCATGTTGGTTCCTGGGTCATGGCGGGATCTGTGGGCCTGGGCTGCTGGGCGGCCATGTTGGATTCTGGCGCATGGAGGGCGCTATGGGCCTTGGGCTGCCGGGCGGCCGTGTTGTTTCAGGGTGCATGGCGAGAGCTGTGGTATGGGGCTGCTGTCAGCCATATTGGTCCCCGAGGTATGGCGGGAGCTGTGAACCCGGGGCTGCCGGGCGGACATGTTTGTTTCCAGGGCATAGCAAGAACCCTGGGCCCGGGGCTCCCGACAACCATGTTGGTTCCCCGGGCAAGGCGAGAGCTGTGGGCCCGGGGCTGCTGGGCGGCCATGTTGGTTCCCGGGGCATGGTGGGAGATTTGGTCCTGGGGCTGTCGCCGGCCATGTTGGTTCCCGGGGACTGGCGGGAGCTTTTGGCCCAGGCCTGACGCCACCCATGTTGGTTCCCGGGGCATAGCGGGAGCTGTGGGCCCGGGTCTGCCGCCGGCCATGTTGGTTCCCTGGCATGGCGGGAGCTTTTGTCCCGGGGCTGCCGGGCGGCCATGTTGGTTCTAGGAGCATGGCGGGAGCTGTGGGCCTAGGGTTGCCAGGCGGCCATGATGGTTTCCTGTGCATGTCTGGAGCTGTTGGCCTGGGGTTGCCGTCAGCCATGTTGGTTATCGGGGCATGGTGGGAGCTGTGGGCCTGGGGCTGCCGGGCGGTCATGTTGGTTCCCAGGGCACGCGGGTGCTGTGGGCCCGGGGCTACCGGGCGGCCATGTTGGTTCCCGGGTCATGGCGGGAGCTGTGGGCCCGGGGCTGCCGTCGGCCATGTTGGTTCCCGGGGCATGGTGAGAGATTTTGGCTCGGGGTACCGGGCGGCCATGTTGGTTCCTGGGTTAGGGCGGGACAGGTGAGCCCAGATCTGCTGAGCGGCCATGTTGGTTCCCGGGGCATGGCGGGAGCTGTGGGCTCGGGGCTGCTGTCGGCCATGTTGGTTTCCCAGGGTATGGAGGGAGTTTTGGGCCCGGGGCTGCTGGGCGGCCATGTTGGTTCCCGGGTTATGGCGGAAGCTGTGGGTCAGTGGCTGCCGGGCGGCCATGTTGGTTCCCCGGGCATGGCTGGACCTGTGGACCCGGGGCTGCCGGGCGGCCATGTTAGTTCCCCGGGCATGGCGGGACCTATGGGCCTGGGTCTGCCAGGTAGCCATGGTTTTCCCAGGATATGGTAAGAGCTGTAGGCGGGCGCTGCTGGGCGGCTATGTTGGTTCCCTGGTCATGGCGGGACACGTGGGCCCGGAGCTGCTGAGCGGCCATGTTGGTTACTGGGGCATGGTGGGAGATTTGGTCGTGGGGCTGTCGCCGTCCATGTTGGTTCCCAAGGCATGGCGGGATCTTTTGGCGCGGGCCTGACGCCAGCCATGTTGGTTCCAGGAGCAAGGCAGGAGCTGTGGGGCCAGGGCTGCTGGGCGGCCATGTTGGTTACCAAGGCATGGCGTGAGTTGTGGACCCGTGGCTGCCGTGCGGCCATCTTGGTTCTCAGGGCATGGCGGGAGCTGTGGGCCCGGGGCTGCTGGGCGGCCATGTTGGTTTCCGGGGCATGGTGGGAGCTGCGGGCCTGGGGTTGCCGTCGGCCATGTTGGTTATCGGGGCATGGTGGGAGCTGTGGGCCCGGTGCTGCCGGGCGGCCGTATTGGTTCCAGGGGCATGGTGTGACCTGTGGGCCCGGGGCTGTCGGGCGACCATGTTGGTTTCTGGGTCATGGCGGGAGCTTTGGTCCCTGGTCTGCCGCCGGCCATGTTGGTTCCCCGGGCATGACGGGAGCTGTGGGACTGGGACTGCCGGACGGCCATGTTTGTTCTCAGGGTATGGTGGGAGTTTTGGGCCCAAAGCTGCCGGGCGGCCATGTTGGTTCCCAGGGCACGCGGGTGCTGTGGGCCCGGGGCTGCCAGGCGGCCATGTTGGTTTCCAGGGCATGGCGGGACCTGTGGGCCTGGGTCTGCCAGGCATCCCTGGTTTTCCGGGGACATGGTAAGAGCTGTGGTCCAGGGGCTGCCAGGAAGCCATGTTGGTTCCCGGGGCATGGCTGGAGCTGTGGGACTGGGACTACCGGGCGGCCAATCTGGGACAGGAGGATCGCAGGAGCTGTGGTCCCGGGGCTGCCGTGCAGCCATGTTGGTTCTCAGGGCATGGCAGGAGCTGTCTGTCCGGAGCTGCAGGGCGGCCATTTTGGTTCCCTGTGCATGGCGGGAGCTGTGGGCCCGGGCTGCAGGGCAGCCATGTTGGTTCCTGGGTCATGGCGGGATCTGTGGGCCTGGGCTGCAGGGCGGCCATGTTGGATTCTGGCGCATGGAGGGAGCTATGGGCCTTGGGCTGCCGGGCGGCCGTGTTGTTTCAGGGTGCATGGCGAGAGCTGTGGTATGGGGCTGCTGTCAGCCATATTGGTCCCCGAGGTATGGCGGGAGCTGTGAACCCCGGGCTGCCGGGCGGACATGTTTGTTTCCAGGGCATAGCAAGAACCCTGGGCCCGGGGCTCCCGACAACCATGTTGGTTCCCCGGGCAAGACGAGAGCTGTGGGCCCGGGGCTGCTGGGCGGCCATGTTGGTTCCCGGGGCATGGTGGGAGATTTGGTCCTGGGGCTGTCGCCGGCCATGTTGGTTCCCGGGGACTGGCGGGAGCTTTTGGCCCAGGCCTGACGCCACCCATGTTGGTTCCCGGGGCATAGCGGGAGCTGTGGGCCCGGGTCTGCCGCCGGCCATGTTGGTTCCCTGGCATGGCGGGAGCTTTTGTCCCGGGGCGGCCAGGCGACCATGTTGGTTCTAGGAGCATGGCGGGAGCTGTGGGACTGGGACTGCTGGGCGCCCATGTTGGGACAGGGGGCATCGTGGGTTCTGTGGTCCCGGGGCTGCTGGGCGGCCATGTTGGTTCCCCGGGCATGGCAGGAGCTGTGGGCCAGGGTCTGCCGCTGGCCATATTGGTTCCCCAGGCATGGCAGGATCTGTGGGCCCGGGGCTGCCGGGCGGCCATTTTGATTTCCAGGCCATGGCGGAGCTGTGGGCCCGGGGCTGCTGGGCGGCCATGTTGGTTCCCGGGGCATGGTCGGAGTTGTGGGCCTGGGGCTGCCGGGCGGCCATGTTGGTTCCCGGGTCGTGGCGGGACCTCTGGGCCCGGGGCTGCTGAGCGGCCATGTTGGTTCCCGGGGCATGGCGGGAGCTGTGGGCTCGAGGCTGCCGACGGCCATGGTGGTTCCCGGGGCATCGTGGGTTCTGTGGGCCCGGGGCAGCCGTGTGGTCGTGTTGGTTCCTGGGGCATGGTGAAAACTGTGGGCCCGGGGCTGCCGGGCGGCCATGTTGGTTCCCGGGGCATGGCCAGAGTTGTGGGCTTTGGGCTGCCGGGCGGCCATGTTTGTTCCCGGGTCATGGCGGGACATGTGGGCGCGGGGCTGCTGAGCGGCCATGTTGTTTCCCGGGGCACGGTGGGAGATTTTGTCCTGGACCTGCCTCCGGAGATAGTGGTTCCCGGGGCATGGCGGGAGCTTTTGGCCCGGGACTGCCGCCAGGCATGTTGGTTCCTGGGGCATGGTGGGAGATTTTGGCCCTGGGATGCTGTGCGGCCATGTTGTTTCCCTGGGCATGACGGGAGCTGTGGGCCCGGGTCTGTCACCAGCCATGTTGGTTGCCCGGGCATGGCAGGACCTCTGGGCCTGGGTCTGCCAGGCAGCCATGGTTTTCCCGGTACATGTTAAGAGCTGTTGGTCCGGGAGTGCTGAGCGGCCGTGTTGATTCCCAAGCCATGGCGGTAGCTGTGGGCCCGGAACAGTTGCCGGCCATGTTGGTTCTCGGAGCATGGCAGGAGCTGTGGGGCCAGGGCTGCTGAGCGGCCATGTTGGGACAGGGGCATGGCGGGAGCTGTGGGCTCGGGGCTGCCGTCGGCCATGTTGGTTTCCCAGGGTATGGAGGGAGTTTTGGGCCCGGGGCTGCCGGGCGGCCATGTTGGTTCCCCATCTATGGCGGGACCTGTGGGTCCGGGGCTGCCTCCGGCCATGTTGTTTTCCAGGGCATGGCGGGATCTGTGTTCCTGGGTCTGCCAGGCAGCCCTGGTTTTCCTGGGACATGGAAAGAGCTGTAGGCCTGGGGCTGCCTGGCGGCCATGTTGATTCCTGGACCATGGCGGGAGCTGTGGGCCCGAGGCTGCTGGGCGGCCATGTTGGTTCCCGGAGAATGGCAAGAGCTGTTGGCCCGTGGCTGCGTGCGGCCATGTTGGTTCCCGGGTCATGGCGGGAGCTGCGGGACTGGGATTGCCGGGCGGCCATGTTGGGACAGGGGGCATGGCGGGAGCTGTTGGCTAGGTGCTGCCAACGGTCATGTTTGTTCCCAGGGTATGGCGGGAGTTTTGGGCCCAGGGCTGCCGGGCGGCCACGATGGTTCCCAGGGCACGCGGGTGCTGTGGGCCTGGGGCTGCCGGGCGGCCATGTTGGTTCCCGGGGTATGGCGGGACTTGTGGGCCCGGGGCAGCTGGCGGTCATGTTGGTTCCCGGGGCATGGTGGGAGATATTGTCCTGGAGCTGCCTACAGCCGTGTTGGTTTCCGGGGCATGGCGGGAGCCGTGGGCCCGGGGATGCTGGTCGGCCATGTTGATTCTCGGTTCATGGCGTGTGTTGTCGGCCTGGGGCTGCCGCTGGCAATACTGGTTCGCAGGGCATGGCGGGAGCTGTGGGCCCCGGGCTGTTGGGCGGCCATGTTGGTTCCCAGGACATGGCAGGAGCTGTAGGCTTAGGGCTGCCGGGCGGCCATGTTGGTTCGTGGGGCATGGCGGGAGCTGTGGGCCCCGGGCTGTTGGGCGGCCATGTTGGTTCCCAGGACATGGCAGGAGCTGTAGGCCTGGGGCTGCCGGGCAGCCATGTTGGTTCCCGGGTCATGGCGGGAGCTGTTGGTCCGGGGCTGCTGGGCGGCCTTGTTGGTTCCTGGGGCATGGCGGGAGCTGTGCAACTGGGACTGCCGGGCGGCAATGTTGGGACAGGGGGCATGGCGGGAGCTGAGGGCCAGGTGCTGCCAACGGCCATTTTTCTTCCCAGGGTATGGAGGGAGTTTTGGGCCCAGGGCTGCCGGGCGGCCATGTTGGTTCCCGGGGCATGGCGGAAGCTGTGGGCCAGGGGCTGCCGGGCAGAAATGTTGGTTCCTGGGGCATTGCAAGATCTGTAGGCCTAGGGCTGCCGGGCGGCCATGTTTGTTTCCGGGGCATGGCGGGAGCTGTGGGCCTGGGGCTGCTGGGCGGCCATGTTTGTTCCCGGGTCATGGCGGGAGCTGTGGGCTCAAGGCTCCCGAGCGGCCATGTTGGTTCCCTGGGCATGGCGGGAGCTGTGGGCTTGGGTCTGCCGGGCAGCCATGGTTTTCCCGGGACATGGTAAGAGCTGTAGGTGTGGGGCTGCCGAGCAGCCATGGTGGTTCCCCGGGCATGGTGGGAGCTGTGGGCCCGGGACTGCCGGGCGGCCATGTTGGTTCCCCGGGCATGGCGGGACCTGTGGCTCTGGGACTGCCAGGCAGCCATGCTTTTCCCGGGACATGGTAAAAGCTGTGATCCTGGGGCTGCCGGGCGGCCGTGTTGATTCTCGGGGCATGGCGGGAGATGTGGGCCCGGGGCTGTCGGGCGACCGTGTTGGTTTCTGGGGCATGGAGGGACATGTGGGCCCGGAGTTGATCAGCAGCCATGTTGGTTCCCGGGGCATAGTGGGAGCTGTGGGTCGGGGATGCTGGGCGGCCATGTTGGTTCCCAAGGCATGGCGGGAGCTGTGGACCCGGGTCTTCCGCCGGCCATGTTGTTTCCCCGGGCATGGCAGGACCTGCGGGCCTGGGTCTGCCAGGCAGCCATGGGTTTCCAGGACATGGTAAGAGCTGTAGGCCTGGGGCTGCCTCGCGGCCATGTTGGTTCCCGGGGCATGGCGGAAGCTGTGGGCCAGGGGCTGACGGGCGGTCATGTTGGTTCCTGGGGCATGGCAAGATGTGTAGGCCTAGGGCTGCCGGGCGGCCATGTTGATTCCTGGGACATGGCGAGATCTCTAGGCCTAGGGCTGCAGGGCGGCCATGTTTGTTCCGGGGTCATAGTGGGTGCTGTGGGCCTGGGGATGCCGGGCGGCCATGTTAGTTCCCGGAGCATGGCCGGAGTTGTGGGCCTGGAGCTGCCGGGCGGCCATTTTGGTTCCCGGGGCATGGTGGGAGCTGTGGGCCTGGGGCTGCCGGGCAGCCGTGGTTTTCCTGGGACATGGGAAGAGCTGTAGGCCTGGGGCTGCCGGGGGGCAATGTTGATTCCCGGGCCATGGCGGGATCTCTGGGGCTGTTGCTGCTGGGGGGCCATGTTGGTTCCCGGGGCAGGGCGGGAGCTCTGGTCCCGGTGTTCCCGTGCGGCCATGTTGGTTCTCAGGGCATGGCGGGAGCTGTGGGCCCGGGGTTGTCGGGCATCCGTGTTCGTTGCTATGGCATGGTGGGAGCTGTGGGCCAGGTGCTGCCAACGGCCATGATGGTTCCCAGGTTATGGCAGGAATTTTGGGCCCAGGGCTGCTGGGCGGCAATGTTGGTTCCCGGGGCATGGCGGGAGCTGTGGGTCAGGGGCTGCCGGGCGGCCATGGTTTTCCCAGGATATGGTAAGAGCTGTAGGCCCGGGGCTGCCCGGCGGCCATGTTGGTTCCCTGGTGATGGCGGGACATGTGGGCCTGGAGCTGCTGAGCGGCCATGTTGGTTCCCTGGGCATGGTGGGAAATTTGGTCGTGGGGCTGTCGCCGGCCATGTTGGTTCCCAAGGCATGGCGGGAGCTGTGGGGCCGGGACTGCTCGACGGCCATGTTGGTTACCAAGGCATGGTGGGAGCTGTGGGCCCGCGGCTGTCGTGCGGCCATGTTGGTTCTCAGGGCATGGTGGGAGCTGTGGGCCTAGGGTTGCCAGGCGGCCATGTTGGTTTCCTGGACATGGCAAGAGCTGTGGGCCTGGGGCTGCCGTCGGCCATGTTGGTTATCGGGGCATGGTGGGAGCTGTGGGCCTGGGGCTGCCGGGCGGCCATGTTGGTTACCCAGGCATGGTGGGAGCTGTGGGCCCGGGGCTGTCGGGCGGCCATGTTGGTTCCTGGGTCATGGCGGGACATGTGGTCCCGGGGCTCCTGGCCGGCCATGTTTCCCAGGACACGGTGGGAGATTTTGTCCTGGACCTGCCTCCGGCCATGTTGGTTTCCAGGTCAAGGCGGTGGCTTTTGAACCGGGCCTGACGCCAGGCATGTTGGTTCCCGGGGCATGGCGGGAGCTGTGGGGCCGGGGCTGCTGGGCGGCCATGTTGGTTCCCGGGGCATGGCGGGAGCTGTGGGCTCGGGGCTGCCGTCGGCCATGTTGGTTTCCCAGGGTATGGAGGGAGTTTTGGGCCCAGGGCTGCCGGGCGGCCATGTTGGTTTCCGGGGCATGGTGGGAGCTGCGGGCCTGGGGTTGCCGTCGGCCATGTTGGTTATCGGGGCATGTTGGGAGCTGTCGCCCGGTGCTGCCGTGTGGCCGTATTGGTTCCAGGGTCATGGTGTGACCTGTGGGCCCGGGGCTGTCGGGCGACCATGTTGGTTCCTGGGTCATGGCGGGAGCTTTGGTCCCTGGTCTGCCGCCGGACATGTTGGTTCCCCGGGCATGGCGGGAGCTGTGGGACTGGGACTGCCGGACGGCCATGTTTGTTCTCAGGGTATGGTGGGAGTTTTGGGCCCAAAGCTGCTGGGCGGCCATGTTGGTTCCCAGGGCACGCGGGTGCTATGGGCCCGGGGCTGCCAGGCGGCCATGTTGGTTCCCGGGGCATGGCGGAAGCTGTGGGCCAGGGGCTGACGGGCGGTCATGTTGGTTCCTGGGGCATGGCAAGATGTGTAGGCCTAGGGCTGCCGGGCGGCCATGTTGATTCCTGGGGCATGGCGAGATCTCTAGGCCTAGGGCTGCAGGGCGGCCATGTTTGTTCCGGGGTCATAGTGGGTGCTGTGGGCCTGGGGATGCCGGGCGGCCATGTTAGTTCCCGGAGCATGGCCGGAGTTGTGGGCCTGGAGCTGCCGGGCGGCCATTTTGGTTCCCGGGGCATGGTGGGAGCTGTGGGCCTGGGGCTGCCGGGCAGCCGTGGTTTTCCTGGGACATGGGAAGAGCTGTAGGCCTGGGGCTGCCGGGGGGCAATGTTGATTCCCGGGCCATGGCGGGATCTCTGGGGCTGTTGCTGCTGGGGGGCCATGTTGGTTCCCGGGGCAGGGCGGGAGCTCTGGTCCCGGTGTTCCCGTGCGGCCATGTTGGTTCTCAGGGCATGGCGGGAGCTGTGGGCCCGGGGCTGTCGGGCATCCGTGTTCGTTGCTATGGCATGGTGGGAGCTGTGGGCCAGGTGCTGCCAACGGCCATGATGGTTCCCAGGTTATGGCAGGAATTTTGGGCCCAGGGCTGCTGGGCGGCAATGTTGGTTCCCGGGGCATGGCGGGAGCTGTGGGTCAGGGGCTGCCGGGCGGCCATGGTTTTCCCAGGATATGGTAAGAGCTGTAGGCCCGGGGCTGCCCGGCCGCCATGTTGGTTCCCTGGTGATGGCGGGACATGTGGGCCTGGAGCTGCTGAGCGGCCATGTTGGTTCCCTGGGCATGGTGGGAAATTTGGTCGTGGGGCTGTCGCCGGCCATGTTGGTTCCCAAGGCATGGCGGGAGCTGTGGGGCCGGGACTGCTCGACGGCCATGTTGGTTACCAAGGCATGGTGGGAGCTGTGGGCCCGCGGCTGTCGTGCGGCCATGTTGGTTCTCAGGGCATGGTGGGAGCTGTGGGCCTAGGGTTGCCAGGCGGCCATGTTGGTTTCCTGGACATGGCAAGAGCTGTGGGCCTGGGGCTGCCGTCGGCCATGTTGGTTATCGGGGCATGGTGGGAGCTGTGGGCCTGGGGCTGCCGGGCGGCCATGTTGGTTACCCAGGCATGGTGGGAGCTGTGGGCCCGGGGCTGTCGGGCGGCCATGTTGGTTCCTGGGTCATGGCGGGACATGTGGTCCCGGGGCTCCTGGCCGGCCATGTTTCCCAGAACACGGTGGGAGATTTTGTCCTGGACCTGCCTCCGGCCATGTTGGTTTCCAGGTCAAGGCGGTGGCTTTTGAACCGGGCCTGACGCCAGGCATGTTGGTTCCCGGGGCATGGCGGGAGCTGTGGGGCCGGGGCTGCTGGGCGGCCATGTTGGTTCCCGGGGCATGGCGGGAGCTGTGGGCTCGGGGCTGCCGTCGGCCATGTTGGTTTCCCAGGGTATGGAGGGAGTTTTGGGCCCAGGGCTGCCGGGCGGCCATGTTGGTTTCCGGGGCATGGTGGGAGCTGCGGGCCTGGGGTTGCCGTCGGCCATGTTGGTTATCGGGGCATGTTGGGAGCTGTCGCCCGGTGCTGCCGTGTGGCCGTATTGGTTCCAGGGTCATGGTGTGACCTGTGGGCCCGGGGCTGTCGGGCGACCATGTTGGTTCCTGGGTCATGGCGGGAGCTTTGGTCCCTGGTCTGCCGCCGGACATGTTGGTTCCCCGGGCATGGCGGGAGCTGTGGGACTGGGACTGCCGGACGGCCATGTTTGTTCTCAGGGTATGGTGGGAGTTTTGGGCCCAAAGCTGCTGGGCGGCCATGTTGGTTCCCAGGGCACGCGGGTGCTATGGGCCCGGGGCTGCCAGGCGGCCATGTTGGTTCCCGGGGCATGGCGGGAGCTTTTGGGTCGGGCCTGCCGCCAGCCATGTTGTTTTGCGGATCATGGCAGGAGCTGTGGGCCCGTGGCTGCTGGGCGGCCATGTTGGTTCCCGGGGCATGGTGAGAACTGTGGGTCCCAGGGTGCTGGGCGGCCATTTTGGTTCATGGGTCATGGAGGGAGCTTTTGGCTCGGGCCTGCCATCAGCCATGTTGCTTCCCGGGCCATGGCGGGAGGTTTGGGCCCGGGTCTGCAGCCGCCCATGATGGTTCCCCGGGCATGGCGGGATCTGTGGGCCCGGGGCTGCGGGGCGTCCATGTTGGTTTCCAGGGCATGGCGGGACCTGTGGGCCTGGGTCTGCCAGGCATCCCTGGTTTTCCGGGGACATGGTAAGAGCTGTGGTCCTGGGGCTGCCAGGAAGCCATGCTGGTTCCGGGGGAATGGCGGGAGCTGTGGGACTGGGACTACCGGGCGGCCAATTTGGGACAGGGGGATCGCAGGAGCTGTGGTCCCGGGGCTGCCGTGCAGCCATGTTGGTTCTCAGGGCATGGCAGGAGCTGTCTGTCCGGAGCTGCAGGGCGGCCATTTTGGTTCCCTGTGCATGGCGGGAGCTGTGGGCCTGGGCTGCAGGGCGGCCATGTTGGTTCCTGGGTCATGGCGGGACATGTGGTCCCGGGGCTCCTGGCCGGCCATGTTGTTTCCCGGAACACGGTGGGAGATTTTGTCCTGGACCTGCCTCCGGCCATGTTGGTTCCCAGGTCAAGGCGGTGGCTTTTGAACCGGGCCTGACGCCAGGCATGTTGGTTCCCGGGGCATGGCGGGAGCTGTGGGCCCGGGGATGCTGTGCGGCCATGTAGGTTCCCGGGTCATGGCGGGACATGTGGGCGTGGGGCTGCTGAGCGGCCATGTTGTTTCCTGGGGCACGGTGGGAGATTTTGTCCTGGACCTGCCTCCGGAGATAGTGGTTCCCGGGGCATGGCGGGAGCTTTTGGCCCGGGACTGCCGCCAGGCATGTTGGTTCCTGGGGCATGGTGGGAGATTTTGGCCCTGGGATGCTGTGTGGCCATGTTGTTTCCCTGGGCATGGCGGGAGCTGTGGGCCCGGGGCTGCTGGGCGGCCGTGTTGGTTCCCGGGGCATGACGGGAGCTGTGGGCCCGGGTCTGTCACCAGCCATGTTGGTTGCCCGGGCATGGCAGGAGCTGTGGGCCCGGGGCTGATGGGCGGCCATGTTGGTATCCGAGGCATGGCCGGAGTTGTGGGCTTTGGGCTGCCGTGCGGCCATGTTGGTTCCCGGGTCATGGCGGGAGATGTGGGCGCGGGGCTGCTGAGCGGCCATGTTGTTTCCCGGGGCACGGTGGGAGATTTTGTCCTGGACCTGCCTCCGCAGATAGTGGTTACCGGGGCATGGTGGGAGCTTTTGGCCCGGGACTGCCGCCAGGCATGTTGGTTCCTGGGGCATGGTGGGAGATTTTGGGCCTGGGATGCTGTGCGGCCATGTTGGTTTCAAGGGCATGGCGGGACCTCTGGGCCTGGGTCTGCCAGGCAGCCATGGTTTTACCGGTACATGGTAAGAGCTGTTGGTCCGGGACTGCTGAGCGGCCATGTTGATTCCCAAGCCATGGCGGTAGCTGTGGGCCCGGAACAGTTGCCGGCCGTGTTGGTTCTCGGAGCATGGCAGGAGCTGTGGGGCCAGGGCTGCCAGGCTTCCATGTTGGGACAGGGGCATGGCGGGAGCTGTGGGCCAGGTGCTGCCAACAACCATGTTTGTTCTCAGCCTATGGCGGGAGTTTTGCGCCCAGGGCTGCCGGGCGGTCATGTTGGTTCCCAGGGCACGCGGGTGCTGTGGGTCCGGGGCTACCGGGCGGCCATGTTGGTTCCCGGGTCATGGCGGGAGCTGTGGGCCCGGGGCTGCCGTCGGCCATGTTGTTTCCCGGGGCATGGTGAGAGATTTTGGCCCGGGGTACCGGGCGGTCATGTTGGTTCCTGGGTTATGGCGGGACAGGTGGGCCCAGATCTGCTGAGCGGCCATGTTGGTTCCCGGAGCATGGTGGGAGATTTGGTTATTTGGCTCGCGCCGGCCATGTTGTTTCCCGGGGCATGGCGAGAGATTTTGCCCCGGGCCTGACGCCAGCCATGTTGGTTTTCGGGGCATGGCGGGAGCTGTGTGCCTGGGGCTTCCACCGGCCATGTTGGTTACGAGGGCATGGCGGGAGCTGTTGGCCTGGGTCTGCCAGGCAGTCCTAGTTTTCCCGGGAGATGGTAAGAGCTGCAGGCCTGGGGCTACCGGGCGGCCATGTTGGTTCCCAGGACATGGCGGGATCTGTGGGCACGGGGCTGCCGCCAGCCATGTTGGTTCTCAGGGCATGGCGGGAGCAGTGGGCCTGAAGCTGCTGGGCGGCCATGTTGGTTCCTGGGGCATGGCGGGTGCTGTGGGCCCGGGTCTGCCGCCGGCCATGTTGGTTCCCCAGGCATGGCGGGACCTGTGGGCACGGGTCTGCCAGGCAGTCATGGTTTTCCTGGGTCCTGGTAAGAGCTGTGGTCCTGGGGCTGCCGGGCGGCCATGTTCATTCCCGGGCCATGGCGGGAGCACTGGGCTTGGGGCTGCTGGGCGGCCATGATGGTTCCTAGAGCGTGGCAGGAGCTGTGAGACCGGGCTGCCGTGCGGCCATGTTGGTTCCTGGCGCATGGTGGGAGCTATGGGCCTAGGGCTTCCGGGCGGCCATGTTTGTTGTAGGTGCATGGCGGGAGCTGTGGGTACGGGGCTGCTGCCGGCCATATTGGTTCCCGGGTCATGGCGGGAGCTGTGCGCCCGGGGCTGCCGGACGACCATGTTGGTTCCCGGGGTATGGCGGGAGCTATGGTCTTCGGGCTGCCAGGTGGCCATGTTGGTTCCCGGGGTATGGCGGGACCTGAGGGCCCGGGGCTGCTGGGCGGCCATGTTGATTCCTGGGGCACGGTGAGATCTGTAAACCTAGGTTTGAAGGGCGGCCATGTTGGTTCCTGGTGCATGGCGAGATCTGTAGGCCTAGGGCTGCCGGGCGGCCATGTTAGTTCCCGGGGCATGGCCGGAGTTGTGGGCCCGAGGCTGCTGGGCGGCCATGTTGGTTCCCCGGGCACGGTGGGAGATTTGGTCCTGGGGCTGCCTCCGGCCATGTTGGATCTCGGGGCATGGCGGGAGCTGTGGGCCAGGGGCTGCCGGACGGCCAAGTTGGTTCCCAGGGCATTGCGGGACCTGTAGGCCTCGGTCTGCGAGGTGGCCATGGTTTTCCCGGGACATGGTAATAGCTGTAGGCCCGGGGCTGCCGGGCGGCCATGTTGATTCCCGGATCATGGCAGGAGCCGTGGTCGCGAGGCTGCTGGGCGGCCATGTTGGTTCCCGGATCATGCCGGGAGCTGTGGGCCCGGGGCTACGTGGTGGCCATGTTTGTTTCCGGGGCATGGCGGGAGCTGTGCGCCCGGGCCTGCCAGGCGGCCATGTTGGTTCCTGGCGCATGGCGGGAGCTGTGGGACTGGGACTTCCGGGCGGCCATGTTGAGACAGAGGGTATGGCGGGATCTGTTGGCTAGGTGCTGCCAACGGCCATTTTTTTCCCAGGGTATGGCGGGAGTTTTGGGCCCAGGGCTGCCGGGCGGCCACGATGGTTCCCAGGGCACGCGGGTGCTGTGGGCCTGGGGCTGCCGGGCGACCATGTTGGTTCCAAGGGCTTGGCGAGGTATGTGGGCCCGGGGCTGCCGTCGGCCATGTTGGTTCTCGGGGCATGGTGGGAGCTGTGGGCCAGGGGCTGCCGGGCTGCTGTGTTGGTTCCTTAGGCATGGTGAGAGCTGTGGGCCCGGGAATGCTGGGCGGCCATGTTGGTTCCCGGGGCATGGCGGGACATGTTGCCCCAAAGCTGCAGAGTGGCCATGTTGATTCCCGGGGCATGGCGGGAGCTGTGGGACTGGGACTGCCAGAAGGCCTTGTTGGAACAGGGGGCATGGCGGGAGCTGTGGGCCAGGTGCTGCCAACGGCCATGTTTTTTTCCCAGGGTATGGCCGGAGTTTTGGGCCCAGGGCTGCCGGACGGCCATGTTGGTTCCCAGGGTACGCGGGTGCTGTGGGCCCGGGGCTGCTGGGCGGCCATGTTTATTCCTGGGGCATGGCGGGATCTGTAGGCCTAGGGCTGCCAGTCGGCCATGTTGGTTTCCGGGGCATGGCGGGACCTGTGGGCCTGGGGCTGCCGGGCGGCCATGTTGGTTCCCGGGGCACGGTGGGAGATTTGGTCCTGGGGCTGCCTCCGGCCATGTTGGGTCTCGGGGCATGGCGGGAGCTGTGGGCCCGGGGCTGCCGGACGGCCAAGTTGGTTCCCCGGGCATGGTGGGACCTGTAGGCCTGGGTCTGCCAGGTAGCCATGGTTTTCCGGTTACATGGTAAGAGCTGTAGGCCCGGGGCTGCCGTGCGGCCATGTTGATTCCCGGATCATGGCGGGAGCTGTGGTTGCGGGGCTGCTGGGCGGCCATGTTTGTTCCCAGGGCATGGCGGGAGCTGTGGGCCTGGGACTTCCGGGCGGCCATGTTGGGACAGAGGGTATGGCGGGAGCTGTTGGCTAGGTGCTGCCAACGGCCATTTTTTTTCCCAGGGTATGGCGCTAGTTTTGGGCCCAGGGCTGCCGGCCGGCCATGTTGGTTCCCAGGGCACGCAGGTGCTGTGGGCCCGGGGTTGCCGGGCGGCCATGTTGTTTCCCGGGGCATGGCGGGAGCTATGGGCCCAGGGCTGCCGTGCGGCCATGTTTGTTCTCGGGGCATGGCGGGAGCTGTGGGCAAGGGGCTGCTGGGTGGCCATGTTGGTTCCCAGGGCTTGGCGGGGTCTGTGGGCCCGGGGCTGCCGTCGGCCATGTTGGTTCCCAGGGCATGGTGGGAGCTGTGGGTCAGGGGCTGCTGGGCGGCCGCGTTGGTTCCTGGGGCATGGTGAGAGCTGTGGGCCCGGGGCTGCTGGGTGGCCATGTTCGTTCCCGGGGCATGGCGGGAGCTTTTGGCCCGGGCCTGCCGTCAGCCATGTTGGTTCCCGGGGCATGGCGGGAATTGTGGTCCCGGGTCTGCCGGGCGGCCATGTTGGTTCCCCGGGCATGGCGGGACCTGTTGGCCCGGGTCTGCCAGGCAGCCATGGTTTTCCTGGGTCCTGGTAAGAGCTGTAGGCCGGGGCTGTTGGGCGGCCATGTTGATTCCCGGGCCATGGCGGGAGCTGTGGGCCCAGGGCTGCTGGGCGATCATGTTGGTTCCTAGAGCATGGCAGGAGTTGTGGGACGGGTCTGCTGGGTGGCCATGTTGGTTCTTGGCGCATGGCGGGAGCTATGGGCATAGGGCTTCCGGGCCTCCATATTTGTTCTAGGTGCATGGCGGGAGCTGTGGGTACGGGGCTGCTGCTGGCCATATTGGTTCCCGGGGCATGGCGGGAGCTGTGCGCCCGGGGCTGCCGGGCGACCATTGTGGTTCCCGGGGTATGGCGGTACCTGAAGGTCCGGGGCTGCTGGGTGGCCATGTTGGTTCCCGGAGCATGGCAGGAGCTGTGAGCCGTGGCTGCCATACGGCCATGTTGGTTCCTGGGGCATGGTAGGAGCTGTGGGTACTGGGCTGCTGCCGACCATGTTAGTTCTTGGGGCATGGTGGGACCTGTGGGCCAGGGGCTGCCGTGCGGCCGTGTTGGTTCCTGGGGCATGGCCGGAGTTGTGGGCCTGGGGCTGCCGGGCGGCCATTTTGCTTCCCGGGGCATGGTGGGAGCTGTGTGCCTGGGGCTGCCAGGCAGCCGTGGTTTTCCTGGGACATGGGAAGAGCTGTAGGCCTGGGGCTGCCGGGGGGCAATGTTGGTTCTCGGGCCATGGCGGGAGCTCTGGGGCTGTTGCTGCTGGGGGGCCATGTTGGTTCCCGGGGCATGGCGGGAGCTCTGGTCCCGGGGTTCCCGTGCGGCCATGTTGGTTCTCAGGGCATGGCGGGAGCTGTGGGCCCGGGGCTGTCGGGCATCCTTGTTCGTTGCTGTGGCATGGTGGGAGCTGTGGGCCAGGTGCTGGCAACGGCCATGATGGTTCCCAGGTTATGGCAGGAATTTTGGGCCCAGGGCTGCTGCGCGGCAATGTTGGTTCCCGGGGCATGGCGGGAGCTGTGGGTCAGGGGCTGCCGGGCGGCCATGGTTTTCCCAGGATATGGTAAGAGCTGTAGGCCCGGGGCTGCCCGGCGGCCATGTTGGTTCCCTGGTGATGGCAGGACATGTGGGCCTGGAGCTGCTGAGCGGCCATGTTGGTTCCCTGGGCATGGTGGGAAATTTGGTCGTGGGGCTGTCGCCGGCCATGTTGGTTCCCAAGGCATGGCGGGATCTTTTGGCCCGGGGCTGACGGCAGCCATGTTGGTTTCCTGGACATGGCTGGAGCTGTGTGCCTGGGGTTGCCGTCGGCCATGTTGGTTATCGGGGCATGGTGGGAGCTGTGGGCCCGGGGCTGTCGGGCGGCCATGTTGGTTCCTGGGACACGGTGGGAGATTTTGTCCTGGACCTGCCTCCGGCCATGTTGGTTCCCAGGTCAAGGCGGTGGCTTTTGAACCGGGCCTGACGCCAGGCATGTTGGTTCCCGGGGCATGGCGGGAGCTGTGGGCCTGGGTCTGCCTCTGGCCATGTTGGTTCTCCTGGCATGGCGGGAGCTGTGGGCTCCGGGCTGAGGTGCGGCCATGTTGGTTCTCAGGGCATGGCGGGAGCTGTGGGGCCGGGGCTGCTGGGCGGCCATGTTGGTTCCCGGGGCATGGCGGGAGCTGTGGGCTCGGGGCTGCCGTCGGCCATGTTGGTTTCCCAGGGTATGGAGGGAGTTTTGGGCCGAGGGCTGCTGGGTGGCCATGTTGGTTACCAAGGCATGGCGGGAGCTGTGGGCCCGTGGCTGCTGTGCGGCCATCTTGGTTCTCAGGGCATGGCGGGAGCTGTGGGCCCGGGGCTGCTGGGCAGCCATGTTGGTTTCCGGGGCATGGTGGGAGCTGCGGGCCTGGGGTTGCCGTCGCCCATGTTGGTTATCGGGGCATGGTGGGAGCTGTGGGCCCAGTGCTGCCGGGCGGCCGTGTTGGTTCCAGGGGCATGGTGTGACCTGTGGGCCCGGGGCTGTCGGGCGACCATGTTGGTTCCCGGGGCATGGCGGGAGCTTTTGGGTCGGGCCTGCCGCCAGCCATGTTGTTTTGCGGATCATGGCAGGAGCTGTGGGCCCGTGGCTGCTGGGCGGCCATGTTGGTTCCCGGGGCATGGTGAGAACTGTGGGCCCCGGGGTGCTGGGCGGCCATGTTGGTTCATGGGTCATGGAGGGAGCTTTTGGCTCGGGCCTGCCGTCAGCCATGTTGCTTCCCGGGCCATGGCGGGAGGTTTGGGCTTGGGTCTGCAGCCGCCCATGATGGTTCCCCGTGCATGGCGGGATCTGTGGGCCCGGGGCTGCCGGGCGTCCATGTTGGTTCCCGGGTCATGGCGGGATATGTGTGCCTGGGGCTGCTGGGCGGCCATGTTGGTTCTAGGGGCATGGCGGAAGCTGTGGGACTGGGGCTGCCGGGCAGCCATGTTGGTTCCCGGGGCATGGCGAGAGCTGTGGGCCCGAGGCTTCTCGGCAGCCATGTTAGTTCCCGGGGCATGGCGGGAGCCGTGCGCCCGGGGCTGCCTTGCGGCCATGGTGGTTCCCGGGGTATGGCAGAAGCTATGAGCTCGGGGCTTCCGGTGGCCATGTTGTTTCCCGGGGCATGGCGGGAGCTGTGGGCCTGGGTCTGCTGGGCGGCCATGTTTGTTCTCGTGTCATGGCGGGAGCTGTGGGCCCGGGGCTGCCGTCGGCTATGTTGGTTCCTGGGGCATGGCGGGAGCTGTGGGCCTGGGTCTGCTGGGCAGCCATGTTGTTTCCCGTGTCATGTTGGGAGCTGTGGGCGCGAGGCTGCTCGGAGGCCATGTTGGTTTCTGGGGAACGGTGGGAGCTGTGGGCCCGGTGCAGCCAGGCGGCCTTGTTCGTTCCCAGGGCATGACGAGAGCTTTGGGCCCAAGGCTGCCGGGCGGCCATGTTGGTTCTCGGGGCATGGCCGGAGTTGTGGGCCTAGGGCTGCCGCTGGCCATGTTGCTTCCCGGGCCATGGCGGAAGCTGTGGTGCCGGGGCTGCTGGGTGGCCATATTGGTTCCCGGGGCATGGAGGGAGCTGTGGGACTGGGACTGCCGGGCGGCCATGTTGGGACAGGGGGCATGGCGGGACCTGTGGGCCAGGTACTGCCAACGGCCATGTTTGTTCCAGGTATGGCGGGAGCCGTGCGCCCAGGGCTGCCTTGCGGCCATGGTGGTTCCCGGGGTATGGCAGGAGCTATGGGCTCGGGGCTTCCGGTGGCCATGTTGGTTCCCAGGGCACGCAGGTGCTGTGGGCCCGGGGCTGCCCGGCGGCCATGTTGGTTCCCGGGGCATTGAGGGACCTGTGGCCTGGGGCTGCCGTTAAGCCATATTGGTTCCCGGTGCATGACGGCAGCCGGGTGGCCAGGTTGGTTCCCGGGGCATGGCGGAAGGTGTGGGCCCGGGGCTGCTGGGCGGCCATGTTGGTTCCCGGGGCATGGAGGGAGCTGTGGGACTGGGACTGCCGGGCGGCCATGTTGGGACAGGGGGCATGGCGGGACCTGTGGGCCAGGTACTGCCAACGGCCATGTTTGTTCCAGGTATGGCGGGAGCCGTGCGCCCAGGGCTGCCTTGCGGCCATGGTGGTTCCCGGGGTATGGCAGGAGCTATGGGCTCGGGGCTTCCGGTGGCCATGTTGGTTCCTAGGGCACGCAGGTGCTGTGGGCCCGGGGCTGCCCGGCGGCCATGTTGGTTCCCGGGGCATTGAGGGACCTGTGGCCTGGGGCTGCCGTTAAGCCATATTGGTTCCCGGTGCATGACGGCAGCCGGGTGGCCAGGTTGGTTCCCGGGGCATGGCGGAAGGTGTGGGCCCGGGGCTGCTGGGCGGCCATGTTGGTTCCCGGGGCATGGCGGGATATGTGGGCCCGCAGCTGCTGAGCAGCCGTGTTGGTTTCCGGCACATGGCGGGAGCTGTGGGCTTGGGTTTGCCTCCGGTCATGTTGGTTCCCTGGGCATGGTGGGAGCTGTGGGCCCGTGGTTGCTGGCCGGCCATGTTGGTTCCCCGGGCATGGCGGGAGCTGTGGGCCTGGATCTGCCAGCAGCCATGGTTTTCCTGGGACATGGTAAGAGCTGTAGGCGTGGGGCTGCCTGGTGGCCATGTTGGTTCCCGGGGCATGGCGGGACCTGTGGGCCTGGGGCTGCCAGGCAGCCATGGTTTTCCCGGGACATTGTAAGATCTGTAGTGCTGGGGCTGCCGGGCGGCCATGTTGGTTCCTGGGTCATGGTGGGAGCTGTGGGCCTGGGGCTTCCTGACGGCCATGTTGGTTCCCTGGGCATTGCGGGAGCTGTGGGCCCGGGGCTGCCGGGCGGACATGTTGGTTCGCCGGGCATGGCGGGAGCTGTGGGCTCGGGGCTGCCACCGGCCACGTTGGTTTCCAGGGCATTGCAGCAACTGTGGGCCTGGGGTCTGCCAGGCAGCCATAGTTTTCCCGGGACATGGTAAGATCTGTAGGCCTGGGGCTGCCGGGCGGCCATGTTGGTTCCCGGGTCATGGCGGGAGCTATGGCCCCGGGGCTGCCAGGCGGCCGTGTTGGTTCCTGGGGCATGGTGGGAGCTGTGGACCCAGAGCTGCTGAGCGGCCTTGTAGTTCCTGGGTCATGGTGGGAGCTGTGGGCCTGGAGATTCTGGGCCGCCATGTTGGTTCCCGGTGCATGGCGGGAGCTGTTTGTACGGGGCTGCTGCCGGCCATATTGATTCCCGGGGCATGGCGGGAGCTGTGGACCCGAGGCTGTTGGGCGGCCATGTTTGTTCTCCTGTCATGGCGGGAGCTGTGGGCCCGGGGCTGCCATCGGCCATGTTGGTTCCTGGGGCATGGTGGGAGCTGTGGGCCCGGGGTTGTCGGGCAGCCATGTTGGTTCCCGGGTTATGGCGGGACATGTGGGCCCGGAGCTGCTGAACGGCCATGTTGGTTCACGGGGCATGGTGGGAGATATGGTCCTGGGGCTGCCGTCGGCCATGTTGGTTCCTGGGTGTTTGTGGAAGCTGTGGGCCCTGGGCTTCTGTGCGGCCGTGTTCGTTGCTGGGGCATGGAGGGACATGTGGGTCTGCCGGGCGGCCATGTTGGTTCCCGGGGCATGGCGAGAGCTGCAGGCCTAGGGCTCCCGGGCGACCATGTTGGTTCCCGGGGCATGGTGGGACCTGTGGGCCTGGGTCTGCCGGGCGGCCATGTTGTTTCCTGGGGTATGGCAGGAGATTTTGGCCCCGGCCTGACGCCAGCCATGTTGGTTCCCGGGGCATGGCGGGAGCTGTGGGCCCGGGGCTTCCCGCGGCCATGTTTGATTCCAGTGCGTGGTGGGACCTGTGGGCCTGGGTCTGCCAGGGTGCCGTGGTTTTCCCAGGACGTGGTAAGAGCTGTAGGCCTAGGGCTGCCGGGCGGCCATGTTGGTTCCCAGGCCATGGCGGGAGCTGTGGGCCCAGGGCTGCTTGGCGACCATGTTGGTTCCCAATGCATGGCGGGAGATATGGGCCTGGGGCTGCCGGGCGGCCATGTTGATTGTCGGTGCATGGCAGGAGCTGTGGGCCCGGAGGTGCCAGGCGGACATGATTGTTCCCAGGGCATTGCAAGAACCCTGGGCCCGGGGCTCCCGACAACCATGTTGGTTCCCCGGGCAAGGCGAGAGCTGTGGCCCCAGGGCTGTCTGTTGGCCATCTTGATTCCCGGGCCATGGCGAGAGCTGTGGGGCTGGGGCTGCTGGGCGGCCATGTTGGTTCCTGGGGCATGGTGGGAGCTGTGGGCCTGGGACTGCCGGGCGGCCATGTTGGTTCCTGGGGCATGGTGGGAGCTGTGGGCCTGGGACTGCCGGGCGGCCATGTTGGTTCCCGGGTTATGGCGGGAGCTGTGGGGCTGGGGCTGCTGGGCGGCCATGTGGGTTACTGGGGCATGGCGGGTGCTGTGGGACTGGGATTACCAGGCGGCCATGTTGGAACAGGGGGCATGGCGGGAGCTGTGGGCCAGGTGCTGCCAACAGCCATGTTTGTTCCCAGGGTATGGCGGGAGTTTTGGGTCCATGGCTGCCGGGCGGCCATGTTGGTTCCCGGGGCATGGAGGATGCAGTGGTCCCTGGGCTGCCGGGTGGCCATGTTGGTTCCCAGGGCATGGCGGATGCAGTGGGCCCGGGGCTGCCGGGCGGCCATGTTGGTTCCCGGTGCATGGCGGGAGCTGTGGGCCCGGGGCTGCCGTCGGCCATGTTGGTTCCCCGGGCATGGCGGGAGCTGTGGGACGGGGACTGCCGGACGGCCATGTTTGTTCTCAGGGTATGGCGCGAGTTTTGGGCCCAAAGCTGCCGGGCGGCCATGTTGGTTCCCGGGCCATGGCGGGAGGTTTGGGCCCGGGTCTGCAGCCGCCCATGATGGTTCCCCGGGCATGGCGGGATCTGTGGGCCCGGGGCTGCCAGGCGTCCATGTTGGTTTCCAGGGCATGGCGGGACCTGTGGGCCTGGGTCTGCCAGGCATCCCTGGTTTTCCGGGGACATGGTAAGAGCTGTGGTCCAGGGGCTGCCAGGAAGCCATGTTGGTTCCCGGGGCATGGCGGGAGCTGTGGGACTGGGACTACCGGGCGGCCAATTTGGGACAGGGGGATCGCAGGAGCTGTGGTCCCGGGGCTGCCGTGCAGCCATGTTGGTTCTCAGGGCATGGCAGGAGCTGTCTGTCCGGAGCTGCAGGGCGGCCATTTTGGTTCCCTGTGCATGGCTGGAGCATTGGGCCCGGGCTGCAGGGTGGCCATGTTGGTTCCTGGGTCATGGCGGGATCTGTGGGCCCGGGCTGCAGGGCGGCCATGTTGGTTCCTGGGTCATGGCGGGATCTGTGGGCCTGGGCTGCTGGGCGGCCATGTTGGATTCTGGCGCATGGAGGGAGCTATGGGCCTTGAGCTGCCGGGCGGCCGTGTTGTTTCAGGGTGCATGGCGAGAGCTGTGGTATGGGGCTGCTGTCAGCCATATTGGTCCCCGAGGTATGGCGGGAGCTATGAACCCGGGGCTGCCGGGCGGACATGTTTGTTTCCAGGGCATAGCAAGAACCCTGGGCCCGGGGCTCCCGACAACCATGTTGGTTCCCCGGGCAAGGCGAGAGCTGTGGGCCCGGGGCTGCTGGGCGGCCATGTTGGTTCCCGGGGCATGGTGGGAGATTTGGTCCTGGGGCTTTCGCCGGCCATGTTGGTTCCCGGGGACTGGCGGGATCTTTTGGCCCAGGCCTGACGCCACCCATGTTGGTTCCCGGGGCATAGCGGGAGCTGTGGGCCCGGGTCTGCCGCCGGCCATGTTGGTTCCCTGGCATGGCGGGAGCTTTTGTCCCGGGGCTGCCGGGCGGCCATGTTGGTTCTAGGAGCATGGCGGGAGCTGTGGGACTGGGACTGCTGGGCGCCCATGTTGGGACAGGGGGCATCGTGGGTTCTGTGGGCCCGGGGCAGCCGTGCGGTCGTGTTGGTTCCTGGGGCATGGTGAAAACTGTGGGCCCGGGGCTGCCGGGCGGCCATGTTAGTTCCCGGGGCATGGCCAGAGTTGTGGGCTTTGGGCTGCCGGGCGGCCATGTTGGTTCCCGGGTCATGGCGGGACATGTGGGCGCGGGGCTGCTGAGCGGCCATGTTGTTTCCTGGGGCACGGTGGGAGATTTTGTCCTGGACCTGCCTCCGGAGATAGTGGTTCCCGGGGCATGGCGGGAGTTTTTGGCCCGGGACTGCCGCCAGGCATGTTGGTTCCTGGGGCATGGTGGGAGATTTTGGCCCTGGGATGCTGTGCGGCCATGTTGTTTCCCTGGGCATGACGGGAGCTGTGGGCCCGGGTCTGTCACCAGCCATGTTGGTTGCCCGGGCATGGCAGGAGCTGTGGGCCCGGGGCTGATGGGCGGCCATGTTGGTTCCCCGCGCATGGCGGTAGCTCTGGGCTTGGGGCTGCCACTGGCCATGTTGGTTTCAAGGGCATGGCGGGACCTCTGGGCCTGTGTCTGCCAGGCAGCCATGGTTTTCCCGGTACATGGTAAGAGCTTTTGGTCCGGGAGTGCTGAGCGGCCGTGTTGATTCCCAAGCCATGGCGGTAGCTGTGGGCCCGGAACAGTTGCCGGCCATGTTGGTTCTCGGAGCATGGCAGGAGCTGTGGGGCCAGGGCTGCTGAGCGGCCATGTTGGTTCCCGGGGCATGGCGGGAGCTGTGGGCTCGGGGCTGCCGTTGGCCATGTTGGTTTCCCAGGGTATGGAGGGAGTTTTGGGCCCGGGGCTGCTGGGCGGCCATGTTGGTTCCCGGGTTATGGCGGAAGCTGTGGGTCAGTGGCTGCCGGGCGGCCATGTTGGTTCCCCGGGCATGGCTGGACCTGTGGGCCCGGTGCTGCCGGGCGGCCGTATAGGTTCCAGGGGCATCGTGTGACCTGTGGGCCCGGGGCTGTCGGGCGACCATGTTGGTTCCTGGGTCATGGCGGGAGCTTTGGTCCCTGGTCTGCCGCCGGCCATGTTGGTTCCCCGGGCATGACGGGAGCTGTGGGACTGGGACTGCCGGACGGCCATGTTTGTTCTCAGGGTATGGTGGGAGTTTTGGGCCCAAAGCTGCTGGGCGGCCATGTTGGTTCCCAGGGCACGCGGGTGCTGTGGGCCCGGGGCTGCCAGGCGGCCATGTTGGTTCCCGGGGCATGGCGGGAGCTTTTGGGTCGGGCCTGCCGCCAGGCATGTTGTTTTGCGGATCATGGCAGGAGCTGTGGGCCCGTGGCTGCTGGGCGGCCATGTTGGTTCCCCGGGCATGGTGAGAACTGTGGGCCCCGGGGTTCTGGGCGGCCATGTTGGTTCATGGGTCATGGAGGGAGCTTTTGGCTCGGGCCTGCCGTCAGCCATGTTGCTTCCCGGGCCATGGCGGGAGGTTTGGGCCCGGGTCTGCAGCCGCCCATGATGGTTCCCCGGGCATGGCGGGATCTGTGGGCCCGGGGCTGCCGGGCGTCCATGTTGGTTTCCAGGGCATGGCGGGACCTGTGGGCCTGGGTCTGCCAGGCATCCCTGGTTTTCCGGGGACATGGTAAGAGCTGTGGTCCAGGGGCTGCCAGGAAGCCATGTTGGTTCCGGGGGAATGGCGGGAGCTGTGGGACTGGGACTACCGGGCGGCCAATTTGGGACAGGGGGATCGCAGGAGCTGTGGTCCCGGGGCTGCCGTGCAGCCATGTTGGTTCTCAGGGCATGGCAGGAGCTGTCTGTCCGGAGCTGCAGGGCGGCCATTTTGGTTCCCTGTGCATGGCGGGATCTGTGGGCCCGGGCTGCAGGGCGGCCATGTTGGTTCCTGGGTCATGGCGGGATCTGTGGGCCCGGGCTGCTGGGCGGCCATGTTGGATTCTGGCGCATGGAGGGCGCTATGGGCCTTGGGCTGCCGGGCGGCCGTGTTGTTTCAGGGTGCATGGCGAGAGCTGTGGTATGGGGCTGCTGTCAGCCATATTGGTCCCCGAGGTATGGCGGGAGCTGTGAACCTGGGGCTGCCGGGCGGACATGTTTGTTTCCAGGGCATAGCAAGAACCCTGGGCCCGGGGCTCCCGACAACCATGTTGGTTCCCCGGGCAAGGCGAGAGCTGTGGGCCCGGGGCTGCTGGGCGGCCATGTTGGTTCCCGGGGCATGGTGGGAGATTTGGTCCTGGGGCTGTCGCCGGCCATGTTGGTTCCCGGGGACTGGCGGGAGCTTTTGGCCCAGGCCTGACGCCACCCATGTTGGTTCCCGGGGCATAGCGGGAGCTGTGGGCCCGGGTCTGCCGCCGGCCATGTTGCTTCCCTGGCATGGCGGGAGCTTTTGTCCCGGGGCTGCCGGGCGGCCATGTTGGTTCTAGGAGCATGGCGGGAGCTGTGGGCCTAGGGTTGCCAGGCGGCCATGATGGTTTCCTGTGTATGGCTGGAGCTGTTGGCCTGGGGCTGCCGTCGGCCATGTTGGTTATCGGGGCATGGTGGGAGCTGTGGGCCTGGGGCTGCCGGGCGGCCATGTTGATTACCCAGGCATGGTGGGAGCTGTGGGCCCGCGGCTGCCGGGCGGCCATGTTGGTTCCTGGGTCATGGCGGGACATGTGGTCCCGGGGCTCCTGGCCAGCCATGTTGGTTCCCGGGACACGGTGGGAGATTTTGTCCTGGACCTGCCTCCGGCCATGTTGGTTCCCAGGTCAAGGCGGTGGCTTTTGAACCGGGCCTGACGCCAGCCATGTTGCTTCCCTGGGCATGGCTGGAGATGTGGGCCCGGGGATGCTGTGCAGCCATGTAGGTTCCCGGGGCATGGCGGGAGCTGTGTGCCCGGGTCTGCCTCTGGCCATGTTGGTTCTCCTGGCATGGCGGGAGCTGTGGGCTCCGGGCTGAGGTGTGGCCATGTTGGTTTTAAGGGCATGGCGGGAGCTGTGGGGCCGGGGCTGCCGGGCGGCCATGTTGGTTCCCGGGGCATGGCGGGAGCTGTGGGCTCGGGGCTGCCGTCGGCCATGTTGGTTTCCCAGTGTATGGAGGGAGTTTTGGGCCCGGGGCTGCTGGGCGGCCATGTTGGTTCCCTGGTCATGGCGGGACACGTGGGCCCGGAGCTGCTGAGCGGCCATGTTGGTTACTGGGGCATGGTGGGAGATTTGGTCGTGGGGCTGTCGCCGTCCATGTTGGTTCCCAAGGCATGGCGGGATCTTTTGGCGCGGGCCTGACGCCAGCCATGTTGGTTCCAGGAGCAAGGCAGGAGCTGTGGGGCCAGGGCTGCTGGGCGGCCATGTTGGTTACCAAGGCATGGCGTGAGTTGTGGACCCGTGGCTGCCGTGCGGCCATCTTGGTTCTCAGGGCATGGCGGGAGCTGTGGGCCCGGGGCTGCTGGGCGGCCATGTTGGTTTCCGGGGCATGGTGGGAGCTGCGGGCCTGGGGTTGCCGTCGGCCATGTTGGTTATCGGGGCATGGTGGGAGCTGTGGGCCCGGTGCTGCCGGGCGGCCGTATTGGTTCCAGGGGCATGGTGTGACCTGTGGGCCCGGGGCTGTCGGGCGACCATGTTGGTTTCTGGGTCATGGCGGGAGCTTTGGTCCCTGGTCTGCCGCCGGCCATGTTGGTTCCCCGGGCATGACGGGAGCTGTGGGACTGGGACTGCCGGACGGCCATGTTTGTTCTCAGGGTATGGTGGGAGTTTTGGGCCCAAAGCTGCCGGGCGGCCATGTTGGTTCCCAGGGCACGCGGGTGCTGTGGGCCCGGGGCTGCCAGGCGGCCATGTTGGTTTCCAGGGCATGGCGGGACCTGTGGGCCTGGGTCTGCCAGGCATCCCTGGTTTTCCGGGGACATGGTAAGAGCTGTGGTCCAGGGGCTGCCAGGAAGCCATGTTGGTTCCCGGGGCATGGCGGGAGCTGTGGGACTGGGACTACCGGGCGGCCAATCTGGGACAGGGGGATCGCAGGAGCTGTGGTCCCGGGGCTGCCGTGCAGCCATGTTGGTTCTCAGGGCATGGCAGGAGCTGTCTGTCCGGAGCTGCAGGGCGGCCATTTTGGTTCCCTGTGCATGGCGGGAGCTGTGGGCCCGGGCTGCAGGGCGGCCATGTTGGTTCCTGGGTCATGGCGGCATCTGTGGGCCCGGGCTGCAGGGCGGCCATGTTGGATTCTGGCGCATGGAGGGCGCTATGGGCCTTGGGCTGCCGGGCGGCCGTGTTGTTTCAGGGTGCATGGCGAGAGCTGTGGTATGGGGCTGCTGTCAGCCATATTGGTCCCCGAGGTATGGCGGGAGCTGTGAACCCGGGGCTGCCGGGCGGACATGTTTGTTTCCAGGGCATAGCAAGAACCCTGGGCCCGGGGCTCCCGACAACCATGTTGGTTCCCCGGGCAAGACGAGAGCTGTGGGCCCGGGGCTGCCGGGCGTCCATGTTGGTTTCCAGGGCATGGCGGGACCTGTGGGCCTGGGTCTGCCAGGCATCCCTGGTTTTCCGGGGACATGGTAAGAGCTGTGGTCCAGGGGCTGCCAGGAAGCCATGTTGGTTCCCGGGGCATGGCGGGAGCTGTGGGACTGGGACTACCGGGCGGCCAATTTGGGACAGGGGGGTCGCAGGAGCTGTGGTCCCGGGGCTGCCGTGCAGCCATGTTGGTTCTCAGGGCATGGCAGGAGCTGTCTGTCCGGAGCTGCAGGGCGGCCATTTTGGTTCCCTGTGCATGGCGGGAGCTGTGGGCCCGGGCTGCAGGGCGGCCATGTTGGTTCCTGGGTCATGGCGGGATCTGTGGGCCCGGGCTGCAGGGCGGCCATGTTGGTTCCTGGGTCATGGCGGAATCTGTGGGCCCGGGCTGCAGGGCGGCCATGGTGGTTCCCGGGGCATCGTGGGTTCTGTGGGCCCGGGGCAGCCGTGCGGTCGTGTTAGTTCCCGGGGCATGGCCAGAGTTGTGGGCTTTGGGCTGCCGGGCGGCCATGTTGGTTCCCGGGTCATGGCGGGACATGTGGACGCGGGGCTGCTGAGCGGCCATGTTGTTTCCCGGGGCACGGTGGGAGATTTTGTCCTGGACCTGCCTCCTGAGATAGTGGTTCCCGGGGCATGGCGGGAGCTTTTGGCCCTGGGATGCTGTGCGGCCATGTTGTTTCCCTGGGCATGACGGGAGCTGTGGGACTGGGACCAGCCATGTTGGTTGCCCGGGCATGGCAGGAGCTGTGGGCCCGGGGCTGATGGGCGGCCATGTTGGTTCCCCGCACATGGCGGTAGCTCTGGGCTTGGGGCTGCCACTGGTCATGTTGGTTTCAAGGGCATGGCGGGACCTCTGGGCCTGGGTCTGCCAGGCAGCCATGGTTTTACCGGTACATGGTAAGAGCTTTTGGTCCGGGAGTGCTGAGCGGCCATGTTGATTCCCAAGCCATGGCGGTAGCTGTGGGCCCGGAACAGTTGCCGGCCATGTTGGTTCTCGGAGCATGGCAGGAGCTGTGGGGCCAGGGCTGCTGGGCGGCCATGTTGGGACAGGGGCATGGCGGGAGCTGTGGGCCAGGTGCTGCCAACAACCATATTTGTTCTCAGCCTATGGCGGGAGTTTTGCGCCCAGGGCTGCCGGGCGGTCATGTTGGTTCCCAGGGCACGCGGGTGCTGTTGGCCCGGGGCTACCGGGCGGCCATGTTGGTTCCCGGGTCATGGCGGGAGCTGTGGGCCCGGGGCTGCCGTCGGCCATGTTGGTTCCCGGGGCATGGTGAGAGATTTTGGCTCGGGGTACCGGGCGGCCATGTTGGTTCCTGGGTTAGGGCGGGACAGGTGGGCCCAGATCTGCTGAGCGGCCATGTTGGTTCCCGGGGCATGGCGGGAGCTGTGGGCTCGGGGCTGCTGTCGGCCATGTTGGTTTCCCAGGGTATGGAGGGAGTTTTGGGCCCGGGGCTGCTGGGCGGCCATGTTGGTTCCCGGGTTATGGCGGAAGCTGTGGGTCAGTGGCTGCCGGGCGGCCATGTTGGTTCCCCGGGCATGGCTGGACCTGTGGACCCGGGGCTGCCGGGCGGCCATGTTAGTTCCCCGGGCATGGCGGGACCTATGGGCCTGGGTCTGCCAGGTAGCCATGGTTTTCCCAGGATATGGTAAGAGCCGTAGGCGGGCGCTGCTGGGCGGCTATGTTGGTTCCCTGGTCATGGCGGGACACGTGGGCCCGGAGCTGCTGAGCGGCCATGTTGGTTACTGGGGCATGGTGGGAGATTTGGTCGTGGGGCTGTCGCCGTCCATGTTGGTTCCCAAGGCATGGCGGGATCTTTTGGCGCGGGCCTGACGCCAGCCATGTTGGTTCCAGGAGCAAGGCAGGAGCTGTGGGGCCAGGGCTGCTGGGCGGCCATGTTGGTTACCAAGGCATGGCGTGAGTTGTGGACCCGTGGCTGCCGTGCGGCCATCTTGGTTCTCAGGGCATGGCGGGAGCTGTGGGCCCGGGGCTGCTGGGCGGCCATGTTGGTTTCCGGGGCATGGTGGGAGCTGCGGGCCTGGGGTTGCCGTCGGCCATGTTGGTTATCGGGGCATGGTGGGAGCTGTGGGCCCGGTGCTGCCGGGCGGCCGTATTGGTTCCAGGGGCATGGTGTGACCTGTGGGCCCGGGGCTGTCGGGCGAACATGTTGGTTTCTGGGTCATGGCGGGAGCTTTGGTCCCTGGTCTGCCGCCGGCCATGTTGGTTCCCCGGGCATGACGGGAGCTGTGGGACTGGGACTGCCGGACGGCCATGTTTGTTCTCAGGGTATGGTGGGAGTTTTGGGCCCAAAGCTGCCGGGCGGCCATGTTGGTTCCCAGGGCACGCGGGTGCTGTGGGCCCGGGGCTGCCAGGCGGCCATGTTGGTTCCCAGGGCACGCGGGTGCTGTTGGCCCGGGGCTACCGGGCGGCCACGTTGGTTCCCGGGTCATGGCGGGAGCTGTGGGCCCGGGGCTGCCGTCGGCCATGTTGGTTCCCGGGGCATGGTGAGAGATTTTGGCTCGGGGTACCGGGCGGCCATGTTGGTTCCTGGGTTAGGGCGGGACAGGTGGGCCCAGATCTGCTGAGCGGCCATGTTGGTTCCCGGGGCATGGCGGGAGCTGTGGGCTCGGGGCTGCTGTCGGCCATGTTGGTTTCCCAGGGTATGGAGGGAGTTTTGGGCCCGGGGCTGCTGGGCGGCCATGTTGGTTCCCGGGTTATGGCGGAAGCTGTGGGTCAGTGGCTGCCGGGCGGCCATGTTGGTTCCCCGGGCATGGCTGGACCTGTGGACCCGGGGCTGCCGGGCGGCCATGTTAGTTCCCCGGGCATGGCGGGACCTATGGGCCTGGGTCTGCCAGGTAGCCATGGTTTTCCCAGGATATGGTAAGAGCCGTAGGCGGGCGCTGCTGGGCGGCTATGTTGGTTCCCTGGTCATGGCGGGACACGTGGGCCCGGAGCTGCTGAGCGGCCATGTTGGTTACTGGGGCATGGTGGGAGATTTGGTCGTGGGGCTGTCGCCGTCCATGTTGGTTCCCAAGGCATGGCGGGATCTTTTGGCGCGGGCCTGACGCCAGCCATGTTGGTTCCAGGAGCAAGGCAGGAGCTGTGGGGCCAGGGCTGCTGGGCGGCCATGTTGGTTACCAAGGCATGGCGTGAGTTGTGGACCCGTGGCTGCCGTGCGGCCATCTTGGTTCTCAGGGCATGGCGGGAGCTGTGGGCCCGGGGCTGCTGGGCGGCCATGTTGGTTTCCGGGGCATGGTGGGAGCTGCGGGCCTGGGGTTGCCGTCGGCCATGTTGGTTATCGGGGCATGGTGGGAGCTGTGGGCCCGGTGCTGCCGGGCGGCCGTATTGGTTCCAGGGGCATGGTGTGACCTGTGGGCCCGGGGCTGTCGGGCGAACATGTTGGTTTCTGGGTCATGGCGGGAGCTTTGGTCCCTGGTCTGCCGCCGGCCATGTTGGTTCCCCGGGCATGACGGGAGCTGTGGGACTGGGACTGCCGGACGGCCATGTTTGTTCTCAGGGTATGGTGGGAGTTTTGGGCCCAAAGCTGCCGGGCGGCCATGTTGGTTCCCAGGGCACGCGGGTGCTGTGGGCCCGGGGCTGCCAGGCGGCCATGTTGGTTTCCAGGGCATGGCGGGACCTGTGGGCCTGGGTCTGCCAGGCATCCCTGGTTTTCCGGGGACATGGTAAGAGCTGTGGTCCAGGGGCTGCCAGGAAGCCATGTTGGTTCCCGGGGCATGGCGGGAGCTGTGGGACTGGGACTACCGGGCGGCCAATCTGGGACAGGGGGATCGCAGGAGCTGTGGTCCCGGGGCTGCCGTGCAGCCATGTTGGTTCTCAGGGCATGGCAGGAGCTGTCTGTCCGGAGCTGCAGGGCGGCCATTTTGGTTCCCTGTGCATGGCGGGAGCTGTGGGCCCGGGCTGCAGGGCGGCCATGTTGGTTCCTGGGTCATGGCGGGATCTGTGGGCCCGGGCTGCAGGGCGGCCATGTTGGATTCTGGCGCATGGAGGGCGCTATGGGCCTTGGGCTGCCGGGTGGCCGTGTTGTTTCAGGGTGCATGGCGAGAGCTGTGGTATGGGGCTGCTGTCAGCCATATTGGTCCCCGAGGTATGGCGGGAGCTGTGAACCCGGGGCTGCCGGGCGGACATGTTTGTTTCCAGGGCATAGCAAGAACCCTGGGCCCGGGGCTCCCGACAACCATGTTGGTTCCCCGGGCAAGACGAGAGCTGTGGGCCCGGGGCTGCTGGGCGGCCATGTTGGTTCCCGGGGCATGGTGGGAGATTTGGTCCTGGGGCTGTCGCCGGCCATGTTGGTTCCCGGGGAATGGCGGGAGCTGTGGGCCCGGGTCTGCCGCCGGCCATGTTGGTTCCCTGGCATGGCGGGAGCTTTTGTCCCGGGGCTGCCAGGCGACCATGTTGGTTCTAGGAGCATGGCGAGAGCTGTGGGACTGGGACTGCTGGGCGCCCATGTTGGGACAGGGGTCATAGCGGGAGCTGTGGTCCCGGGGCTGCTGGGCGGCCATGTTGGTTCCCCGGGCATGGCAGGAGCTGTGGGCCAGGGTCTGCCGCTGGCCATATTGGTTCCCCAGGCATGGCAGGATCTGTGGGCCCGGGGCTGTCGGGCGGCCATTTTGATTTCCAGGCCATGGCGGGAGCTGTGGGCCCGGGGCTGCCGGGCGGCCATGTTGGTTCCCGGGGCATGGTCGGAGCTGTGGGCCCGGGTCTGCCGCCGGCCATGTTGGTTCCCTGGCATGGCGGGAGCTTTTGTCCCGGGGCTGCCAGGCGACCATGTTGGTTCTAGGAGCATGGCGAGAGCTGTGGGACTGGGACTGCTGGGCGCCCATGTTGGGACAGGGGTCATAGCGGGAGCTGTGGTCCCGGGGCTGCTGGCGGCCATGTTGGTTCCCCGGGCATGGTCGGAGCTGTGGGCCAGGGTCTGCCGCTGGCCATATTGGTTCCCCAGGCATGGCAGGATCTGTGGGCCCGGGGCTGCCGGGCGGCCATTTTGATTTCCAGGCCATGGCGGGAGCTGTGGGCCCGGGGCTGCTGGGCGGCCATGTTGGTTCCCGGGGCATGGTCGGAGTTGTGGGCCTGGGGCTGCCGGGCGGCCATGTTGGTTCCCGGGTTGTGGCGGGACCTGTGGGCCCGGGGCTGCTGAGCGGCCATGTTGGTTCCCGGGGCATGGCGGGAGCTGTGGGCTTGAGGCTGCCGACGGCCATGGTGGTTCCCGGGGCATCGTGGGTTCTGTGGGCCCGGGGCAGCCGTGCGGTCGTGTTGGTTCCTGGGACATGGTGAAAACTGTGGGCCCGGGGCTGCCGGGCGGCCATGTTTGTTCCCGGGTCATGGCGGGACATGTGGACGCGGGGCTGCTGAGCGGCCATGTTGTTTCCCGGGGCACGGTGGGAGATTTTGTCCTGGACCTGCCTCCGGAGATAGTGGTTCCCGGGGCATGGCGGGAGCTTTTGGCCCGGGACTGCCGCCAGGCATGTTGGTTCCTGGGGCATGGTGGGAGATTTTGGCCCTGGGATGCTGTGCGGCCATGTTGTTTCCCTGGGCATGACGGGAGCTGTGGGCCCGGGTCTGTCACCAGCCATGTTGGTTGCCCGGGCATGGCAGGAGCTGTGGGCCCGGGGCTGATGGGCGACCATGTTGGTTCCCTGCGCATGGCGGTAGCTCTGGGCTTGGGGCTGCCACTGGCCATGTTGGTTTCAAGGGCATGGCAGGACCTCTGGGCCTGGGTCTGCCAGGCAGCCATGGTTTTACCGGTACATGGTAAGAGCTGTTGGTCCGGGACTGCTGAGCGGCCATGTTGATTCCCAAGCCATGGCGGTAGCTGTGGGCCCGGAACAGTTGCCGGCCATGTTGGTTCTCGGAGCATGGCAGGAGCTGTGGGGCCAGGGCTGCTGAGCGGCCATGTTGGGACAGGGGCATGGCGGGAGCTGTGGGCTCGGGGCTGCCGTCGGCCATGTTGGTTTCCCAGGGTATGGAGGGAGTTTTGGGCCCGGGGCTGCCGGGCGGCCATGTTGGTTCCCCATCTATGGCGGGACCTGTGGGTCCGGGGCTGCCTCCGGCCATGTTGTTTTCCAGGGCATGGCGGGATCTGTGTTCCTGGGTCTGCCAGGCAGCCCTGGTTTTCCTGGGACATGGAAAGAGCTGTAGGCCTGGGGCTGCCTGGCGGCCATGTTGATTCCTGGACCATGGCGGGAGCTGTGGGCCCGAGGCTGCTGGGCGGCCATGTTGGTTCCCGGAGAATGGCAAGAGCTGTTGGCCCGTGGCTGCGTGCGGCCATGTTGGTTCCCGGGTCATGGCGGGAGCTGCGGGACTGGGACTGCCGGGCGGCCATGTTGGGACAGGTGGCATGGCGGGAGCTGTTGGCTAGGTGCTGCCAACGGTCATGTTTGTTCCCAGGGTATGGCGGGAGTTTTGGGCACAGCGCTGCCGGGCGGCCATGTTGGTTCCCAGGGCACGCGGGTACTGTGGGACTGGGGCTGCCGGGCGGCCATGTTGGTTCCCGGGGTATGGCGGGACTTGTGGGCCCGGGGCAGCTGAGCGGTCATGTTGGTTCCCGGGGCATGGTGGGAGATATTGTCCTGGAGCTGCCTACAGCCGTGTTGGTTTCCGGGGCATGGCGGGAGCCGTGGGCCCGGGGATGCTGGTCGGCCATGTTGATTCTCGGTTCATGGCGTGTGTTGTCGGCCTGGGGCTGCCGCTGGCAATACTGGTTCGCAGGGCATGGCGGGAGCTGTGGGCCCCGGGCTGTTGGGCGGCCATGTTGGTTCCCAGGACATGGCAGGAGCTGTAGGCTTAGGGCTGCCGGGCGGCCATGTTGGTTCGTGGGGCATGCAGCGACCTGTGGGCCCGGGGCTGCTTGGTGGCCATGTTGGTTCCCAGGACATGGCGAGAGCTGTGGGCCTGGGGGTGCCATCGGCCATTTTGGTTCCCGGGGCATGGCGGGAGCTGTGGGCCCCGGAGATGCTGAGCGGCCATTTTGGTTGCCAGGGCATGGTGGGACATCTGATCGTTGGGCTGCTAGCGGCCATGTTGGTTCCCGGGGCATGGCGGGAGCTGTGGACCCGGGGCTGCCACCGGCCATGTTGGTTTCCAGGGCATGGCGGGACCTGTGGGCCTGGGGCTGCCAGGCAGCCCTGGTTTTCCCGGGACATGGTAAGAGCTGTATGCCTGGGGCTGCCGGGCGGCCATGTTGGTTCCCGGGGCATGGCGAGAGCTGTGGTGCCGGGCCTGCTGGGTGGCCATGTTGGTTCCCGGGGCATGGTAAGATCTGCGGGCTCTGGGCTTCCGTGAGGCCATGTTGGTTCTCAGGGCATGGCGGGAGCTGTAGGCCTGGGGCTGCCGGGCAGCCATGTTGGTTCCCGGGTCATGGCGGGAGCTGTTGGTCCGGGGCTGCTGGGCGGCCTTGTTGGTTCCTGGGGCATGGCGGGAGCTGTGCAACTGGGACTGCCGGGCGGCAATGTTGGGACAGGGGGCATGGCGGGAGCTGAGGGCCAGGTGCTGCCAACGGCCATTTTTCTTCCCAGGGTATGGAGGGAGTTTTGGGCCCAGGGCTGCCGGGCGGCCATGTTGGTTCCCGGGGCATGGCGGAAGCTGTGGGCCAGGGGCTGCCGGGCAGAAATGTTGGTTCCTGGGGCATGGCAAGATCTGTAGGCCTAGGGCTGCCGGGCGGCCATGTTTGTTTCCGGGGCATGGCGGGAGCTGTGGGCCTGGGGCTGCTGGGCGGCCATGTTTGTTCCCGGGTCATGGCGGGAGCTGTGGGCTCAAGGCTCCCGAGCGGCCATGTTGGTTCCCTGGGCATGGCGGGAGCTGTGGGCTTGGGTCTGCCGGGCAGCCATGGTTTTCCCGGGACATGGTAAGAGCTGTAGGTGTGGGGCTGCCGAGCAGCCATGGTGGTTCCCCGGGCATGGTGGGAGCTGTGGGCCCGGGACTGCCGGGCGGCCATGTTGGTTCCCCGGGCATGGCGGGACCTGTGGCTCTGGGACTGCCAGGCAGCCATGCTTTTCCCGGGACATGGTAAAAGCTGTGATCCTGGGGCTGCCGGGCGGCCATGTTGATTCTCGGGGCATGGCGGGAGATGTGGGCCCGGGGCTGTCGGGCGACCGTGTTGGTTTCTGGGGCATGGAGGGACATGTGGGCCCGGAGTTGATCAGCAGCCATGTTGGTTCCCGGGGCATAGCGGGAGCTGTGGGTCGGGGATGCTGGGCGGCCATGTTGGTTCCCAAGGCATGGCGGGAGCTGTGGACCCGGGTCTTCCGCCGGCCATGTTGTTTCCCCGGGCATGGCAGGACCTGCGGGCCTGGGTCTGCCAGGCAGCCATGGGTTTCCAGGACATGGTAAGAGCTGTAGGCCTGGGGCTGCCGGGCGGCCATGTTGGTTCCCGGGGCATGGCGGAAGCTGTGGGCCAGGGGCTGACGGGCGGTCATGTTGGTTCCTGGGGCATGGCAAGATGTGTAGGCCTAGGGCTGCCGGGCGGCCATGTTGATTCCTGGGGCATGGCGAGATCTCTAGGCCTAGGGCTGCAGGGCGGCCATGTTTGTTCCGGGGTCATAGTGGGTGCTGTGGGCCTGGGGATGCCGGGCGGCCATGTTAGTTCCCGGAGCATGGCCGGAGTTGTGGGCCTGGAGCTGCCGGGCGGCCATTTTGGTTCCCGGGGCATGGTGGGAGCTGTGGGCCTGGGGCTGCCGGGCAGCCGTGGTTTTCCTGGGACATGGGAAGAGCTGTAGGCCTGGGGCTGCCGGGGGGCAATGTTGATTCCCGGGCCATGGCGGGATCTCTGGGGCTGTTGCTGCTGTGGGGCCATGTTGGTTCCCGGGGCAGGGCGGGAGCTCTGGTCCCGGTGTTCCCGTGCGGCCATGTTGGTTCTCAGGGCATGGCGGGAGCTGTGGGCCCGGGGCTGTCGGGCATCCGTGTTCGTTGCTATGGCATGGTGGGAGCTGTGGGCCAGGTGCTGCCAACGGCCATGATGGTTCCCAGGTTATGGCAGGAATTTTGGGCCCAGGGCTGCTGGGCGGCAATGTTGGTTCCCGGGGCATGGCGGGAGCTGTGGGTCAGGGGCTGCCGGGCGGCCATGGTTTTCCCAGGATATGGTAAGAGCTGTAGGCCCGGGGCTGCCCGGCGGCCATGTTGGTTCCCTGGTGATGGCGGGACATGTGGGCCTGGAGCTGCTGAGCGGCCATGTTGGTTCCCTGGGCATGGTGGGAAATTTGGTCGTGGGGCTGTCGCCGGCCGTGTTGGTTCCCAAGGCATGGCGGGAGCTGTGGGGCCGGGGCTGCTCGACGGCCATGTTGGTTACCAAGGCATGGTGGGAGCTGTGGGCCCGCGGCTGTCGTGCGGCCATGTTGGTTCTCAGGGCATGGTGGGAGCTGTGGGCCTAGGGTTGCCAGGCGGCCATGTTGGTTTCCTGGACATGGCTGGAGCTGTGGGCCTGGGGCTGCCGTGCAGCCATGTTGGTTATCGGGGCATGGTGGGAGCTGTGGGCCTGGGGCTGCCGGGCGGCCATGTTGGTTACCCAGGCATGGTGGGAGCTGTGGGCCCGGGGCTGTCGGGCGGCCATGTTGGTTCCTGGGTCATGGCGGGACATGTGGTCCCGGGGCTCCTGGCCGGCCATGTTTCCCGGGACACGGTTGGAGATTTTGTCCTGGACCTGCCTCCGGCCATGTTGGTTCCCAGGTCAAGGCAGTGGCTTTTGAACCGGGCCTGACGCCAGGCATGTTGGTTCCCGGGGCATGGCGGGAGCTGTGGGGCCGGGGCTGCTAGGCGGCCATGTAGGTTCCCGGGGCATGGCGGGAGCTGTGGGCTCGGGGCTGCCGTCGGCCATGTTGGTTTGCCAGGGTATGGAGGGAGTTTTGGGCCCAGGGCTGCCGGGCGGCCATGTTGGTTTCCGGGGCATGGTGGGAGCTGCGGGCCTGGGGTTGCCGTCGGCCATGTTGGTTATCGGGGCATTTTGGGAGCTGTCGCCCGGTGCTGCCGGGTGGCCGTATTGGTTCCAGGGGCATGGTGTGACCTGTGGGCCCGGGGCTGTCGGGCGACCATGTTGGTTCCTGGGTCATGGCGGGAGCTTTGGTCCCTGGTCTGCCGCCGGACATGTTGGTTCCCCGGGCATGGCGGGAGCTGTGGGACTGGGACTGCCGGACGGCCATGTTTGTTCTCAGGGTATGGTGGGAGTTTTGGGCCCAAAGCTGCTGGGCGGCCATGTTGGTTCCCAGGGCACGCGGGTGCTGTGGGCCCGGGGCTGCCAGGCGGCCATGTTGGTTCCCGGGGCATGGCGGGAGCTTTTGGGTCGGGCCTGCCGCCAGCCATGTTGTTTTGCGGATCATGGCAGGAGCTGTGGGCCCGTGGCTGCTGGGCGGCCATGTTGGTTCCCCGGGCATGGTGAGAACTGTGGGTCCCGGGGTGCTGGGCGGCCATGTTGGTTCATGGGTCATGGAGGGAGCTTTTGGCTCGGGCCTGCCATCAGCCATGTTGCTTCCCGGGCCATGGTGGGAATTTTGGGCCCGGGTCTGCAGCCGCCCATGATGGTTCCCCGGGCATGGCGGGATCTGTGGGCCCGGGGCTGCCGGGCGTCCATGTTGGTTTCCAGGGCATGGCGGGACCTGTGGGCCTGGGTCTGCCAGGCATCCCTGGTTTTCCGGGGACATGGTAAGAGCTGTGGTCCTGGGGCTGCCAGGAAGCCATGTTGGTTCCGGGGGAATGGCGGGAGCTGTGGGACTGGGACTACCGGGCGGCCAATTTGGGACAGGGGGATCGCAGGAGCTGTGGTCCCGGGGCTGCCGTGCAGCCATGTTGGTTCTCAGGGCATGGCAGGAGCTGTCTGTCCGGAGCTGCAGGGCGGCCATTTTGGTTCCCTGTGCATGGCGGGAGCTGTGGGCCCGGGCTGCAGGGCGGCCATGTTGGTTCCTGGGTCATGGCGGGACATGTGGTCCCGGGGCTCCTGGCCGGCCATGTTGTTTCCCGGAACACGGTGGGAGATTTTGTCCTGGACCTGCCTCCGGCCATGTTGGTTCCCAGGTCAAGGCAGTGGCTTTTGAACCGGGCCTGACGCCAGGCATGTTGGTTCCCGGGGCATGGCGGGAGCTGTGGGGCCGGGGCTGCTAGGCGGCCATGTTGGTTCCCGGGGCATGGCGGGAGCTGTGGGCTCGGGGCTGCCGTCGGCCATGTTGGTTTGCCAGGGTATGGAGGGAGTTTTGGGCCCAGGGCTGCCGGGCGGCCATGTTGGTTTCCGGGGCATGGTGGGAGCTGCGGGCCTGGGGTTGCCGTCGGCCATGTTGGTTATCGGGGCATTTTGGGAGCTGTCGCCCGGTGCTGCCGGGTGGCCGTATTGGTTCCAGGGGCATGGTGTGACCTGTGGGCCCGGGGCTGTCGGGCGACCATGTTGGTTCCTGGGTCATGGCGGGAGCTTTGGTCCCTGGTCTGCCGCCGGACATGTTGGTTCCCCGGGCATGGCGGGAGCTGTGGGACTGGGACTGCCGGACGGCCATGTTTGTTCTCAGGGTATGGTGGGAGTTTTGGGCCCAAAGCTGCTGGGCGGCCATGTTGGTTCCCAGGGCACGCGGGTGCTGTGGGCCCGGGGCTGCCAGGCGGCCATGTTGGTTCCCGGGGCATGGCGGGAGCTTTTGGGTCGGGCCTGCCGCCAGCCATGTTGTTTTGCGGATCATGGCAGGAGCTGTGGGCCCGTGGCTGCTGGGCGGCCATGTTGGTTCCCCGGGCATGGTGAGAACTGTGGGTCCCGGGGTGCTGGGCGGCCATGTTGGTTCATGGGTCATGGAGGGAGCTTTTGGCTCGGGCCTGCCATCAGCCATGTTGCTTCCCGGGCCATGGTGGGAATTTTGGGCCCGGGTCTGCAGCCGCCCATGATGGTTCCCCGGGCATGGCGGGATCTGTGGGCCCGGGGCTGCCGGGCGTCCATGTTGGTTTCCAGGGCATGGCGGGACCTGTGGGCCTGGGTCTGCCAGGCATCCCTGGTTTTCCGGGGACATGGTAAGAGCTGTGGTCCTGGGGCTGCCAGGAAGCCATGTTGGTTCCGGGGGAATGGCGGGAGCTGTGGGACTGGGACTACCGGGCGGCCAATTTGGGACAGGGGGATCGCAGGAGCTGTGGTCCCGGGGCTGCCGTGCAGCCATGTTGGTTCTCAGGGCATGGCAGGAGCTGTCTGTCCGGAGCTGCAGGGCGGCCATTTTGGTTCCCTGTGCATGGCGGGAGCTGTGGGCCCGGGCTGCAGGGCGGCCATGTTGGTTCCTGGGTCATGGCGGGACATGTGGTCCCGGGGCTCCTGGCCGGCCATGTTGTTTCCCGGAACACGGTGGGAGATTTTGTCCTGGACCTGCCTCCGGCCATGTTGGTTCCCAGGTCAAGGCGGTGGCTTTTGAACCGGGCCTGACGCCAGGCATGTTGGTTCCCGGGGCATGGCGGGAGCTGTGGGCCCGGGGATGCTGTGCGGCCATGTAGGTTCCCGGGTCATGGCGGGACATGTGGGCGCGGGGCTGCTGAGCGGCCATGTTGTTTCCTGGGGCACGGTGGGAGATTTTGTCCTGGACCTGCCTCCGGAGATAGTGGTTCCCGGGGCATGGCGGGAGCTTTTGGCCCGGGACTGCCGCCAGGCATGTTGGTTCCTGGGGCATGGTGGGAGATTTTGGCCCTGGGATGCTGTGCGGCCATGTTGTTTCCCTGGGCATGGCGGGAGCTGTGGGCCCGGGGCTGCTGGGCGGCCGTGTTGGTTCCCGGGGCATGACGGGAGCTGTGGGCCCGGGTCTGTCACCAGCCATGTTGGTTGCCCGGGCATGGCAGGAGCTGTGGGCCCGGGGCTGATGGGCGGCCATGTTGGTTCCCGAGGCATGGCCGGAGTTGTGGGCTTTGGGCTGCCGTGCGGCCATGTTGGTTCCCGGGTCATGGCGGGAGATGTGGGCGCGGGGCTGCTGAGCGGCCATGTTGTTTCCCGGGGCACGGTGGGAGATTTTGTCCTAGACCTGCCTCCGCAGATAGTGGTTACCGGGGCATGGTGGGAGCTTTTGGCCCGGGACTGCCGCCAGGCATGTTGGTTCCTGGGGCATGGTGGGAGATTTTGGGCCTGGGATGCTGTGCGGCCATGTTGGTTTCAAGGGCATGGCGGGACCTCTGGGCCTGGGTCTGCCAGGCAGCCATGGTTTTACCGGTACATGGTAAGAGCTGTTGGTCCGGGACTGCTGAGCGGCCATGTTGATTCCCAAGCCATGGCGGTAGCTGTGGGCCCGGAACAGTTGCCGGCCGTGTTGGTTCTCGGAGCATGGCAGGAGCTGTGGGGCCAGGGCTGCTGGGCGGCCATGTTGGGACAGGGGCATGGCGGGATCTGTGGGCCAGGTGCTGCCAACAACCATGTTTGTTCTCAGCCTATGGCGGGAGTTTTGCGCCCAGGGCTGCCGGGCGGTCATGTTGGTTCCCAGGGCACGCGGGTGCTGTGGGTCCGGGGCTACCGGGCGGCCATGTTGGTTCCCGGGTCATGGCGGGAGCTGTGGGCCCGGGGCTGCCGTCGGCCATGTTGTTTCCCGGGGCATGGTGAGAGATTTTGGCCCGGGGTACCGGGCGGTCATGTTGGTTCCTGGGTTATGGCGGGACAGGTGGGCCCAGATCTGCTGAGCGGCCATGTTGGTTCCCGGAGCATGGTGGGAGATTTGGTTATTTGGCTCGCGCCGGCCATGTTGTTTCCCGGGGCATGGCGAGAGATTTTGCCCCGGGCCTGACGCCAGCCATGTTGGTTTTCGGGGCATGGCGGGAGCTGTGTGCCTGGGGCTTCCACCGGCCATGTTGGTTACGAGGGCATGGCGGGAGCTGTTGGCCTGGGTCTGCCAGGCAGTCCTAGTTTTCCCGGGAGATGGTAAGAGCTGCAGGCCTGGGGCTACCGGGCGGCCATGTTGGTTCCCAGGACATGGCGGGATCTGTGGGCACGGGGCTGTCGGGCATCCTTGTTCGTTGCTGTGGCATGGTGGGAGCTGTGGGCCAGGTGCTGCCAACGGCCATGATGGTTCCCAGGTTATGGCAGGAATTTTGGGCCCAGGGCTGCTGCGCGGCAGTGTTGGTTCCCGGGGCATGGCGGGACCTGTGTGCCTGGGTCTGCCAGGCAGCCATGGTTTTCCCAGGATATGGTAAGAGCTGTAGGCCCGGGGCTGCCCGGCAGCCATGTTGGTTCCCTGGTGATGGCAGGACATGTGGGCCTGGAGCTGCTGAGCGGCCATGTTGGTTCCCTGGGCATGGTGGGAAATTTGGTCGTGGGGCTGTCGCCGGCCATGTTGGTTCCCAAGGCATGGCGGGATCTTTTGGCCCGGGGCTGACGGCAGCCATGTTGGTTTCCTGGACATGGCTGGAGCTGTGTGCCTGGGGTTGCCGTCGGCCATGTTGGTTATCGGGGCATGGTGGGAGCTGTGGGCCCGGGGCTGTCGGGCGGCCATGTTGGTTCCTGGGTCATGGCGGGACATGTGGTCCCGGGGCTCCTGGCCGGACATGTTGGTTCCCGGGACACGGTGGGAGATTTTGTCCTGGACCTGCCTCCGGCCATGTTGGTTCCCAGGTCAAGGCGGTGGCTTTTGAACCGGGCCTGACGCCAGGCATGTTGGTTCCCGGGGCATGGCGGGAGCTGTGGGCCTGGGTCTGCCTCTGGCCATGTTGGTTCTCCTGGCATGGCGGGAGCTGTGGGCTCCGGGCTGAGGTGCGGCCATGTTGGTTCTCAGGGCATGGCGGGAGCTGTGGGGCCGGGGCTGCTGGGCGGCCATGTTGGTTTTAAGGGCATGGCGGGAGCTGTGGGCTCGGGGCTGCCGTCGGCCATGTTGGTTTCCCAGGGTATGGAGGGAGTTTTGGGCCGAGGGCTGCCGGGTGGCCATGTTGGTTACCAAGGCATGGCGGGAGCTGCGGGTACGTGGCTGCTGTGCGGCCATCTTGGTTCTCAGGGCATGGCGGGAGCTGTGGGCCCGGGGCTGCTGGGCAGCCATGTTGGTTTCCGGGGCATGGTGGGAGCTGCGGGCCTGGGGTTGCCGTCGCCCATGTTGGTTATCGGGGCATGGTGGGAGCTGTGGGCCCAGTGCTGCCGGGCGGCCGTGTTGGTTCCAGGGGCATGGTGTGACCTGTGGGCCCGGGGCTGTCGGGCGACCATGTTGGTTCCTGGGTCATGGCGGGAGCTTTGGTCCCTGGTCTGCCGCCGGCCATGTTGGTTCCCCGGGCATGACGGGAGCTGTGGGACTGGGCCTGCCGGACGGCCATGTTTGTTCTCAGGGTATGGTGGGAGTTTTGGGCCCAAAGCTGCCGGGCGGCCATGTTGGTTCCCAGGGCACGCGGGTGCTGTGGGCCCGGGGCTGCCAGGCGGCCATGTTGGTTCTCGGGGCATGGCGGGAGCTTTTGGGTCGGGCCTGCCGCCAGCCATGTTGTTTTGCGGATCATGGCAGGAGCTGTGGGCCCGTGGCTGCTGGGCGGCCATGTTGGTTCCCGGGGCATGGTGAGAACTGTGGGCCCCGGGGTGCTGGGCGGCCATGTTGGTTCATGGGTCATGGAGGGAGCTTTTGGCTCGGGCCTGCCGTCAGCCATGTTGCTTCCCGGGCCATGGCGGGAGGTTTGGGCTTGGGTCTGCAGCCGCCCATGATGGTTCCCCGTGCATGGCGGGATCTGTGGGCCCGGGGCTGCCGGGCATCCATGTTGGTTTCCAGGGCATGGCGGGACCTGTGGGCCTGGGTCTGCCAGGCATCCCTGGTTTTCCGGGGACATGGTAAGAGCTGTAGTCCAGGGGCGACCAGGAAGCCATGTTGGTTCCCGGGGCATGGCAGGATCTGTGGGCCCAGGTCTGCCGCCAGCAATTTTGGTTTGCAGGGCATGGCGGGACCTGTGGACCTGGGTCTGCCAGGCAGCCATTGTTTTCCCGGGACATGGTAAGATCTGTAGGCCTGGGTCTGCCGGGCGGCCATGCTGATTCTCGGGTCATGGCGGAAGCTGTTGGTCCCATGCTGCAGAGCGGCCATGTTAATTCCCGTGCCATGGCGGGAGCTGTGGGCCCGGGGCTGCTGGGCGGCCATGTTGGTTCCCGGGTCATGGCGGGATATGTGTGCCTGGGGCTGCTGGGCGGCCATGTTGGTTCTAGGGGCATGGCGGAAGCTGTGGGACTGGGGCTGCCGGGCAGCCATGTTGGTTCCCGGGGCATGGCGAGAGCTGTGGGCCCGAGGCTTCTCGGCAGCCATGTTAGTTCCCGGGGCATGGCGGGAGCCGTGCGCCCGGGGCTGCCTTGCGGCCATGGTGGTTCCCGGGGTATGGCAGAAGGTATGAGCTCGGGGCTTCCGGTGGCCATGTTGTTTCCCGGGGCATGGCGGGAGCTGTGGGCCTGGGTCTGCTGGGCGGCCATGTTTGTTCTCGTGTCATGGCGGGAGCTGTGGGCCCGGGGCTGCCGTCGGCTATGTTGGTTCCTGGGGCATGGCGGGAGCTGTGGGCCTGGGTCTGCTGGGCAGCCATGTTGTTTCCCGTGTCATGTTGGGAGCTGTGGGCGCGAGGCTGCTCGGAGGCCATGTTGGTTTCTGGGGAACGGTGGGAGCTGTGGGCCCGGTGCAGCCAGGCGGCCTTGTTCGTTCCCAGGGCATGACGAGAGCTTTGGGCCCAAGGCTGCCGGGCGGCCATGTTGGTTCTCGGGGCATGGCCGGAGTTGTGGGCCTAGGGCTGCCGCTGGCCATGTTGCTTCCCGGGCCATGGCGGAAGCTGTGGTGCCGGGGCTGCTGGGTGGCCATATTGGTTCCCGGGGCATGGAGGGAGCTGTGGGACTGGGACTGCCGGGCGGCCATGTTGGGACAGGGGGCATGGCGGGACCTGTGGGCCAGGTACTGCCAACGGCCATGTTTGTTCCAGGTATGGCGGGAGCCGTGCGCCCAGGGCTGCCTTGCGGCCATGGTGGTTCCCGGGGTATGGCAGGAGCTATGGGCTCGGGGCTTCCGGTGGCCATGTTGGTTCCCAGGGCACGCAGGTGCTGTGGGCCCGGGGCTGCCCGGCGGCCATGTTGGTTCCCGGGGCATTGAGGGACCTGTGGCCTGGGGCTGCCGTTAAGCCATATTGGTTCCCGGTGCATGACGGCAGCCGGGTGGCCAGGTTGGTTCCCGGGGCATGGCGGAAGGTGTGGGCCCGGGGCTGCTGGGCGGCCATGTTGGTTCCCGGGGCATGGCGGGATATGTGGGCCCGCAGCTGCTGAGCAGCCGTGTTGGTTTCCGGCACATGGCGGGAGCTGTGGGCTTGGGTTTGCCTCCGGTCATGTTGGTTCCCTGGGCATGGTGGGAGCTGTGGGCCCGTGGTTGCTGGCCGGCCATGTTGGTTCCCCGGGCATGGCGGGAGCTGTGGGCCTGGATCTGCCAGCAGCCATGGTTTTCCTGGGACATGGTAAGAGCTGTAGGCGTGGGGCTGCCTGGTGGCCATGTTGGTTCCCGGGGCATGGCGGGACCTGTGGGCCTGGGGCTGCCAGGCAGCCATGGTTTTCCCGGGACATTGTAAGATCTGTAGTGCTGGGGCTGCCGGGCGGCCATGTTGGTTCCTGGGTCATGGTGGGAGCTGTGGGCCTGGGGCTTCCTGACGGCCATGTTGGTTCCCTGGGCATTGCGGGAGCTGTGGGCCCGGGGCTGCCGGGCGGACATGTTGGTTCGCCGGGCATGGCGGGAGCTGTGGGCTCGGGGCTGCCACCGGCCACGTTGGTTTCCAGGGCATTGCAGCAACTGTGGGCCTGGGGTCTGCCAGGCAGCCATAGTTTTCCCGGGACATGGTAAGATCTGTAGGCCTGGGGCTGCCGGGCGGCCATGTTGGTTCCCGGGTCATGGCGGGAGCTGTTGGTTAGGAGCTGCTGAGCGGCCATGTTGGTTCCCGAGCCATGGCGGGAGCTGTAGGGCCGCGGCTGCTGGGCGGCCATGTTGGTTCCCGGGGCTTGGTGGGAGCTGTGGTCCCGGGTCTGCCGAGCGGCCATGTTGGTTCTCAGGGCATGGCGGGATCTGTGGGCCCGGGGCTGCTGGGCGGCCATGTTGTTTCCCGGTTCATGGCTGGAGCTGTGGGCCAGGGCTGCCGTCCGCCATGTTGGTTCCCGGGGCATGGCGGGAGCTATGGCCCCGGGGCTGCCAGGCGGCCGTGTTGGTTCCTGGGGCATGGTGGGAGCTGTGGACCCAGAGCTGCTGAGCGGCCTTGTAGTTCCTGGGTCATGGTGGGAGCTGTGGGCCTGGAGATTCTGGGCCGCCATATTGATTCCCGGGGCATGGCGGGAGCTGTGGACCCGAGGCTGTTGGGCGGCCATGTTTGTTCTCCTGTCATGGCGGGAGCTGTGGGCCCGGGGCTGCCATCGGCCATGTTGGTTCCTGGGGCATGGTGGGAGCTGTGGGCCCGGGGTTGTCGGGCAGCCATGTTGGTTCCCGGGTTATGGCGGGACATGTGGGCCCGGAGCTGCTGAACGGCCATGTTGGTTCACGGGGCATGGTGGGAGATATGGTCCTGGGGCTGCCGTCGGCCATGTTGGTTCCTGGGTGTTTGTGGAAGCTGTGGGCCCTGGGCTTCTGTGCGGCCGTGTTCGTTGCTGGGGCATGGAGGGACATGTGGGCCTGGAGCTGCTCAGCGGCCATGTTGGTTCCCGTGGTATGGTGGGAGATTTGCTCGTGGGGATGCCGCCGGCAGTGTTGGTTGCCCGGGAATCATGGGAGATTTTGGCCCGGGCCTGACGCCAGCCATGTTGGTTCCCAAGGCATGGCAGGAGCTGTGGGCCCGGTGCTGCCAGGGCGGCCATGTTGGTTCCCGGGTTATGGCGGGACTTGTGGGCCCGGGGCAGCTGAGCGGTCATGTTGGTTCCCGGGGCATGGTGGGAGATATTGTCCTGGAGCTGCCTACAGCCGTGTTGGTTTCCGGGGCATGGCGGGAGCCGTGGGCCCGGGGATGCTGGTCGGCCATGTTGATTCTCGGTTCATGGCGTGTGTTGTCGGCCTGGGGCTGCCGCTGGCAATACTGGTTCGCAGGGCATGGCGGGAGCTGTGGGCCCCGGGCTGTTGGGCGGCCATGTTGGTTCCCAGGACATGGCAGGAGCTGTAGGCTTAGGGCTGCCGGGCGGCCATGTTGGTTCGTGGGGCATGCAGCGACCTGTGGGCCCGGGGCTGCTTGGTGGCCATGTTGGTTCCCAGGACATGGCGAGAGCTGTGGGCCTGGGGGTGCCATCGGCCATTTTGGTTCCCGGGGCATGGCGGGAGCTGTGGGCCCCGGAGCTGCTGAGCGGCCATTTTGGTTGCCAGGGCATGGTGGGACATCTGATCGTTGGGCTGCTAGCGGCCATGTTGGTTCCCGGGGCATGGCGGGAGCTGTGGACCCGGGGCTGCCACCGGCCATGTTGGTTTCCAGGGCATGGCGGGACCTGTGGGCCTGGGGCTGCCAGGCAGCCCTGGTTTTCCCGGGACATGGTAAGAGCTGTATGCCTGGGGCTGCCGGGCGGCCATGTTGGTTCCCGGGGCATGGCGAGAGCTGTGGTGCCGGGCCTGCTGGGTGGCCATGTTGGTTCCCGGGGCATGGTAAGATCTGCGGGCTCTGGGCTTCCGTGAGGCCATGTTGGTTCTCAGGGCATGGCGGGAGCTGTAGGCCTGGGGCTGCCGGGCAGCCATGTTGGTTCCCGGGTCATGGCGGGAGCTGTTGGTCCGGGGCTGCTGGGCGGCCTTGTTGGTTCCTGGGGCATGGCGGGAGCTGTGCAACTGGGACTGCCGGGCGGCAATGTTGGGACAGGGGGCATGGCGGGAGCTGAGGGCCAGGTGCTGCCAACGGCCATTTTTCTTCCCAGGGTATGGAGGGAGTTTTGGGCCCAGGGCTGCCGGGCGGCCATGTTGGTTCCCGGGGCATGGCGGAAGCTGTGGGCCAGGGGCTGCCGGGCAGAAATGTTGGTTCCTGGGGCATGGCAAGATCTGTAGGCCTAGGGCTGCCGGGCGGCCATGTTTGTTTCCGGGGCATGGTGGGAGCTGTGGGCCTGGAGCTGCTGGGCGGCCATGTTTGTTCCCGGGTCATGGCGGGAGCTGTGGGCTCAAGGCTCCCGAGCGGCCATGTTGGTTCCCTGGGCATGGCGGGAGCTGTGGGCTTGGGTCTGCCGGGCAGCCATGGTTTTCCCGGGACATGGTAAGAGCTGTAGGTGTGGGGCTGCCGAGCAGCCATGGTGGTTCCCCGGGCATGGTGGGAGCTGTGGGCCCGGGACTGCCGGGCGGCCATGTTGGTTCCCCGGGCATGGCGGGACCTGTGGCTCTGGGACTGCCAGGCAGCCATGCTTTTCCCGGGACATGGTAAAAGCTGTGATCCTGGGGCTGCCGGGCGGCCATGTTGATTCTCGGGGCATGGCGGGAGATGTGGGCCCGGGGCTGTCGGGCGACCGTGTTGGTTTCTGGGGCATGGAGGGACATGTGGGCCCGGAGTTGATCAGCAGCCATGTTGGTTCCCGGGGCATAGCGGGAGCTGTGGGTCGGAGATGCTGGGCGGCCATGTTGGTTCCCAAGGCATGGCGGGAGCTGTGGACCCGGGTCTTCCGCCGGCCATGTTGTTTCCCCGGGCATGCCAGGACCTGCAGGCCTGGGTCTGCCAGGCAGCCATGGGTTTCCAGGACATGGTAAGAGCTGTAGGCCTGGGGCTGCCGGGCGGCCATGTTCGTTCCCGGGGCATGGCGGAAGCTGTGGGCCAGGGGCTGACGGGCGGTCATGTTGGTTCCTGGGGCATGGCAAGATGTGTAGGCCTAGGGCTGCCGGGCGGCCATGTTGATTCCTGGGGCATGGCGAGATCTCTAGGCCTAGGGCTGCAGGGCGGCCATGTTTGTTCCGGGGTCATAGTGGGTGCTGTGGGCCTGGGGATGCCGGGCGGCCATGTTAGTTCCCGGAGCATGGCCGGAGTTGTGGGCCTGGAGCTGCCGGGCGGCCATTTTGGTTCCCGGGGCATGGTGGGAGCTGTGGGCCTGGGGCTGCCGGGCAGCCGTGGTTTTCCTGGGACATGGGAAGAGCTGTAGGCCTGGGGCTGCCGGGGGGCAATGTTGATTCCCGGGCCATGGCGGGATCTCTGGGGCTGTTGCTGCTGGGGGGCCATGTTGGTTCCCGGGGCAGGGCGGGAGCTCTGGTCCCGGTGTTCCCGTGCGGCCATGTTGGTTCTCAGGGCATGGCGGGAGCTGTGGGCCCGGGGCTGTCGGGCATCCGTGTTCGTTGCTATGGCATGGTGGGAGCTGTGGGCCAGGTGCTGCCAACGGCCATGATGGTTCCCAGGTTATGGCAGGAATTTTGGGCCCAGGGCTGCTGGGCGGCAATGTTGGTTCCCGGGGCATGGCGGGAGCTGTGGGTCAGGGGCTGCCGGGCGGCCATGGTTTTCCCAGGATATGGTAAGAGCTGTAGGCCCGGGGCTGCCCGGCGGCCATGTTGGTTCCCTGGTGATGGCGGGACATGTGGGCCTGGAGCTGCTGAGCGGCCATGTTGGTTCCCGGGGCATGGTGGGAGATATTGTCCTGGAGCTGCCTACAGCCGTGTTGGTTTCCGGGGCATGGCGGGAGCCGTGGGCCCGGGGATGCTGGTCGGCCATGTTGATTCTCGGTTCATGGCGTGTGTTGTCGGCCTGGGGCTGCTGCTGGCAATACTGGTTCGCAGGGCATAGCGGGAGCTGTGGGCCCCGGGCTGTTGGGCGGCCATGTTGGTTCCCAGGACATGGCAGGAGCTGTAGGCTTAGGGCTGCCGGGCGGCCATGTTGGTTCGTGGGGCATGCAGCGACCTGTGGGCCCGGGGCTGCTTGGTGGCCATGTTGGTTCCCAGGACATGGCAAGAGCTGTGGGCCTGGGGCTGCCATCGGCCATTTTGGTTCCCGGGGCATGGCGGGAGCTGTGGGCCCCGGAGCTGCTGAGCGGCCATTTTGGTTGCCAGGGCATGGTGGGACATCTGATCGTTGGGCTGCTAGCGGCCATGTTGGTTCCCGGGGCATGGAGGGAGCTTTTGGCCCGGGACTGACGCCAGGCATGTTGGTTCCCGGGGCATGGCGGGAGCTGTGGGGCCGGGGCTGCTGGGCGGCCATGTTGGTTTCCAGGGCATGGCGAGAGATTTTGCCCCGGGCCTGACGCCAGCCATGTTGGTTTTCGGGGCATGGCGGGAGCTGTGTGCCTGGGGCTTCCACCGGCCATGTTGGTTACGAGGGCATGGCGGGAGCTGTTGGCCTGGGTCTGCCAGGCAGTCCTAGTTTTCCCGGGAGATGGTAAGAGCTGCAGGCCTGGGGCTACCGGGCGGCCATGTTGGTTCCCAGGACATGGCGGGATCTGTGGGCCCGGGGCTGTCGGGCATCCTTGTTCGTTGCTGTGGCATGGTGGGAGCTGTGGGCCAGGTGCTGCCAACGGCCATGATGGTTCCCAGGTTATGGCAGGAATTTTGGGCCCAGGGCTGCTGCGCGGCAGTGTTGGTTCCCGGGGCATGGCGGGACCTGTGTGCCTGGGTCTGCCAGGCAGCCATGGTTTTCCCAGGATATGGTAAGAGCTGTAGGCCCGGGGCTGCCCGGCAGCCATGTTGGTTCCCTGGTGATGGCAGGACATGTGGGCCTGGAGCTGCTGAGCGGCCATGTTGGTTCCCTGGGCATGGTGGGAAATTTGGTCGTGGGGCTGTCGCCGGCCATGTTGGTTCCCAAGGCATGGCGGGATCTTTTGGCCCGGGGCTGACGGCAGCCATGTTGGTTTCCTGGACATGGCTGGAGCTGTGTGCCTGGGGTTGCCGTCGGCCATGTTGGTTATCGGGGCATGGTGGGAGCTGTGGGCCCGGGGCTGTCGGGCGGCCATGTTGGTTCCTGGGTCATGGCGGGACATGTGGTCCCGGGGCTCCTGGCCGGACATGTTGGTTCCCGGGACACGGTGGGAGATTTTGTCCTGGACCTGCCTCCGGCCATGTTGGTTCCCAGGTCAAGGCAGTGGCTTTTGAACCGAGCCTGACGCCAGGCATGTTGGTTCCCGGGGCATGGCGGGAGCTGTGGGCCTGGGACTGCCTCTGGCCATGTTGGTTCTCCTGGCATGGCGGGACATGTGGGCTCCGGGCTGAGGTGCGGCCATGTTGGTTCTCAGGGCATGGCGGGAGCTGTGGGGCCGGGGCTGCTGGGCGGCCATGTTGGTTTTAAGGGCATGGCGGGAGCTGTGGGCTCGGGGCTGCCGTCGGCCATGTTGGTTTCCCAGGGTATGGAGGGAGTTTTGGGCCGAGGGCTGCCGGGTGGCCATGTTGGTTACCAAGGCATGGCGGGAGCTGCGGGTACGTGGCTGCTGTGCGGCCATCTTGGTTCTCAGGGCATGGCGGGAGCTGTGGGCCCGGGGCTGCTGGGCAGCCATGTTCGTTTCCGGGGCATGGTGGGAGCTGCGGGCCTGGGGTTGCCGTCGCCCATGTTGGTTATCGGGGCATGGTGGGAGCTGTGGGCCCAGTGCTGCCGGGCGGCCGTGTTGGTTCCAGGGGCATGGTGTGACCTGTGGGCCCGGGGCTGTCGGGCGACCATGTTGGTTCCTGGGTCATGGCGGGAGCTTTGGTCCCTGGTCTGCCGCCGGCCATGTTGGTTCCCCGGGCATGACGGGAGCTGTGGGACTGGGCCTGCCGGACGGCCATGTTTGTTCTCAGGGTATGGTGGGAGTTTTGGGCCCAAAGCTGCCGGGCGGCCATGTTGGTTCCCAGGGCACGCGGGTGCTGTGGGCCCGGGGCTGCCAGGCGGCCATGTTGGTTCCCGGGGCATGGCGGGAGCTTTTGGGTCGGGCCTGCCGCCAGCCATGTTGTTTTGCGGATCATGGCAGGAGCTGTGGGCCCGTGGCTGCTGGGCGGCCATGTTGGTTCCCGGGGCATGGTGAGAACTGTGGGCCCCGGGGTGCTGGGCGGCCATGTTGGTTCATGGGTCATGGAGGGAGCTTTTGGCTCGGGCCTGCCGTCAGCCATGTTGCTTCCCGGGCCATGGCGGGAGGTTTGGGCTTGGGTCTGCAGCCGCCCATGATGGTTCCCCGTGCATGGCGGGATCTGTGGGCCCGGGGCTGCCGGGCATCCATGTTGGTTTCCAGGGCATGGCGGGACCTGTGGGCCTGGGTCTGCCAGGCATCCCTGGTTTTCCGGGGACATGGTAAGAGCTGTAGTCCAGGGGCTGCCAGGAAGCCATGTTGGTTCCCGGGGCATGGCAGGATCTGTGGGCCCAGGTCTGCCGCCAGCAATTTTGGTTTGCAGGGCATGGCGGGTCCTGTGGGCCTGGGTCTGCCAGGCAGCCATTGTTTTCCTGGGACATGGTAAGATCTGTAGGCCTGGGTCTGCCGGGCGGCCATGCTGATTCTCGGGTCATGGCGGAAGCTGTTGGTCCCATGCTGCAGAGCGGCCATGTTAATTCCCGTGCCATGGCGGGAGCTGTGGGCCCGGGGCTGCTGGGCGGCCATGTTGGTTCCCGGGTCATGGCGGGATATGTGTGCCTGGGGCTGCTGGGCGGCCATGTTGGTTCTAGGGGCATGGCGGAAGCTGTGGGACTGGGGCTGCCGGGCAGCCATGTTGGTTCCCGGGGCATGGCGAGAGCTGTGGGCCCGAGGCTTCTCGGCAGCCATGTTAGTTCCCGGGGCATGGCGGGAGCCGTGCGCCCGGGGCTGCCTTGCGGCCATGGTGGTTCCCGGGGTATGGCAGAAGGTATGAGCTCGGGGCTTCCGGTGGCCATGTTGTTTCCCGGGGCATGGCGGGAGCTGTGGGCCTGGGTCTGCTGGGCGGCCATGTTTGTTCTCGTGTCATGGCGGGAGCTGTGGGCCCGGGGCTGCCGTCGGCTATGTTGGTTCCTGGGGCATGGCGGGAGCTGTGGGCCTGGGTCTGCTGGGCAGCCATGTTGTTTCCCGTGTCATGTTGGGAGCTGTGGGCGCGAGGCTGCTCGGAGGCCATGTTGGTTTCTGGGGAACGGTGGGAGCTGTGGGCCCGGTGCAGCCAGGCGGCCTTGTTCGTTCCCAGGGCATGACGAGAGCTTTGGGCCCAAGGCTGCCGGGCGGCCATGTTGGTTCTCGGGGCATGGCCGGAGTTGTGGGCCTAGGGCTGCCGCTGGCCATGTTGCTTCCCGGGCCATGGCGGAAGCTGTGGTGCCGGGGCTGCTGGGTGGCCATATTGGTTCCCGGGGCATGGAGGGAGCTGTGGGACTGGGACTGCCGGGCGGCCATGTTGGGACAGGGGGCATGGCGGGACCTGTGGGCCAGGTACTGCCAACGGCCATGTTTGTTCCAGGTATGGCGGGAGCCGTGCGCCCAGGGCTGCCTTGCGGCCATGGTGGTTCCCGGGGTATGGCAGGAGCTATGGGCTCGGGGCTTCCGGTGGCCATGTTGGTTCCCAGGGCACGCAGGTGCTGTGGGCCCGGGGCTGCCCGGCGGCCATGTTGGTTCCCGGGGCATTGAGGGACCTGTGGCCTGGGGCTGCCGTTAAGCCATATTGGTTCCCGGTGCATGACGGCAGCCGGGTGGCCAGGTTGGTTCCCGGGGCATGGCGGAAGGTGTGGGTCCGGGGCTGCTGGGCGGCCATGTTGGTTCCCGGGGCATGGCGGGATATGTGGGCCCGCAGCTGCTGAGCAGCCGTGTTGGTTTCCGGCACATGGCGGGAGCTGTGGGCTTGGGTTTGCCTCCGGTCATGTTGGTTCCCTGGGCATGGTGGGAGCTGTGGGCCCGTGGTTGCTGGCCGGCCATGTTGGTTCCCCGGGCATGGCGGGAGCTGTGGGCCTGGATCTGCCAGCAGCCATGGTTTTCCTGGGACATGGTAAGAGCTGTAGGCGTGGGGCTGCCTGGTGGCCATGTTGGTTCCCGGGGCATGGCGGGACCTGTGGGCCTGGGGCTGCCAGGCAGCCATGGTTTTCCCGGGACATTGTAAGATCTGTAGTGCTGGGGCTGCCAGGCGGCCATGTTGGTTCCTGGGTCATGGTGGGAGCTGTGGGCCTGGGGCTTCCTGACGGCCATGTTGGTTCCCTGGGCATTGCGGGAGCTGTGGGCCCGGGGCTGCCGGGCGGACATGTTGGTTCGCCGGGCATGGCGGGAGCTGTGGGCTCGGGGCTGCCACCGGCCACGTTGGTTTCCAGGGCATTGCAGCAACTGTGGGCCTGGGGTCTGCCAGGCAGCCATAGTTTTCCCGGGACATGGTAAGATCTGTAGGCCTGGGGCTGCCGGGCGGCCATGTTGGTTCCCGGGTCATGGCGGGAGCTGTTGGTTAGGAGCTGCTGAGCGGCCATGTTGGTTCCCGAGCCATGGCGGGAGCTGTAGGGCCGCGGCTGCTGGGCGGCCATGTTGGTTCCCGGGGCTTGGTGGGAGCTGTGGTCCCGGGTCTGCCGAGCGGCCATGTTGGTTCTCAGGGCATGGCGGGATCTGTGGGCCCGGGGCTGCTGGGCGGCCATGTTGTTTCCCGGTTCATGGCTGGAGCTGTGGGCCAGGGCTGCCGTCCGCCATGTTGGTTCCCGGGGCATGGCGGGAGCTATGGCCCCGGGGCTGCCGGGCGGCCGTGTTGGTTCCTGGGGCATGGTGGGAGCTGTGGACCCAGAGCTGCTGAGCGGCCTTGTAGTTCCTGGGTCATGGTGGGAGCTGTGGGCCTGGAGATTCTGGGCCGCCATGTTGGTTCCCGGTGCATGGCGGGAGCTGTTTGTACGGGGCTGCTGCCGGCCATATTGATTCCCGGGGCATGGCGGGAGCTGTGGACCCGAGGCTGTTGGGCGGCCATGTTTGTTCTCCTGTCATGGCGGGAGCTGTGGGCCCGGGGCTGCCATCGGCCATGTTGGTTCCTGGGGCATGGTGGGAGCTGTGGGCCCGGGGTTGTCGGGCAGCCATGTTGGTTCCCGGGTTATGGCGGGACATGTGGGCCCGGAGCTGCTGAACGGCCATGTTGGTTCACGGGGCATGGTGGGAGATATGGTCCTGGGGCTGCCGTCGGCCATGTTGGTTCCTGGGTGTTTGTGGAAGCTGTGGGCCCTGGGCTTCTGTGCGGCCGTGTTCGTTGCTGGGGCATGGAGGGACATGTGGGCCTGGAGCTGCTCAGCGGCCATGTTGGTTCCCGTGGTATGGTGGGAGATTTGCTCGTGGGGATGCCGCCGGCAGTGTTGGTTGCCCGGGAATCATGGGAGATTTTGGCCCGGGCCTGACGCCAGCCATGTTGGTTCCCAAGGCATGGCAGGAGCTGTGGGCCCGGTGCTGCCAGGGCGGCCATGTTGGTTCCCGGGTTATGGCGGGACTTGTGGGCCCGGGGCAGCTGAGCGGTCATGTTGGTTCCCGGGGCATGGTGGGAGATATTGTCCTGGAGCTGCCTACAGCCGTGTTGGTTTCCGGGGCATGGCGGGAGCCGTGGGCCCGGGGATGCTGGTCGGCCATGTTGATTCTCGGTTCATGGCGTGTGTTGTCGGCCTGGGGCTGCCGCTGGCAATACTGGTTCGCAGGGCATGGCGGGAGCTGTGGGCCCCGGGCTGTTGGGCGGCCATGTTGGTTCCCAGGACATGGCAGGAGCTGTAGGCTTAGGGCTGCCGGGCGGCCATGTTGGTTCGTGGGGCATGCAGCGACCTGTGGGCCCGGGGCTGCTTGGTGGCCATGTTGGTTCCCAGGACATGGCGAGAGCTGTGGGCCTGGGGGTGCCATCGGCCATTTTGGTTCCCGGGGCATGGCGGGAGCTGTGGGCCCCGGAGCTGCTGAGCGGCCATTTTGGTTGCCAGGGCATGGTGGGACATCTGATCGTTGGGCTGCTAGCGGCCATGTTGGTTCCCGGGGCATGGCGGGAGCTGTGGACCCGGGGCTGCCACCGGCCATGTTGGTTTCCAGGGCATGGCGGGACCTGTGGGCCTGGGGCTGCCAGGCAGCCCTGGTTTTCCCGGGACATGGTAAGAGCTGTATGCCTGGGGCTGCCGGGCGGCCATGTTGGTTCCCGGGGCATGGCGAGAGCTGTGGTGCCGGGCCTGCTGGGTGGCCATGTTGGTTCCCGGGGCATGGTAAGATCTGCGGGCTCTGGGCTTCCGTGAGGCCATGTTGGTTCTCAGGGCATGGCGGGAGCTGTAGGCCTGGGGCTGCCGGGCAGCCATGTTGGTTCCCGGGTCATGGCGGGAGCTGTTGGTCCGGGGCTGCTGGGCGGCCTTGTTGGTTCCTGGGGCATGGCGGGAGCTGTGCAACTGGGACTGCCGGGCGGCAATGTTGGGACAGGGGGCATGGCGGGAGCTGAGGGCCAGGTGCTGCCAACGGCCATTTTTCTTCCCAGGGTATGGAGGGAGTTTTGGGCCCAGGGCTGCCGGGCGGCCATGTTGGTTCCCGGGGCATGGCGGAAGCTGTGGGCCAGGGGCTGCCGGGCAGAAATGTTGGTTCCTGGGGCATGGCAAGATCTGTAGGCCTAGGGCTGCCGGGCGGCCATGTTTGTTTCCGGGGCATGGCGGGAGCTGTGGGCCTGGAGCTGCTGGGCAGCCATGTTTGTTCCCGGGTCATGGCGGGAGCTGTGGGCTCAAGGCTCCCGAGCGGCCATGTTGGTTCCCTGGGCATGGCGGGAGCTGTGGGCTTGGGTCTGCCGGGCAGCCATGGTTTTCCCGGGACATGGTAAGAGCTGTAGGTGTGGGGCTGCCGAGCAGCCATGGTGGTTCCCCGGGCATGGTGGGAGCTGTGGGCCCGGGACTGCCGGGCGGCCATGTTGGTTCCCCGGGCATGGCGGGACCTGTGGCTCTGGGACTGCCAGGCAGCCATGCTTTTCCCGGGACATGGTAAAAGCTGTGATCCTGGGGCTGCCGGGCGGCCATGTTGATTCTCGGGGCATGGCGGGAGATGTGGGCCCGGGGCTGTCGGGCGACCGTGTTGGTTTCTGGGGCATGGAGGGACATGTGGGCCCGGAGTTGATCAGCAGCCATGTTGGTTCCCGGGGCATAGCGGGAGCTGTGGGTCGGAGATGCTGGGCGGCCATGTTGGTTCCCAAGGCATGGCGGGAGCTGTGGACCCGGGTCTTCCGCCGGCCATGTTGTTTCCCCGGGCATGCCAGGACCTGCAGGCCTGGGTCTGCCAGGCAGCCATGGGTTTCCAGGACATGGTAAGAGCTGTAGGCCTGGGGCTGCCGGGCGGCCATGTTGGTTCCCGGGGCATGGCGGAAGCTGTGGGCCAGGGGCTGACGGGCGGTCATGTTGGTTCCTGGGGCATGGCAAGATGTGTAGGCCTAGGGCTGCCGGGCGGCCATGTTGATTCCTGGGGCATGGCGAGATCTCTAGGCCTAGGGCTGCAGGGCGGCCATGTTTGTTCCGGGGTCATAGTGGGTGCTGTGGGCCTGGGGATGCCGGGCGGCCATGTTAGTTCCCGGAGCATGGCCGGAGTTGTGGGCCTGGAGCTGCCGGGCGGCCATTTTGGTTCCCGGGGCATGGTGGGAGCTGTGGGCCTGGGGCTGCCGGGCAGCCGTGGTTTTCCTGGGACATGGGAAGAGCTGTAGGCCTGGGGCTGCCGGGGGGCAATGTTGATTCCCGGGCCATGGCGGGATCTCTGGGGCTGTTGCTGCTGGGGGGCCATGTTGGTTCCCGGGGCAGGGCGGGAGCTCTGGTCCCGGTGTTCCCGTGCGGCCATGTTGGTTCTCAGGGCATGGCGGGAGCTGTGGGCCCGGGGCTGTCGGGCATCCGTGTTCGTTGCTATGGCATGGTGGGAGCTGTGGGCCAGGTGCTGCCAACGGCCATGATGGTTCCCAGGTTATGGCAGGAATTTTGGGCCCAGGGCTGCTGGGCGGCAATGTTGGTTCCCGGGGCATGGCGGGAGCTGTGGGTCAGGGGCTGCCGGGCGGCCATGGTTTTCCCAGGATATGGTAAGAGCTGTAGGCCCGGGGCTGCCCGGCGGCCATGTTGGTTCCCTGGTGATGGCGGGACATGTGGGCCTGGAGCTGCTGAGCGGCCATGTTGGTTCCCTGGGCATGGTGGGAAATTTGGTCGTGGGGCTGTCGCCGGCCGTGTTGGTTCCCAAGGCATGGCGGGAGCTGTGGGGCCGGGGCTGCTGGTCGGCCATGTTGGTTACCAAGGCATGGCGGGAGCTGTGGGCCCGCGGCTGTCGTGCGGCCATGTTGGTTCTCAGGGCATGGTGGGAGCTGTGGGCCTAGGGTTGCCAGGCGGCCATGTTGGTTTCCTGGACATGGCTGGAGCTGTGGGCCTGGGGCTGCCGTGCAGCCATGTTGGTTATCGGGGCATGGTGGGAGCTGTGGGCCTGGGGCTGCCGGGCGGCCATGTTGGTTACCCAGGCATGGTGGGAGCTGTGGGCCCGGGGCTGTCGGGCGGCCATGTTGGTTCCTGGGTCATGGCGGGACATGTGGTCCCGGGGCTCCTGGCCGGCCATGTTTCCCGGGATACGGTGGGAGATTTTGTCCTGGACCTGCCTCCGGCCATGTTGGTTCCCAGGTCAAGGCAGTGGCTTTTGAACCGGGCCTGACGCCAGGCATGTTGGTTCCCGGGGCATGGCGGGAGCTGTGGGGCCGGGGCTGCTAGGCGGCCATGTTGGTTCCCGGGGCATGGCGGGAGCTGTGGGCTCGGGGCTGCCGTCGGCCATGTTGGTTTGCCAGGGTATGGAGGGAGTTTTGGGCCCAGGGCTGCCGGGCGGCCATGTTGGTTTCCGGGGCATGGTGGGAGCTGCGGGCCTGGGGTTGCCGTCGGCCATGTTGGTTATCGGGGCATTTTGGGAGCTGTCGCCCGGTGCTGCCGGGTGGCCGTATTGGTTCCAGGGGCATGGTGTGACCTGTGGGCCCGGGGCTGTCGGGCGACCATGTTGGTTCCTGGGTCATGGCGGGAGCTTTGGTCCCTGGTCTGCCGCCGGACATGTTGGTTCCCCGGGCATGGCGGGAGCTGTGGGACTGGGACTGCCGGACGGCCATGTTTGTTCTCAGGGTATGGTGGGAGTTTTGGGCCCAAAGCTGCTGGGCGGCCATGTTGGTTCCCAGGGCACGCGGGTGCTGTGGGCCCGGGGCTGCCAGGCGGCCATGTTGGTTCCCGGGGCATGGCGGGAGCTTTTGGGTCGGGCCTGCCGCCAGCCATGTTGTTTTGCGGATCATGGCAGGAGCTGTGGGCCCGTGGCTGCTGGGCGGCCATGTTGGTTCCCCGGGCATGGTGAGAACTGTGGGTCCCGGGGTGCTGGGCGGCCATGTTGGTTCATGGGTCATGGAGGGAGCTTTTGGCTCGGGCCTGCCATCAGCCATGTTGCTTCCCGGGCCATGGTGGGAATTTTGGGCCCGGGTCTGCAGCCGCCCATGATGGTTCCCCGTGCATGGCGGGATCTGTGGGCCCGGGGCTGCCGGGCGTCCATGTTGGTTTCCAGGGCATGGCGGGACCTGTGGGCCTGGGTCTGCCAGGCATCCCTGGTTTTCCGGGGACATGGTAAGAGCTGTGGTCCTGGGGCTGCCAGGAAGCCATGTTGGTTCCGGGGGAATGGCGGGAGCTGTGGGACTGGGACTACCGGGCGGCCAATTTGGGACAGGGGGATCGCAGGAGCTGTGGTCCCGGGGCTGCCGTGCAGCCATGTTGGTTCTCAGGGCATGGCAGGAGCTGTCTGTCCGGAGCTGCAGGGCGGCCATTTTGGTTCCCTGTGCATGGCGGGAGCTGTGGGCCCGGGCTGCAGGGCGGCCATGTTGGTTCCTGGGTCATGGCGGGACATGTGGTCCCGGGGCTCCTGGCCGGCCATGTTGTTTCCCGGAACACGGTGGGAGATTTTGTCCTGGACCTGCCTCCGGCCATGTTGGTTCCCAGGTCAAGGCGGTGGCTTTTGAACCGGGCCTGACGCCAGGCATGTTGGTTCCCGGGGCATGGCGGGAGCTGTGGGCCCGGGGATGCTGTGCGGCCATGTAGGTTCCCGGGTCATGGCGGGACATGTGGGCGCGGGGCTGCTGAGCGGCCATGTTGTTTCCTGGGGCACGGTGGGAGATTTTGTCCTGGACCTGCCTCCGGAGATAGTGGTTCCCGGGGCATGGCGGGAGCTTTTGGCCCGGGACTGCCGCCAGGCATGTTGGTTCCTGGGGCATGGTGGGAGATTTTGGCCCTGGGATGCTGTGCGGCCATGTTGTTTCCCTGGGCATGGCGGGAGCTGTGGGCCCGGGGCTGCTGGGCGGCCGTGTTGGTTCCCGGGGCATGACGGGAGCTGTGGGCCCGGGTCTGTCACCAGCCATGTTGGTTGCCCGGGCATGGCAGGAGCTGTGGGCCCGGGGCTGATGGGCGGCCATGTTGGTTCCCGAGGCATGGCCGGAGTTGTGGGCTTTGGGCTGCCGTGCGGCCATGTTGGTTCCCGGGTCATGGCGGGAGATGTGGGCGCGGGGCTGCTGAGCGGCCATGTTGTTTCCCGGGGCACGGTGGGAGATTTTGTCCTAGACCTGCCTCCGCAGATAGTGGTTACCGGGGCATGGTGGGAGCTTTTGGCCCGGGACTGCCGCCAGGCATGTTGGTTCCTGGGGCATGGTGGGAGGTTTTGGGCCTGGGATGCTGTGCGGCCATGTTGGTTTCAAGGGCATGGCGGGACCTCTGGGCCTGGGTCTGCCAGGCAGCCATGGTTTTACCGGTACATGGTAAGAGCTGTTGGTCCGGGACTGCTGAGCGGCCATGTTGATTCCCAAGCCATGGCGGTAGCTGTGGGCCCGGAACAGTTGCCGGCCGTGTTGGTTCTCGGAGCATGGCAGGAGCTGTGGGGCCAGGGCTGCCGGGCGGCCATGTTGGGACAGGGGCATGGCGGGATCTGTGGGCCAGGTGCTGCCAACAACCATGTTTGTTCTCAGCCTATGGCGGGAGTTTTGCGCCCAGGGCTGCCGGGCGGTCATGTTGGTTCCCAGGGCACGCGGGTGCTGTGGGTCCAGGGCTACCGGGCGGCCATGTTGGTTCCCGGGTCATGGCGGGAGCTGTGGGCCCGGGGCTGCCGTCGGCCATGTTGTTTCCCGGGGCATGGTGAGAGATTTTGGCCCGGGGTACCGGGCGGTCATGTTGGTTCCTGGGTTATGGCGGGACAGGTGGGCCCAGATCTGCTGAGCGGCCATGTTGGTTCCCGGAGCATGGTGGGAGATTTGGTTATTTGGCTCGCGCCGGCCATGTTGTTTCCCGGGGCATGGCGAGAGATTTTGCCCCGGGCCTGACGCCAGCCATGTTGGTTTTCGGGGCATGGCGGGAGCTGTGTGCCTGGGGCTTCCACCGGCCATGTTGGTTACGAGGGCATGGCGGGAGCTGTTGGCCTGGGTCTGCCAGGCAGTCCTAGTTTTCCCGGGAGATGGTAAGAGCTGCAGGCCTGGGGCTACCGGGCGGCCATGTTGGTTCCCAGGACATGGCGGGATCTGTGGGCCCGGGGCTGTCGGGCATCCTTGTTCGTTGCTGTGGCATGGTGGGAGCTGTGGGCCAGGTGCTGCCAACGGCCATGATGGTTCCCAGGTTATGGCAGGAATTTTGGGCCCAGGGCTGCTGCGCGGCAGTGTTGGTTCCCGGGGCATGGCGGGACCTGTGTGCCTGGGTCTGCCAGGCAGCCATGGTTTTCCCAGGATATGGTAAGAGCTGTAGGCCCGGGGCTGCCCGGCAGCCATGTTGGTTCCCTGGTGATGGCAGGACATGTGGGCCTGGAGCTGCTGAGCGGCCATGTTGGTTCCCTGGGCATGGTGGGAAATTTGGTCGCGGGGCTGTTGCCGGCCATGTTGGTTCCCAAGGCATGGCGGGATCTTTTGGCCCGGGGCTGACGGCAGCCATGTTGGTTTCCTGGACATGGCTGGAGCTGTGTGCCTGGGGTTGCCGTCGGCCATGTTGGTTATCGGGGCATGGTGGGAGCTGTGGGCCCGGGGCTGTCGGGCGGCCATGTTGGTTCCTGGGTCATGGCGGGACATGTGGTCCCGGGGCTCCTGGCCGGCCATGTTGGTTCCCGGGACACGGTGGGAGATTTTGTCCTGGACCTGCCTCCGGCCATGTTGGTTCCCAGGTCAAGGCGGTGGCTTTTGAACCGGGCCTGACGCCAGGCATGTTGGTTCCCGGGGCATGGCGGGAGCTGTGGGCCTGGGTCTGCCTCTGGCCATGTTGGTTCTCCTGGCATGGCGGGAGCTGTGGGCTCCGGGCTGAGGTGCGGCCATGTTGGTTCTCAGGGCATGGCGGGAGCTGTGGGGCCGGGGCTGCTGGGCGGCCATGTTGGTTTTAAGGGCATGGCGGGAGCTGTGGGCTCGGGGCTGCCGTCGGCCATGTTGGTTTCCCAGGGTATGGAGGGAGTTTTGGGCCGAGGGCTGCCGGGTGGCCATGTTGGTTACCAAGGCATGGCGGGAGCTGCGGGTACGTGGCTGCTGTGCGGCCATCTTGGTTCTCAGGGCATGGCGGGAGCTGTGGGCCCGGGGCTGCTGGGCAGCCATGTTGGTTTCCGGGGCATGGTGGGAGCTGCGGGCCTGGGGTTGCCGTCGCCCATGTTGGTTATCGGGGCATGGTGGGAGCTGTGGGCCCAGTGCTGCCGGGCGGCCGTGTTGGTTCCAGGGGCATGGTGTGACCTGTGGGCCCGGGGCTGTCGGGCGACCATGTTGGTTCCTGGGTCATGGCGGGAGCTTTGGTCCCTGGTCTGCCGCCGGCCATGTTGGTTCCCCGGGCATGACGGGAGCTGTGGGACTGGGACTGCCGGACGGCCATGTTTGTTCTCAGGGTATGGTGGGAGTTTTGGGCCCAAAGCTGCCGGGCGGCCATGTTGGTTCCCAGGGCACGCGGGTGCTGTGGGCCCGGGGCTGCCAGGCGGCCATGTTGGTTCCCGGGGCATGGCGGGAGCTTTTGGGTCGGGCCTGCCGCCAGCCATGTTGTTTTGCGGATCATGGCAGGAGCTGTGGGCCCGTGGCTGCTGGGCGGCCATGTTGGTTCCCGGGGCATGGTGAGAACTGTGGGCCCCGGGGTGCTGGGCGGCCATGTTGGTTCATGGGTCATGGAGGGAGCTTTTGGCTCGGGCCTGCCGTCAGCCATGTTGCTTCCCGGGCCATGGCGGGAGGTTTGGGCTTGGGTCTGCAGCCGCCCATGATGGTTCCCCGTGCATGGCGGGATCTGTGGGCCCGGGGCTGCCGGGCATCCATGTTGGTTTCCAGGGCATGGCGGGACCTGTGGGCCTGGGTCTGCCAGGCATCCCTGGTTTTCCGGGGACATGGTAAGAGCTGTGGTCCTGGGGCTGCCAGGAAGCCATGTTGGTTCCCGGGGCATGGCAGGATCTGTGGGCCCAGGTCTGCCGCCAGCAATTTTGGTTTGCAGGGCATGGCGGGACCTGTGGGCCTGGGTCTGCCAGGCAGCCATTGTTTTCCCGGGACATGGTAAGATCTGTAGGCCTGGGTCTGCCGGGCGGCCATGCTGATTCTCGGGTCATGGCGGAAGCTGTTGGTCCCATGCTGCAGAGCGGCCATGTTAATTCCCGTGCCATGGCGGGAGCTGTGGGCCCGGGGCTGCTGGGCGGCCATGTTGGTTCCCGGTGCATGGCGGGAGCTGTGGGCCTGGGGCTGCTGGGCGGCCATGTTGGTTCTAGGGGCATGGCGGAAGCTGTGGGACTGGGGCTGCCGGGCAGCCATGTTGGTTCCCGGGGCATGGCGAGAGCTGTGGGCCCGAGGCTTCTCGGCAGCCATGTTAGTTCCCGGGGCATGGCGGGAGCCGTGCGCCCGGGGCTGCCTTGCGGCCATGGTGGTTCCCGGGGTATGGCAGAAGGTATGAGCTCGGGGCTTCCGGTGGCCATGTTGTTTCCCGGGGCATGGCGGGAGCTGTGGGCCTGGGTCTGCTGGGCGGCCATGTTTGTTCTCGTGTCATGGCGGGAGCTGTGGGCCCGGGGCTGCCGTCGGCTATGTTGGTTCCTGGGGCATGGCGGGAGCTGTGGGCCTGGGTCTGCTGGGCAGCCATGTTGTTTCCCGTGTCATGTTGGGAGCTGTGGGCGCGAGGCTGCTCGGAGGCCATGTTGGTTTCTGGGGAACGGTGGGAGCTGTGGGCCCGGTGCAGCCAGGCGGCCTTGTTCGTTCCCAGGGCATGACTAGAGCTTTGGGCCCAAGGCTGCCGGGCGGCCATGTTGGTTCTCGGGGCATGGCCGGAGTTGTGGGCCTAGGGCTGCCGCTGGCCATGTTGCTTCCCGGGCCATGGCGGAAGCTGTGGTGCCGGGGCTGCTGGGTGGCCATATTGGTTCCCGGGGCATGGAGGGAGCTGTGGGACTGGGACTGCCGGGCGGCCATGTTGGGACAGGGGGCATGGCGGGACCTGTGGGCCAGGTACTGCCAACGGCCATGTTTGTTCCAGGTATGGCGGGAGCCGTGCGCCCAGGGCTGCCTTGCGGCCATGGTGGTTCCCGGGGTATGGCAGGAGCTATGGGCTCGGGGCTTCCGGTGGCCATGTTGGTTCCCAGGGCACGCAGGTGCTGTGGGCCCGGGGCTGCCCGGCGGCCATGTTGGTTCCCGGGGCATTGAGGGACCTGTGGCCTGGGGCTGCCGTTAAGCCATATTGGTTCCCGGTGCATGACGGCAGCCGGGTGGCCAGGTTGGTTCCCGGGGCATGGCGGAAGGTGTGGGCCCGGGGCTGCTGGGCGGCCATGTTGGTTCCCGGGGCATGGCGGGATATGTGGGCCCGCAGCTGCTGAGCAGCCGTGTTGGTTTCCGGCACATGGCGGGAGCTGTGGGCTTGGGTTTGCCTCCGGTCATGTTGGTTCCCTGGGCATGGTGGGAGCTGTGGGCCCGTGGTTGCTGGCCGGCCATGTTGGTTCCCCGGGCATGGCGGGAGCTGTGGGCCTGGATCTGCCAGCAGCCATGGTTTTCCTGGGACATGGTAAGAGCTGTAGGCGTGGGGCTGCCTGGTGGCCATGTTGGTTCCCGGGGCATGGCGGGACCTGTGGGCCTGGGGCTGCCAGGCAGCCATGGTTTTCCCGGGACATTGTAAGATCTGTAGTGCTGGGGCTGCCGGGCGGCCATGTTGGTTCCTGGGTCATGGTGGGAGCTGTGGGCCTGGGGCTTCCTGACGGCCATGTTGGTTCCCTGGGCATTGCGGGAGCTGTGGGCCCGGGGCTGCCGGGCGGACATGTTGGTTCGCCGGGCATGGCGGGAGCTGTGGGCTCGGGGCTGCCACCGGCCACGTTGGTTTCCAGGGCATTGCAGCAACTGTGGGCCTGGGGTCTGCCAGGCAGCCATAGTTTTCCCGGGACATGGTAAGATCTGTAGGCCTGGGGCTGCCGGGCGGCCATGTTGGTTCCCGGGTCATGGCGGGAGCTGTTGGTTAGGAGCTGCTGAGCGGCCATGTTGGTTCCCGAGCCATGGCGGGAGCTGTAGGGCCGCGGCTGCTGGGCGGCCATGTTGGTTCCCGGGGCTTGGTGGGAGCTGTGGTCCCGGGTCTGCCGAGCGGCCATGTTGGTTCTCAGGGCATGGCGGGATCTGTGGGCCCGGGGCTGCTGGGCGGCCATGTTGTTTCCCGGTTCATGGCTGGAGCTGTGGGCCAGGGCTGCCGTCCGCCATGTTGGTTCCCGGGGCATGGCGGGAGCTATGGCCCCGGGGCTGCCGGGCGGCCGTGTTGGTTCCTGGGGCATGGTGGGAGCTGTGGACCCAGAGCTGCTGAGCGGCCTTGTAGTTCCTGGGTCATGGTGGGAGCTGTGGGCCTGGAGATTCTGGGCCGCCATGTTGGTTCCCGGTGCATGGCGGGAGCTGTTTGTACGGGGCTGCTGCCGGCCATATTGATTCCCGGGGCATGGCGGGAGCTGTGGACCCGAGGCTGTTGGGCGGCCATGTTTGTTCTCCTGTCATGGCGGGAGCTGTGGGCCCGGGGCTGCCATCGGCCATGTTGGTTCCTGGGGCATGGTGGGAGCTGTGGGCCCGGGGTTGTCGGGCAGCCATGTTGGTTCCCGGGTTATGGCGGGACATGTGGGCCCGGAGCTGCTGAACGGCCATGTTGGTTCACGGGGCATGGTGGGAGATATGGTCCTGGGGCTGCCGTCGGCCATGTTGGTTCCTGGGTGTTTGTGGAAGCTGTGGGCCCTGGGCTTCTGTGCGGCCGTGTTCGTTGCTGGGGCATGGAGGGACATGTGGGCCTGGAGCTGCTCAGCGGCCATGTTGGTTCCCGTGGTATGGTGGGAGATTTGCTCGTGGGGATGCCGCCGGCAGTGTTGGTTGCCCGGGAATCATGGGAGATTTTGGCCCGGGCCTGACGCCAGCCATGTTGGTTCCCAAGGCATGGCAGGAGCTGTGGGCCCGGTGCTGCCAGGGCGGCCATGTTGGTTCCCGGGGCATGGCGGGAGCTGTGGGCCCGGGTCTGCCGCCGGCCATGTTGGTTCCCGGGGCATGGCTGGAGCTGTGGGCGCGGGGCTGCTGAGCGGCCATGTTGATTCCGGGTCCATGGTGGGAGCTGTGGGCCCGGGGCTGCTGGGCGGCCATATTGGGACAGGGGGCATGGCGGGAGCTGTGGGACTGGGACTGCCGGGTGGTCATGTTGGGACAGGGGGCATGGCGGGAGCTGTGGGCCCGGGGCTGCCGTGTGGCCATGTTGGTTCTCAGGGCATGGCGGGAGTTGTGGGCCCGGGGATGCTGGGCGGCCATGTTGGTTCCTGGGGCATGGCGGGAGTTGTGGGCCCGGGGCTGCCGTCGGCCATGTTGGTCCCCGGGACATGGCGGGAGCTGTGGGCCCTGGGCTGCTTGGTGGCCATGTTGGTTCCCCGGGCATGGCGGGAGCTCTGGGCCCGGGGCTGCCAGGGCGGCCATGTTGGTTCCTTGGACATGGCGGGATCTCTGGGCCCAGGGCTGCCGGGCGGCCATGTTGATTTCCGGGCCATGGCGGGAGCTGTGGGGTCGGGGCTACTGGGCGGCCATGTTGGTTCCCAGGGCATGGTGGGAGATTATGTCCTGGACCTGCCTCTCTCCATGTTGGTTCCCCGGGCATGGCGGGAGCTCTGGGCCCGGGGCTGCCAGGGCGGCCATGTTGGTTCCCTGGACATGGCGGGATCTCTGGGCCCAGGGCTTCCGGGCGGCCATGTTGATTTCCGGGCCATGGCGGGAGCTGTGGTCTCGGGGCTGTTGCCGGCCATGTTGGTTCCCAGGGCATGGCGGGAGCTGTGGGCCCACGGCTGCTGGGCGGCCATGTTGGTTCCTGGGGCACGGCGGGAGCTGTAGGCCCGGGGATCCTGGGCAACCATGTTGGTTCCCGGGGCATGACGGGAGCTGTGGTCCCGGGGCTGACGGGCGGCCATGTTCATTCCCGGGGCATGGTGAAAGATTTGGTCGAGGGGCTGCCGCCAGCCATGTTGGTTCCTGGGGCATGGCGGGACCTGTGGGCCTGGGGCTGCCGGGCGGCCATGTTAGTTCCCAGGGCATGGCTGGAGTTTTGGTCATAGGCTGTTGCCGGCCATGTTGTTTCCCTGGGTATGGCAGGAGTTTTTGGCCCAGGGCTGCAGGGCGGCCATGTTGGTTCCCGGAGCATGGCAGAAGCTGTGGGCCCGGGGCTGCTGAGCGGCCATGTTGGTTCCCAGAGCACGATGGGAGATTTTGTCCTGGATCTGCCTCCGGCCAAGTTGGTTCCCGGGGCATGGTGGGAGCTTTTGGCCCGGGCCTGCCGCCAGCCAGGTTGGTTCCCGGGGGATGGTGCAAGCTCTGGGCCCGGGGCTGCCGGGCGGCTGTGTTGGTTGCTGTGGCATGGAGGGACATGAGGGCCCGGAGCTGCTCAGAGGCCATGTTGGTTCCCGGGGCATGGTTGGAGATTTGGTCCTGGGTCTGCTGCCGGCCATGTTGGTTCCCGCGGCATGATGGGAGATTTTGGCCCTTGCCTGACGCCAGACATGTTGGTTCCCGGGGCATGGCGGGAGCTGTGGACCCGGGGCTGCCGGGCGGCCATCTTGGTTCCCCGGGGATGGCGGGAGCTGTGGTCCCGGGGCTGCTACCGGCCATGTTGGTTTCCAGGGCATGGCGAGACCTGTGGGCCTGGGTCTGCCAGGCAGCCATGGTTTTCCAGGGGCATGGTAAGAGCTGTGGGCCTGGGGCTGCCGGGCAGCCATGTTGGTTCCCGGGTCATGGCGGGAGCTGTTGGTTCGGGGCTGCTGGGAGGCCATGTTGGTTCCTGGGGCATGGCGGGAGCTGTGCAACTGGGACTGCCGGGCGGCCATGTTGGGACAGGGGGCATGGCGGGAGCTGAGGGCCAGGTGCTGCCAACGGCCATGTTTCTTCCCAGGGTATGGGGGGAGTTTTGGGCCCAGGGCTGCCGGGCGGCCATGTTGGTTCCCGGGGCATGGCGGAAGCTGTGGGCCAGGGGCAGCCGGGCAGAAATGTTGGTTTTTGGGGCATGGCAAGATCTGTAGGCCTAGGGCTGCCGGGCGGCCATGTTTTTTTCCGGGGCATGGCGGAACCTGTGGGCCTGGGGCTGCCAGGCAGCCGTGGTTTTCCTGGGACATGGGAAGAGTTGTAGGCCTGGGGCTGCCGTGTGGCCATGTTGATTCCCGGGCCATGGCGGGAGCTGTGGGGCTGGGGCTGCTGGGCGGCCATGTTTGTTCCCAGGTCATGGCGGGAGCTGTGGGCTCAAGGCTCCTGAGCGGCCATGTTGGTTCCCGGGGCACGGTGGGAGATTTGGTCCTGGGGCTGCTGGGCGGCCATGTTGGTTCCCCGGGCATGGCGGGAGCTGTGGGCTTGGGTCTGCCGGGCAGCCATGGTTTTCCCGGGACATGGTAAGAGCTGTAGGTGTGGGGATGCTGGGCGGCCATGTTGGTTCCCGGGTCACGGCGGGACCTGTGGACCCGGGGCTGCTGAGCGGCCATGTTGGTTCCCGGGGTACGGTGGGATATTTGGCCCTGGGGCTGCCTCCGGCCATGTTGGTTCCGTGGGCATGGCGGGACCTGTGGGCCTGGGTCTGCCGGGCGGCCATGTTTGTTCCCCAGGCATGGTGGGACCTGTGGGCCTGGGTCTGCCAGTCAGCCATGGTTTTACCGGGAAATGGTAAGAGCTGTAGGCCTGAAGCTGCTGGGCGGCCATGTTGATTCCCGGGGCATGGCGGGACCTGTGGGCCTGGGTCTGCCAGGTAGCCATGCTTTTCCTGGGACATGGTAAGAGCTGTAGGCCTGTGACTGCCGGGCGGCCATGTTTTTTCTCGGGGCATGGCGGGAGCTGTTGGTCCGGGGCTGCCGGGCGGCCATGTTGGTTCGCCGGGCATGGCGGGAGCTGTGGGCTCGGGGCTGCCACCGGCCACGTTGGTTTCCAGGGCATTGCAGCAACTGTGGGCCTGGGGTCTGCCAGGCAGCCATAGTTTTCCCGGGACATGGTAAGATCTGTAGGCCTGGGGCTGCCGGGCGGCCATGTTGGTTCCCGGGTCATGGCGGGAGCTGTTGGTTAGGAGCTGCTGAGTGGCCATGTTGGTTCCCGAGCCATGGCGGGAGCTGTAGGGCCGCGGCTGCTGGGCGGCCATGTTGGTTCCCGGGGCTTGGTGGGAGCTGTGGTCCCGGGTCTGCCGAGCGGCCATGTTGGTTCTCAGGGCATGGCGGGATCTGTGGGCCCGGGGCTGCTGGGCGGCCATGTTGTTTCCCGGTTCATGGCTGGAGCTGTGGGCCAGGGCTGCCGTCCGCCATGTTAGTTCCCGGGGCATGGCGGGAGCTATGGCCCCGGGGCTGCCGGGCGGCCGTGTTGGTTCCTGGGGCATGGTGGGAGCTGTGGACCCAGAGCTGCTGAGCGGCCTTGTAGTTCCCAGGTCATGGTGGGAGCTGTGGGCCTGGAGATTCTGGGCCGCCATGTTGGTTCCCGGTGCATGGCGGGAGCTGTTTGTACGGGGCTGCTGCCGGCCATATTGATTCCCGGGGCATGGCGGGAGCTGTGGACCTGAGGCTGTTGGGCGGCCATGTTTGTTCTCCTGTCATGGCGGGAGCTGTGGGCCCGGGGCTGCCATCGGCCATGTTGGTTCCTGGGGCATGGTGGGAGCTGTGGGCCCGGGGTTGTCGGGCAGCCATGTTGGTTCCCGGGTTATGGCGGGACATGTGGGCCCGGAGCTGCTGAACGGCCATGTTGGTTCACGGGGCATGGTGGGAGATATGGTCCTGGGGCTGCCGTCGGCCATGTTGGTTCCTGGGTGTTTGTGGAAGCTGTGGGCCCTGGGCTTCTGTGCGGCCGTGTTCGTTGCTGGGGCATGGAGGGACATGTGGGCCTGGAGCTGCTCAGCGGCCATGTTGGTTCCCGTGGTATGGTGGGAGATTTGCTCGTGGGGATGCCGCCGGCAGTGTTGGTTGCCCGGGAATCATGGGAGATTTTGGCCCGGGCCTGACGCCAGCCATGTTGGTTCCCAAGGCATGGCAGGAGCTGTGGGCCCGGTGCTGCCAGGGCGGCCATGTTGGTTCCCGGGGCATGGCGGGAGCTGTGGGCCCGGGTCTGCCGCCGGCCATGTTGGTTCCCGGGGCATGGCTGGAGCTGTGGGCGCGGGGCTGCTGAGCGGCCATGTTGATTCCGGGTCCATGGTGGGAGCTGTGGGCCCGGGGCTGCTGGGCGGCCATATTGGGACAGGGGGCATGGCGGGAGCTGTGAGACTGGGACTGCCGGGTGGTCATGTTGGGACAGGGGGCATGGCGGGAGCTGTGGGCCCGGGGCTGCCGTGTGGCCATGTTGGTTCTCAGGGCATGGCGGGAGTTGTGGGCCCGGGGATGCTGGGCGGCCATGTTGGTTCCTGGGGCATGGCGGGAGTTGTGGGCCCGGGGCTGCCGTCGGCCATGTTGGTCCCCGGGACATGGCGGGAGCTGTGGGCCCTGGGCTGCTTGGTGGCCATGTTGGTTCCCCGGGCATGGCGGGAGCTCTGGGCCCGGGGCTGCCAGGGCGGCCATGTTGGTTCCTTGGACATGGCGGGATCTCTGGGCCCAGGGCTGCCGGGCGGCCATGTTGATTTCCGGGCCATGGCGGGAGCTGTGGGGTCGGGGCTACTGGGCGGCCATGTTGGTTCCCAGGGCATGGTGGGAGATTATGTCCTGGACCTGCCTCTCTCCATGTTGGTTCCCCGGGCATGGCGGGAGCTGTGGGCCCGGGGCTGCCAGGGCGGCCATGTTGGTTCCCTGGACATGGCGGGATCTCTGGGCCCAGGGCTTCCGGGCGGCCATGTTGATTTCCGGGCCATGGCGGGAGCTGTGGTCTCGGGGCTGTTGCCGGCCATGTTGGTTCCCAGGGCATGGCGGGAGCTGTGGGCCCACGGCTGCTGGGCGGCCATGTTGGTTCCTGGGGCATGGCGGGAGCTGTGGGCCCGGGGCTGCTGAGCGGCCATGTTGGTTCCCAGAGCACGATGGGAGATTTTGTCCTGGATCTGCCTCCGGCCAAGTTGGTTCCCGGGGCATGGTGGGAGCTTTTGGCCCGGGCCTGCCGCCAGCCAGGTTGGTTCCCGGGGGATGGTGCAAGCTCTGGGCCCGGGGCTGCCGGGCGGCTGTGTTGGTTGCTGTGGCATGGAGGGACATGAGGGCCCGGAGCTGCTCAGAGGCCATGTTGGTTCCCGGGGCATGGTTGGAGATTTGGTCCTGGGTCTGCTGCCGGCCATGTTGGTTCCCGCGGCATGATGGGAGATTTTGGCCCTTGCCTGACGCCAGACATGTTGGTTCCCGGGGCATGGCGGGAGCTGTGGACCCGGGGCTGCCGGGCGGCCATCTTGGTTCCCCGGGGATGGCGGGAGCTGTGGTCCCGGGGCTGCTACCGGCCATGTTGGTTTCCAGGGCATGGCGAGACCTGTGGGCCTGGGTCTGCCAGGCAGCCATGGTTTTCCAGGGGCATGGTAAGAGCTGTGGGCCTGGGGCTGCCGGGCAGCCATGTTGGTTCCCGGGTCATGGCGGGAGCTGTTGGTTCGGGGCTGCTGGGAGGCCATGTTGGTTCCTGGGGCATGGCGGGAGCTGTGCAACTGGGACTGCCGGGCGGCCATGTTGGGACAGGGGGCATGGCGGGAGCTGAGGGCCAGGTGCTGCCAACGGCCATGTTTCTTCCCAGGGTATGGGGGGAGTTTTGGGCCCAGGGCTGCCGGGCGGCCATGTTGGTTCCCGGGGCATGGCGGAAGCTGTGGGCCAGGGGCAGCCGGGCAGAAATGTTGGTTTTTGGGGCATGGCAAGATCTGTAGGCCTAGGGCTGCCGGGCGGCCATGTTTTTTTCCGGGGCATGGCGGAACCTGTGGGCCTGGGGCTGCCAGGCAGCCGTGGTTTTCCTGGGACATGGGAAGAGTTGTAGGCCTGGGGCTGCCGTGTGGCCATGTTGATTCCCGGGCCATGGCGGGAGCTGTGGGGCTGGGGCTGCTGGGCGGCCATGTTTGTTCCCAGGTCATGGCGGGAGCTGTGGGCTCAAGGCTCCTGAGCGGCCATGTTGGTTCCCGGGGCACGGTGGGAGATTTGGTCCTGGGGCTGCTGGGCGGCCATGTTGGTTCCCCGGGCATGGCGGGAGCTGTGGGCTTGGGTCTGCCGGGCAGCCATGGTTTTCCCGGGACATGGTAAGAGCTGTAGGTGTGGGGATGCTGGGCGGCCATGTTGGTTCCCGGGTCACGGCGGGACCTGTGGGCCCGGGGCTGCTGAGCGGCCATGTTGGTTCCCGGGGTACGGTGGGATATTTGGCCCTGGGGCTGCCTCCGGCCATGTTGGTTCCGTGGGCATGGCGGGACCTGTGGGCCTGGGTCTGCCGGGCGGCCATGTTTGTTCCCCAGGCATGGTGGGACCTGTGGGCCTGGGTCTGCCAGTCAGCCATGGTTTTACCGGGAAATGGTAAGAGCTGTAGGCCTGAAGCTGCTGGGCGGCCATGTTGATTCCCGGGGCATGGCGGGACCTGTGGGCCTGGGTCTGCCAGGTAGCCATGCTTTTCCTGGGACATGGTAAGAGCTGTAGGCCTGTGACTGCCGGGCGGCCATTTTTTTTCTCGGGGCATGGCGGGAGCTGTTGGTCCGGGGCTGCCGGGCGGCCATGTTGGTTCCTGGGGCATGGTGGGAGCTGTGGGCCCGGGGCTGCTGGGACGCCATGTTGATTCCCGGGCCATGGAGGGAGCTGTGGGCCCGGGGCTGCTGGGCGGACATGTTGGTTCCCGGGTCATGGCGGGATCTGTGGGACTGGGACTGCCGGGCGGCCATGTTGCGACAGGGGTCATGGCGGGAGCTGTGGGCCAGGTGCTGCTAACAGCCATGTTTGTTCCCAGGGTATGGCGGGAGTTTTGGGCCCAGGGCTGCAGGTCGGACACGTTGGTTCCCAGGGCACGCGGGTGCTGTGGGCCCGAGGCTGCCGGGCGGCCATGTTGGTTCCCGGGCCATGGCGGGAGGTGTGGGGCAGGGGCTGCTGAGCGGCCATGTTGGTTCTTGGGGCATGGTGGGAGATTTGGCCCTGGGGCTGCCGACGGCCATGTTGGTTCCCGGGTCATGGTGGGAGCTTTTGGCCGGGCCTGACGCCAGCCATGTTGGTTCCCGTGGCATGGTACGAGCTGTGGGCCCGGGGCTGCTGGGCGGCCATGTTGTTTCCCGGTTCATGGCTGGAGCTGTGGGCCAGGGCTGCCGTCCGCCATGTTAGTTCCCGGGGCATGGCGGGAGCTATGGCCCCGGGGCTGCCGGGCGGCCGTGTTGGTTCCTGGGGCATGGTGGGAGCTGTGGACCCAGAGCTGCTGAGCGGCCTTGTAGTTCCCAGGTCATGGTGGGAGCTGTGGGCCTGGAGATTCTGGGCCGCCATGTTGGTTCCCGGTGCATGGCGGGAGCTGTTTGTACGGGGCTGCTGCCGGCCATATTGATTCCCGGGGCATGGCGGGAGCTGTGGACCTGAGGCTGTTGGGCGGCCATGTTTGTTCTCCTGTCATGGCGGGAGCTGTGGGCCCGGGGCTGCCATCGGCCATGTTGGTTCCTGGGGCATGGTGGGAGCTGTGGGCCCGGGGTTGTCGGGCAGCCATGTTGGTTCCCGGGTTATGGCGGGACATGTGGGCCCGGAGCTGCTGAACGGCCATGTTGGTTCACGGGGCATGGTGGGAGATATGGTCCTGGGGCTGCCGTCGGCCATGTTGGTTCCTGGGTGTTTGTGGAAGCTGTGGGCCCTGGGCTTCTGTGCGGCCGTGTTCGTTGCTGGGGCATGGAGGGACATGTGGGCCTGGAGCTGCTCAGCGGCCATGTTGGTTCCCGTGGTATGGTGGGAGATTTGCTCGTGGGGATGCCGCCGGCAGTGTTGGTTGCCCGGGAATCATGGGAGATTTTGGCCCGGGCCTGACGCCAGCCATGTTGGTTCCCGGGGCATGGCGGGAGCTGTGGGCCCGGGTCTGCCGCCGGCCATGTTGGTTCCCGGGGCATGGCGGGAGCTGTGGGCCCGGGTCTGCCGCCGGCCATGTTGGTTCCCGGGGCATGGCTGGAGCTGTGGGCGCGGGGCTGCTGAGCGGCCATGTTGATTCCGGGTCCATGGTGGGAGCTGTGGGCCCGGGGCTGCTGGGCGGCCATATTGGGACAGGGGGCATGGCGGGAGCTGTGGGACTGGGACTGCCGGGTGGTCATGTTGGGACAGGGGGCATGGCGGGAGCTGTGGGCCCGGGGCTGCCGTGTGGCCATGTTGGTTCTCAGGGCATGGCGGGAGTTGTGGGCCCGGGGATGCTGGGCGGCCATGTTGGTTCCTGGGGCATGGCGGGAGTTGTGGGCCCGGGGCTGCCGTCGGCCATGTTGGTTCCTGGGACATGGTGGGAGCTGTGGGCCCGGGGTTGTCGGGCAGCCATGTTGGTTCCCGGGTTATGGCGGGACATGTGGGCCCGGAGCTGCTGAACGGCCATGTTGGTTCACGGGGCATGGTGGGAGATATGGTCCTGGGGCTGCCGTCGGCCATGTTGGTTCCTGGGTGTTTGTGGAAGCTGTGGGCCCTGGGCTTCTGTGCGGCCGTGTTCGTTGCTGGGGCATGGAGGGACATGTGGGCCTGGAGCTGCTCAGCGGCCATGTTGGTTCCCGTGGTATGGTGGGAGATTTGCTCGTGGGGATGCCGCCGGCAGTGTTGGTTGCCCGGGAATCATGGGAGATTTTGGCCCGGGCCTGACGCCAGCCATGTTGGTTCCCGGGGCATGGCGGGAGCTGTGGGCCCGGGTCTGCCGCCGGCCATGTTGGTTCCCGGGGCATGGCTGGAGCTGTGGGCGCGGGGCTGCTGAGCGGCCATGTTGATTCCGGGTCCATGGTGGGAGCTGTGGGCCCGGGGCTGCTGGGCGGCCATATTGGGACAGGGGGCATGGCGGGAGCTGTGAGACTGGGACTGCCGGGTGGTCATGTTGGGACAGGGGGCATGGCGGGAGCTGTGGGCCCGGGGCTGCCGTGTGGCCATGTTGGTTCTCAGGGCATGGCGGGAGTTGTGGGCCCGGGGATGCTGGGCGGCCATGTTGGTTCCTGGGGCATGGCGGGAGTTGTGGGCCCGGGGCTGCCGTCGGCCATGTTGGTCCCCGGGACATGGCGGGAGCTGTGGGCCCTGGGCTGCTTGGTGGCCATGTTGGTTCCCCGGGCATGGCGGGAGCTCTGGGCCCGGGGCTGCCAGGGCGGCCATGTTGGTTCCTTGGACATGGCGGGATCTCTGGGCCCAGGGCTGCCGGGCGGCCATGTTGATTTCCGGGCCATGGCGGGAGCTGTGGGGTCGGGGCTACTGGGCGGCCATGTTGGTTCCCAGGGCATGGTGGGAGATTATGTCCTGGACCTGCCTCTCTCCATGTTGGTTCCCCGGGCATGGCGGGAGCTGTGGGCCCGGGGCTGCCAGGGCGGCCATGTTGGTTCCCTGGACATGGCGGGATCTCTGGGCCCAGGGCTTCCGGGCGGCCATGTTGATTTCCGGGCCATGGCGGGAGCTGTGGTCTCGGGGCTGTTGCCGGCCATGTTGGTTCCCAGGGCATGGCGGGAGCTGTGGGCCTACGGCTGCTGGGCGGCCATGTTGGTTCCTGGGGCATGGCGGGAGCTGTGGGCCCGGGGCTGCTGAGCGGCCATGTTGGTTCCCAGAGCACGATGGGAGATTTTGTCCTGGATCTGCCTCCGGCCAAGTTGGTTCCCGGGGCATGGTGGGAGCTTTTGGCCCGGGCCTGCCGCCAGCCAGGTTGGTTCCCGGGGGATGGTGCAAGCTCTGGGCCCGGGGCTGCCGGGCGGCTGTGTTGGTTGCTGTGGCATGGAGGGACATGAGGGCCCGGAGCTGCTCAGAGGCCATGTTGGTTCCCGGGGCATGGTTGGAGATTTGGTCCTGGGTCTGCTGCCGGCCATGTTGGTTCCCGCGGCATGATGGGAGATTTTGGCCCTTGCCTGACGCCAGACATGTTGGTTCCCGGGGCATGGCGGGAGCTGTGGACCCGGGGCTGCCGGGCGGCCATCTTGGTTCCCCGGGGATGGCGGGAGCTGTGGTCCCGGGGCTGCTACCGGCCATGTTGGTTTCCAGGGCATGGCGAGACCTGTGGGCCTGGGTCTGCCAGGCAGCCATGGTTTTCCAGGGGCATGGTAAGAGCTGTGGGCCTGGGGCTGCCGGGCAGCCATGTTGGTTCCCGGGTCATGGCGGGAGCTGTTGGTTCGGGGCTGCTGGGAGGCCATGTTGGTTCCTGGGGCATGGCGGGAGCTGTGCAACTGGGACTGCCGGGCGGCCATGTTGGGACAGGGGGCATGGCGGGAGCTGAGGGCCAGGTGCTGCCAACGGCCATGTTTCTTCCCAGGGTATGGGGGGAGTTTTGGGCCCAGGGCTGCCGGGCGGCCATGTTGGTTCCCGGGGCATGGCGGAAGCTGTGGGCCAGGGGCAGCCGGGCAGAAATGTTGGTTTTTGGGGCATGGCAAGATCTGTAGGCCTAGGGCTGCCGGGCGGCCATGTTTTTTTCCGGGGCATGGCGGAACCTGTGGGCCTGGGGCTGCCAGGCAGCCGTGGTTTTCCTGGGACATGGGAAGAGTTGTAGGCCTGGGGCTGCCGTGTGGCCATGTTGATTCCCGGGCCATGGCGGGAGCTGTGGGGCTGGGGCTGCTGGGCGGCCATGTTTGTTCCCAGGTCATGGCGGGAGCTGTGGGCTCAAGGCTCCTGAGCGGCCATGTTGGTTCCCGGGGCACGGTGGGAGATTTGGTCCTGGGGCTGCTGGGCGGCCATGTTGGTTCCCCGGGCATGGCGGGAGCTGTGGGCTTGGGTCTGCCGGGCAGCCATGGTTTTCCCGGGACATGGTAAGAGCTGTAGGTGTGGGGATGCTGGGCGGCCATGTTGGTTCCCGGGTCACGGCGGGACCTGTGGGCCCGGGGCTGCTGAGCGGCCATGTTGGTTCCCGGGGTACGGTGGGATATTTGGCCCTGGGGCTGCCTCCGGCCATGTTGGTTCCGTGGGCATGGCGGGACCTGTGGGCCTGGGTCTGCCGGGCGGCCATGTTTGTTCCCCAGGCATGGTGGGACCTGTGGGCCTGGGTCTGCCAGTCAGCCATGGTTTTACCGGGAAATGGTAAGAGCTGTAGGCCTGAAGCTGCTGGGCGGCCATGTTGATTCCCGGGGCATGGCGGGACCTGTGGGCCTGGGTCTGCCAGGTAGCCATGCTTTTCCTGGGACATGGTAAGAGCTGTAGGCCTGTGACTGCCGGGCGGCCATTTTTTTTCTCGGGGCATGGCGGGAGCTGTTGGTCCGGGGCTGCCGGGCGGCCATGTTGGTTCCTGGGGCATGGTGGGAGCTGTGGGCCCGGGGCTGCTGGGACGCCATGTTGATTCCCGGGCCATGGAGGGAGCTGTGGGCCCGGGGCTGCTGGGCGGACATGTTGGTTCCCGGGTCATGGCGGGATCTGTGGGACTGGGACTGCCGGGCGGCCATGTTGCGACAGGGGTCATGGCGGGAGCTGTGGGCCAGGTGCTGCTAACAGCCATGTTTGTTCCCAGGGTATGGCGGGAGTTTTGGGCCCAGGGCTGCAGGTCGGACACGTTGGTTCCCAGGGCACGCGGGTGCTGTGGGCCCGAGGCTGCCGGGCGGCCATGTTGGTTCCCGGGCCATGGCGGGAGGTGTGGGGCAGGGGCTGCTGAGCGGCCATGTTGGTTCTTGGGGCATGGTGGGAGATTTGGCCCTGGGGCTGCCGACGGCCATGTTGGTTCCCGGGTCATGGTGGGAGCTTTTGGCCGGGCCTGACGCCAGCCATGTTGGTTCCCGTGGCATGGTACGAGCTGTGGGCCCGGGGATGCTGGGCGGCCATGTTGGTTCCCGGGGCATGGCGGGAGGTGTGGGGCAGGGGCTGCTGAGCGGCCATGTTGGTTCTTGGGGCATGGTGGGAGCTGTCGGCCTGTGGCTGCCGTGCGGCCATGTTGTGTCTCAGGGCATGGCGGGAGCTGTGAGCCCGGGGCTGATTGGCGGCCATGTTGGTTCCCGGGGCATGGCGGGAGCTGTGGGCCCGGGGCTGTCGTGCGGCCATGTTGGTTCCCGGGGCATGGCGGGAACTGTGGGCCCGGTATACAGGGCGGCCATTTTGTTTCCCGGGCCATGGTGGGAGCTGTGGGCCAGGGGCTGCCGTGTGGCCATGTTTGTTCCCAGATCATGGCGGGAGCTGTGGGCCCGGGGCTGCCGCCGGCTATGTTGGTTCCCAGGGCATGGCGAGACTTATGGCCTCGTGGCTGCCGAGCGGCCATGTTGGTTCCCAGGGCATTGCAAGATCCCTGGGCCCATGGCTGCTGGGTGGCCATGTTGGTTCCCGTAGAATGGCAGAAGCTGTGGGCCCGGGCTGCCGGGCGGCCATGTTGGTTCCCAGGGCATGACGGGACCTGTGGGCCTGGGGCTGCCGGACGGCCATGTTGGTTCTCGGGGCATGGTGGGAGTTGTTGGCCCGGGGCTGCCGGATGGCCATGTTGGGACTTAGGGCATGGCGGAAGTTGTGGGCCCGGGGCTGTTGCTGGCCCTGTTGGTTCCTAGGGCACTGGCGGAGCGGTTGTCCTGGGGTGTACGCCGGCTATGTTGATTCCCTGGGCATGACGGGAGCTGTAATCTCGAGGCTGCCGGGCGGCCATGTTGTTTCCCAGGTCATGGCGGGAGCTGTGGACCTGAGGGTGCCGGGCGGCCATGTTGGTTCCCATGGCATGGTGGGAGCTCTGGGTACAGGGCTGCTGCCGGCCATGTTGGTTGCCGAGGGCATGGCGGGAGATGTGGTCCCAGGGCTCCTTGGCGGCTATGTTGGTTCCCGGTGCATGGCGGGAACTTTGGGCCCAGGACTACCGGGCGGCCATGTTGGTTCTGAGGGCATTGCAGGAGCTGTGGGCCCCGGGCTGCCGCTGACCATGTTGGTTCCCAGGGCAAGGCAGGAGCTGTGGGCCTGGGTCTGCCAGGCGGCCATGTTGGTTTCCGGGTCATGGTAAGAGTTGTAGACCTGGGGCTGCCGAGCAGCCATGTTGGTTCCCGGGGCACGGCGTGAGCTGTGGGCCTGGGGCTGTTGCCGGCCGTGTTGGTTCCCGGGTCACGGGGGGAGCTGTCGGCACTGGTCTGCCGGGTGGTCATGTTGGTTCCTGGTGCATGTCGGGAGCTGTGGTCCCGGGTCTGCTGTGCGGCTGTGTTGATTCTTTGGGAATAGCAAGAGCTGTCGGCTCGGGATTGCCGGGCAGCCATTTTGGTTTCTGGGACATGGTAAGAGCTGTAGGCCTGGGGTTGCCGGTCAGCCATTTTGGTTCCCAGGGTATGGCGGGAGCTGTGGGACACGGGCTCCGGAGCGGCCATGTTGATTTCTGGCGCATAGAGGGAGCTGTAGTATAGGGGCTCTTTGGCGGCCATGTTGGTTCCCGGGGCATGGCGGTAGTTATGGACCCGGGGCTGCTGAGCGACCATGTTGGTTCCCGGGGCATGGCGGGAGCTGTGGGCCCGGGGCTGCCACCTGCCGTGTTTGTGCCCGGGTCATGGCGGGAGATGTGGGCCCGGGACTGCCGGGCGGCCATGTTGGTTCCCGGGGCATGGCAGGAGCTGTGGACCTGGGGATGCCGGACGGCCATGTTTGTTCCCGGGGCATGGCGGGAGCTGTGGTCACGGGGGTGCCAGGCGGCCATGTTGGTTCCTGGGTCATGCCGGGAGCTGTGTGCCCGGGCATGCTGCCGGCCATCTTGCTTCCCAAGTTATGGAGCGATCTGTGGGCCTGGGACTGCCCAGCAGCCATGTTAGTTCTTGGGGCATGGTAGGAGCTGTGGGCCTCGGGCTTTCTCCGGCCATGTTGTTTCCCGTAGCATGCCGGGAGCTGTGGCCCTGGGGTTGCTTGGCGGCCATGTTGGTTCCCAGGGCATGGTAGGAGTTGTGGGCCCAGGGCTGCTTGGCGGCCATGTTGTTTCTCGGGGCATGGCGGGAGGTGTGGGTCATGGGCTGCTGGGCGGCCATGTTGGCTCCTGCGGCATGGCGCGAGCTGTGGGCCTGGGGCTGCCGGGCAGCTATGTTGGTTCCCATGGCATGGCGGAAGCTGTGGACCCGGGGCTGCCGCCGGCCATGTTGGTTCCTGGGGTATGCCAGAAGCTGTGAGTCTGGGGCTACTAGGCGCCCATGTTGGTTCCCAGGTCATGCCGAGATTTGTGGGCCCGGGGCTGCTGCCGGCCATGTTTGTTCCCGGGGCATGGTGGGAGCTGTGGGCCCGGTGCTACTTCCGGCCATGTTTGTACTCGGGACATGGCGGGACCTGTTGGCCTGGGGCTGCCGGGCGGCCATGTTGGTTCCTGGGGCGTGCCGGAAATTGTGGGCCCGGGCTGCCGGGCGGCCATGTTGGTTCCCAGGGCATGACGGGACCTGTGGGCCTGGGGCTGCCGGACGGCCATGTTGGTTCTCGGGGCATGGTGGGAGTTGTTGGCCCGGGGCTGCCGGATGGCCATGTTGGGACTTAGGGCATGGCGGAAGTTGTGGGCCCGGGGCTGCAGGGCGGCCATGTTCATTCCTGGGACATAGTAAGAGCTGTAGGCCTGGGTCTGCTGTGCGGCCATGTTGGTTCGGAAGGCACGGTGGGAGCTCTGGTACGGGGCTGCTGCCGGCCATGTTGGTTCCCGGGGCATTGCGGGAGCTGTGAGCCCGGGGCTGCCGGGCGACCATGTTGTTTCCCGGGGCATGGCGGGAGTTGTGGGCCCCGGGCTGTTGCTGGCCCTGTTGGTTCCTAGGGCACTGGCGGAGCTGTTGTCCTGGGGTGTACGCCGGCTATGTTGATTCCCTGGGCATGACGGGAGCTGTAATCTCGAGGCTGCCGGGCGGCCATGTTGTTTCCCAGGTCATGGCGGGAGCTGTGGACCTGAGGGTGCCGGGCGGCCATGTTGGTTCCCATGGCATGGTGGGAGCTCTGGGTACAGGGCTGCTGCCGGCCATGTTGGTTGCCGAGGGCATGGCGGGAGATGTGGTCCCAGGGCTCCTTGGCGGCTATGTTGGTTCCCGGTGCATGGCGGGAACTTTGGGCCCAGGACTACCGGGCGGCCATGTTGGTTCTGAGGGCATTGCAGGAGCTGTGGGCCCCGGGCTGCCGCTGACCATGTTGGTTCCCAGGGCAAGGCAGGAGCTGTGGGCCTGGGTCTGCCAGGCGGCCATGTTGGTTTCCGGGTCATGGTAAGAGTTGTAGACCTGGGGCTGCCGAGCAGCCATGTTGGTTCCCGGGGCACGGCGTGAGCTGTGGGCCTGGGGCTGTTGCCGGCCGTGTTGGTTCCCGGGTCACGGGGGGAGCTGTCGGCACTGGTCTGCCGGGTGGTCATGTTGGTTCCTGGTGCATGTCGGGAGCTGTGGTCCCGGGTCTGCTGTGCGGCTGTGTTGATTCTTTGGGAATAGCAAGAGCTGTCGGCTCGGGATTGCCGGGCAGCCATTTTGGTTTCTGGGACATGGTAAGAGCTGTAGGCCTGGGGTTGCCGGTCAGCCATTTTGGTTCCCAGGGTATGGCGGGAGCTGTGGGACACGGGCTCCGGAGCGGCCATGTTGATTTCTGGCGCATAGAGGGAGCTGTAGTATAGGGGCTCTTTGGCGGCCATGTTGGTTCCCGGGGCATGGCGGTAGTTATGGACCCGGGGCTGCTGAGCGACCATGTTGGTTCCCGGGGCATGGCGGGAGCTGTGGGCCCGGGGCTGCCACCTGCCGTGTTTGTGCCCGGGTCATGGCGGGAGATGTGGGCCCGGGACTGCCGGGCGGCCATGTTGGTTCCCGGGGCATGGCAGGAGCTGTGGACCTGGGGATGCCGGACGGCCATGTTTGTTCCCGGGGCATGGCGGGAGCTGTGGTCACGGGGGTGCCAGGCGGCCATGTTGGTTCCTGGGTCATGCCGGGAGCTGTGGGCCCGGGCATGCTGCCGGCCATCTTGCTTCCCAAGTTATGGAGCGATCTGTGGGCCTGGGACTGCCCAGCAGCCATGTTAGTTCTTGGGGCATGGTAGGAGCTGTGGGCCTCGGGCTTTCTCCGGCCATGTTGTTTCCCGTAGCATGCCGGGAGCTGTGGCCCTGGGGTTGCTTGGCGGCCATGTTGGTTCCCAGGGCATGGTAGGAGTTGTGGGCCCAGGGCTGCTTGGCGGCCATGTTGTTTCTCGGGGCATGGCGGGAGGTGTGGGTCATGGGCTGCTGGGCGGCCATGTTGGCTCCTGCGGCATGGCGCGAGCTGTGGGCCTGGGGCTGCCGGGCAGCTATGTTGGTTCCCATGGCATGGCGGAAGCTGTGGACCCGGGGCTGCCGCCGGCCATGTTGGTTCCTGGGGTATGCCAGAAGCTGTGAGTCTGGGGCTACTAGGCGCCCATGTTGGTTCCCAGGTCATGCCGAGATTTGTGGGCCCGGGGCTGCTGCCGGCCATGTTTGTTCCCGGGGCATGGTGGGAGCTGTGGGCCCGGTGCTACTTCCGGCCATGTTTGTACTCGGGACATGGCGGGACCTGTTGGCCTGGGGCTGCCGGGCGGCCATGTTCATTCCTGGGACATAGTAAGAGCTGTAGGCCTGGGTCTGCTGTGCGGCCATGTTGGTTCGGAAGGCACGGTGGGAGCTCTGGTACGGGGCTGCTGCCGGCCATGTTGGTTCCCGGGGCATTGCGGGAGCTGTGAGCCCGGGGCTGCCGGGCGACCATGTTGTTTCCCGGGGCATGGCGGGAGTTGTGGGCCCCGGGCTGTTGCTGGCCCTGTTGGTTCCTAGGGCACTGGCGGAGCTGTTGTCCTGGGGTGTACGCCGGCTATGTTGATTCCCTGGGCATGACGGGAGCTGTAATCTCGAGGCTGCCGGGCGGCCATGTTGTTTCCCAGGTCATGGCGGGAGCTGTGGACCTGAGGGTGCCGGGCGGCCATGTTGGTTCCCATGGCATGGTGGGAGCTCTGGGTACAGGGCTGCTGCCGGCCATGTTGGTTGCCGAGGGCATGGCGGGAGATGTGGTCCCAGGGCTCCTTGGCGGCTATGTTGGTTCCCGGTGCATGGCGGGAACTTTGGGCCCAGGACTACCGGGCGGCCATGTTGGTTCTGAGGGCATTGCAGGAGCTGTGGGCCCCGGGCTGCCGCTGACCATGTTGGTTCCCAGGGCAAGGCAGGAGCTGTGGGCCTGGGTCTGCCAGGCGGCCATGTTGGTTTCCGGGTCATGGTAAGAGTTGTAGACCTGGGGCTGCCGAGCAGCCATGTTGGTTCCCGGGGCACGGCGTGAGCTGTGGGCCTGGGGCTGTTGCCGGCCGTGTTGGTTCCCGGGTCACGGGGGGAGCTGTCGGCACTGGTCTGCCGGGTGGTCATGTTGGTTCCTGGTGCATGTCGGGAGCTGTGGTCCCGGGTCTGCTGTGCGGCTGTGTTGATTCTTTGGGAATAGCAAGAGCTGTCGGCTCGGGATTGCCGGGCAGCCATTTTGGTTTCTGGGACATGGTAAGAGCTGTAGGCCTGGGGTTGCCGGTCAGCCATTTTGGTTCCCAGGGTATGGCGGGAGCTGTGGGACACGGGCTCCGGAGCGGCCATGTTGATTTCTGGCGCATAGAGGGAGCTGTAGTATAGGGGCTCTTTGGCGGCCATGTTGGTTCCCGGGGCATGGCGGTAGTTATGGACCCGGGGCTGCTGAGCGACCATGTTGGTTCCCGGGGCATGGCGGGAGCTGTGGGCCCGGGGCTGCCACCTGCCGTGTTTGTGCCCGGGTCATGGCGGGAGATGTGGGCCCGGGACTGCCGGGCGGCCATGTTGGTTCCCGGGGCATGGCAGGAGCTGTGGACCTGGGGATGCCGGACGGCCATGTTTGTTCCCGGGGCATGGCGGGAGCTGTGGTCACGGGGGTGCCAGGCGGCCATGTTGGTTCCTGGGTCATGCCGGGAGCTGTGTGCCCGGGCATGCTGCCGGCCATCTTGCTTCCCAAGTTATGGAGCGATCTGTGGGCCTGGGACTGCCCAGCAGCCATGTTAGTTCTTGGGGCATGGTAGGAGCTGTGGGCCTCGGGCTTTCTCCGGCCATGTTGTTTCCCGTAGCATGCCGGGAGCTGTGGCCCTGGGGTTGCTTGGCGGCCATGTTGGTTCCCAGGGCATGGTAGGAGTTGTGGGCCCAGGGCTGCTTGGCGGCCATGTTGTTTCTCGGGGCATGGCGGGAGGTGTGGGTCATGGGCTGCTGGGCGGCCATGTTGGCTCCTGCGGCATGGCGCGAGCTGTGGGCCTGGGGCTGCCGGGCAGCTATGTTGGTTCCCATGGCATGGCGGAAGCTGTGGACCCGGGGCTGCCGCCGGCCATGTTGGTTCCTGGGGTATGCCAGAAGCTGTGAGTCTGGGGCTACTAGGCGCCCATGTTGGTTCCCAGGTCATGCCGAGATTTGTGGGCCCGGGGCTGCTGCCGGCCATGTTTGTTCCCGGGGCATGGTGGGAGCTGTGGGCCCGGTGCTACTTCCGGCCATGTTTGTACTCGGGACATGGCGGGACCTGTTGGCCTGGGGCTGCCGGGCGGCCATGTTGGTTCCTGGGGCATGCCGGAAATTGTGGGCCTGGGGCTGCTGATGGCCATGTTGGTTCCCGAGGCATGGCGGTAGCTGTGGGCCTGGGGCTGCTGGGCGGCCATGTTAGTTCCTAGGTCATGCCGAGAGTTGTTGGCTCGGAGCTGGTGACGGCCATCTTGCTTCCCAAGGCATGGCGGGAGCTGTGGTCCTGGGGCTGCTACTGGCCATGTTGGCTCCCGGGGCATGGCGGGAGCTGTGGGCCCGGGCTGTCGCTGGCCATGTTGGTTCCCGGGATATGAGATCACTTGGGGAAGATGCTTTCTATGAGTCCTTCAAGGACGGGCACAGTTACAGGACTGGGAGCTTCCCACAGCCTGGACGATAAGTGATATTGTGGGTTTGCGGGGACACCCGCCCCCCCCGACTTTTTACTTGTAGAATATTTATGTAGTATGATTGCGCGGCTTTCACATTGTACAGGGTTCTCCCAGAGCCTCGTGGCCTTCCCTCCCCATGAAACTTGCTTAATAAATGCTAATGTAACCTTCCAGCGGGATTTGAGTGAACAATGAGGTGCATGTGCCTGGAAATTGCCCAACTTTTTGTATTAAGATTGGTGTCTGTTCTGCAGTGCTAACGCTGTATCTGTTACTCTGCCCCCCCCCCCCCCCCCCCCCCTTGGGGTCTTTTGCTGACAGAGTGAAGAGTGAAGGGTTCTGAAGCCTGAATCAAAGCTTGTGGTGTTCGGATGGAGGTGAAGCCTCTGGCCCAGTGCTGCAGTGAGTCCGGTGGGTGTTTGACAGCACGGACAAGCCTGCTGGGTTAATCAGCGTGCCGTCAGAGGCCCGCGGGCCCAGGGAGCATTTCTGATGTCACATTTGAGGAGTGACTTTCAGAAGGGAATCTGTTAGCTTGATTAGAGAACGATTGGGTTGTGTTATCAGTAGATCAAAGCTCAGTACTGCCTTCTGTTACAAATCATGGTAAAAATCCTGTACTTAATGGTTAGGTTTTAAATTTCTCAGTATGTTTTGTGGTATTAAATAATGACCCTCTGGAAAAGTTCAGAAACAAAAAAAAGTGGGAGGAAACTAAGAAATACCTTCAGGCATTTGTTCAGAATTTACATCTGTTAAGTTCTATCACTGGAAGTAGAGAGGAGGTAAAAGGGGGGAGGGGGGAAAGACTGTCAAAAAAAAAAACGCAGCACAAAAAAATTACCACCTCCCGCCTCAAAAACGAGATATTGAATTGCTGTGACAGAGCTCTGGTGAAGTTCAGGCGGAGCTGGATGCAGGGAAGGGAGTGAAATTTGTGCACTGAGGACAGGAGAGGAGGAGCGAGCCAGCGTGAACCCTCCCCCCATCTCCCCCGCTGGCCGAGGGAGCGGAGTTTGTTCCTCGGCCGCTCTGCCGCAGCAGCCGGAGGGGGTTTGGCCCCAGGGATGGTGGCTTCCCCCCCCACACCCCCGTACAGGAGGCTGCTCCTGCTGCCGCTTGCGGGGCTCAGCTGCTGCTGACGGCTGTGCCAGTGCTCGCCCCGCCGGCCCATCCCCCCGTTCTCTGTCCCAGCGGCTGTCCCATCGGGTTTCCAGCCCCCGCCTGCCCCCGGTCAAACCCCCGCAGGTGCCTGCGGGGCCGCAGAAGGTCGCCCGTGGGGGGCAGCTGACGGCTCCCCCGCCCTCCCGGTGCTTCCCCCCAGGCCGCGGCTGCTGACCCGCTCCCGGGGAGGGGGGGTGGGGGTGCCTGTGGATCGCCCTCCCCCGCCGCCTGGGTGCGGACACCGCCTCCGCGCCCCGGGGCCGCTGCCGCCCGTCAAGGCCCGGTCCCGGCGGGGGGGCCGAGATGGCAGCGGGGGGGGCCACAGCCTTTCCCGGCACGGGGGCCGTGGGCACCGGGGCCCGCCCGGCCCGTTGCGGTGCGGAGCGGAGTGGCGGGGAGCGCGGCCCCGTTCGCCGGGCGCCCCGGAGCCGGGCGGGCGCGGCGCGGGCGGTGCCGCCACCTGCGGGGGTCCCACGGGCCGGGGTGGGAAGGGCCCCCCAGGGCCGGGCCGTCTCCGCTCGGCCGAGCCGCGGGGCCGCGCTGCCCCCCTCCCCGCGGGCTGCGGGGCTGCGGGAGGGGCCCGCCCAAAACGCCTCGGCGGCGGGGCTGGCTGTGCGGCTCTGCGGGGCGGGCTACGGCCGGGAAAGGTCTTCTCCAGTGCGAGGCTGCGGGGGGGAGCGGCGGAGACGCGGCTGCGGGGAGTGGCCCAGCCCCCCCCGGGCTGCGGGCAGGGCGGGCGCGGGAGGCCCCGGCTGAATCAGTGCGATTCACGTTCGTGTCTGTGTTTCAGCCCTGGAAAGTGCCCCACATCTCTCGTCCTGGACCAAGGGCTTTCGGGGAGGATGGTGCCTTAGGCTGGTCCTCCGTCCCTGGGAGTGACTCTCAGGGCTGGGCTGGTTTCTAGGGCTGCTGAATTCTTGTGCAGAATTCGACCCCTGCACGATTTACTCTTGGTTCCGCAGAGCTCGTAACCAGAGGGAGGCCTGGGTCTCTGCTGGGGGGTAGGTGGGCGCTGAGAGCTCAGCTGTGCCTGTGATGGCTGCTGCTGCGGTTCCTGGGCTCACACATCAATGAAATCTGAACGCGGTCTCTGCTAACAGCTGTTCTCGGTCTGCAGGAAAACCAAATGCTGAGACTGAACTACTGAACCTGAAGCTGCTTTTTCTTCCAGGGAAAATGCTGCGTGAGGTTCAAAGCCTTGTCACTGAGGAGCCAAGGTATAGCCTGGATGTTCTCTCCACCTGGAGAAACCTTCACGGGTGTGAGGGGAAGAAAGACAGCGTCTCTCCAGAAGACCGCTTGCCTCTGCAGAGGAAATCGGCAGAAGAGACAAATCCTGCAGCGAAAAGGCAGCAAACGGAACAGGTGAGAGAGCCCGTGCCTGAGGAGGGTCGAGTGGAAGCTGGAGAGAGGTGTGTGGGACCGGAGAGAAAGAGCCCTCAGGGCTGCCGGGCTGCAAGCCAGGCTTCCTTAGGAGACCCTCCCAGAAGCAGGGGGGAGAAACCTGCTGCGAATGAGCAGCTTGTCTGCAGTTGCAGAGTTTCTCGTGGCTGTCGCGGGGCGATTGCCAGAATACTTCCTTCACAGGTGCGCTCTATGCTAAAGTGTCTGCGTGTTAGAAGGAGGTAGCGAAGGGGAAGAGAGATGTGTAGTTCATTTGTCATTTCAGCTGTGTGTTGTCTGTTTTAGAACAGCAAGCGGATTGAAGCTTTTTCTGCATTTTCTCAGAAAAGCCCTTAACCTGCATTTACCTTAAACAAGTAGAAATCCAAGGGCGGTTGTTAATTTGTGGGCACTGTTACCCTGAATTTGTTTCCAATCGATGCCTGTTATTGTGGACAAGTAAAGGCAAGAGGTTGGGGTGGCCGGGCTCGTGGAGCCTGAGGAGTGATCTGATGGTGGTTTGCAGGTGCTTAAAGGGCCATTGCGAGGACAATGGAGCCGGATTCCTCTCAGTTGTGGCAGACAGTGGAGAAGATGGGGCAAAAGGCAGAATGTGCAGCTTCGCTGTGCTCTGGGTGGGTGTTGGGGAGAACTTGTTCCCCAGGAGGGTGGTGCAGCCCTGGGAGGTGCCCTGGGGGGCAGATGGCATTAGTGGCTGGGAGAGGGTGGTGGCACAGGCACCTCCAGGGGCCCTTTCCATGCAGCACTTTACCCATCTACAGTATCTTTCTACTGTGAGGAAAATAAAAAAAAATCGAAAAGAAACCCTGTGTAGCTGCAATTTATGCAGATTTCTCTTACTGGAAGATAACAGTCACTTAGCGAGATCTTTCTTTCTTTGCTGCTAAAGCTGGTGCCTTGGGAAGGTGGGACGCATCAGCCTGCCAGCAGGAATGTTTGCTTCAGTTTGTGCTGTGCGTTTGAGCTCTGCTGCTCTGAAGGTGTTCAGAGCTTTCTGGATGCCCTAACAGCATTAAAATTGTGAGTTGCAGTTGTGCCTTCACAAGTTTGCTCTTAGGTTCTCTGGGTTACAGCCGCCAGAAATATTTTGTGCGCGATACACAATTCTAAAACGATGACAGCTTTTGTTGTGGCTTGGGCAGGACTTGAACTTCGGCCTCCTGCGCTGGAGCTGAGTGACCGTCGTTTTGTCCTGCCGTGCCTCTGCTCTGCCCCTGGCTCGCTGGCTGTGACCTGGGGTGCCTCTTCTGGTCTTTGTACCAATGTTCTTGTAGGGATGAAAGAGACCCTTTCTCTCCCCAGGTGTCTGTGAGGATGGTGCAGGCAAGGCTGTGATCTGTAGTTTTCTTGACCCCGTTATTTCTGCTGCCTGTGCCTGTTCTCTCCCCTCGCAGGAGATGGGAAGAGCCGCTGGCGCAGCGCTCTCGAAGCAGTGTGGGTGGCGGGCTGAGCTGCGGGACCCCGATCTGGGGGTCGTGGTGGACGGCCTGTGGCTGCTTCCAGGGTTGCCCCTGACATCTTTTGCTGTGTGTTCTGCTCCCTTTGCACGTGGGGCCGTGGCCTCTCCCTGTTTGTCTTTGTGCCGCTGAGTTGAGCTAGAAATGATCTGGTAGCGCTGAGCAGAGCTTTTTGGTAGGCGCTGTGTGCGTGCCGTGCAGAGCCCTCAAACACCAGCCCGGCCAGCGTGGGCCTGCACGAGAGGGGCAGGATCCACACAGGCGCTGTCTTGGGATGCTTACGGACTGCTGGGCTCCGCTGGAAACGGAGATGGCCCGAGCCACTGGGCAGCTGGTTCAGCCTCTGTAGGGGAAGAGAGCGGGCAGCAAGGCCATGTTCTCGAGGAGCTGGACTTGAGAATGCCCATGGTGGGAGAGCCTCCTCCTAGACCCTCTCCCCGACAAGGAGCTTGCTTAAGGAACCCTCCCTGGTGCCAAGCTGTCTGGAGACCTCGGAGAGGACTGGCTGCTCGTGACAAGCTGTTTCTCCATGCCTGTGCTTGGCGTGTGGAGGCTGCTCTCAGCACTGATGCTGAGGCCGCCTGTGAAAGCTCCGAGTTCATCCACTGGCTCCGGTTTTCCCAGGCTCTGCATCAAAGATGGCTTTGTTGAGCCTCAGGTGGGGCTCTTGGTCTTGTCCACGTTTCTGCTCTGAAACCGTTCAGGTGCTGAGGACTGGGACATTTCAAAAGCGTCGTGTTTCTCTGTGGGCTTCCTGGGGAGGGATTGCGGTCATGCAAGACCTGTTGGGGAGCTCAGTCTGCTTTTGGGATGCTCTGAATGGCACAGGAGGACAATTTCTGTGAGGTGCCTGTACTTCTGGAAGGATGACCCACACCTGCCTTCCATCTGAAATATGGCTTGGTGGCACTCATTTTTTGATGGGGGTTTGTTTTGGGGTTTTGTGTGTTTTTTTTGAAAAGGGGGTGTATGTGTGAACAGCTCAGTGCTAGTAGCTAGCATACTGTGAAGAATCCTCTCCTGCTTAGAGAGGCCATCTTGGTGGTGCAGGAGCAGCAGGTAGGAAGGTAGGCCAAAGGGACTGGGGGAGCTGGGGCAAGTGGTGGTGCTGAGTGCTGCAGAGGAAGGCAAAACACCTGTGGGGAGCAGTGCCAGTGTGCGCTGGGGGAAAATTCCTTCCTGAGCCCAGAGCTGGCGCTGGGCTCTTCCCTGAGCACGGGAACAAGAGCTGGCTCCTGGTGCCACAGGCTGGTCACACCTGCCAGGAGATGCCCCAGGCCTCTTGTCCGTCGAGCTGGAGCCATCTGAGAGGCTTGTGAGAGTGGGCAGCTGCCCCTGGGCTGGTGGAGCTTGGGGGCAGGAATGCTTGCGGCGCCTGGCCGGACACCAGTGGGTGCTCCCAAGTGCGGGGATCATTTGCAAGATGTCTGCATGGGATTTCTTACGGCTGCTGGCCCTGGCTGTGCAGGGGTGGAGGCCGGAGAGCTCTGCAGTGCTCCTCAAGTGCTCCTGCAGAAGGCATTGCCTTGGTCAGAGAGCTTGTGGCCAGAGCCTGAGGGGAGATGCCGCTTCCCAACGCCGCCTTTGTCTTGGCTGGCCCCAGGGTTTGGAGGTTTGCCTGGGAAATGGGCAATAAGGAGAGATGAAGTTTCCCTGCACTTGGTGTCCCGGTGCGGTGATTTTGTTAATTATTTCTTTTCTTTCCCCCTTGCTGGTCTTGTGGCTGCCCAAGCTGCATCCAGACAAGAGGAGCAGGGTCCCTACCTGACCTGCAGGTGACTCCCTGGCCATTTTGGTGTGATTTGGGGTTATTTTGCTGCTGCAGTGAGGCAAAGCTGGGCTCTGTAGCTGAGCACAGTGTGACCCGAGGAAGGGCTTGATTGTCCTGCGACTTTGCAGGGCTTTGCAGCGAGCCCAGTCCTGGCTGGAGGGGACACTGGTTGTGGTCAAGACGAAGGTGTTGGAGCCCTTGTTGTCCTGTGTGTCTGTCCCCTCACTGGCCCCCAAGGTCTGTCCTTTTGCCGGGGGCTCTGTGCTGCCTGGAATGTTTACCTGGGGTTTTTTTACCTGGTGTGCAGCACACCAATGTGTCACCAAAAATCCGGGAGTAAAACCTCGTACCACCAGCGCAGTGTTAAGAGGCAGGCGTTCTTTATTGCAGCGCTGGTGCACAGGGAATAGTTCCACCGAATGTGCATACCTCATACCTTTTCCATGCGGTTTATATAGATCACAAATATACATGTTCATTTTATCCAGGCATGCTCATGATTATTCTCTTTGGTGACTGGTACAGATTTGCTCGCTTCACGTGTAAATGATTGGGCTCAGTCGTCCTCTTCTGTTGTTCTCTCCTGAGTAGGTGGTGTCGCTGGGGTCGGTGGTCAGGGGGTCGGTGGTTGCGATCTCCCGCTGTCGGCATTACCTTTTGGCTATGCGTGCTCTATCTCTGATAAAGATTAGAATCTACAATAATTTAATTATCCACTATTCAGTATATGATGGTGGGAGCGTTGTGACTGAATCACTTAAATTTTGTCTTTTAGCTGCTGCTTGAATGATCGTCCGATTGCAGGTGGTTTTGCTAGTGAATTCCTTTTTTAAACAGTAGTAAATGAGTAATATCACCAAGAATACTGTTAATAAAAGTAGCTCAGTACCAAGTAAGGACTTTATTTGGGAACTCAGATTTCATCCCAGTCCATTGAAAATTTTGTCAAGCTGTTTTATTTTCCAGAGCTCTTGTTGGGATGTATATCAATTGTTCTGCTTTTGTTGACAGCGGATTCTCACTCTCCGACTTCACTCCTAATACTCCACACAATGCTCCCATCATCATCAGTCTCCAGATTAGAATCCATTCCCCTCATATTTTACAATGATAGCCACCCCTTGTATACATATTTTAAAATTAATTTTGCAGTCTCTGGATCTCTAGTGATACTTTTCCACGAAGGGGCCGCCTTCTCTCAAGTGTGGTGTATCCACGGTTCCACGCCTTCCGCTGTGACTGCAGTGGACATTGTTAATGGCACCTGGAAGGGTCTTTTCCACTTCTCCTGCAGTGGTTCAGAGTTCCAAGTTCTGACAGATACGAGATCACCTGGCTAGAACAGTTTGGGTTGGAAGGGACCTTTAGAGGCCATCTTATCCAAACCCCCTGCAATGAGCGGGGCCATCTTCAACTAGATCAGGTTGCTCAGAGCCCCATCCAACCTGACCTTGAATGTTTCCAGGGATGGGGCATCTACCACCTCTCTGGGCAACCTGTGCCAGTGTTTCACCACCCTCATTGCAAAAAATTGCTTCCTTATATCTAGCCTGTACTCCTCTCTTTTAGTATAAAACCACTGCCCTTTGCCCTGTCGCTACAGGCCCTACTAAAAAGTCCGTCCCAATCTTTCTTATAAGCCCCCTTTAAGTATCAAAAGGTGTGAGAGACTGAAAGGGTTAATGTGTCTTCTCTTTTCTTCTCTTGCCTTTCGCCTCCCTCTGATAGACATTTCTGATAAGAACCCACCTTGCCAACATTTTCTGTGTTTTCTAAGTTACCTCTGTTATAAATAAAACGCTTAACTGATCGTTCAGCATGGTTTCACCTTAATTTAGCCCAAGGGGATTCATAGAACCTGAGTCTCTTTTCCCTCCCCATAGGCAGGATGCAATATTTTAAATTGGCATCATGGACAGGATCCCCTTGTTGGTGCTAAAGCGATCATTTGAGATCGGCCTTTTGCTGCAGCCCCTCTCTGAGAGGAGTCATACGGGAGACAGGCCTCTGAGGACTGGTAGGGGAGCTGATCTCCACCATTGCAGGACTCAGCATGGCCTCCCTGGGAGGTCGCATTGTAGATTGTGTCCCTCTCCTGGAGAGGTTACAGGGCTGTAACGCCCGACCTGCTATAACTTGGGCCCATAATAATGGGTACGATCTGCAAGCTGTAGCGGACAGAATCTCCACCTTAGCTAAAGAATGGAGGTTGAAGCTTGGAAAAGGGAAAGCATTGGTTTGTGCAGTTTTGGGAGCTGCCTTGGTGACAGCACGAAGGGATAAGTACATGACCCAACAAACAGGAGGGGAAACAATAAAGTCCCTCCAAGGCTGGGTGGGGGCTTTGCAGAAGCACTTAGAGAATGGAGCAAAAAGCATCTCTGATCAGCTTGCTGCCGAGCGGACAACTAACCAAAGGCTAAAAACCAAACAAAGGCTAAACACTGCCTTAACGGAGGCTTTGGAGTGGGAAAAGATATTCAGGGAACAATTAGATGAAGCCCATCCTAAATCGGGGTAGACAATAGAGATATAAATTTTGACCGAGAAAAGGAGTCAGGACTGCAATACCCTCTTAAAGACATAGAACATGTAAAAGAAATGCATGCTCCTGGAAAGGAGGAAGCCAGCATGTGACCTCTAAGACCGAGACTGTAGATGGAGGTCTGGGAGGTCCTCCAGAGAGGACACGGGAGGAGGTGGCACATGAGAACCCCAACGGCATAGTTGCCGATGGGAACCAGGTTCAGGTCACAGATGTTTTTGGTAGCAAAGGCTATTATGATATTCTGGGGCTTGTTTTGCTTCAAGGGCATGCCTGGGTGGACTGGAGGGGGCGAGTGAGCATTCGGTTTCCCTTCAGATTACCCCTTCAGAAATTGTTATTATTAAACTTTACCCCCTTCCCTTCGCCACTGCCATGCCTAACAGCCGTACCGATTGCGACCACACAGGAACAAGCCCTCCAGATTTTAGCAACTATTAACATGAAAGATAGGGGTTTTATGGTTCCCTTGCAGGAAGCAGAGACCACTTTGCTTTTACCTGGGAAGGCGTGCAGCTTATTTTACAGGTCTCCCCCAGGGACACTGCCATTCACCCACCATTGTAATTCAGTCAGATAACGGTAGCTGCTTTGCTGCCAGGGTGGTTCGGGAGTGGGTAAAAGGCGAGAGAGCACACAACAGATATTTCACACAATCAGGTTGCTGGAATGTGTTATCAAACCCCAAAATACTGAAAGGCCAGTGTGGCTCTTGGATGCTGTAATGAAAGTTAACAGCCGCTGGTGGGTAAATGGATGTCCTAGGCTCACTGCTTTTTACCCCAAACCCCCTTCCTTCTGCCAGGGAAAAGGGAAATAAAGGATCCTGTAAAACCCCCCCACTATCCAGGTCAACCTGTTCTAATGGACCTACCAACAGTGGGGAAGGGGGAAGGGGAAAGGGAAAGGGAAAGGGAAAGGGAAAGGGAAAGGGAAAGGGAAAGGGAAAGGGAAAAAAAACCGCTCCACTTAACCTATATACCTGGATAGCCACTGATGCTCACAGAAAAGATCACCGGATCAACACCAGATGGACTGTGCCATCCTTCTAAACTTGTTTTGTTTCTTGTTCTGTGTATTTGCAGGTCCTTGCAGAAACCTTTGTGAACCCTATGTTTGTATTACTACCCTTAGTAATTGTTTGCATCGTGTGTCCGGTTTTCGTTATTGTTTTTGTGTGTTACAGCAGAGCACAATGCTTTGGAAAACCCTTTGCTCTCCTTTGGGGGGAGAGGAAATGAATGCCCGAACTAATTCAAGGCTTGGTGCGCATCTGGAACCACACTGACCAAGGAGTTTGTGTTCAAATTCCCACATCTTCAGGAGAAGCTATCAGCTTTTCTATCATTAATCTGAATTTCACCAAGTTACAGTCACTAAAACTGTACTGCTGTCTGTACTTGGGGCAGAGTGAACGCTCCACTTGAGAGTCGATTTGGTGTCACGCTCGCGCAGGATTCATTTTACCACATTCGCCCAGCGGATTTGGCCAAGCTTTGGTGCAGATGGAACGTGAGTGACCTGGCAACTCCCCTCCTGGAAACTCCATTTGAATCACCAGTATCCCCCTGTCCAGAAGATTCACACTGTGATAATCCTAGCCCGTGATCATGCACCGAAATCCCCCTTTGGCCTCCGCCTCCTGTAACACCCCTGTACGGTTCAATGGTCTCCACTATGGTGCATACAAATTCCCGATCGCCCAGGCCAAAGACAGGATAAAAGCAAGAAAACCAGATACGAATGGGCCAGGTCTGTGACGGACATGTCAAACCTTCTTGTCCCATTGATGAGAAAAACGTTGATGTTATAAAAAATATTTACCCCATATGTAACCCTTAAAGGACGTCAGTTTGTCTTAGAAAATTTAACCTGGCAAGTACATGTCCTGAGCAACCTGACCCATTATGCTTTTGGGGAAGTGAATGTGCAAATTCAACAGGTCAGCTCTGCAAAACAGGCTGACTTTGGATATGTTGTTGTTGAGCGAGCCGGGTGTGTATGCAATGCTGAATCTTACAGATGGAGAATGATGTCTCACCATACACAACGCAGCTACCTCTCTGGAAGAAACACGGCAGAAGATGAAAGAAGTATCGGAGCAGGCTGAAGAACTTTCTCATGCGATGCAGCTAAAGGACTGGTTCAACAGTTGGAACCCTAAATCTTGGCTTGCCTCTCTCCTGAGCTCACTGGGATTTACAGGTTGGGGCGTACGGCTTTTGAATATGGTTATACCACTAGGATGTGGATTCTTATTTTTGATGATTGGCCCTACCACTGTAAAATGTACGATTTCACAAACATTGTCCTCTCTCTATCCTCTATCTGTTATGTGAAAATCACCACCCAGGATGAAGATTATATAGAGAATGTTTGTGTCATGCGGTGGTGTGAGAGACTGAAAGGGTTAATGTGTGTTAATGCCTCAAACATTGTGGTCAAACAGCCGCCTCAGCCCCGGGGCAGCCCTTCAAATGGCTGTCCTGAGCGAGACAGGACAGAGCCCACCTGCAGCGGGGGTCTGCCCAGCGAAAGCGGGCTGTGAACAAGGAGCTGGGTAACACGGGACGGGGAGGGCGGGTCAGAGGATACACAGCTCCGCGTTCTGGTGTGCCGTACCCAAATATGGCCAGAGGTCACGTAAAGTTCATTTGCAGAAAGGGCTTGAGATGACCTGAGAGACCCTCGCGACCCCTTCTCCCCCACTGGCCTGCGCAGAAGATCACGAACTTTCTAGAACAAGTACCACGTAAGACCCCAAGAGACGTGACTGAAGGCGGAGGCTGAGTGACAAAAGACAAACCTGCAAACAGCCGGGCGCGGGCCTGAGAATTGCCACACCTGTCCTCATCATCATCGTGGGATCCTAGGGTGGTGAGACTTTTTTTTCCCCTCCCTCCCTCTTTCTTTCTTCTTTTTTTTTTCTTCTCCCTCTTAGGTATTTCTGATAAGAACCCACCTTGCCAATGTTTCCTGTGTTTTCCAAGTTACCTCTGTTATAAATAAAATGCTTAATCGATTGTTTGGTGTCATTGCACCTTAATTTAGCCCGAGGGGATTCACAGAACCTGAGCGGCTTCTCCCTCCCCATAGGCAGGACGCAAGAAAAGGTCAGTGAAGACCGAGGCAAAAAAGTTGTTGGGTACCTCAGCCTTCTCCTCATCTGCTGTTACCAGTTTGCCAGTTGTGTTCATCAGGCGGGGACGCTTTCTTTGGCCTTCCTTTTGTGGCTGACGTACCTGTAGAAGCCCTTCTTATTATCTGTTGCGTCCCTTGCCAAGTTCAGCTCCAGCTGCGCCTTGGGCCTCCTGACTCCGTACCTACACAACCGGGCAGCATCTCCATACTCTTCCCAGGATATGTGTCCCTGCTTCCACTGCCAGGGCAGTTCCCTTTAGTCTGACCAGACGGTCTCGGCTCAGCCATGACGGTCTCTTCCCTTCCTTGCCTGACTTCTTACACCTGGGGACTGAGAGCTCCTGCACTCTAAGGAAAGCATCCTTAAAGATCTGCCAGCTCTGTTCTGCCCCCGTGTCCCTGAGGGCAGTCTCCCAGGGGGTCCTACTGACTCAGAATCACAGAATCACAGAATCACAGAATGTTCGGGGTTGGAAGGGACCTTTGTGGGTCATCTAGTCCAACCCTCCTGCCGAAGCAGGGTCACCTACAGTAGGCTGCAGAGGACCCTGTCCAGGCGGGTCTTGAATATCTCCAGAGAAGGAGACTCCACAGCCTCCCTGGGCAGCCTGTTCCAGTGCTCCGTCACCCTCAGAGTGAAGAAGTTCTTCCTCATATTCAGACGGAACTTCCTGTGCTTCAGTTTGTGCCCATTGCCCCTTGTCCTGACTCACTCCTTGAGCAGCTGGAAGTTGGCTTTCCTAAAATTCAGGGCCCTGACTTTACTCTTCGCCTGACCCTTACTCCTCAGGACTGCAAACTCCACCATTGCAAGGTCACTGCAGCCCAGGCTACCTCCAATCTTGACATCACCAATAAGCTCAGTTGCATTGGTGACCGTCAGGTCTGGTACCACATCCCCTCTGGTAGGGCTGCCTATTACCTGGCTGAAGAAGTTCTCCTCATGGATCTCCATCAGTCTCCTGGGTTGCCCACAGCTCGCCATGCTGCTTTTCCAGCAGATCTTGGGGTGGTTGAAGTCCCCCAGAGAGCCTGTGAGCGCGAAGCCTCCTGGAGCTGGAAGAAGAAGGCTTTGTCAGTAGGCTCCCCTTGACCGGGCGGCCTGTAGTAGACACCACCCACAAGGTTACCTTTGTTGCCTTTGGTCTCTAATTCTTACGCTTAAGCTTGCAACCTGCTCGTGGCCATTCTCCAGAGACACCTCTTCACACTCTATCCATGTCTCGACATAGAGGGCAACCCCTCCCCCCCTCCTTCCTCGCCTGTCCCTTCTGAACAGCCTGCAGCCATCGACAGCCACACGCCAGTCATGGGATTCATCCCACCGAGTTTCAGTACTGGTGCACGGTGGCTTCCAACTCCTCCTGTTTGTCGCCCACGCTGTGTGCATTGGTGTAGAGGCGCTTCAGCTGAGCTGTTGGCTGTGTGACCTTCTCAGAAGAACAGCCCTTAATTCCTCTGAGGCATTTCACTGGAGTTTCCCTGGTGGCCCCTGTTACCTCAGGAGCCTCTGGCTCATCTCCGCAACATCTCAGGTGTGCTGCAGTGTACCCAGCACGTCTCAGAGCAACAGGCTGAGGGCCCTCGCTAGCACCCCGTCCCTCCGACCCTGGCGTGTCATCCCACAGCCTGTCACGGGCAAGCCTGGTACCAGGCTCCTGGTGCCTGAGGGTGTACGTTTTGGTGCATTGGTGCAAGCACGAGTTAAGCTTTGCAATTCTGCCATAACGTACATTCGGTGTTGGTACACTTAGGGAACCCGCAGGAGTTGTACTGCTGGCGATGCGGATTTGTTGGCACTGAACTCGGATATCGGAGATCTCGGACACGGCTCGTGAACATCCCGTTCGGTAGCGTCAAACCGGCAACTGAGTGTGAATGAGTGTGAATGCGAGTTAGCTGGTGAGCGAATGCGTGACCGAAAGGCCTTACGGCTGGAAAGTGGGGGTGGGAAAAACAAACAAAGAAAACAACACCAAACTCGAAAAGCTGTGCATTTCACCGTGAACCTCGTTTTCTTATAAATTGTTTTTTTTCTGCAACTAGAATATTAATTGTGACATTTGTGGAAGGTGGTCAGAGCAGCACAGAAGGGGATGACAGGTTAAAGTTGTTAAAATAATCTGTGGAAAGACAACAGAAGTACAGAATCAGTAAAGTGGGTGGACAGCAAGGCAGCGGTATTTTAAAGAAAACCCCTTAGGGTGTATCCTAGCACATTGGAAAGATCGTAGGACTGTGTGTGAAACCTCTGTGTGAATGACAAATAAATAAGTACGAAGCAAGTGTGGAGTTCTGCTCTCCCATGAGAGAAGCAGCTGGAGACGAATGAAGCAGGACAAAAAAAAGGAAAAAAAAAAAAACCACAGAAAAAAAAATAAAAGCAGGGGGAAAAAAAAACAGAACAAGAAAACCCACGTACGTTTGATATGTTCTGCATTCATTATTTACGGGTTTTGACTTAGGACTGTTGTATTTAGACTCTGATTTATTGGGGCTGCAGTTTATAATTTCTTCAGTATCAGTGGAGGGTCTTCCCATGGGGAGGGAATTTTGAGAAAGTCTCTCCTAGGATGTTTATTGAAACACTAGGAAAAAGAGGGAGACCCCCCCCCCCCCCCACTTGAATACAGCTTAATAATGTATGGGGTTTAGTTTGTTGAAAGAGAAATTGGCATGATTTAGGAATTGAATTAGGAACTGGGGAATTGGTTTGAAAATACTTCCAAGTTGGTGTATATTGTGGGGTTACAAGATCTCTAGTGATTTGGCATTGATCGATCACTTTGGGACTCTGGTTTTGGGGTATGTATGAAATATACTGTATATATTGTTTTAAATGAGCTCTATGTGTATATATATATATATAAACATACTAGCTGAAGTAATTTACCTGTATATATTGTTGTACTTAAGAGATACCCAATTTGTAAACTGAAGGATTTTACAAGATCCCTTCTGGGATGTGTGTGTGTGTGCATGTGTTGTGTTAACCGATCGGTGAAGAAATTGAGAAGTTATTTTATTGCAACACGAGCTTCGGGAGGAGGTGATCCCCTCACAAAGAAACAATTAATTGAATTATGATATGCTGTTACAATTTTATAGACAATTAAAAGGTATAGGAGATGAAAAGTTTAACGTGGTATTGGAAAAAAAACTAAACAAAGTAAAATCCCTCTGGATTTTACAAATGGTTGTGTAAAGTGATTTAAGACAAAATGGTATCAAATTACCAGCTTCTTTAGCTGCTGCTCTGAATGGAAAAAAAAAACCAAACCAAAAGCAAAGGAGTACTTTAAAATCAAGAGACAGAAAGACGAATAAAAAAGGGGGGGGCTGAAACAGGGCAGTCTTCCCCAGCAAAAAGGGGCAAAACCTTTATGACAAAAGCAACAGCCCTTAACATTGGAGGACTGAAAAGGAATAAAAAGACCAATTAATAACTTTTTACAGTATGGACTACTAGTGGAATGTGAGTCAGAATACAATACTCCTATATTACCAGTGGAAAAAAACAAAACAAAACCAAAACAAAGCAGATAGGATTTATCAGGCAGCACAGAGTTTAAGAGAAGTGAATAAAATTGTTACAGACATACACCCTGTGGTGGCTAATCCCTAGATTTCACTTACTAAATTACGAGATAATCAAGTATGGTTTACAGTATTGGATTTAAAGGATGCATTCTTCTGTCTGCCTTTAGCCAAAGAGAGTCAGAATTTATATGCATTTGAATAAGAAAATCCTATCACGGGTAGAAAAACCCAGCTTGCCTGGACAGTGTTACCCCAAGGTTTTAAGAGCAGCCTAATGATCTTTGGAAATCATGTAACACAAGAACTTAAGCATGGAACTCCCCCTCCGGAGATGGAACCCTTTTACATTATGTAAATAATTTATTAATAGCAACCGAAACAAAACCTGACTGTATACAGTGGACTATCAGTTTGTGAAACATTTTGGGGCTAAATGGGTATCGAGTCTCTCAACAGAAAACTCAGATGGTGCGCCAGCGGGTAACCTACCTTGGACACGAGCTGTCTGGAGGACAGAGAGAACCAGGAACAGAGCAGAAAGCAGCCACCTGCAGGACTCGCCTCCCTCAGACGGTAAAAGAGCTCAGGACCTTTCTGGGAATGACAGGTTGGTGCCGGTTATGGATTTATAATTACAGAATAATAGTGAAGCCCTTGTATGAACTTTTGAAAAATAAGCCCACCCAATTGATCTAGTCCAAAGAAACTCAAAATGCATTTAAGAAAAAGCTAATGAGCCCTGGGCCTGCCCGATGTTACTGAACCCTTCTGGCTGTTTTCTTATGAGAGACAAGGCATAGCTCTGGGGGTCCTAGCTCAACAGCTGGGACCGTACAAAAGAGCTGTGGCTGATTTTTCTAAACAGCCAGATGGAGTAAGCAAAGGGTGGGCAGGATGTCTGCGAGCTGTGGCAGCAGTGGTGTTGAATATTCAAGAAGCCTGAAAATTTACCTTGGGCCAAAAGATCACAGTACTGGTCTCACACACAGTATCAGCTGTACTGGAACAAAAAGGGAACCACTGGCTTTCCCTATCCTGATTCCTACAATACCAGGCCATTTTGATTGAATCAGATGATATTAATATCGAAGTAACTAATATTACACACCCAGCTTCTTTTCTCGGTGGGTCAATCTCTGAACAATCAGTACATGATTGCTTAGAAACTATAGAGACTGTGTACTCCAGCAGACCGGATTTGAAAGAGGAACCCCTGGAAGATGCCCAGGACTCCCGGTTCACAGATGGAAGCAGCTTTGTCCGACAAGGTATTCGAAAGGCCGGGTACGCAGTGACAACAACAGAAAAAGTAGTTGAGTCTCAGTCACTGCCTGATGGAACATTAGCTCAAAAGGCTGAAATTATTGCCATAACAGGGGCTCTGGAGTTAGCAAAGGGAAAAAGATAAATATATGGACAGATTCCAAATATGCTTTTGGAGTTGTCCACGCTCATGGGGCAATTTGGAAGGACCGAGCACTACTAACTGCACAAGGGAAGCAGATTAAATATGCTGAGAAAATCCTTCGCCTATTAGAAGCTGTTCAACTACCAACAAGAGTTGCCATCATGCACCGAAGGGTGACACTGACCAGGAGAGAGGTAACAGGTTGGCTGACTCTGAAGCTAAACAAGCGGCAGAGAGAATGCAAGGGATTTTGGCCTTAATCCCAGATAATAGAAGTAGAAACCTAATTGACCAAGAAAATACTGAGCATTCTAAAGATGATGAAGAATTAATAGAGGGATTAGGAGGACAGATTCCATCCCAGGGATGGGCCTACTCAAGTGATGGCAGAATCATAATCCCTGCTAAACAGATATGGGCGGTGGTTAAAGAAGAACACAATAGAACACACTGGGGAGCAAACTCCCTGTATAAATTTTTAAATCAGAAATTAATAGAGAAAAATTTATATACTACAGTCCAACAAGTAATCCAACAGTGTGAAATATGTTTAAAAAATAACCCCAACACAGGTAACCGGGTACAATTAGGAAGTATTGGAAATGGAAGTGTACCGGGAGACCAATGGCAAATTGATTTCTCTGAACTTCCAAGAAAAGGAGGGTACAGGTACTTATCAGCACTTATGGATACCTTTTCAGGTTGGCCAGAAACATTCCCTTGTAAAAGAAACGAAGCAAGAGGAGTAAATAAAGTATTATTAAACGAAATAATACCTCGGTTTAGAGTACCAACAGTTATCTCCTCAGATAAGGGGGAACATTTTTATGCAGAAGCAGTGCAACAGGTCAGCAGACTATTAGGAATCGATGGGCAGTTACATACGCCCTACAGACCACAAGCCAGTGGGCAAGCAGAAAAGATGAACCACATGATAAAATAACAGATAGCAAAAATATGCCAAAAAGCGAATCTATATTGGTACCAAGCATTGCCTATTGCACTACTTCGGATACGTGTCAAACCTAGGACCAAAGAAAATCTGAGCCCTTTTGAGATACTGTATGGGAGACCATATCAGGCTAAATATCAAGGGAAAAATTTGAACCAGTTGGGAAATCAGTATCTACAGAATTATGTTATATCATTAGAAAAATAATTAGAAAAGATTAGTAAAAATGTTTAAAGTATCAGGGCTAAAGGGTTAGATCACTCGATCCATCCATTTAGCCCTGGAGATTAAGTTTAGGACAAATTATTTTTTTCAGGTGACCCACTGAGGGAGGAATGGAATAGACCTTGCCAGGTACTGCTGACCACTTTCACTGCAACCAAGATTCAAAAACAACCAGCCTGGATCCATTATTCCCGAGTGAAGAAGGCTCCTAAACCAGGATGGATGGTCGAAAAGGCTGGCGGTTTGAAACTACGATTACGGCGGTAACTTTGTTAAACCTAGGCTTATTAGTGAACACTTGGAGCGAGAACTTCTATTACAACGCAACTCAGATGATAGCGAACGCCACAGGAGCTAAGGATTGTTGGATTTGTACTGCCTTACCAAAAGGTGACAGGAGACTCCCTTTATACAGGGTAGGGTCTACTCCTTGGAACTGTGACAATAATACTTGGCCCAAGTTTCGGAGAAGACATGATGCAGGATACTGCGATTACGACAACCCAACCTACATGACTGGGCCAAGGTTTGACCTACAGATATTAGATAACAACACCCAGATATTGGTCAGCAATAATAGTTGCCTATGGAAAGCAAGATCCAACACTTGTTCGTGCTGAAGCCCCTTCCATACACACAAAAATTGTACTTGCAGGGATGGGTGGAATGATTATTGGATCAACAAAACTACAGTAGAAGTGGGGACTTGAGATTTGAAAGGGACAGGTGTGGTATATATTGATTTTTGTAACAGAACCCAATTAGAAACCTATAGCCCCTTGAACTGGGATTATTTTAGGAATGTATCAGTCAGCTGGGTAAACCGCGGAACATTTTATGGAGCTGATCTCACAGCCACTGACGGGCCCTGTAAATTACCCGACGGGTACTGGTGGCGATGCGGCGATGGCATTAGCAGAAAGCGACTCCCTGCGGGTTGGAAGGGAATGTGTACCACAGGTCACCTAGTCAGCCAGGACCAAATATAGAACCAGTCCAAATACCTAAAGGCATATCAAGAACATCATGGAGACGAACCAAACGGGAAGAAAACCCACTTGTAAGTAGGGGGACAAAATTTCATAGCTTCATCAAATGATTTTTGCCGTGGCTAGGAGTAAGCAAACTAGAGAAAGCCATAGTAAACATTTCCACAGTTTAAAAAAAAATAAAAGGAAAATTTACAGACAGAAGTATCATCCCTTAGTAAAGTTGTGCTACAGAACCGAATGGCATTAGATTTACTGACCGCCAAAGAAGGGGGAGTGTGTATGATCATTAATACCAGTTGCTGTGCAGATATCAATACAGACAGACAGAGAGAAGCAGATCTGAATATGCTCTGGCAGAAAACACGAGTGTTCCATAAAGTACCTTTGGATGATACTTCCTTGGGGTTTCGAGATTTATGGGATAAAGTAACCTCTTGGCTCCCTAATTTAGCATGGTTAAAACAATTATTGATGGGATTAATCACCCTGATGGCTTTAGGAATACTTGTTTGCATATCTCTCAAATGTTTTCTTTGGTCTTGTCAGGATTCAGTTGCGACACAGAGTGACTGGAAAAGGAACAAGATTAGGCACAAAATAGAAACCGGAAAATACTTTTCCCAGACCCTTGGAATAAGAGACTGAAGAAATTTGGAAATACACCTGTAAAATACAATAGTGAAGATTCATAGCTTTCTAGCTACAAATCCTCAAAAGAAAAGGAGGGATCTGGTACCTGTAAATGTAAAATTTCCACTTCCCAGAGTGATTGACATTAAACTAAACTAGATCCTTGCTGTTTTGAGAAGACAGGAAAGCTCTAAGACAGAGAGGCTCCTCAATAATTCTACCCCAGACCGCTCAGCCTTGGGAGGGCAGATGCACCAAGCTACAGAGAGAAAGAGGCACCAAGAGGGCAACAAGACCGGAGCAAAACAACCTGGAAGGACACGGGATACCTGATCTTAGAACGGAGTCTGCGCAGAAACAAAGGTCGGCCAGCGGACACTGTGATGAGGAGTATGAGCCTTCATCTTGAGACCCCCAAAGACCACCCGAGGACGCTAACAGATATGCGTGAAAGATATTAACATATGCTAATTAGTTCTTGGACAAGTCATGAATATGCTAAGCATTTCTCAGAAATACAATGAAGATGTGTATTGTGATTGTATTTAACCTGAAATGACGGGGTGTTTGGGGTGCCCATTTGGAGGAGAGATCCCCGGTGTGCCCGACGCCGCAATAAAGAATCCCTGCTTCATAGCCCTCTGACTATGGAGTCTGCAGCTCCGGCTTTTCACGGCATCAATGTGTCTGCCGAACAAGGCATCCACGAGACACTGTCCTTGTGGATCCCGCAACGGGTGTTTTGCCTGTGCTGCACCAAAGCTGTGTGTGGACAGCAAGGGAAGAGGAGATGTGGGCACACGCCAGCAGGGAGTTCTACCAAGTTTGTTCCCAGTTTATTCCTTGGTGGTTTTGCTCCAGGGAGCCAACACGGACGTTGTTGAGACCGATGTGGAAGAGCGTCACAGGGCCTGGCCGAGTCCCCGGTCAGGGGCGAGGAGGTCTCTGTGGACGTGGTGCCCTCTGCCAGGCCCCGGCCGTGTGTTCTGACGGGCTCATGTGCCCGTCCGGTTGCTGGGAAGAGGCTCCTCTGGGGAGAAAAGCCAAGGGGGAACCGAACCTGGCACCGGCCGGGCCTGGCCACTCCCGCGCCGAGCTGTGCGGGGGCTGAGCCGTCCCCGCAGCCCCGAGCCCTTTCTCTCCCCCCGCATCGGGGCTGTGTCGGGCCGGGCAGCGCCGGGCGGCTGGGCCGGGCCTGGCCCGGGGCTGGCGGAGGGGCCGGGCCGGGCAGGAGGGCCAGGGCTCAGCTGGGCCTGTGGGCCCTGTCGCCTAGCAGGGCGCTCGCCATTGGCTGCGCCCAGAGGCATCGAGGCTGCCGGCCAATGGGGCGGCGCGGTGCCGCAGGAGAGAGAGGCTGGGGCGGTCGCCAAGGCGACGGGGACGCGGCGGAGCCGCTCGGGGGAAGCTGCCCGCGCAGCGGCGAGGCAGGGCCCGGGCAGGCTCGGCCCGGCCCGGCCCGTCCCGTCCCGTCCCGTCCCGGGAGAGCCGGCCTGGAGGCCGTGCCCGGGGCTGCGGGAGTGCGGAGCCGCCTCGGCGAGCCCTCCCCGGGAGCGGCCGGAGCAGGTCAGCAGCGCGGGGCTGGGGCTTGGCCCCGGCGGGGCTTCGGGTGGAGCCGGGGCCGGGCCGAAGGGCCGCCGGGGCCGCGCCGAGGGGCCGCCGGGGCCGGGCGGGGCTCGCCTGTGCTTTCCTGCGCGGCCCGGCTTTGCCCCCGGGCCGGTCCCGGGGCCGGGCTCTTCCCCGGGCGCCGCTCTCTGCCCGCGGTGCCCGCTCCTGCCGGAGCTGCGGGCGGGCGCTGCCTGGCGGGAAGCTCTGCCGGGCCGCTCTCGCCTCTGGCCGGGGCTGTCGGCGGCCCCTTCCCCCGGGGCTCCCCCCGCTCCCCCCCCCGCTCTCCCCGGGGCGGGCGCGCGCGCGGCTTCGGGAAGCTGCGGGCAGCAACGGCCGGCACGGAGCGCTGGGGGCGGACCTGGGGGCGGACCTGGGGGCGGAGCTGGGGGCGGAGCTGGGGGCGGAGCTGGGGGCGGAGCGGGGCGGAGCGGCGGTGCCCGGCGGAGAAGCGGGCGGTGTCGGGGGGGGGCGGCGGGGGCCGAGGCGCCGGCGAAGGGGGGGCGGAAGCCGCTTCCGTGCGAGGAGCGGGCGGTGGCGGGCAGCTCGGCCCTGCCCCGGCTGCGGGCGCGCTGCGGGCCGGGGAGCCGGGGCGTCTGGCCGGGCGCTCGGAGCCCGGGGTGCCCGCGGTTCCGCGGCTGAGCGCGGGAGCCGGAGTCTGGGGCCCGAGGTGCCGCCTGTTTGCACCCGGCAGCGATCGTGACAGTTGTGTGGTGGCCGTCCGTGTCTGCCCCAGGCCCTCGGGTGAGGAAACGCAGAGAGCTGGGCACGGCCTTGGTGCTGACACAGGGGCAGGTCAGAAGGTTCCTAACCGAGAGCTGAGGGGTCTGGGGGGCAGAACCCAGCCGAGGGCTCTGTGGTTGGGGAGCTGCAGCCGAGCGGTGGTGGGCGTGGGGAGCAGGGTCCTGGCTTGGGCAATAGCCGTGGCCGTGGCCATTGCAGCCGGGCCAAGCAGCGGCTGCCCGAGCAGACTTCGTTCTGGCACTGCCCCGCTGTGCAGAGCTGGACTGGAAAGGCGGTGTGGAGTGTTCTTCTGGCAGCAGCGTCACAAATGCGCCTGTGCTGGTGGTGTGGGTGCCTGTTGCTGTTGCACACCTGCTGCTGGTGGGAGGAGGAGGGGACTGGCTTTCGGAGAGGCCGCCCTGGCCTGATGCTCGTGAAAGTCTGTTAGGGTCTTGTCTAAAGCGCGTTGGCTTGCGCACTGCTGAGTACCCGTTCGCAGAACTCGCTGCGCTCTGGTGTCTGGCAGCCGGGCAATGAGTCTCGCTGCTTGGGTTTTCTTCTGTATCGCAACGTCATGGTGCTGCTTGTCTCTTGCAGCATCTTCTGACGAGCTTGCAGCTGAGATGAGGAGACTCGAGCAGAGCGGTCACCACGTCAGCTTCTCAGCGATACGCCGCAGGGTCCCGTTCTTGGATGACTTTCAGGCTTGATGGTAAGAGACTCGAGTTGCAAAGAAAGAGTATTCTGAAGGCAAAAATTCATCTCTGTTGTTAGATCATCCTGTTCCGACCAAGACTTATTGCGTTCCTGAAGGGCAGTCTCCTTGGTTCCTTGCTCTCTGCCTTCCCAAGGTGAATTCACTTGCCAGGGTGGAGGGTTTCCCCTTGCTGTCGTGGTAAAGACAGTGTCCTGTCTGGTGCTTGTGGTGGCATCTTGCACTTGGGGAAAGCAAGCGAGGAACATTTGTTCCTGTGAGGGGTCCAGTAGCAAGGTTTGCAGGTGTGGACCTGCTGTCCCCAAGCCTGGGGTTTGTTTACGCGGTGTGCAGTATGGCAGCATACAGACAGAGTGTGTATAGCAATGGTCTGGTTCATTTCAATGATCGTTTCCCATTTGAATTCCTCTGCTCGTTCCTCAGTGTGACGTTTCGCCCCTTTGAGCCTTATTGAAATCCTGTGTTTCCACAGGACTGACCTTGAGAAAGAAATTTAGCAAAGGAGGAAGGAGACCTGCATGGTTAAACAAGGAGCTTCTAGCGGAGATCAGGCAGAAGAGAAAGGTGCATGGCATGTGGAAAGAGGGACAGGCCACTTGGGAAGAGTACAGAAACGTAGTGAGAGCATGCAGGGATGCGACGAGGAAGGCCAAGGCTCACCTGGAATTGAAGCTGGCAAGGGATGTCAAAAACAACAAGAAGGGCTTCTTCAACTACATCAGCAGCAAAAGGAAGGCTAGGGACAATGTGGGGCCGCTGCTGAATGAGGCGGGTGTCCTGGTGACGGAGGATGCGGAGAAGGCAGAACTAATGAATGCCTTCTTTGCTTCAGTCTTCAGTGCTAAGACTGGCCCTCAGGAATCCCAGGCCCCGGAGGTAAGAGAGGAAGCCTACAGAGGGGACGACTTTCCCTTGGTCGAGGAGGACTGTGTGAGGGATCGCTTAAGCGATCTGGATGTCCACAAATCCATGGGCCCCGATGGAATGCACCCACGAGTGCTGAGGGAGCTGGCGGATGTCATTGCTGAGCCACTCTCCATCATCTTTGAGAGGTCCTGGAGGACAGGAGAGGTGCCCGAGGACTGGAGAAAGGCCAGTGTCACTCCAATCTTCAAAAAGGGCAAAAAGGAGGACCCAGGGAACTACAGGCCGGTCAGCCTCACCTCCATCCCGGGAAAGGTGATGGAGCAGCTTATCCTGGAGGCCATCATGAAGCAAGTGGAAGAAAAGAAGGTTATCAGGAGTAGTCAGCATGGATTCACCAAGGGGAAATCATGCCTGACCAATCTGATAGCTTTCTACGATGACATGACTGGCTGGGTAGACGAAGGGAGAGCTGTGGATGTTATCTACCTTGACTTCAGCAAGGCTTTCGACACAGTCTCCCATGATATCCTCCTGGGGAAGCTGAGGAAGTGTGGGCTGGATGAGTGGTCAGTGAAGTGGATAGAGAACTGGCTGAATGGCAGAACTCAGAGGGTTGTCATCAGCGGAGCTGAGTCTAGTTGGAGGCTGGTGACAAGTGGTGTCCCTCAGGGGTCAGTACTGGGCCCAGTCTTGTTTAACTTCTTCATCAACGACCTGGATGAAGAGTTAGAATGTACCCTCAGCAAGTTTGCTGACGACACCAAACTGGGAGGTGTGGTAGACACACCGGAAGGCTGTGCTGCCATTCAGCGTGACCTGGATAGGCTGGAGAGCTGGGCAGAGAGGAACCTGATGAGGTTCAACAAGGGCAAGTGCAGGGTCCTACACCTGGGGAGGAACAACCTCATGCACCAGTACAGGCTTGGGGTGGACCTGCTGGAGAGCAGCTCTGCGGAGAGGGACCTGGGTGTCCTGGTGGACGACAGGTTAACTATGAGCCAGCAGTGTGCCCTGGCTGCCAAGAAGGCCAATGGGATCCTGGGGTGCATCAAGAAGAGTGTGGCCAGCAGGACAAGGGAGGTTCTCCTTCCCCTCTACACTGCCCTGGTGAGGCCTCATCTGGAGTACTGTGTCCAGTTCTGGGCTCCCCAGTTCAAGAAGGATGAAGAGCTACTGGAGAGAGTCCAGCGGAGGGCTACAAGGATGGTGAGGGGACTGGAGCATCTCCCCTACGAGGAGAGGTTGAGGGAACTGGGCTTGTTCAGCCTGAAGAAGAGAAGGCTGCGAGGGGACCTTATAAATGCCTACAAATATCTGAAGGGTGGGTGTCAGGAGGATGGGGCCAAGCTCTTTTCAGTGGTGCCCAGTGACAGGACAAGGGGCAATGGGCACAAACTGAGGCACAGGAAGTTCCGTCTGAACATGAGGAGGAACTTCTTCCCTCTGAGGGTGACGGAGCACTGGAACAGGCTGCCCAGGGAGGTTGTGGAGTCTCCTTCTCTGGAGATATTCAAGACCCGCCTGGACAAGGTCCTGTGCAGCCTGCTGTAGGTGACCCTGCTTCGGCGGGGGGGTTGGACTAGATGACCCACAGAGGTCCCTTCCAACCCCTACTATTCTGTGATTCTGTGATTCTGTGATTTTGTGCAACCTATACGTAAGACTGAGCTATTTGTGTAGTGATCAAACTCTTCAGACATGCAAACAGGATGGAAACAATGATTATAGCTATCAATGAAAGTGTGTAATGGATCCAGGAGTGCACTCTGTCCGCTTTTACTGCGGTGTAACTTTCTTTCCAAGGTCAAATGTAGACGAGAAAAGACTGGACAGGGGTATTCAAGGGCAGCGGTGTCCTCTGATTGAAGGACCTATGTAGCCGAAGCTAAAATCTGCGCAAGAGAGATGATATACTGTTTAACTGTTTCCTCTCCTCTTTTGTTGTGAGTGCATGAGTAGGATATGGTTTTCCGTCCCTTGTAAGGTATTGCTTCTGGAGTACCAAATGTGGGGACTGTTGCTTTTAACGTTACTTTAATTACCTCTCTTCCGTGTTGGTGCAACAGGGGAAAGGTTCAGGCCAGCCACAAAAAGTATTTACGAGGACTAACAAATATTTCTGCTGGTTACATCTGGGTAAGTGTGAAGAATCTATTTGCCGGTAGTGCCTGGGCGTTATTGCTCGTTTTACACTTTCTCCTGTTGTTTTCTTTTCGACTTGTGGATTGTTGTGCTTAGAAGTCCTCTTTTTTCCAAATTGCCCCATGAGCATGGGCAACTCCAAAAGCGTATCTGGAGTGTGTGAAAAATACTTGCTCTTTTTGCAGTAAGCAATCAATTCTGCTTTTTGGGCTGAGGTGTTGTAACGTGGTCTCTGGTTACTACTGCGTATGCAGCACATCACTTTCCTCCAGATATGCAACTACTTCCCTCTGTGTATAACTCTAAAGGAAAATCAGAAAGAGGAGTAAAAAGAGAAAAAAGAGGAGTAAAGAAGGAGAAAGAGTCTCCTTCTCTGGAGATGTTCAAGTCCCGCCTGGACAAGGTCCTGTGCAGCCTGCTGTAGGTGACCCTGCTTCGGCAGGGGGGTTGGACTAGATGACCCACAGAGGTCCCTTCCAACCCCGAACATTCTGTGATTCTGTGAGTATCCTGGCAATTTGGTCGTCTGGAGTAGACTTGCTGGATTGTTGTCGGTAGCTCATTTCATTGTGAGATCACCAGCAAAGTCTCAGGATTTCAGGTGGCAGGCACGAAAGGGTGACATCATCCTGCTCCAGCAGAACAGCCTGGTGTTTGGGCAGTCTGCTGGGAGAAATCCAGCGGTGTCCTTTGTTTCGTAGGAGAGAGATCAGAGCGTGGGCTACAAACACGGTGGTAAATACCCCACAGGTCTCTTCCAGCTTCCTAACGTTTGACTTGGGACTCCTAAAGCCAGTTGTTGCCTCTCCTGTGGTCCCTCCGGCCCCTTGATGGCAGCGTGCAGTGGTTTAGCGATCAGTCCAAAAGTAGGAATCCCCAGCCGACACCATCCAGCCCTACCCAGGAATCCTCTCGGCTGGTTCTTTGTTGTGGGCACAGCCATTCTCCAAATCATCTCCTTCCGCTCTGCGCTCCATTTCTTTGTTTTCGGAGACGCCGTGTCCTGCAAGCCACCCCAAATTCAACAGACTAATTGTAGCTTCTAAACGTTCACTGCGATTCCTTAAACCAATTAACAGATCATCCACATATTGCAGCAACGTCACGTGTCCGTTATTACCTTGCCATGGCGCTAATTCTTCTACCAGTACGTTACCAAATAAGGTTGGGCTTTCTTTGAATCCTTGCGGCAATACGGTCCAACACAGTTGAGTCTTTCATCCGGCGGTCGGGCTTTCCTGTCCGAAAGCAGAGATGAGCCGACTCTGTTCATCCACTGGAACGCAAAAGAAAGCCTCTTTTAAGTCTAGAACTGTGAAATAAGCATTAGTGTCAGGGACTGACACAAGGAGGGTGTATGGATTTGGAAGCACAGGGTGCACGTCTGCAGTTCTCACATGAACTTCTCTTAAATCTCGTACCAACCAGTGTTCACGGTAGTGAGGTTTCTTTGCAGGTAAAAGTGGAGTGTTAAATTCTGACTGACAGTCTCTTAATTGTCCGTGCTCCAAGAGGGAGTTTATTACGGGTTCTAACCCTTTTCGGGCTTCCAATTTGACGAGACGCTGTTTTTTTTCCTTACCGGCTGAGCTCCTGATTTCCATTTGATTTATTTTTTTTGCGGGTTGTACGCTTTTTGTTTGTGCTGGTGTTCCTGCAGCCCATGCTAAAGGAATGACAGCATCCGATAGTTCTTCTGGAATATCTTCTTCTCCGTTACTCTTCTTAGTCAACAAGCGTGTCTGAGCTTTCCGTGCCTTTTCTGGAGGAATATGGAGCTGAGCAGCGCTCAGTTTACATAACCAATCTCGCCCCAGCAGTGGCAAGGGACACTCTGGCGTATTGAGAAGTGAATGAGTTACCGTAGTATTTCTAGTAGTACAGCCCATCGGTTCTAAAAATGACCGTAGAGTCCTTTTCCCGGTGACACCAATTCCACAAGTTTTAATTTTACTTGTAGGTCCCTTACAATCAGTAAGTACTGTGGGAGTTGCTGCGCTGTCTATTGAAAAGAAAGAAAAAAACCAAAAGAAATCTGTCGTTTTGTTGCCCAGCTTTATTGGAACCAGAGGATGGGCTGGGGAGACTTTGACAGCATCCTCCGGTCCCCTTCAGTCTAAGCCTATCTCTGCCAATACCTCGGCAGCTGCCTCCGTTCCTTTTCCTTGATCCAATAAATGTGGGCAGTTTTTCTTCCAGTGCCTGTCGTGTGTACGAGCGGCACACTGGTTTACTCCTAAAGGAGTATTGGTATGACTTAGCGTGCCCTTGGCCTTTGCATCCTTGCTCAGTTTTTCCCTGTGTGTGGGTAAGAACGCAGCACCTGGCGGAGGGGGGTGCCCGGTCGTTCTGGTTTCAGCCGTGGTGTGTGAGGTGCTGTGGCTCTGTGCTGCTGTCTCCTGGACGCCTCCTCGCTGCCCCCCGCAGCCTGCCTGCAGAGTCTGAGCAGCCTGTGCTGGTGCGTGTGGCTGCAGGCCTTCCTCACGCGTTTAGCCAGCCTGCGAGCAGAGGCTCTCTTGCCCGCTCAGTCAAGGAGGCCCTGTCCCTGGGCCAGCAGTCCTTGTTGCTTGTGCTCCTCAAGGCAGGGTCCTATGGTCCTAGGAGCCAAAGCCCTGACTGTGCCACCAGCCCGACGGTGCTAAGCAGCAGGATGCGTTTGGTCCTAGATGAGCCTTGATTCCTGTGGAGAATCCTGCCAGGGCCCCAGGCTCTGCTTTTCCCCTGGATGGTGCTTGATGTCGTGGGGACGAGGGCCTGATCATCAGTGCCTGAGCATCTGCCCGATGAATGCAGCTGAGACTGCAGGTCAGACTGGCCGCAGGGTGCCTCTACCAAGCTGCGAGAGGGGGGCTCTGGTACCTGGCAGCCTCCTGGCAGCCTTGCCTTGTCTCGCCCTTCTGCCTGTGCTCTGCAAAGAGGGCCTCGCCTGCGTGCGGGCAGGAGCCCCGCACCTTGCCCTGCCTCTGTGGGTCTGTTGTACAGACGAGCAGCGTGTGCTCTACGTACAGAGACATCTCTCTGCTCTGTAGACAGCCTATATTCTGCATAGAGGCAGAAGAGCCCTGTACTTACATGGACATCTGACAGATTTCTCGATGGCGTTTCGTGAGTCCGGAGTTTGTGTTGTTGCTAGAGGTTTGAAATCGGTCTGATTGTAGGTGGACAACAGCCACCTTGAGAATGGCTGGCGAGCACTGACTTTCACCTCAAAACTATGAGTGTAAGAAAAAGTCTGTAGGGTTTATGCTCCTTCGTCTTTGTGTTTGTTTTATTTTTTTCCTTTTCTTTCTTCTTTGCTCTTTGCATGGGTCTGTGACGCGTGTTGTCAGTCACCCTTTGGGGTTAGGTATTCGGTCTTCGTGGTATTTCGGTTTCGATCTTTTTTTTTGCTCTGTTGCTAGTTTACCCACAGCCCCCTGAGAGCAGCCTCTTGCATTTCTGTTGCGAGAGAACCCCCCGGGCCTTGGCCAAGGGCTTCTGCTCTGTCCTCCCTCCAGCAAAAGGCTTCGCTTTGTTCCTGTTAGTCCCCAAAAAGGACCGGCTGCCTTGCCCGCTTGTTTCATCCAGCTGACCATAACACCCCTCTTTTAACTGCTCTGTCCCCTGCTAGAAGAGCTGCTTGCGCTCTCTTTCTCCCTCTCTCTCCCTCTCTTTCTCGGGGTTCACAGCAAAGCCAGTTGATACCCTACCCGTATGTCTTGCTCAGCTCCTCACAGCTATGGACTGTGGAGTTATTGCCCTATTCTGCGAGCACAGAAATAATACAGCTCTTTATTTACCGCTTGCGATGTGTATAAACCTCTCCCTTCTGGCCTCCCTGTGACCTCTAGTGAATTTATGGATTCACTGTGTCTTTCTCCAAGATGAAGCCAAACCGGTCTCTCCATTGGGACAGAACTTGTAAGGCCAAGGATTCCTGGCCTGACGTTGGCCGGTTGCTGGCTTGTGGAGTTGTACACGGGAGGAGACAGAGCTGTAGCAGTTCACACTGCTGAGACAAAGTACTTGGCTAAGATCCCTTCAAATTAGGTGCTTACAAAGGCTCAGAATAAAGCTCTGTTGTAGCCATCGGCCTCCGCTGTAGCTTGTAAACGTGCTTACTGACAGTGGAAACTGAAAGGCAACAATCCTGAAGAAGCAGTGGAGAAAATGTTAATCTGTTCTTGAACAAGGTCTTTGGTTTGTTTTCGTAAAGAAGGCCAAGCGCTTTCTCCAGTGAGAAACTCAGGGAAGCCCGAGAGAAGCGATATCCACTGTGTGTGAAAGGTATTGCCTGTTCTTGCGTGAGAACTGTCAGCCTGACCCGTGCAGGCACACCAGATTGTCCTTTTCCAGAGATGACAGTTTTCTTGTCCTGTGTCACGATTCCGTAAGAGGTGCACTGACACGACGTGCTTACTCCTCCACGCCATCCCGAGGTCACCACCGTCTCCTTTCTATCTTCTGCCAGCTTCCATTGCGCACTGGTGTATTTGCTCCGAATGGCACCCTCTCCCGCTTGGGAAAGCTTCTCCTGAAAATCCAATATGAAATGGCGGAGGCGTCTCGGGGGCTTTGTTTCCAAGCGGCTTGTGCTTCTGAATTTGTCTGAAAATGTCGGGGAGCCCCTGGGGTCCCCCAGCAGAGCAGCAGGGCTCAGTTCAGGGTAAGCTCAGCCTCAGGGTGCTGCCCACAAGTCTTCCAGAGAAGAACCTCTTGTGTCACAAGACCATTTCTGGGCAACTTTCAGAGAGGTTTTCACATGTGCCGGGCAGGCAAGCCAGATTTAATTAGCGTGGAAAGTGAAGGGCTCGGCAGCTCGTGACTTCAGTGATTCTGTAACTCACGCTAGGCGGGATTCAGTCCAGCCTTTGGAACGGACAGGATGTCCGCCTGCCGTTGGCCCCTACAACACCTGCAGTCCGTTCCGCAGCTCAGCTGCATGAGGTGTGAAGAAGCACATCCCTTGGTTTCTTTTCGCTCTGCCAACCAATAATGTCATTTAGAGCTCTCTGTTCCTTGCACGATGAGGTACAAACCGTAGTTCCCTCTTCTCTCCTTCGAACTCATGATAGCGTAGATGTCTTTCCAACTGCCTCTGCATTCTCCTTCCGTAATACCTCAGCTGCATTTCCTTTGGTTCGTTTCAAGCTCACTCCTCCGTGTCCACAATACGGTGCACAGGGAGGAACTGATTCGCTGTTTCTTGGCAGCATCTTTCAGATGGCTAAAGGCCCTTTCACAGCTCCCTTCTGCCTTCTCTTCCTGACCTTGAACAGTGGTCTAGGTTTTGTTGGCGCTGCGTCGTTGCGCCACAGAGGGTGTCTTTGTGTCCTTGCACCACGGGGGATCTCTTTGCGTCCTTGCACCGCAGGAGATGACTTTGCCTCGCGTCGTTGCATCGCAGAGGATGTCTTTCAAAGGTGATGGAGAGTTGCTCAGCAATGACGTCTACCACTCCTCCCAGTTTTGTGTCGTCAGCAAACTTGCTGAGGGTACATTCTAACTCTTCATGCAGGTCATTGATGAAGAAGTTAAACAAGACTGGGCTGAGTACTGACCCCTGGGGAACACCACTGGTTACCGGCCTCCAACTAGACCCAGCGCCGCTGATGACAATGCGCTGAGCTCTGCCATTCAGCCAGTTCTCAGTCCGCCTCACTGACCACTGATCTAGCCCACCCTTCCTTCCCCTGTGAGGATGTTATGGGAGACAAGGGCAAGTCCTGTCTGGCCAACAGAGTGGCTTTCTATGATGGTGTGGCTAGATCAGCGGACAAGGGAAGAGCTATGGATGTCATCTGTCTGGACTTCTGTAAAGTCTTTGACACATTCCCTCACAACGTCCTTCTCTCTAAATTGGAGGAACGTGGATTGGATGGGTGGACTATGCGGTGGCTTGGAAGGTGGCGGCCAGAGGGTAGTGGTCAATGGCTCAATGTCCAGGTGGACGCTGGTGACAAGTGATGTCCCTCAGGGGTCTGTACTGGGGCAGGTGCTGTTTAATCTTTTCATCAATGACTTGGACAGCGAGATCAAGCGCACCCTCAGCAAGCTTGCAGACAACACCAAGCTGAGTGGTGCAGATGACACGCCAGAAGGGTGGGATGCCATCCAGAGGGACCTGGACAAGCTCGAGAAATGGGCCTTTGTAAACCTCATGAGGTTCAACAAGGTGAAGTGCAATGTCCTGCATCTGGGTCGGGGCAACCCCTGCTATCAATACCGGCTGGGGGGATGAGGGGACTGAGAGCAGCCCTGCCGAGAAGGGCTTGGGGGTACTGGTGGATGCTTTGCCTGTGCTGCACCAAAGCTGTGTGTGGACAGCAAGGGAAGAGGAGATGTGGGCACACGCCAGCAGGGAGTTTTACCCAGTTTGTTCCCAGTTTATTCCTTGGTGGTTTTGCTCCAGGGAGCCAACACGGACGTTGTTGAGACCGATGTGGAAGAGCGTCACAGGGCCTGGCCGAGTCCCCGGTCAGGGGCGAGGAGGTCTTTGTGGACGTGGTGCCCTCTGCCAGGCCCCGGCCGTGTGTTCTGACGGGCTCATGTGCCCGTCCGGTTGCTGGGAAGAGGCTCCGCTGGGGAGAAAAGCCAAGGGGGAACCGAACCTGGCACCGGCCGGGCCTGGCCACTCCTGCGCCGAGCTGTGCGGGGGCTGAGCCGTCCCCGCAGCCCCGAGCCCTTTCTCTCCCCCCGCGTCGGGGCTGTGTCGGGCCGGGCAGCGCCGGGCGGCTGGGCCGGGCCTGGCCCGGGGCTGGCGGAGGGGCCGGGCCGGGCAGGAGGGCCAGGGCTCAGCTGGGCCTGTGGGCCCTGTCGCCTAGCAGGGCGCTCGCCATTGGCTGCGCCCAGAGGCATCGAGGCTGCCGGCCAATGGGGCGGCGCGGTGCCGCAGGAGAGAGAGGCTGGGGCGGTCGCCAAGGCGACGGGGACGCGGCGGAGCCGCTCGGGGGAAGCTGCCCGCGCAGCGGCGAGGCAGGGCCCGGGCAGGCTCGGCCCGGCCCGTCCCGTCCCGGCCCGTCCCGTCCCGGGAGAGCCGGCCTGGAGGCCGTGCCCGGGGCTGCGGGAGTGCGGAGCCGCCTCGGCGAGCCCTCCCCGGGAGCGGCCGGAGCAGGTCAGCAGCGCGGGGCTGGGGCTTGGCCCCGGCGGGGCTTCGGGTGGAGCCGGGGCCGGGCCGAAGGGCCGCCGGGGCCGCGCCGAGGGGCCGCCGGGGCCGGGCGGGGCTCGCCTGTGCTTTCCTGCGCGGCCCGGCTTTGCCCCCGGGCCGGTCCCGGGGCCGGGCTCTTCCCCGGGCGCCGCTCTCTGCCCGCGGTGCCCGCTCCTGCCGGAGCTGCGGGCGGGCGCTGCCTGGCGGGAAGCTCTGCCGGGCCGCTCTCGCCTCTGGCCGGGGCTGTCGGCGGCCCCTTCCCCCGGGGCTCCCCCCGCTCCCCCCCCCGCTCTCCCCGGGGCGGGCGCGCGCGCGGCTTCGGGAAGCTGCGGGCAGCAACGGCCGGCGCGGGGCCTGCGGGCGCGTGGGAGGCAACGACCGGCACGGGGCGCTGGGGGCGGAGCTGGGGGCGGAGCTGGGGGCGGAGCTGGGGGCGGAGCTGGGGGCGGAGCGGCGGTGCCCGGCGGAGAAGCGGGCGGTGTCGGGGGGGGGCGGCGGGGGCCGAGGCGCCGGCGAAGGGGGAGCGGAAGCCGCTTCCGTGCGAGGAGCGGGCGGCGGCGGGCAGCTCGGCCCTGCCCCGGCTGCGGGCGCGCTGCGGGCCGGGGAGCCGGGGCGTCTGGCCGGGCGCTCGGAGCCCGGGGTGCCCGCGGTTCCGCGGCTGAGCGCGGGAGCCGGAGTCTGGGGCCCGAGGTGCCGCCTGTTTGCACCCGGCAGCGATCGTGACAGTTGTGTGGTGGCCGTCCGTGTCTGCCCCAGGCCCTTGGGTGAGGAAACGCAGAGAGCTGGGCACGGCCTTGGTGCTGACACAGGGGCAGGTCAGAAGGTTCCTAACCGAGAGCTGAGGGGTCTGGGGGGCAGAACCCAGCCGAGGGCTCTGTGGTTGGGGAGCTGCAGCCGAGCGGTGGTGGGCGTGGGGAGCAGGGTCCTGGCTTGGGCAATGGCCGTGGCCGTGGCCATCGCAGCCGGGCCAAGCAGCGGCTGCCCGAGCAGACTTCGTTCTGGCACTGCCCCGCTGTGCAGAGCTGGACTGGAAAGGCGGTGTGGAGTGTTCTTCTGGCAGCAGCGTCACAAATGCGCCTGTGCTGGTGGTGTGGGTGCCTGTTGCTGTTGCACACCGGCTGCTGGTGGGAGGAGGAGGGGACTGGCTTTCGGAGAGGCCGCCCTGGCCTGATGCTCGTGAAAGTCTGTTAGGGTCTTGTCTAAAGCGCGTTGGCTTGCGCACTGCTGAGTACCCGTTCGCAGAACTCGCTGCGCTCTGGTGTCTGGCAGCCGGGCAATGAGTCTCGCTGCTTGGGTTTTCTTCTGTATCGCAACGTCATGGTGCTGCTTGTCTCTTGCAGCATCTTCTGACGAGCTTGCAGCTGAGATGAGGAGACTCGAGCAGAGCGGTCACCACGTCAGCTTCTCAGCGATACGCCGCAGGGTCCCGTTCTTGGATGACTTTCAGGCTTGATGGTAAGAGACTCGAGTTGCAAAGAAAGAGTATTCTGAAGGCAAAAATTCATCTCTGTTGTTAGATCATCCTGTTCCGACCAAGGCTTATTGCGTTCCTGAAGGGCAGTCTCCTTGGTTCCTTGCTCTCTGCCTTCCCAAGGTGAATTCACTTGCCAGGGTGGAGGCTTTCCCCTTGCTGTCGTGGTAAAGGCAGTGTCCTGTCTGGTGCTTGTGGTGGCATCTTGCACTCGGGGAAAGCAAGCGAGGAACATTTGTTCCTGTGAGGGGTCCAGTAGCAAGGTTTGCAGGTGTGGACCTGCTGTCCCCAAGCCTGGGGTTTGTTTACGCGGTGTGCAGTATGGCAGCATACAGACAGAGTGTGTATAGCAATGGTCTGGTTCATTTCAATGATCGTTTCCCATTTGAATTCCTCTGCTCGTTCCTCAGTGTGACGTTTCGCCCCTCTGAGCCTTATTGAAATCCTGTGTTTCCACAGGACTGACCTTGATTTTGTGCAACCTATACGTAAGACTGAGCTATTTGTGTAGTGATCAAACTCTTCAGACATGCAAACAGGATGGAAACAATGATTATAGCTATCAATGAAAGTGTGTAATGGATCCAGGAGTGCACTCTGTCCGCTTTTACTGCGGTGTAACTTTCTTTCCAAGGTCAAATGTAGACGAGAAAAGACTGGACAGGGGTATTCAAGGGCAGCGGTGTCCTCTGATTGAAGGACCTATGTAGCCGAAGCTAAAATCTGCGCAAGAGAGATGATATACTGTTTAACTGTTTCCTCTCCTCTTTTGTTGTGAGTGCATGAGTAGGATATGGTTTTCCGTCCCTTGTAAGGTATTGCTTCTGGAGTACCAAATGTGGGGACTGTTGCTTTTAACGTTACTTTAATTACCTCTCTTCCGTGTTGGTGCAACAGGGGAAAGGTTCAGGCCAGCCACAAAAAGTATTTACGAGGACTAACAAATATTTCTGCTGGTTACATCTGGGTAAGTGTGAAGAATCTATTTGCCGGTAGTGCCTGGGCGTTATTGCTCGTTTTACACTTTCTCCTGTTGTTTTCTTTTCGACTTGTGGATTGTTGTGCTTAGAAGTCCTCTTTTTTCCAAATTGCCCCATGAGCATGGGCAACTCCAAAAGCGTATCTGGAATGTGTGAAAAATACTTGCTCTTTTTGCAGTAAGCAATCAATTCTGCTTTTTGGGCTGAGGTGTTGTAACGTGGTCTCTGGTTACTACTGCGTATGCAGCACATCACTTTCCTCCAGATATGCAACTACTTCCCTCTGTGTATAACTCTAAAGGAAAATCAGAAAGAGGAGTAAAAAGAGAAAAAAGAGGAGTAAAGAAGGAGAAAGAGTCTCCTTCTCTGGAGATATTCAAGACCCGCCTGGACAAGGTCCTGTGCAGCCTGCTGTAGGTGACCCTGCTTCGGCAGGGGGGTTGGACTGGATGACCCACAGAGGTCCCTTCCAACCCCGAACATTCTGTGATTCTGTGAGTATCCTGGCAATTTGGCCGTCTGGAGTAGACTTGCTGGACTGTTGTCGGTAGCTCATTTCATTGTGAGATCACCAGCAAAGTCTCAGGATTTCAGGTGGCAGGCACGAAAGGGTGACAGCATCCTGCTCCAGCAGAACAGCCTGGTGTTTGGGCAGTCTGCTGGGAGAAATCCAGCGGTGTCCTTTGTTTCGTAGGAGAGAGATCAGAGCGTGGGCTACAAACACGGTGGTAAATACCCCACAGGTCTCTTCCAGCTTCCTAACGTTTGACTTGGGACTCCTAAAGCCAGTTGTTGCCTCTCCTGTGGTCCCTCCGGCCCCTTGATGGCAGCGTGCAGTGGTTTAGCGATCAGTCCAAAAGTAGGAATCCCCAGCCGACACCATCCAGCCATACCCAGGAATCCTCTCGGCTGGTTCTTTGTTGTGGGCACAGCCATTCTCCAAATCATCTCCTTCCGCTCTGCGCTCCATTTCTTTGTTTTCGGAGACGCCGTGTCCTGCAAGCCACCCCAAATTCAACAGACTAATTGTAGCTTCTAAACGTTCACTGCGATTCCTTAAACCAATTAACAGATCATCCACATATTGCAGCAACGTTAGGTGTCCGTTATTACCTTGCCATGGCGCTAATTCTTCTACCAGTACGTTACCAAATAAGGTTGGGCTTTCTTTGAATCCTTGCGGCAATACGGTCCAACACAGTTGAGTCTTTCATCCGGCGGTCGGGCTTTCCTGTCCGAAAGCAGAGATGAGCCGACTCTGTTCATCCACTGGAACGCAAAAGAAAGGCGCTTTTAAGTCTAGAACTGTGAAATAAGCATTAGTGTCAGGGACTGACACAAGGAGGGTGTATGGATTTGGAAGCACAGGGTGCACGTCTGCAGTTCTCACATGAACTTCTCTTAAATCTCGTACCAACCAGTGTTCACGGTAATGAGGTTTCTTTGCAGGTAAAAGTGGAGTGTTAAATTCTGACTGACAGTCTCTTAATTGTCCGTGCTCCAAGAGGGAGTTTATTACGGGTTCTAACCCTTTTCGGGCTTCCAATTTGATGAGACGCTGTTTTTTTTCCTTACCGGCTGAGCTCCTGATTTCCATTTGATTTATTTTTTTTGCGGGTTGTACGCTTTTTGTTTGTGCTGGTGTTCCTGCAGCCCATGCTAAAGGAATGACAGCATCCAATAGTTCTTCTGGAATATCTTCTTCTCCGTTACTCTTCTTAGTCAACAAGCGTGTCTGAGCTTTCCGTGCCTTTTCTGGAGGAATATGGAGCTGAGCAGCGCTCAGTTTACATAACCAATCTCACCCCAGCAGTGGCAAGGGACACTCTGGCGTATTGAGAAGTGAATGAGTTACCGTAGTATTTCTAGTAGTACAGCCCATCGGTTCTAAAAATGACCGTAGAGTCCAGACCTCTGGGCCCGGGGCTGCCACCGGCCATATTGGTTCCCGGGGCAAGTCGGAAGCTGTGGGCCTGGTGCTGCCGGGCAGCCATGTTGGTTCCCGGGGTATGGCGGCAGCTGTGGGCCTGGGTCTGCCGCCAGCCATGTTGGTTCCCGGGGTATGGCGGGAGCTGTGTGACCCGGGGCAGCCGCTTGGCCATGTTAGTTCCCAGGGCATGGCGGGAGCTATAGGCCCGGGGATGCCATGTGGTCATGTTGATTCCCAGGCTATGGCGGGAGCTGTCAGCCTGGGACTGCCGTCGGCCATGTCGGTTCCTTTTGCATGGCGGGATCTGTGGTCCCGTAGCTGCCATGTGGCCATGTCGTTTCCCAGGGCATTGCGGGATCTGTGGGCCCGGGGCTGCTGGGCGGCCATATTGGTTTCCAAGGCATAGTAAGAGCCGTCACCCCAGGGCTGCCGGAGGTCCATGTTGGTTCCCGGGCAATGGCAAGAGCTGTGGTCCCGGGTCTGCTTCCGGCCATGTTGGTTCCCAGGGCATAGTGGGAGCTGTGGGCCCAAGGCTCCCCCCAGAAATGTTGGTTCCCGCGTCATGGCGGGGAGCTGTGGTCTCAGGGCTCCCGTCGGCCATGTTGGTTCCCGGGGCACGGCGGGAGCTGTGGGCTATGGGCTGCCGCCGGCCATGTTGGTTCCCGGGGCACGGCGGGAGCTATGGGCCTTTGTCTGCCGTCGGCCATGTAGGTTCCCCGGGGCATGTTGGGATCACTTGGCCCAGGGCTGCAGGGCGGCCATGTTGGTTCTCGAGTCATGGCGGGAGCTGTGGACCTGGGCCTACTGGACCACCATGTTGGTTCCCGGGGCATGGGAGGAGCCGTGAGCTTACTGCTGCCGCCAGCTGTGTTTTTTCCCGGGGCATGGTGGGATCTGTGGGTCTGGGGCTGCCGCCGGCCATGTTGATTCTCGGGCCATGGCGGAAGCTGTGAGTTTGGGGCTGCTAGGTGGCCATGTTGGTTCCCAGGCCACAGCGGATGCTGTGGGCCCGGGGCTACTGCCGGCCATGATGTTTTCCGGGGCATGGCGGTAGCTTTTGGCCCGGGGCTGCCGGGCGGCCATGTTAGTTCCCGGGGCATGGCGAAACCTGTGGACTTGAGGCTGCCTCCGGCCATGTTGGTTCCCAGTTCATGGCGGGAGCTGTGGGCCCGGGGCTGTCTGGCAGCCATGTTGGTTCCCGGGACATGGCGGGAACTGTGGGCCCGGGGCTGTTGGGTAGCCCTGTTGGTTCCTGGGGCATGGCGAAATCTTTGGGTCTGGAGTTGCCGCCGGCCATGTTGGTTCTCGGGGCATGGCGGGAGCTGTGGTCCCACTGCTGCTGCCTGCCATGTTGTTTCCTGGGGCATTGTGGGATCTTTAGTCCCACGGCTGATGGGCGGCCATGCTGGTTCCTAGGGCATGGCGGGAGCTGTGGGCCTGGGGCTGCCGCCAGCCGTGTTGGTTCCCAGGGCATGGCGGGAGCTGTGGGACCGGGGCTGCCAGGCATCCATGTTGGTTTCCAGGGCACGCCCGGATCCTTGATCCCGGGGCTGCCACCGGCCATGTTAGTTCCCGTAGCATGGTGGGAGCATTGGGCCCTGGGACTGCTGTTGGCCATGTTGGTTCCCGGGGAATGGCGGAAACTGTGGGCCTGGTGGTTCCGGGTTCCCGGGGCATGGCGAGAGCTGTGAGCCCAGGGCTGCCTGGCGGACATGTTGGATCGCAGGGCATGGCGGGAGCTGTAGGCCTGGGTTTGCTGGGCGGCCATGTTGATTCTCGGGGCATACCGCGAGCTGTGGATCAGGGGCTGCCGGGCGGCCATGTTGGTTCCCGGTTCATGGCGGAATTTGTGGGCTTGGGGCTGCCGGCGGCCATGGTGGTTCCCGGGGCATGGCGGAAGCTGTGGGCCCGGGACTGCCAGGCGGCCATGTTGGTTCCCGGGGCATGCCCAGATCCTTGATCCCGGGGCTGCCGCCAACCATGTTAGTTCGCGTACTATGGTAAGAGCATTGGGCATCGGGACTGCTGTTGGCCATGTTGATTCCCGGTTCATGGCGGAAGTTGTGGGCTTCGGGCTGCCGGCGGCCATGTTGGTTTCCGGGGCTTGGCGGCAGCTGTGGGCCCAGGGCTGCTATGCGGTCATGTTGGTTTCCAAGGCGTAGTGGGAACTGTGAGCCCAGGGCTGCTGGATGGGCATGGTGGTTCCTGGGCTATGCCAAGAGCTGTGGACCCGGGGCTGCGAGGCAGCCATGTCTTTTCCCGGGGCATTGTGGGATCATTGGGCCCGGGGCTGCCAGGTGGACATGTTGGTTCCCAGGGCATGGCGGGAGCTGTGGGAACAGGGCTGTCAGGCGCCATGTCTCTTTCCGGGGCATGGCGAGAACTGTGGTTTAGTTGGTGCCGGGCGGCCATTTTGGTTCCCGAGGCATGGCGGGATCTTTGTTTCCATGGCTGCTGGGCGGCCATGTTGGTTCCCGGAGCATGGCGGGAGGTGTGGGCCCGAGGCTACCAGGCAGCCATGTTGGTTCCCAGGGCATGGCGGTAGCTGTGGGCCCTGGACTGCCGCCGGCAATGTTGGTTCCCTGGGCTTGGCGGAAGCTGTGGGCTTGGGGCTGCCGCTGGCCATGTTGGTTCCCGGGGCATGGCAGGATCTGTGAGCCAGGGGCTGCCGGGCGGCCATGTTGGTTCCCAGGGTATTTCGGCAGATGTGGCCCCGGGGCTGCCTGGTGGCCATGTTGGTTCCAAGGGCATGGCGGGCGCTGTAGTCCCGGGGCTTCCGGGCTGCCATGTTGTTTCCCAGGCTATGGCAGGAGCTGTGGTCCCGAAGCTGCTGCCGGCCATGTTGATTCCGGGGGCATGTCGGGAGCTGTGGGTTTGGGGATACTTGGCCGCCATGTTGGTTTCCGGGGCATGGTGGGATCAGTGCGTCTGGGGCTGCCGCCGACCATGTGGGTTTCCGGGGCATGGCTGTTGCTGTGGGCCCGGGGCTGCCGGCAGCCATGTTGGTTACCGGGGCATGGCGGGAGCTTTGGTCCCACGGCTGCAGTGCGGCCATGTTGGTTCCCAGGACGTGGCGGGAGCTGTGGGCCCAAGGCTCTCGCGGGCCATGTTGGTTCCCAGGGCATGGTGGGAGCTGTGGGCCCGGGGCTGCGGTCAACCATGTTGGTTCCCGGGGTACGACAGGAGCTATTGGTCTGGGGCTGGTAGCAACCATTTTGGATCTTGGCGCATGGCAGCAGCTGTGGGCCCAGGGCTTTTGCTGGCCATGTTGGTTCCCAGGGCATTTCTGCAGATGTGGTCTTGGGGCTGCCGTCGGCCATCTTGGTTCCCAGGGAATGGCTAGATCTGTGGTCCCAGGGCTGCCGGGCGGCCATGTTGGTTCCCAGCGCATGGCAGGAGCTGTGGTCCGCGGCTTCCAAGCGGCCATGTTGGTTCCAGGGCCATGGCAAGAGCTGTGGTCCCGGGACTGCTGCCGGCCATGTTGGTTCCGAAAGCATTTCGGCAGCTGTGGGCCCGGGGCCACCAGGCGGCCATGTTTCATCCCGGGGCATGGCGGGAGCTATGGGCTTGGGGCTGCCAGGCGGCCCTGTTGGTTCTCGGGTCATGGCGGGAGATATTGTCCCGTTCCTGACGCCAGCCATGTTGGTTCCCAGGGCATGGCGGGATCTGTGGGTCTGGGGCTGCCGCCGGCCATGTTGATTCCCGGGGCATGGCGGAAGCTGTGGTCCCAGGTCTGCCGCCGGCCATGTTGGTTCCCGGGGCATGGTGGGAGCTGTGGTCCCGGGGCTGCCGCCGGCCATGTTGGTTCCTAGGGCATTTCGGCAGCTGTGGGCCCAGGGCTGCCAGGAGGCCATGTGTGTTCCCAGGTCATGGCGGGAGCTGTGGGCTTGGGGCTGCTGTGCGGCCATGTTGGTTCCCAGGGCATGGCGGGATCTGTGGTCCCGGGGCTGACATGCGGCCATGTTTTTTCCCAGGGCATTGTGGGATCTGTGGGCCCGGGGCTGCTTCTCGGCCATGTTGGTTCCCAAGGCGTAGAAAGAAACATCAGCCCAGGGCTGCCGGACGGCCATGTTGGTTCTCGGGCCGTGGTAAGATCTGTGGTGCTGGGTCTGCTTCCAGCCATGTTGGTTTCCAGGGCATGGCGTGAGCTCTGGGCACAAGTCTCCCGTAGGCCATGTTGGTTCCCAGGGCATTTCGGCAGCTGTGGACCATGGCTTCCTGGCAACCACACTGGTTCCCAGGTCATGGCGGGAGCTGTGCGCCCGGGGCGGCCTGGCGGCCATGTAGGTTCCCAGGGCATGGTGGGAGCTGTGGGCCCGGGTCTGCTGCTGGCCATGTTGGTTTCTGGGACATGGAGGGAGCTGTGGTCCTGTGGCTGATGGGCGGCCATATTGGTTCCCGGGGCATGGCGGGAGCTGTGGGCCTGGGGCTTCAGGGTGGCCATGTTGGTTCCCGGGGCATGGCGGGAGCTGTGGTTCCGAAGCTGCTGCCGGCCATGATGTATTTAGGGTCATGACGGAATCTGTGGGCTCAGGGATCCCGCCGGCCATGTTGGTTCCCGGGGCATTGCGGGAGCCGTGGGCCCGGGTCTGCTGCCGGCCATGTTGGTTCCCGGGGCACGGGAGGAGCTGTGGGCTCGGGGGTGCCGTCGGCCATGTTAGTTCCCAGGGCATGGCGGGAGCTGTGGGCCCAGGGCTGCCAGGCGGACATGTTTGTTCCCAGAGCATGTTCAGAGCTATGGGCCTGGGGCTACCAGGCGGCCATGTTGGTTCCAAGGTCATGACGGGAACTGTGGGCCCTGGGCTTCCGGATCCCATGTTGGTTCACGGGGCACGCCAGAAGCTGTGGGGCCAAGGCTGCTGGGCGGCCATGTTGGTTCCGGGTCATGGTGGGAGCTCTTGGCCGGGGCTCCCACCGGCCATGTTGGTTCCCGGGGCTTGGCAGGATCTGTGGGACTAGTTCTGTTGCCGGCCATGTTGTTTTATGGGGCGTGGCAGCAGCTGATGACCCGGGGCTGCTGACGTACATGCTGGTTCCCGCGGCATGGCGGGAGCTGTTGTCCCGGGGGTGCCGGGCGCGATCTTGGTTCCAGGGGCATGGGAAGAGCTCTGGGCACGGGGCTGCCTGGCGGCCATGTTGGTTCCCAGGGCATTTCGGCAGCTGTGGGCCTGGAGTTACCTGGCGGCCATTTTGGTTCCCGGGGCATGGCGGGAGCTGTGGTCCTCGGGGTTGCCTGAGGGCCATGTTGGATTTTAGGGCATGGCGGGAGCTGTGGGCCCGGGGCTCCCGGTCAGCCATGTTGGTTCCCAGGGCATGGCGGGATCTGTGGGCCTGAGTCTGCTGCCGGCCATGTTGTTTCCCAGGGCATGGCAGGAGCTGTGGGCCCGGGGCTATCGCCGGCCATGTTGGGTCCCAAGGTATGGTGGGAGTTTTGCTCCCACGGCTGCTGGACCGCCATGTTGCTTCCCAGGGCATGGCGGCAGATGATGACCCGGGGCTGCTGACGTCCATGTTGATTCCCGAGGCATGGCGGGAACTGTGGGCCCGGGGCTGCTGGGTGGCCATGCTGCTTACCGGGACATCGCGGGAGCTGTGGGCCATGGGCTGCTGGGTGGCCATATTGGTTCCCAGAGCATGGCGGGAGCTGTGGGCCCAGGGCTGCCGCCAGCCATTTTGGTTCCTGGGGCATGGCGGGAGCTGTTGTCCTCGGGGCTGCCTGAGGGCCATGTTGGATCCTAGGCCATGGCGGGAGCTGTGGACCCGGAGCTGCCAGTTGGCCATGTTGTTTCCCGAGGCATGGCGGGAGCTGTGGGCCCTGGGCTATCGCCGGCCATGTTGGGTCCGAAGGCATGGCGGGAGTTTTGCTCCCACGGCTGCTGGGCCGCCACGTTGTTTCCCAGGGCATGGCGGCAGATGATGATCCGGGGCTGCTGACGTCCATGTTGGTTCCCGGGGCATTGCGTGAACTGTGGGCCCGGGGCTGCTGGGCGGCCATGTTGGTTCCCAGAGCATGGAAGGAGCTGTGGGCCAGGGGGTGCCGGGTGGCCATATATGTTCCCAGGGCATGGCGGGAAATGTGGGCACGGGGCTGCCTGGTGGCCATGTTGGTTCCCAGAGCATGGAAGGAGCTGTGGGCCAGGGGGTGCCGGGTGGCCATATATGTTCCCAGGGCATGGCGGGAAATGTGGGCACGGGGCTGCCTGGTGGCCATGTTGGTTCCTAGGGCATTTCGGCATCTGTGGACCTGGGGCTACTTGACGGCCATGTTGGTTTCCGGGGCATAGTAAGAACTGTCAGCCCAAGGCTCCCACCGGCCATTTTGGTTCCTGGGGCATGGCAAGAGCTGCTGTTCTGGGGCTGCTGCCGGCCATGTTGGTTCACAAGGTGTGGGGGATCTGTGGGCCCCTGGCTGCCCCCAGCCATGTTGGTTCCCGGGTCATGGCGGGAGCTTTGGGAATGGGGCTCCCGCCGTCCATGTTGGTGCCCGGGGCATGGCAGGATCTGTGGGCACAGGGGTGCCAACGGCCATTTTGGTTCCCAGGGCATGGCGGGAGCTGTGGGCCCGGAGCTGCCAGGTGTCCATGTTGATTCGCAGGGTTTGGAGGGATCTGTGGTCCCGGGGCTGCCGCTGGCCGTGTTGGTTCCCGAGGCATGGCGGGAACTGTCGGCCCGGGGCTTCTGCCAGCCATGTTCGATCTCGGGGCCTGGCGGGAGCTTTTATCCGCGGGCTGCTGTGTGGCCTTTTGGTACCCGAGGCATGGGAGTAGCTGTGGGCCCAGGGCTCCCGCCGGCCATGTTGGTTCCCAGGGCATGGCAGGATCTGTGGTCCTAGAGCTGCCGGGCGGCCATGTTGGTTGCCGGGGCATGGCAGGAGCTAAGGGCCTGGGGCTGCCGTCCACCATGTTGGTTCCCGGCGCCTAATGGCAGCTGGGGGCCCAGGGCTTCCCAGGCGGCCATGTTGATTGCCAGGGCATGGCGGGAGCTGTGGGCCTGGGGCTACTGGGCCGCCATGTTGGTTCCCGTGGCATGGGAGGAGCCTTGAGCCCAGGGCTGCTGCCAGCCATGTTTTTTCCGAGGGCATGGTGGGATCTGTGGGTCCAGGGCTGCCGGGCGGCCATGTTTGTTCTCGGGGCATGGCGGGAGCTCTGGGCCCAAGGCTCCGGCCGGCCATGTTGATTCCCAGGGCATGGCAGGAGCTGTGTGCCTGGGGCTGCCGGTGGCCATTTTCGTTCTCGGGTCATGGCGGGAGCTGTGGGCCCGGGGTTGCTATGCGGCCATGTTTGTTTCCGGGGCATAGTGGGAACTGTGAGCCCAGGGCTGATGGACGGCCATGTTGATTCGCGGGGCATGGAGGGAGCTGTGGGCCCAGGGCTGCCAGGTGTCCATGTTGGTTCCTGATTCATGGTGGAAGTTGTGGGCCCGGGGCTGCCGGCAGCCATTTTGGTTCCCGGGGCATGGCGGGAGCTGTGGGTGTGGGGCTGCGGCCGGCCATGTTGGTTCCCACGGCATGATGGGAGCTGTGGTTTGTGGGCTTACGGGCGGCCATTTTCGTTCCTGGGGTATGGCGGGAGCTGTGGGTCCGGAGCTGCCAGGCGGCCATGTTGGTTCCCGGGGCATGGAGGTAGCTGTGGGTCCAGGGCTGCCAGGCTGCCATGTCTGTTCACAGGGCATGACGACAGCTTTGGTCCCACGGCTGCTGGGCGACCATGTTGGTTCACAGGGCATGGAGGGAGCTGTGATCCCAGGGCTGCCACCAGCCGTGTTGGTTCCCAGGGCATGGCAAGAGCTGTGGGACCGGGGTGGCCGGGCGGCCATGTTGGTTCCCGGGGAATGGCGGCAGCTGTTGGCCCAGGGCTGCCGCCGGCCATGTTGGCTCCTGGGGCATTGCAGGAGCTGTTGGCCAGGTTCTGCTGCTCGCCATGTTGGTTCTCAGAGCTTGGGGGGAGCTGTGGGCCCGGGGCTGCCAGGCGGCCATGTTGGTTTCCAGGGCATGCCCGGATCCTTGATCCTGAGGCTGCCGCCGGCCATGTTAGTTCCCGTAGCATGGTGGGAGCATTGGGCCCTGGGACTGCTGTCGGCCATGTTGGTTCCCGGGGCATGGCAGAATCTGTGGGCCTGGTGCTGCCGGGCGGCCATGTTGGTTCCTGGAGCATGGCGGGACCTGTGGGCTTAAGGCTCTCGCCGGCCATGTTGGTTTCCGTGTCATGGCGGGAGTTGTGGTTCTGGGGCTCCACCGGACATTAACGTACCCGGGCCATGGCGGGATCTGTTGGCCCAGGGCTGCCGGTGGCCATGTTGGCTCCCAGGCCATGGCGGGAGCTGTAAGCCCAGGGCTGCCGAGCGGCCATGTTTGTTCCCAAGTCAAGGCAAGAGCTGTGGTCCCAAGGCTGCCGGGCTTCCATGTTGGTTCCCAAGTCATGGCGGGAGCTGTGGACCTGGGGCTTCCAGAAGCCATTTTGGATCTCGGGGCATGGCGGCAGCTGTGGGCCCAGAGCTTTAGCAGGCCTTGTTAGATCCCGGGATAATTCTGCAGCTGTGGGCCCGGGGCTGCCAGGCGGCCATGTTTGTTCCCGGGGCATGGCGGGAGCTGTGGACTTGGGTCTACCGGTCGACCATGTTGGTTCCCGGGACATGGTGTGAGCTGAAGGCCCGGGACTGCCGGCAGCCATGTGGGTTCCCGGGGCATGGCGGGAGATGTGGATCTGGGGCTGCCAGGCGGCCATGCTAGTTCCCAGGGCATGGCGGGAGCTGAGGGCCCGGGGCTGCCAGGAGGCCATGTCTGTTCACAGGGCATGACGGCAGCTTTGGTCCCACGGCTGCTGGGCGACCATGTTGGTTCACAGGGCATGGAGGGAGCTGTGATCCCAGGGCTGCCACCAGCCGTGTTGGTTCCCAGGGCATGGCAAGAGCTGTGGGACCGGGGTGGCCGGGCGGCCATGTTGATTCCCAGGGAACGGCGGCAGCTGTTGGCCCAGGGCTGCCGCCGGCCATGTTGGCTCCCGGGGCATTGCAGGAGCTGTTGGCCAGGGTCTGCTGCTCGCCATGTTGGTTCTCAGAGCCTGGGGGGAGCTGTGGGACCGGGGTTGCCGGGCGGCCATGTTGTTTTCCAGGGCATGCCAGGATCCTTGATCCCAGGGCTGCCACCGGCCATGTTAGTTCCCGTAGCATGGTGGGAGCATTGGGCCTGGGACTGCTGTCGGCCATGTTGGTTCCCGGGGCATGGCGGAATCTGTGGGCCTGGTGCTGCCGGGCGGCCATGTTGGTTCCTGGAGCATGGCGGGAGCTGTGGGCTCGGGGCTGCCAGGCGGCCATGTTAGTTCCCAAGGGCATGGCGGGAGCTGTGGTTCTGGGGCTGCCACCGGACATTAAGGTTCCCGGGGCATGGCGGGATCTGTTGCCCGGGGCTGCCGGCGGCCATGTTGATTCCCAGGGCATGGCGGGAGCTGTGGGCCTGGAGCTGATGAGCAGCCCTGTTGGTTTCCGGGGCATGGCGGAAGCTCTTTGCCCGGGGCTCCTGGCGGCCATGTTAGTTCCCGGGCCTTGGCGGGAGCTGTGGGTCAGGAGCTCCCGGGTGGCCATGTTACTTCCCGGGTCATGGCTGGAGCTGTGGGCCCGGGGCTGCCAGGCGGCCATGTCGGTTCTCGGGGCATGGTTGGATCTTTGGGCCTGGGGCTGCCAGGTGGCCATGTTGGTTCTTTGAGCATGCGGAGATCTGTGGGCCCAGGGCTGCCAAGCCACCATGTTGGTTCTCAGGTCATGGCAGGAGTTCTCGGCGTGAAGCTGCCGGGCAGCCATGTTGGTTTCCATGGCATGGCGGAAGCTGTGGTCTTGGGGCTGCCGTGCGGCCATGTTGGTTCCTGGGGCATGGCGTGAGCTGTGGGCCCGGGGCTGCCGTTGGCCATGTTGGTTCCCGGGGTATGACCGGAGCTGTGGGCTCAGAGGTCTCCACGGCCATGTTGGTTCCTGGGGCATGGCGGGAACTGTGGGTCAGGGGCTGACGCTGGCCATGTTTGTTCCCGGGGCATGGCGGGAGCTGTGGGCCCGGGGCTGCGGGGCGTCCATGTTGGTTCCCAGGGCATGGCGGGAGCTTTGGACCCAGGGCTGCGGACGGCCATGTTGGTTTCCAGGGCATTGGAGGAGCTGTGGACCCGGGTCTGCCGCAAGCCATTTTGGTTCCCAGGGCATGGTGGCAGTTGTGGGCCTGGCTCTGCTGACCGCCATGTTGGTTTTTGGGGCATGGAGGCAGGTGTGGGCCCGGGGCTGCTGTCGGCCATGTTGGTTCCCTGGGCATGGCGGGAGCTGTGGTCCCGGGGCTACCTCCGGCCATGTTGGTTCCCGGGGCATGGCGGGAACTGTGGGCCTGGGACTGCCGGTCGACCATGTTGGTTCCCGGGGCATGGCCGGAGCTGTGGTCCCGGGGCTGCTTCCGGCCATGTTGGTTTCCGGAGCATGCCTGGAGCTGTGGGCCCGGAGCTGACCCCAGCCATGTTGGTTCCCAGGGCATGCCACAGCGGGAGCTGTGGGCCTGGGGTTGCCACCGGCCATGGTGGTTCCCGGGGCATGGTGGGAGCTGTTGGCCCGGGGCTTCCGGCGGCCATGTTGGTTCCCAGGTCATGGCGGGAGCTGTGGGCCTGGGGCTGCTGTTGGCCATTTTGGTTCCCAGGTCATGGCGGGAGCTGTGGGCCCGGAGCTGACCCCAGCCATGTTGGTTCCCAGGGCATGGCGGGAGCTGTGGGCCTGGGGCTGCCGTTGGCCATTTTGGTTCTCGGGGCATGGCGGGAGCTCTGGGCCCAGGGCTGCTATGCGGCCATGTTGGTTTTTGGGGCATAGTGGGAACTGTGAGCCCAAGGCTGCCGGACGGCCACATTGGTTCCCAGGCCATGGCAGGAGCTGTGGTCCCGGGGCTCCTGCCAACAATATTGGTTCCTGGGGCATGGCAGGATCAGTGGTCCTGAAGATGCTGCCGGCCATGTTGGTTCCCAGGGCATGGCGGGAGCTGTGGGCCTTGGGCTGCCGCCAGCCATGTTGGTTCCCGGGGCATGGCGGGAACTGTGGGTCAGGGGCTGCCGGTCGGCCATGTTTGTTCCCGGGGCATGGCGGAAGTTGTGGGCTTGGGACTGCCGGCGGCCATGTTTGTTTCCGAGGCATGGCGGGAGCTGTGGTCCTGATAATGCTGCCGGCCATGTTGGTTCCTGGGGCATGGCGGATTCTGTGGGCCCAGGGCTGCCAGGCGGCCATGTCTGTTCCTGGGGCATGACGGGAGCTTTGGTCCCACGGCTGCTGGGCGGCCATGTTGGTTCCCAGGGCTTTGCAGGAGCTGTTGGCCAGGGTCTGCTGCTGGCCATGCTAGTTCCAAGCACATGGCGGGAGCTGTGGGCCTGGGGCTGCCGGGCGGCCATGTTGGTTCCCAGGAAATGATGGCAGCTGTGCTCTTGGGACTGCCAGGCGGCCATGTTTGTTTCCAGGCCATGCCCGGATCCTTGATCCCGAGACTGGCGCCAGTCATGTTAGTTCCCGTAGCATGGTGGAAGCATTGGGCCCCGGGACTGCTGTCAACCATGTTGGTTCTAAGGGCATGGCGGAATCTGTGGGCCTGTTGCTGCCGGGCGACCATGTTGGTTCCCGGGGCATGGCGGGAGCTGTGGGCCCGGGGCTGCCACGCGGCCATGTTAGTTCTTAGGGCATGGCGGGAGCTGTGGTTCAGGGGCTGCTATGCGGCCATGTTGGTTCCCGGATGATATCGGAAATTGTGGGCTTGGGGCTGCCGGCGGCCATGTTGGTTTCCGGGGCATGGCGGAAGCAGTAGTCCCGGGGCAGCCGGTTGGCCATGTTGGTTCCCGGGTCATGGCAGCAGCTGTGGGCCTGGGGTTGCCACCGGCCATGATGGTTCCCGGGGCATGGTGGGAGCTGTTGGCCCGGGTCTGCCGGTGGCCATGTTGGTTCCCAGGCCATGGCAGGAGCTGTGGGCCCAGGGCTGCTGCCGGGCATGTTGGTTCCGATGTCATGGCAGGAGCTGTGGGCCCGTGGCTGCTATGCGGCCATGTTGATTTCCGGGGCATAGTGGGAACTGTGAGCCCAAGGCTGCCGCACAGCCACGTTGGTTCCCGGGCCATGGCAAGAGCTGTGGTCCCGGGGCTCCTGCCAACCATGTTGGTTCCCAGGGCATGGCGGGAGCTTTGGACCCAGGGCTGCCGACGGCCATGTTGGTTTCCAGGGCATTGGAGGAGCTGTGGACCTGGCTCTGCCGCAAGCCATTTTGTTTCCCAGGGCATGGCGGGAGTTGTGAGCCTGGCTCTGCTGACCGCCATGTTGGTTTTCGGGTCATGGCGGCAGGTGTGGGCCCGGGGCTGCTGCCGGCCATGTTGGTTTTCAATGCATGGAAGGAGCTGTTGGCCCGCGTCTTCCGCCCCTCCATGTTTCTTCTCATAGCATGGCGGGAGCATTGGGTGCCGGGATTGCTGTCGGCCATGTTAGTCCCCGGGGCATGGCTGACGCTGTGTGACTTTGGCTGCCGCCGGCCACGTTAGTTCCCGGGGCATGGCGGGAGCTGTGGTCCCAGGGATGATATGCAGCCATGTTGGTTTCTGGTGCATAGTGTGAACTGTGAGCCCAGGGCTGCCAGATGGCCATGTTGGTTCCCAGGCCATGGCAAGAGCTGTAGTCACGGGTCTGCCTTGCGGCCATGTTGGTTCCCGGGGCATGGCGGGAGCTGTGGGCCCGGGGCTGTCTGTGGCCATTTTGGTTCTCTGGGTATGGCGGGAGCTATGAGCCCAGGGCTGCTGTACGGCCATGTTGGCTCCTGGGACCTGGCAAGACCTGTGGACACGGGTCTGCCAGGCGGCCATGTCTGTTCCAGGGGCGTGGTGGGATCATTGAGCTCGGGGCTGCCAGGCGGACATGTTGGTTCCCAGAGCATGGCGGCAGCTGTGGGCCTGGGGCTACTGGGCCGCAATGTTGGTTCCCGAGGCATGACCGGATCTGTGGCCTGGGGCTGCCGGTCGACCATGTTGGTTCTCGGGGCATGGCGGGAGCTGTGGGTCAAAGGCTCCCCGCTGGCCATGTTTGTTTTCGAGGCATAGGTGGAGCTGTGGGCTGGGGCTGCCGGGCGGCCATGTTGGTTCGCTGGGCATGGCGGGATCTGTGGTCCCGGGGCTGCTGCCGGCTGTGTTGGTTCCCGGGTGATGTCCGGAGCTGTGGGCTCGGAGGTGCTGCCTGCTATGTTGATTCCTGGGGCATGGCGGGAGCTGTGTGCCCAGGGCTGCTAGACGGCCATGTTGGTTCCCAGGGCATGGTTGCAGCTGTAAGCCTGAGGCTGCCGGGCGGCCATGTTTGTTCTCGGGCCATGCCAGGAGCTGTGGGCCCGAGGCTGCCGCCCGCCATGTTTTTTCCCGGGACATGGTGGCAGCTGTGGGCCTCGGGCTGCCCAGCAGCCATGTTTGTTGTTCAGGGCATGCCCGGATCCTTGGTCCCGGGGCTGCCAGGTGGCCATGTTGGTTCCCAGGGCATGGCGGGAGCTGTGGGCCCAGGGCTGCCATGCGGCCATGTTGGTTCTCGGGGCATGGCGGGAGCTGTGGGCTTGCGACAGCTGGCAGCCATGTTGGTTCCCGGGGCATGGCAGGAGCTGTGGCCCTGGGGCTTCCGTTTGCCCATGTGTGTTCAAGGGGCATGGTGAGAGCTGTGGGCTCGGGGCTCCCAGGCGGCCATGTTAGTTCCCAGGGCATGGCAGAAGCTGAACACCCGGGTGTGCCGCTGGCCATGTTGGTTCCCGGCTCATGGCGGCATCTGTCGGCCCGAGGCTGCCGCCCGCCATGTTGGTTCCCGCGTCATGGTGGCAGCTGTGGGCCTGGGTCTGCCGCCAGCCATGTTGGTTCCCGGGGCATGGCGGGATCTGTGTGACCCGGGGCAGCCGGGTGGCCATGTTAGTTCCCAGGTCATGGCGGGAGCTGTGGGCTGGGGCTGTCTTCGGCCATGTTTGTTCACCGGGCATGGCGGGAGCCATGGGCCTATGGCTTCCTGAGGGCCATGTCGGTTCCCAGAGCATGGCGGGAGCTATAGGCCCGGGTCTGCCAGGCGGTCATTTTGATTCCCAGGCTATGGTGGGAGCTGTCGTCCTGGGACTGCCGTCGGCCATGTTGGTTCCCAGGGCATGGCGGAATCTGTGGTCCCGGGGCTGCTAGATGGCCATGTTGGTTCCCAGGGCATGCGTGGAGCTGTAAGCCAGGGTCAGCCTGGCGGCCATGTTGGTTCCCAGGTCATGGCGGGAGCTGTGAGCATGGGGCTGCCAGGAAGCCATGTTGGTTCCTGGGTCATGATGGGAGCTGTGGGCCCCGAGCAGCCGATTGGCCATGTTAGTTCACAGGTTACGCGGGAGCTGTGGGCCCAGTGCGGCTGGGCAGCGATGTTGGTTCAAGGGCACGGCGGGAGCCGTGGGCCCAGGGGTGCCCCCGGCCATGTACTTTCCCAGGGCATTGCGGGATCTGTGGTCCCGGGGATGTCGCTGGCCATGTTGGTTCCCGGGTTATGGCGGGAGCTGTAGGCTTGGGGGTGCCATTGGCCATGTTATTTTCCGGGGCATGGTGGGAGCTGTGGGCCCGGGGCTGCCGGGCGGCCATGTTGGTTCCCGGGCACGGATGGAGATGTGAGCTTGGGGCTGCCGTCGGCCATGTTGTATCCCAGGGCATGGCGGGAGCCGTGAACCTGGGGCTGCCACCGGCCATGTTTGTTCCCCGGGGCATGGCGGGATCTGTGGGTCCGGGGATGCTGGGCGGCCATGTCGGTTCTCGGGCCATGGCGGAAGCTGTGGGTCTGGGACTACTTGGCCGCTATGTTGGTTCCGGGGGCATGGCAGGATCCGTGAGCCCAGGGCTACCGCCAGCCATGTTGGTTTCCGGGGCATGGCGGGAGCTGTGGTCTCGAACCTGCTGACGGCCATGTTGGTTCCCATGGCATGGCTGGAGCTATGGGACTAGGGCTGCCAGGCGGTGATATTTGCTCCCGGGGCATGGCCGAAGCTGTGGGCCATGGGCTGCCAAGCGGCCATGTTGGTTCCCAGGGCATGGCGGGATCTTTGGTCCCTTGGCTGCCGCCAGCCATTTTGGTTCCCGGGGCATGGCGGGAGCTGTGGGCCTGAGGCTGCCAGGTGGCCATGTTGGTTCCTGGGGCATGACGGGAGCTTCCGTCCCACCGCTGCTGGCTGATCATGTTGGTTCCCAGGGCATGGCGGGAGCTGTGTGTCTGAGGCTGCAACCGGACATGATGGTTCCCGAGGCATGGCGGGATCTGTGGGCCCGGGGCTACCACCGGCCGTGTTGGTTCCCGGGGCATTTCGGCAGCTGTGGCCCGGGGCTGCCTGGCGGCCATGTTAGTTCCCAGGGCATGGCATGATCTGTGCTCCCGGGGCTGCTGTGCGGCCATGTTGGTTCCCAGGGCATGGCGGGATTTGTGGGCCCGGGGCTGCTGGGCGGACAAGTTGGTTTCCATGGCATAGTAAGAACCGTCAGCCCAGGGCTGCCGAACATCCATGTTGGTTCCCGGGCCATTGCAAGAGCTGTGGGCTTGGGGCTGCTTCCGGCCATGTTGGATTCCAGGGCATGGCGGGATCTGTGCTCCCGGGGCTGCTGTGCAGCCATGTTGGTTCCCAGGGCATGGCGGGAGACGTGGGCCTAAGGCTCCCGCCGGAAATGTTTGTTCCCGGGTCATGGCGGGAGCGGTGGACCTGGGGCTACTGGGCCGCCATTTTGTGTCCCAGGGCATGGGAGGAGCTTAGGGCTGCCGCCAGCCATGTGGTTTCCTGGGTCATGGCAGGTTCTGTGGGTCTGGGGCTGCCGCCGACCATGTTGATTCCCGGGGCATGGTAAAAGCTGTAAGCCTGGGGCTGCCGGGCGGCCATGTTGATTCCCGGCTCATGGCGGAAGCTGTGAACTTGGGGCTGCTAGGTGGCCGTGTTGGTTCCTGGGGCATGGCAGAAGTTGTGGTCCCGGGGCTGCCGGTCGGCCATGTTGGTTCCTGGTGCATGGCAGAAGTTGTGGTCCCGGGGCTGCCGGTCGGCCATGTTGATTCCCGGGGCATGGCAGGAACTGTGAGACTGGGGCCGCCGGCAGCCATGTTGCTTCCCAGGGCATGGCGGGAGCTGTGCGCTTGGGGCGGCGTGGCGGCCATGTTGGTTCCAGGGCATGGCGGGATCTGTGGTCCCGGGGCTGACATGCGGCCATGTTTTTTCCCAGGGCATTGTGGGATCTGTGAACCTGGGGCTGCTTCTCGGCCATGTTGGTTCCCAAGGCATAGAAAGAACTGTCAGCTGACAGAACTGGGCTGCCGGACGTCCATGTTGGTTCTCGGGCCATGGTGAGATCTGAGGTCCCGTTTCTGCTTCCAGCCATGTTGGTTTCCAGGGCATGGCGGGAGCTGTGGGCGCGGGTCTGCTGCCGGCCATGTTGGTTTCCGGGACATGGCTGGAGCTGTGGTCCTGTGGCTGATGGGCGGCCATATTGGTTCCAGGGGCATGGCGGGAGCTGTGGGCCTGGGGCTTCAGGGCGGCCATGTTGGTTCCCAGGGCATGGCGGGAGCTCTTGGCCCGGGGCTATCGCCGGCCATGTTGGTTCCCAAGGCATGGCGGGAGTTTTGCTTCCACGGCTGCTGGGCCACCATGTTGGATCCCAGGGCATTGTGGGATCTGTGGGCTCGAGGCTGCCGGACTGCCATGTTGGTTCACAGGGCACGCCAGAAGCTGTGGGGTCAAGGCTGCCGGGCGGCCATGTTGGTTCCTGGGGCATGGCAGGAGCCGTGGGCACAAGGCTCCCGCAGGTCATGTTGTTTCCCGGGTCATGGCAGGAGCTTTGGGCCTGGGGCTCCCTCCGGCCATGTTGGTTCCCGGGGCATGGCGGGAGCTGTGGGCCCAGGACTACGAGGCGGCCATGTTTGTTCCCGGGGCATGTTCGGAGCTGTAGGCCAGGGGCTGCCGGGCAGCCATGTTGGTTCCCGGCGCATCGTGGGAGCTTTTTTCCCATGGCTGCTTGGCGGCCATGTTGGTTCCCAGGGCACGGCCTGAGCTGTGGGCTCGGGGGTGCTGTCTGCCATGTTGTTTCCCGGGGCATGGTGGGAGCTGTGGGCCCGAGGCTGCCAGGCGGCCATGTTGGTTCCCAGGGCATGGCGGGAGCTGTTGGCGCGAGGCTGCTGGGCGACCATGTTGGTTTCCAAAGCATGGTAACAACTGTCAGCCCAGGGCTGCCGGACAGCCATGTTGCTTCCCAGGCCATGGCAGGATCCGTGAACCCGGGGCTACCACCTGCCATGTTGGTTCCCAGGGCATGGCGGGAACTGTGAGGCTGGGGCCGCCTGGCGGCCATGTTGGTTCTCGGGGCATCCAGAGAGGTGTGGGCCAGGGGCTTCCGGGCGGCCATGTTGGTTCCCGGGTCATGGCGGGAGCTTTTTTCCCACGGCTGCTTGGCGGCCATGTTGGTTCCCTGGACATGGCCGGAGCTGTGGTGTCAAGGGTGCCGTCGGCCATGTTGGTTTCCGGGTCATGGCGGGAGCTGTGGGCTCGGGGGTGTCGTTGGCCATGTTGGTTCATGGGGCATGGCAGGAGCTGCAAGTCTTGTGCTGCCGCCAGCCATGTTGGTTCCCAGGGCATGGCGGAAGCTGTGGGCCCAGGACTGCCGGGCGGCCATGTTGGTTTCCGAGGCATGGTGGGATCTGTGGGCCCGGGGCCGCTGGGCGGCCATATTGGTTCCTGGGGCATGGAGAGAGCTCTGGGCCTGGGGTGCCGCTGGCCATGTTGGTTCCAAGGGCATTTCGGCAGCTGTGGCCCAGGGTTTCCTGGTGACCATTTTGGTTCCCAGGGCATGGCGGGAGCTGTGGGCCTGGTGCTGTTGCCGGCCATGTTGTTTCCTGGAGCATGTCAGGTCCTTTGTCTCCGGGCTACCGGTCAGCCATGTTGGTTCCCTCGGCATGGCGGGAGCTGTGGTCCTGGGGCTCCCGCCAGCCATGTTGGTTCCCAAGGCATGGCAGGATCTGTGGGCCACTGGTGCCAATGGCCATGTTGGTTCCCAGGGCATGGCGGGAGCTGTGGGCCCAGGGCTGCCAGGCGTCCATGTTGATTCCCAGGCTATGGAGGGATCTGTGGTCCCGGGGATGCCATGTGGCCATGTTGGTTCTTGGGGCATGGCGGGAGCTGTGGGCCTGGGGCTGCCAGCAGCCATTTAGGTTCCTGGGCCATGGCGGGAGCTGTGGTCTCCGGGTGTGCCTGAGGGCCATGTTGGTTCCCAGGGCATGGCGGGAGCTGTGGGCCCAAGGCTCCTGCCCACCACATTGGTTCTTGGGTCATGGCGGGAGCTGTGGGCCTGGGGCTCCCCGTCGGCCATGTTGGTTCCCGGGGCATGGCGGGAGCTGTGGGCCCGGGTCTGCCAAGTGGCCATGTTGGTTCTAAGGGCTTGGTGGGAGCTCTGGGCCTGGTGATGCCGCCTGTCATGTTGATTCCCTGTGCAAGGCGGAAGCTGTGGGCTTGGGACTGCACCGGCCATGTTGGTACCAGTGTCATGGCAGGATCTGTGGGCCCAAGGCTCCCGGTCGGCCATGTTGGTTCCCGTGGCAAGGTGGGAGGTGTGGGCCCGGGGCTACTGGGCGGCCATGTTGGTACCAAGGCATTGCGGGAGCTGTGGTCCCGAGGCTCCCGCCGGCCATGTTGATTTCCTGGTCATGGCGGGAGCTGTGGGTCCTGGCTCCTGGTCGGTTATGTTGGTTCCCAAGGCATGGCGGGAGCTGTAGGCCCGGGGGTGCCGTCTGCCATGTTGATTCCTGGGGCATGGCAGCACCTGTGGACCTGGGTCTGCCGCCAGCCATGTTGGTTCTTGGCTCATGGCGGGAGCTGTGGGCTCAGTGCTGCCGCCCGCCATGTTGATTCCCGGGGCATGGCGGCAGCTGTGGGCCCCGGGCTGCCCGGCGGAGACGTTGGTTGCCAGGGCATCGCGGGAGCTGTTGTCCCGGGGCTGCCGCCGGCCATTTTGATTGTCGGGGCATAGCGGGAGCTCTGGGCCCGGGGCTGCCGGCAGCCATTTTGGTTCTCGTGGCAGTGCGGGAGCTGTGGGTCTGGGGCTGCCGCCGGCCATGTTTGTTCCCAGGGCATGGCAGGAGCCGTGGGCCTGGGGCTGCCACCAGCCATGTTGGTTCCCGTGGCATGGAAGGAGCTTTGGCCCAGGGCTGCTGTTTGGCCATGTTGATTCCCGGGGCATGGCGGGAGCTCTTAGCCGGGGCTGCCACCTGCCACGATGGTTCCCGGGGCATGGCAGGAGCTGTGGGCCCAGGGCTCCCTCCAGCCATGTTGGTTCCCAGGGCATGGCAGGACCTTTGGTCCCACGGCTTCTGCGCCGCAATTTTGGTTCCCGGGGCATGGCAGGAGCTGTGTGCCCGGGACTGCTGGGTGGCCATGTTGGTTTCCAGGGCATGGTAGGAACTGTGAGCCCAGGGCTGCTGGACGGCCATGTCGGTTCCCGGGACATTACAAGAGCTGTTTTTGCAGGGCTGCTGCCGGCCATGTTGGTTCCCAGGGCATGACAGGAGCTGTGGGCCCACGGCTGCCGCCGACTATGTTGGTTCCCGGGGCATGGCAGGAGCCATGAGCCCAAGGCTGCCGCCAGCCATGTTGGTTCCTGGATCATGGCAGGAGCTGTGGGCCCGGGTCTGCACCGGCCATGATGGTTCTCAAGACATGGTGGGAGCTGTGAGCCCGAAACTGCCGTCAGCCATGTTGGTTCCCGGGGAATGGCGGAAGCTGTGGTCCCCGGTGCTGCCTGAGAACCATGTTGGTTCCTGGGGCATGGCGGCAGCTATGGGCCCGGGGCTGCCAGGCGGTCATGTTGTTTCCCAGGCTATGTCGGGAGTTGTCGGCCTGGGGCTGCCGGGCGGACATTTTGGTTCAGGGGTGTATTAGGAGCTGTGGGTCTGGGGCTGCTGGGCGGCCATTTTTGTTCCCAGGGCATGGCGGGAGCTTTGGGCCTAAAACTGCTGCCAGGCGGCCATGTTGGTATCAGGGGCATGACGGGAGCTGTGGGCACAGGGCTGCCAGGCAGCCTTGTTGGTTCACGGGGTATGGCGGGAGTTGTGGGCCTGGGACTGCCGCCAGCCATGTTGGTTCCCAGGGCATGGCGGCAGCTGTGGGCTAGGGGCTGCCCGGCGGCCATGTTCGTTGCCAGGGCATGACGTTAGATGTGGGCCCAAGGCTGCCGCCAGCCATTTTGGTTCTCTGGGCATGGCAGGAGCTGTGGGCCCAGGACTGCTGCGGCCATGATGGTTCCTGGGGCCTGGCGGGAGCTGTGGGCCTGGGTCTGCTGCCAGCCATGTTGGTTCTCGGGGCATGGCGGGACATGTGTGCCTGTGGCTGCTGCCGGCCATGTTGGTTCCCGGGGCATGGCGGGAGCTGTGGGCCCGGGGCTGCGCCGGCCATGATGGTTCCCGGGGCATGGCGGGAACTGTGGACCCGGGGCTGACAGCAGCCATGTTGGCTCCCGGGGCATGGCGGGATCTGTGGACTCTGGGCTGCTAGGCGGCCATGTTGGATCCCAGGGCATGGCGGGATTCCTGTGCCCTGTTCTGCCAGGAAGCCATGTTTGTACTCGGGGCATGGCGGGAGCTGTGGGCCAGGGGCTGAGGGACGGCAATGTTGGTTCCCAGGGCATGGCGGGATCTGTGGTCCCAGTATTGCTGCCAGCCATGTTGGTTCCCGGGGCACGGGTGGATCTGTGGGTCTGGGGCTACCGCCGGCCATGTTTGTTCACGGAACATGGCGGGAGATGTGGTCCCGAATCTGCTACCGGCCATGTTGGTTCCCAGGCCATGGCGGGAGCTATGGGTCCAGAGCTGCCAGGCGGCCATGTTTTTTCCAGGGTTTTGGCGGGAGCTGTGGGCCCGGGTCTGCTGCCTTTGGCCATGTTGGTTCCCGTGGCATGGCGGGAGCTGTGGTCCTGGGGCTGCCGGGCAGCCATGTTGGTTCCTGCAGCATGGCGCGAGCAGTGGCCCCGGGGCAGCCGGGTGGCCATGTTGGTTCCCGGGTCATGGCGGGAGCTGTGGACCCGGGGCTGCCAGGCGGCCATGTTGTTTCCCAGGCTATGGCGGGAGCTGTCTGCTGGGGCTGCCGGGCGGATATGTTGGTTCAGGGGTGTAATAGGAGCTGTGGGTCTGGGGATGCCGGGCGGACATGTTGGTTCCCAGGGCATGGCGGGAGCTTTGGGCCTAAAACTGCTGCCAGGTGGCCATGTTGGTTCCCGGGGAATGGTGGGAGCTGTGGGCCCGGGGTGCCACTGGCCATGTTGGATCTCGGGGCATGGCGGGAGCTTTTATCCACGGGCTGCCGGGCAGCCTGTTGGTACCCGGGGCATGGGAGAAGCTGTGGGCCCAGGGCTCCCGCCGGCCATGTTGGTTCCCAGGGCATGGCGGAAGCTTTGGTCCCAAGGCTGCTCGGCCACCATTTTGGCTACCGGGGCATGGCGAAAGCTGTGGGCCTTGGGCTGCCGCCAGCAATGTTGGTTTTCGGGGCATGGCGGGAGCTGTGGGCCCGGGGCTGTTGCCTGCCATGTTGGTTCCTACGGCATGGTGGGAGCTGTGGGACTGGGACTGTCGGGCGGTCATGTTGGTTCCCGGGGCATGGCGGGACCTGTGGGCCCGAGGCTGCTGAGCGGCCATGTTGGTTCGCGGGGCACGGTGGCAGATTTTGTCCTGGACCTGCTACCGGCCATGTTGGTTCCCGGGGCATGGCGGGAGCTGTGGGCC